>NW_028190488.1:0-1200000 GCF_048542155.1 Nylanderia fulva
GTCACAAATTGTACAGATATATGAGATATAGACATATAATTTAGATAAATTGTCAAAAATTGTTATTAAAAATTTTGAAAAATTGAAATATCAATATTTAAATTTAAAGGTATAATATTTAAATATTTATTGCTTTACGCACAAATAACACATAGAAGAAACAAGATATAAAAAATTAGAATGTTTTAATTCAATATCGAAGGAATTTGAAATATATACATATGTATAAGTATATGTGTAGTATGATTTTGCTTCTATAAAATTAAATACATTTAAATTACAAATATGTATTACAAATATCCTATATGCAGAGTGTCTCGAATATTTATTACTGAATATTTATTAAGAACAGATTTTCCAGCCAATTTAAACGAGTTTTTTTAATGAAAAAAGAAAAAAAGATCATCGTTTTTCGAAAGTTTCTAATTTTATCCATCATATATCTTTGTAACTTTGTAGCCTCAAATTCTTTCAAACTAACTTCAGCTGTAATTAATTAAACGTATTTTTTTAATTATACAAAGTTTGCAAAAAGTTTTTTATTCAATCACTTACAACTCGAAAATTATTCATACCTCACAACATTTTGTTAAAAAAACTTATTCAAATTGATCAGAGAATTTGTATTAAAAAAACATCCATTAGTTTTGGAACATTCTTTATACAATATTTATTAAAAATCTATTTCCAAATATATAGCACACATTTAAAATTTATATTTTTAATAAATATTTAAAAAATTATAAATGTAATTCTATACATATTTCCATAATATCTATTTAAGAACAGATTTTGCAGCCAATTTAAAGACGAGCTTTTCTTAGCAAAAAATCGATAAAGGAGAGAGATGACATATAATTCTTATGATAACATAATAATAATTATTATATAAAAGTTATATTGCTATTATCTCGTTATTTTATAAGCAATATATAAAATAGTTAAATGAATGGCCAGCAGACAAAATATGTCGTGTATTATACCGCCATAGAGAATCACTGTTGTTTTAAATAATGTCTACCGTCATAGAGAGTCTCACATAACGGTTGTAACAAGAAAAAGACGGCACCTTGCACATTTTCCCCGCAGCTTTTCCCATTATAGAGTAATCTCACGGAAAAGCGAGGCGAGAGATCGGCGCTCGTTATCAACGCGCTGAGAATGGATTTATTCGCTGCCGCGGTGTGAAGAGAAAGAAAAAAAAAGAAAAAAGACATTCGCCACTTTGCCGTCAACTTGTCGCGAAAGACAGAAAGAGAGAAAGCGCCTGTCTCTCGAACATCTCGTAACCGGATGATACAGAAATGAATGTCTTTGTGCGCCGGAAATCGGCACTCGACGAACGAGCAAACGCCTTCGTTTCATACGCGACATTTCTTGGAGGTATCTCGCGATTTCGCCATCGGTATCAAAGAAGAAAAGAAGGGGGTGCGACCAGACGAGGATCTCAATCCTTTCCTTTAATCCTACCCTCCTCTTTCTCCGTTCACCCTCGAGAAATTACGATCAAATCCCGCGGGACGCGAAGGAAAAAGGAGAGAGATTCGGCGAGAAATGGAAGAGGAAAAAGGCAAAGACGGAGTGCTCGAAAGAGATGAAGAGGACAGGGTTGAGAGGGGAGAGAGTACGATTTTGATCGGGGAAAAGTAGGAGCACTCGATCGTGAAGCTGCGCGAGAGAGGGTGGCACAATCGGAAGCTCTCCATGTCGCCCGGCTTGAGGAAAGAGATTCGCTCTCGTCGGTTCGCGACTCGGCGAGTTTCGCTGCTGCTTCCTCTCCATCGTGTCTACAATCGAACGTACTTTATCTTTCGCCACTTTAGAGAGAGCGAAGAATCTAACAAACGATCTCTTACCTGGAAAGCACGGTACCAAGACGCGACGCAACTTTAATACGCGACATACGTCTCTCTTTCGGTTCTTAGGAGAAATACTTGCACATTTGTCACAGAAACGCGAAAATAGAGGAAAAAATAGTATCGGTATCTCTTTTTTTCAACTCATCTAAAATTACAATGTTAAAAATTTATATATGTAAACCTAATCTTAATAAAAAAAGACTTTACGCGCGATTCTCTGCGGGAAAAAATCTCTCGAACGAAACGAGATAGAAAAAAATTAAGGTAATTTACATTCAGGAATGCTAAATAAAAGACACTTCCCTCCGGTCTGCCTTTTTCTCGTCTTCCGAGACCGCGGATGTAGCCCGGGCAAATACTCGACGGAATGAAAATTTATTGGCAATATCGCGACACGGGCGGTTGGAGCCGGGCCGTAGCTCTTGTATGAAAAATACATTCGCGTAATACGTTTCAAGTCGGCCAGCTCTCCCCAACGGGGCGGTCGATTGTCTCGCGGGACCAAAACGCGCAGCGGCGCGATTCCGCTCGTGAAATACTATCGCGTTTTATTAAGACCCGCGCACGTGCCCCGCCCCGAGAGAGGAATGCATTATGCGAATTTATATGCGTGCGTATAGATACGGAGGCAGTGTCGTAAATTTGTCACGAGATTTATGCAACTTCGATACGTATGTACATACACAATATCCGGAGCTCTCAAATAACAGCCGCGTTCGCAACGCGTGCGATAGGCAGCCGATCGGGAAATCCTCTCCCTTGGGACAAATCGCGCGGATAAGATTCTCTCGCGGAACTCCGCAGGATTTATTGAATTCCCTCCTGGACACGCGCAACTTTTAAGTACTTTTACGACACAGTCGTATAGCGGTGCTCGCGAACTTCTTCGTCTTCTAACGACTCGGCGATCCAAGTCTCATCGACGAACTTTCTGACTGAATCTTTTACGCGAACATTTAAATCCTAGTCATGATTTCATTGACTGTGGAATGTATTCAGATTTTAGCAAAACACATTTATTAACATATAATGGTCATTGAAATAAAATCAAAGTATCTTGCCTTCTAGTAAATGTCTATCTTTTACAAAGATATATTTCTTTCTTAATATTATATTTATTATACCATAAATATATTATTTTGCAGATTACTTTCAAAATATTTTTTTTTCTACAATATAATTTAAAATATTAAAGATAACACATTTAGTATTTTTTTTTTTTTACAAGTAGATAATATCTTAAAAAAAATATGGATACGTTCTCTTTTGGAATATATGTATAAGTCTTTTGTAAATTATGAAAGCAATATTGCCAAATTTTCTTGCAAAAGTTTTCATCACGATCCCTGCAGAATTATTAAAGTTCTAAATTAGGAATCAAGCAAAGTTTGATGGATTATAAATGTGGAAGACGAGTGAATGCTTCTTGTGCTCCTGAACAATCCAAAGTCCAAATGTGCTGTCCGATCTGGAACTGTCAGCGACTACAGATAGAGAAGCAGCAAGAGAATTTCTGGGATAAACGCTGCTGGATGCCGACGTCGTTTCTAGGTCGATGTATCCGAAAAGCCAACGAAATTGATCTACTCTCTCTCTCTCTCCTTTCATGCCCCCGCCTCTTTGCTGTACCAACTGCTTTGCCTTTTGATGAAAAATTATTCGTCAACGAGGCAGAGTGCGAGAGACAGAAGAGAGACAAGAACAAAGTGATAGAAAGAAGAGAGAGAGAGAGAAGATGAGCTATTTAAAGAATGTATCAGTCTTCAAACACTTGAACCTGATCGCAATGACTTCGAAAATCGATTATGCGACAAACTTTGAGAATATCACGACTAGCGCGATAAGATATTCTAATGCACGTTCAATAAGCACAACCATAAAATTGTGTTGTCATATAAGCGGCAAAATATGTATATATTTAATATATTTTATCTTCGATATTTTAATATTTGCATTCATTCCGTATATTTACGTTTTTTTCACAGGAATTAACAATTATCATTTGACAGTATATTTTTCCTCGATTATTTCTATTTATTTTAATTATACTGAATGTATTTACAATTTTTAATTAATAATTTAATGCATAAACAATTATAGTAGGAAAAATGCTACTTTTTAAAAATTATTATGTAAATAAGAAATATAAACTCTTTAAATAACGTAGTAACACACTCACAAATGTTATTATGTTGAAAGCATTTTCTCGACGCTTTCGCTTGCAGGTGGTACGCACAAACAGGTGCAGAACCAATGTTGGTACTTTCCGGACCCAGAACTAGATTACTTGGTTCTGTACTGGCCATCGAGGCAGTAACATTAGAGGACAGCGGTGTATATCGCTGTTCTGCTTCCAATCCTGGTGGAGAAGCGAGTGCCGAAATAAGGTAATTCAGTAATATAAATTAATATGAATTAAAATTAATCGAATAAATTCAATAATTTAAAATAAATTATCAAATCTTGATATATCCATATAATATAATTTATCAATACAAATGTCAATTATATTTTAATGAGAGACTTGATAATTTATTTCATTTTATTGCGTGTTTTCCATGCATTTTCAATTACATCATTTCACTTTAATCATTACATCACCACGCGTCGTCTAACACCACATCGTGGGTTAAATGTAGCTCGTAGCTGACGTAACATCGATATTTTTATTATAACCTCAGGTTAATCGTGACGGCGCCTCTTCACGTGGAAGTGACACCTCCGTTGCTCAGCGTTCACTTAGGAGGCAACGCCGAGTTCAGATGCGAGGTCGGCACACATCCGCAAGCTGGACCGCACTTTATCACGTGGTACAAGGACGGCAGGCAACTCCCAGGGTCGGGAAGGCAATCGGAATTACTCAGGCTCAACGGAATCGGGAGGGATGATCGCGGGATGTATCAGTGCATTGTGAGAAAATCGGAAGGGGATACAGCTCAAGCGTCGGCGGAGCTTCAATTAGGCGGTACGTAACTACTCTTCTCATCTTCTCATTCGTCTTCTCTCTTTCACACAAATCACAGAAATTCGCGAAGAAGATGAGAATACGGTGAAGAGAATTTTCTCTTAGAATTTACCCGGAAAATTATGGTAATTGTGGTATTGGAATTTTGTAAGTTTTCTGATTAATATTTATCACAATAAAATAATATTAATATAAATTAAGCAAACATATTTTATATCTTATTGTGGTAAATATTAATCAGAGAAACTCTTATAAAATTCTTCTAATAAAAATTGTCCCGCGATTATCATGATTTCCGGAGTAAATTCTAAGAAAAAATCCTTCCCGTGTACGATTCTTTTTCGAATAAATGAAATGTATAAATGAAAAGAAATAATATAAAGTAATTGGAATCTTCAAAAAGCTGCATTTGGACGATAGATACTTCGATTTTGAATCAATATGTAATTGAAATACGGTCCAGTTGAAAGCAAAAGCCATTTTCATGGCTTCGCAGAAAAATATTATATAGCTTAGCGAAAATTAATATTACGTCAATGGCTTCATTTTAAACACAGTGAAGCGTTACTCGAGCATGAAACATTTCGCAGATTAAATACGCCGTTAAAGGCCCGACGTAACGGTTCAGTTTCATGCGGAAAGTACTAATAACTAACTGCACTCTGATGGCGAGTGTATAGCATCATCCCCAGGGATATAGCGTATAATAAAGGAGACATCTAGTACGGTGACTCGATCTCCTTGCGTCAGGATATTGACTCTCATTTCGCTCTCTTTCTCCCGCGTCGTCTTCGAAAAGCGCCGTCAAAGGTGTCTTCCTAGCGAAACGGAAGACACCTGGCAGCGCACCGATCGACAGCCCGCGTTATACTACCTATCGAATTACACAGAACTTGATTACTCGGCAAAGAGGCGGTGGTCGCCGCGTGCCACGCTGCTGGTCGAGAGACAGGGTGCACTTTGAAGCGCGGAGGGATCTCTTCTTTTACAGCGTTTTACCTCGTTTCGTAGCCTGTACAATTTCGCCGTACCTTTCATCGTACAATCTCGTCGCGTCCTGTACAGAACGTCCTCTTTTCACGATATCGACCGCTTACTCTAACACAGATAAATGAATTTAAGGTTTCAGTTCTCCGCTCGACAAAAAAATTTTTCCCAACTCTAATTACAGAAATATTTAATGCAGGAAATTAAGAGGTTTTCGTAAAGTTAAATTTCATCAGCGAGAGGAACTGGCAAAAACTTTGTTACCCGATTCCAAGTGAATTCTCGGTGGAGATTTAATTCGGAATTTCGCTTTTCCGGAATATTCAACGTGGAACATTTTAGAAGAAGCCGCAACGGGCCGTTTGTAAAATATTCGCGGATTATTAAAAATTCATTAAAGAATCTATTGCTAATAGTTGAATATACCGCACAGAGGGAGAGAAAAAGAGAGACAGAGAGAGAGAGAGAGAGGGACCGGACACACCCCGTATATCTAGATCAGCCGTTCCGGGGGATGTGGGCGGCAGGACAGGGTGGAGGGGCCTTTGAAACAACAATGAAGTTAGCGTCTCTCGCTCGTCAGCGTCAGTAATGCACGGAATTTACGTCAAAGGGAATTCGAGCGAGCGCCGACAGCAGGGACATCCCGGAGCTGCGCGGGCGAGTGAGACAAAGCGATCGCCGATGCAATTTCGCCGCGCGCGAGAATGAACGAGGCAGAGAAAAACGGCCCGGCCGGAACGGAGCGGCTGCAGAAAAAGTCATTTCCGAGAGAGAGAGAGAGAGAGAGAGAGAGAGAAGGAGAGAGCTCGGCAAATTGTGCGAAATGCATTCCGCCGAATTCAAGCACCGCCAACTCGTAAAATCTGCCCGGCGAAGTAGCCGCGTATACGATTGGCCGACAGTTACCGACGTTTCTCGCGATTAGCGGACGCTTTATCGATTCGCTCTGATTGCCTCGGCTTCGGAGGAGAAATCGAAGGGGAGAAAAAGTGATTTTGCGTGAGCGCGAAACACGTCGTCGCGCTATTATAAAATTGATATCGCTGCGCGCTTGATTATTAGCATGCGGAAAATGTGCATCGGATGTAGGAAAATGAATTCTTCGTCGAGGCTTTTTCTCTCTATTTATACTCTGTCTCTCTGGTATATCAATATCTCTAAAAACTCACCTTTAAAAAAAGGTAAAAAAAGGCGACCAGTTAAGGGCACGCCATTAACAAAAATTATCCATTGCAAACCCATGTATAATAGAATTGTATGAAAAATTATCGATTATAAACCCATGTACAATCGTAACAAAAGTAATGAAATAAAAAAAAAATTGTGCCAAGTGAAAGTAGAAACTTGTACCAGTGGAAAATTAAAGTTGCAGACATATATAGAGTCGTATAATGAATCAATAAAAATTTAAATTTGCAAATGTAGAATTGTACCATAAAAAAACTTATCTTTTAAAAAAAAAGATAAACAAGATGCCAAGTCCATGCGCCATGTGAAAAAGTGTTAAACAAAAAAGTATTTTTAAGTAAAAAAATCTATCAATTGACAAAAATTTATGTTCTAAAATTAATATCTCTACAAAAAGTAATGTCCAATTATTGCGCGAATAAATAAACATTTTTATAAAAAATTAAAATTTAAAAACTTATGCAAATTTAAAATTAATATAAAATAAAAAGAAATAAAAAAATTTTAGTTAAAAAAACTGTAACTGTAAAGTAACAATTTAATTTTAATATCATTAGAATATTATTTAGCAGCGCGCCCAGTCAATCGATTAAGTCTAGTATAAACTCGATTGCTTCAGCCGTTATTATCTCTTGATATTAATGTGCGTATATAAGGATCTCAAGAGTATATATCTCGTGCATCGTCGGTCTCTGCATAAAAAACGTTCCGCTTCGCTATATATAATTTTAAACATCAGAGTAAAAGCGCGAATTTTCTATATGGTACGCAACAGAATAGGAGCGACGGCAGAAAAGTAATTTCCTCGGACGAACAAAACTGCCAAATTAGTCAAAATGAATTTCTCGTGTTTCAAGCAAAAGCGCTGCACGCGCACGCTTAAAAAGCGCGTTTTTTACCAAACCGACTAACGTCCAAGTCTTTAATTTGCCATTTTTTATCGATCCATCAAAAATATAATCGTGTCGAAAATATAAATCGGAGAAATGCAAATATAAATCCAATTACTCTACTGCATAGTAAAGGAGTTCTCTCGTGTCATTATAAAAAATCTCCGTTGAAATTAAATGTATTTATATGCACAAAAATCGCACGGTCCGCGAATATATTTTTATTAAATAACAAATATTTTAAATCCGACGATTCTCATACTTTGACAGATAATGAATCGCGACGACGTACAATCAATGTAAAAGCAGTAGAAGACGTTCCTGTTGAATGACGAACAAATTTTCCTCTACCAGAGTACTGTGTAATGCCTGGCGTCGGTCGCCATCACCATCACTTAAAATTCCATTTCATCGACCGGAGGTGGAAACAGCCGCGACTACGAGAGACTCGATGATGATCGCCGAGAGGCATCGAGAGGGGATTCATCAATTTGCGCATAGATTCGCGAGCAAGAGAATAACCACCGACATTCTCCCTCTCGTTCGGACCATTTTCTTCCTTCTCTCCTTCGAGGCTCGTATTCTCTTTACGACGCGAAGCTTTTTTAATGACGGCGGAATCGACACTTTTAATTACGAGCACAGCCGGATAGATCGACGCGGCTATTCGATCCCGATGAGCTCTCCCTCTCACGACGAAGATTTATATATATATATATATATATATTCAGAATTTTCTTCTTCTACGCTCTCGCGAGCTTCGCGCTCATCAGTCTTCTTTTCTCCGTGTTGCCGGAGTAACGTCGACAAAGAAAAGAGAAATATTCGCACGGTGCTTCCATGATGGCGGGTCCATTGTCTCTCGTATTTCCATCGCGATGTGCACTGGGCGTGGCGGCTTTCAGGATCAGGATATCGCACGGCGTCCTCACTCTTGCCTTCTTCTTTCCACAGCTCGCCCTCGTAACCCTTCGCTTAACTCCCGTTGCACTCGCATTTTATTGTCGAGTCGCGGTACTCGCGTGGATTACATCGGTAATCCACATTTTCATAGCGGAGATAAATACAAATGTATATATGGGAATAAAATTTCTCAACTTGAATATAAATAGTAGGCTTGGGTCGTAAAATAAAAAAACGTGAAACATTTCTGCAATAATTTTTAAGAACGTATAGTCGGTTTAGCCGCTCGCGCGCAAATATCGAATTTGCATTAATTCCGCGCCGCGTGCGCAAATGTTTCTCTTTTATTTTAAACAGGTCGCTCGCAGCTACATATTTTCCCAAGTTCCAGCAACTTTGATTAACGATAACGCTTGGCGGCGTTAAAGTATCCGGCGCGTAATTAAGCTCGACTTAACGTTCCAGACGCGCCGCCGGTTCTCCTATACTCGTTCATCGAGCAGACACTTCAGCCAGGACCCGCCGTATCCTTAAAATGTTCCGCCGCAGGAAACCCAACACCGCAGGTATCATGGGCGTTGGACGGTTTTCCCTTACCGACTAATGGAAGGTAAGTTCGTTCTCCTAATTCTCCGAAATGGCCTACATTTTTGCTGATATATTCCGCGTGCTCATTTTCGGGACTTCATGTATCTCATAATTCACCGGTATAATTATAATGATTTTGCGAAAAAGACAGAGAGAGAAGGAAATGATATCGCGATATCGTAATTTTATACGTATCATGATTATGGCATTTGAGCGATATCGATTACGATATTGAATATACACGCGCGATATTTTATTTTCTTTATCTTGTACTATTATCATGTGACAACTACACGTTATTATCGATATCAAATAGCTCTCGAAGAGATGAAACATAAGATTGTGATCGACGTTCTTGAAATGATGGCGCCATCGAGAATGCAAGACGCCCTAAATGTCGCTTATGTCATTATCATAATTTTTGACGGTGTCATTCGCGATCGTCTCGATGCGTGTATAAGCAATTCCGTGTGTAATATCCCAGGCAGGAACGAGAATATTTATCGCATAGATGACGTATGGACTGACCATATCGTTGGATACGTATATGTGCGAGTTCCACGTGTAGTTTAACGACTGATCGATGTAAAGGATCCACTATCTCGAGGATTTTGTCGTATACCATTTTATCACCGTCGCTCGTATCCCTTTGCTCGGGCGCAGTTTCATGTAGCTATAGTTTTATTCTCTACTCGAGACAAATTCTAAACGATAATGCGCAACAATAACGCCGGAGATTTGTCGTGAGATTCATGAGATCGCGCAGTTTTGAGAGCTATTAAATTAACAATGGAAACGTGAAATGTTTCTCTGAAAAATCTATGCATCTTTTCGTCTCACCGGGATTTTTATTATATTTTTATTACGCTACATTATACACACGCTATTGTGCTAGAAATATTATTACTGTAACTGTGTGTGTCTGCTGTTACGTAATACATTTTTTTAAATACGATTATTGGAATTTAATTCTCTCTTTTTATTAAATTGGATGAATACGACAAATTACTGTGATTATTATTACTGTGTAAATTAATTTTCATATAAAAACTCATTGTTGCGCAAGATTCGTCATTGGTCAATACGTAACGGTGCACGGCGACGTCATATCCCACGTCAATATAAGCCACGTTATGGTGGAGGACGGAGGCGAATATTCCTGCACCGCCGAAAATCGCGCGGGAAAAGTGACACATGCTGCGCGACTAAATGTTTACGGTATGTAACTTTGGCTAATTATTCTCATATGTAATTTAACGAGATAAAATTACAAATAATATTAATTTTGTATGATTGCTCCAAAACTTATAATACATAACGATCCTTTGTACATATCATAACAATTTTTCAAAATGACGCATCCGCATAAATGATAATTCACTACTAATGTATAATTATTCACATGTAAATTATAATATTATTAATAATAATAAAAAAAACCTAATAAGAGCTGAGCGTGATATAAAATAAAAATATCATATTATATTTCTATATTGAAAAATGAGAATTTTATGCTCCATTAGCATTGCATGATTTCGTTCGCAGTAAAAATTAAATTAGACGATATTTCTGAATCGATTGTTACCGAATTTATCAAAGTTTTCCATTAGAGCTCATAAAATACCAGAAAAATACATAAATGAGGAAATCTTCTACGTAGGACTTCCATACATACGTCTGATCCCGAAAGTGACCGCCGTCGCCGGCGAGACTCTCCGTTTGAAGTGTCCCGTGGCCGGATACCCGATCGAGGAGATCAGATGGGAGAGAGGGAATCGCGAATTACCGGACGATCTACGTCAGAAGGTACTTCGAGACGGCACCCTGATGATCAGCAGCGTGCAGAAGAGCGGCGACGCCGGCGTTTACACCTGTTGGGCGAGGAACAAGCAGGGCCACAGCGCCAGGAGATCCGGAGACGTCGCAGTGATTGGTAAGGCATATTACTTCCGGTTTCCTACGATAACGAATTGTCGCAGATGGACCATTCGGACGGAAGACGATCTAGGTAACGGATATCACAAGGAGACGAGGGAGATTCGCGAGGTCGGGAAGACAGATTCGAGCATTACCGAAAATGACTAATCAAGACGAGGAAGAAAGATGAGGGTCAGGAACGGATAGAAAGATAATTTCTAGGATTGCGCGCAAGGAGAGACGGAGACACACGCCAATTGTGTTACCGATTGCCGTCTATGTATTGTACGTGCGCTCACGAGCTTTCTCGTTGTTATTATTCCAGTTCCCCCCAAAATTAGCCCGTTCACGGCAGATCGCGACCTGCACCTCGGCGAACGTACCACCCTGACGTGCTCGGTGACTAGAGGCGATCTGCCGCTGTCCATCACGTGGCTCAAAGACGGACGCTCGATGGGGCCGTCGGAGCGCGTCACTGTCACCAATGTGGACCAGTACAATAGCATACTGATGATTGAAAGTTTATCTCCAGATCACAATGGCAACTACTCGTGCGTGGCCCGTAATGTGGCCGCAGAGGTATCGCACACGCAGCGGCTTGTGGTTCATGGTAATCCTCCTCTAGGCCCCCTACAATTTGCCCGACGACCGCCTGACCGCCCGAGTTTTGCGTGTGCGTGTGTGTGGGTCAATTGCGTTGCGTGCGTGCGAACCATGTCGGCCGGTTTCGGAAATGGGTCGCGCGTGTAAAAGCTGCATGTGGAAATCCCGTGTCCTCGTTGTCATAAACGGCAACGGTTATTACATTTTGATTACGCGCGAGAGATCTGTCGTAAACACAGTTTCGAGTTTAATGGGAAAAATAATGATAATAATAAAATCGACGATGCTTCCAAGACGATCCATGACGATGACCTCGCCGACTTTTCGTCACCAAGGAACGTAGAGACTTGGTGACTTGTAATTAAAGATTGCTCACGCTTAGCGTGACTCTTCCTTATGCACGATACCTGCTTCTACCTCTCCCACACGTCCTCGAAGGGAAGTCGCATTTTGACTTCTCGAGAGCGACGCCGCGCGTTTCCTCCTGCATCTGATTACATCTCTATTTCATTCATATTTTTCATTTTTGCAAATTTCGAAGTAAACAAAAAACGAAGAAACTTACTTATTTGAGACATGTAATTGATAATTGAATGAATTTTGAAGGAAACGACGCGGTAGCTTCGAAAAGATGAACGAACGCTCGCTCTTAATTGGAAAGAATCGGATGCTGCGCGCAAGTGTGCGATGTCAATTTAAGTGTATAAGGTGTGAGGGCGTCAGGGGCAGGTCCGCGGCGGGGCCACCCTCTCTCTCCTCTACATTGCTACGTTACTATACTGCCTCTATTGTACATATATATTCTACATATATACATATTATATTCTATATATATATCTATACATATACATGGACGTACCACTGTTTATATGAGAAGCGGAAGGAACGAAAGCGAAAAAATAAGAAATATACATATATATATATATATACACATGACGTAAACCTATATATATATATATATATATTCATACATATATATATACATACATATATATATATATATATATGAAGAAAGAACACATATACCTGGTATTACAAGGTTCTTGCGTTTTTTGGTGCCATCTTTTTCTTGCTCTCACGTATGGTTCTCTCTTCTCTCTTGACCTTTTCCAGTACCCCCTATTATTGAGCCATTTACGTTCCAAGAGGGACTATCCGAGGGGATGCGGACGCGGACGGTGTGCGGGGTCGCGGCGGGAGATCCACCCCTAACCATATCCTGGCTAAAAGACGGCCAAAATCCTTTTCCCTTGCCGCCGAATCTGGCCTCCGTCGCAAACGTCTCCCAACTGGATCCCTACTCGAGCCTCCTCAGTATAACGAACCTCGCGGCCGAGCACTCCGGCGACTATACCTGCGTCGCCGCGAACCCCGCCGCCGAGGTCAGGTACACGGCCAAGCTACAGGTAAAAGGTAACTAGATGATCGCCAACCCTTGTCCTAGCGTTCCTAATAATTGCCTTGTCGATCTCACAATTGTTTCATCCCCGATTTAAAAGTTAAATTGTTAAATCAATCATTAAATTATTAAAAATCTCTTTTCCAAATTTATAGAAATCTTACATTCTATAAAATTGTTTATATGTATCAGATTTTTTTTTGATATCTATACAAATATTTGAGCGTTATTTTAAAAACCGTAAAAGATACATATAAAAAAATATAATATATATACACACAATTTATGTAAAATAATTTTACGCAAATTTAAATTACGAAACACAAGTTTACATATGTCGAGAAAAGTTGATAAATGAATTTTCAATAATTTTGTATTTAGATATTTATAACAAGACACGAAGTTTCGAGATTTCGGGATCGAACGTCACCCTACAACATCCATTCCACAACTCCTTGTCAACCGCTCTCCAATCTCAGTCACCATCGATTTCATCATCCATCGCCATCGACATATCACCGCGCTTATTGACTCGGTTCCCGCTTCACCATAGCTCATCATAGCTGTGTTCTCGCCAGGATGTGACATTTAGAGAGACTGTAGTCCACGTTTGCCACGGCTTAAAGACGATACCACCGTAATTCCGAATAACAGCATATTCACCCCCGGGCGAGATCACGATCGTTACGCACCTACCAACCCTTTCCTCCTCCTCCTCCCCCCTCTCTCTCTCTTCTACCTCGTTCCTTGACCTAAACAAATTTATCCTAGTAATCCATTCGAAATCTTCCTTCTTAACCCAGACACAGTGTGTATTACATTTGCGTTGCTTTGGCTCTCTGGGAATGCGTCGGTATCTCGTGGACCCCCGAGGTTTGCTTGACTTGACCGAATAATAAAGGTAACAGTTTGCACCTTTCCTTATTTTTTACTCGTTTCTACAAACAACTACAACAACAACAGCAACAACTGCAGCTACAATAAATAAAAATGAAAAAGATTTTTTCTGGCCTGAGATGCGTGCGTGCGTGTGAGCATTGACACTTCATTCGGCATGATCTCTCTTTACGTAGCCGTAGATCACTCTGCCTGCACATTTTACGTGTAAATATATATTATATCTTTCTCTCTCTCTCTCTCTTTCTGTATATGTGTATGTTTATAACATTATATTTAATTATCTATATATATCAAGTATCTTGATCACCCGAGTGCGAGCACGTGCCACTACGCTCACGACCAATCTTCACCGACCTTTGCGCTGGCTCTTCTTTGGGCTCGTTGGAAGACAACCTTTATTCACTTTTGCATGTTTACTCACCATCTCGATCTATCTTTCTCTCGCTCTCTCTCTCTCTTTCTCTCTATCTCTCCTCTTTCTGTCTGTCTTTCTTTCTCATTTTCATATTTCTTTCGTCGCAACGGGACGAGAATGTCGAATGCTCGCATTTGCAAGCTCTCTTTCGCGTAAAAATAAACAAATGATTCGGCGAGAGTAATAAAAAGATTTTTAATTAACCGAGAGAGATTAATACAGTCTTAAGTTTTCAAGGATTTAAAAGAATTCTCTCGAGCGTGCATTCTCTGCTTCGTTAGCGACTGGGTAATGTAGGCTAGTAGTACGTATATTATTAATTAAATTCGTACTTTATTGAACTAGTCGTTAGACGCGGGTACTTATATATACATATATATTGTTATTATTATTATTGTTATCATTATTATTATTATTCGCCTCCTTCACGAGGTCCGCACCCAAACACGTCCCGCCCTTGCGTACCACTTTCCAAGAGTTCTACTTGTTTCACACGCCATCGTTTGGGCTCGAGTATATATATTTGTATACTCACGTTACATATATGTTATATACATATATACGTCTATATATCTATCTATCTATCTATATATATATTATATATTGTCGCACGCGATCGATGCGTGGCCGATATTTTGCCGTCTTGTAAAACGTTGGAAACTCCCACTCACAGTATCTCGCTTATGCAGCGTTTTTTATCACCACAGTAAGAAGTAGAACCTTGCCAAACAATACACCTAATCGTACAAAAACCAACCCCTACGAGACTTTGTCGACAAATCGATGCGCGACGCAAAATCTTGCGCCTGGTCGAGAAACTTTGACGATCAAGCATCCGTCTTACTTTTTTCCTTTTTTTTTTTTACGAGCTAAGAGCTGTATACGTAACCATTGTATCGCGCGCTATCATAGAAACGCCTTCGTTTCGTTGTCCTTGTTGGTAGCTCCTAGGAGAGTTAACGTTGCAGATAATAGATGATCGATTGCCCCTGTCCCTTGTCACTTTCCTTGTTACCCTGTTGCCGTGTTGAACATAGAGGTGAATTGTCTGCTGCTGCCTGGCGTGCGAATGACACGAGACTTTATATATATCTATATATATATCAATTGACACCCGCGAAATACGCCTCGCATCGATTCATGAAACCCTTGATTCTCCAACTCTGCCCCACCCACATACTTACCTTCATTCTCTCACTCTATCTTCTCTCTCTCTCTCTCTCTCTCTCTCTCTATCTCTCTCTCTCTCTCTATCAAGTATCTTTATCAGTTTCTTCATCATGCAAATAGCCGCGTACGTCGCGTCAAAAAACACGGAAATTCGAGAACTGCAAAAGTCGAACTGAACGAAAGTAGCGTATATATTTCAAAAGAAAGATCAAAAGAACATTCTAGAGCTTCACACGCGAGACTGTTTCTCTCTGTGTGTTTCATCTCTCTTTTTCTCTCTTACTCTCTTTCATGTCTATTTTATCGGTTCGTTTGAGATTCAATCTCTTTGACGACGCGTAGAGTCGCGCAGAGTCGCTTGCACAAGCGACACGAGCTCACGTAGCTCCCTTTCGTTCGCGCTTTTTTACAATTTTCCATCTATCATGAAAAACGTACCTGTCTCTAAATCGCTAACGACCAGTAAAGCAAGGCATAATAAGTTGAAAATTGGCGCCCTTGACGGATTCGTGTAAAGCGGTTTTCTCTGACGTTGCAGTGCCACCCAGATGGATCGTCGAGCCCATCGACGTCAGCGTCGAGAGGAATCGCCACGTTGCCTTGCACTGTCAAGCGCAGGGCGTCCCGACGCCGACGATTGTTTGGAAGAAAGCCACCGGTGAGGGAAAGCAATAAAGCTATCTTTTATACAAATTTTTTTCCGCATGATATTCATCACAGTTGAAAAATTTGGGTTTTCTTGTTAAAAACGGTCCCCGTTAAAATTTTTGTGTTCAATATTTAACACACATTCATGTGTTAATTTGACATATTGCTGTTGTGTTAATTGAACTCAAATGTTGAATTATTAAAGCAACTGAAAAAAGTGTCAAGATAACACAATGCGCATCTATTTTTAATTTTACACAATACATATATTCTGTATTATTAGTGACAAGATTCTGTTAAATTCACAGACAGAAAAATGTTGACTTTATTTTATAATACAAGTGAAGATGATAAAATATAAAATTAACATTTTTTTAATTTAATTTCTACATTAAAACTATGTTAATTTTACATAAAATTTATTTTAAGTTTACTTGAAATTTGCATTTATTTTATGTTAAAACATTAACATAGTTCGTGTCACCATTTAACATATCCGTATTATGTTAAATTAACATATAAATTTCTGTGGACCGTTTGGGACTTGTGATATTTGTTAAATTTAACAAATTTTTTAACTGTGCAGTTACTTGAAATAAAAAACTGTCCTCTAAAATAAAGGATAGTCACCGTAGCTATGTATATCTCTGCATATGGAAACTTGTTAAAAATGAATTAATTTAATTTTATTTTTCTGAATATTTCCCATGTGTCAAATTGTCATTTTGTTTTTTTTTTTTTTTTTTTTTTTTTTTGAAGTTTAAAGTGTATGACGAGATATTTTTACACGTATGAAATATTAATTGACTTTTTTATACGGTGCATTTTTTAACAGGAAGCAAAGCTGGTGACTACGAGGAGTTGCGTGAAAGAACGTATACTAAAATTCTCAGCAACGGCACGCTATTGCTGCAACATGTGAAAGAAGACAGAGAAGGTTTCTATCTGTGCCACGCGAGCAACGGCATAGGAAGTGGACTAGGCAAGGTCGTCCAATTAAAAGTCAATTGTGAGTAAAAAAATGTTTAAAAAGAATGACATTTTTTGAAAATAAATTTTGAATAGCGTGATATAAATAATGCTCAAGCAAAGCCTCTATCTGCGTTTATCTTACTATTCAGATTTACCATTCTGCTTTTCTGCGTGTTGCTTTGCGGTTTTATAGCATCTCCGTATTTCGCGGCGCCGTCGCGGCTCGTAACCGTAAAGAAGGGAGACACGGCGACGTTACACTGTGAGGTACACGGCGATAAGCCGGTTACAGTTACCTGGTTGAAAGGCGGCAAAAGCGAGCTTAATCCGTCGACGAATTACCGGTAAGTTGAGATTAACTGTACCTATATAGTGGTATATATATATAATCATCAAGGAGTTCGCCTGGGAACGCGATAAATCGATACGCGATGAATTAACTAAAACGTACGCGGCGCAAAATTTTCACCTTGCTACGAATCTCTCGTGAAATTATCGTGTCTCGTTCAGTGTGCCACGTTTATTGCGAACCGCGCGTTATTCTCGATAAATCGATCGCGTCGAGCGGAATTTAACAAATGAAATATGACGTATTAATAATGCATAACCGGGCTGATAATAGAAAAGGCACGTGAAGTGTATCCATCCACTTGAAAAATGCAGGAGCGCCATATATCCAATTGAAAGGGTCAAATATAATCCGTTTATCCGTTTATTAAGGGAATAGCGAAATGCGTTGTTCAAAGGGATGAGTTGTAAAATATTAGAGTGTGTCACTTCTATATGATGCGATGGCATATGAATATTTCATAGTTGTCTATCTCACACAGAGCTTTTAATGGACTTTTATAAATTTGCTGTAAAGCGTCACGGTGAAGCAGGAAGTAACACCGGATGGTATCATTGCGCAATTGCAAATCTCGTCGGCGGAAGCCGCCGACAGCGGTGCGTATTTTTGCCAGGCGAACAATCTTTACGGCCGCGATCAGCAGCTGGTGCAACTCCTCGTCCAAGGTACGATATATGGTTTTGTAGGTCAATTCCGTTCTGATATAGAATATAATTGAATTCCAAATGTAATACTCTTGCGCTATGCGCATATATATCGACACATGAGTGCATTAATATCGAATTCCGCACGTTTTAGAGCCACCACAACCGCCGAACGCCCTAGAAACTGCCATGGTGGCGAGTCGTAGCATTAACGTTAAGTGGCAACATAAGTCGCAGGACACTAGCGAGGTCACTAAGTACATTCTTCAGTACAAAGAGGGCGAAGGTAAATTATTTTATCCACGTGAAATAGGATATGATATAATATGTAAAATTTAATTTTAGTAACCATTTTACATTTTTGTTAGAAATTATTATGTTGGAAAAAAATAATCGTGACATCAATAAATATAATTTTATCTGTCGTCCTTATACCTCGTCCTTGTATTCTTTCAATATATATTTCTCTAAAATTGATCTCTTATTTTGATCATCTGGCATAAGAACTTATATTTTCTCCAATTTATCATCTTTAAGATGTAGCTAAGTAAAATATTCAAATCCAAACTGCTAGACGGAATGTGGCAGCAACAAGAGTTTACCGGACCACCATTGCCATATGCTGCATTAATCGATGACCTGAAACCAGCCACGAGATATACCGTACGCGTAATAGCGGAAGGTCCAGCGGGTCGATCTGTCCCTTCGGCGGAACTTGTTGTCAGGACTGAACCACAAAGACCAGCTGGTCCGCCGATGAATCTCGCAGCGAGAGCTCTTTCCTCGTCTGAGATTCTTGTCACTTGGTCACCGCCGTTGTCGGAACTTCGTCACGGTGACATACAAGGTTTCAACGTTGGTTACAAAGAGACTAGGTAACTGTTTGTTTGAGAAAATTTATCAAATAAATTATAGATATAAATTTTCAAAGAATTGTGAATAAGTATCCTTGGAAGAGAATGAGCAGCATATTTTTATTTCAGCTCAAACAATCCATCGTACAACTTCAGCTCCGTATCGGGTGACGGAGAGGAAGGTGGCGGAGAACTTCGACTTACAGGTCTCAGGCCTTACACTAGATACACCATAGTTGTTCAAGCTTACAATCAGGTTGGACCGGGACCTTTGTGCGAACCATTGCTTACGCAGACGCTGGAAGACGGTGATTGTTATAAATTTCTTGAAAAATTTTTATTCATTTTTATTATTTTTTTTCTTGACTATATTATTTCTGAGATGAATTTTGACAATTGCTTAGAAACGATTGCTTGTAGTTCCCAGCATGCCACCAGACGATGTAAGATGCGCGGCGCTCACTTCTCAATCTTTGCAAGTGTCTTGGCAACCTCCGCCCAACACGCACAGCAACGGCATTATTCAAGGTTACAAATTAAATTATGAACCAATTTTGGCGGATGCGTGGCGAGGAGTGGATGAGATGGAGGTGATTATTTCTTTTACCTTAATTATTTGTTTCTCATATGTTCTCCTAATTGTAATTGATTAATTGATTTCATGATTAGGTTCGTAAGACGAGCGCTCTAACGACAGTTCTGACTGGACTTAGGCGATACACTAATTACACCATCCAAGTTTTGGCTTACACGAGAATCGGCGATGGCATATCTTCCACAACAATTTATTGTCAAACAGAGGAAGACGGTGATTTACTTGACATTTCAAAATAATCTCTTTTAAAACTCTAATTAATATTTTTCTCTCGTTTTTCATTTAGTGCCAGGCAGTCCGGCTGATATCAAAGTCGTCGTAAGCTCGCCGCAAGCTCTCTTCATCTCATGGCTACCTCCACTTGAACCGAATGGAGCGATTACGAAATACAATCTTTATACAAGGTAAAAATAAAATAAAATTTATGTTGCCATCTGTCTATTAATTTTCTTATTTAATATCTCGTATAATCAAGTTTTATCAAGTTTACAAAGATAATAAGAAAAATTCTTCAGAGTCGTTGACGGACGCGAAGAACTCAATCACGGCAAGAAGACGTTACCGGCCACGAGCACATATTTCGAAGGCGACCGATCTGCAACAACACGTGGAGTATCAATTTTGGGTAACCGGTAGTACCCGGATGGGCGAAGGTCAGAGTTCGAGGGTGGCGGCGCAGGTGCCGACGAATCGAGTGCCAGCCAGGATCACGTCTTTCGGCGGGCACGTGGTGCGTCCGTGGCGGGGTTCGGCCTACTTTGACGTGTAACGCGGTCGGGGATCCGACGAGGGAATGGTACAAGGGTACCACGGAGCAGATGCGCACCGATTCTGCCAGAAACATGCAGATCTTGACGACCTGGAGAGCTTGTCTTGTCGAATCTTCAGTCGCAGGACAGCGGAAATTATACCTGTCAGGTGGAGAACTCGCAAGGCAGCGACAAACTGCATTACACTCTCACGGTGCAAGGTAATTTTTTTATGATTTATTTTTTTGTCTACTTTTATTCTTATATCTTAATCTTATACCTAATAGAATCAGCAACAGTACATATATCAGAAGAGTACCTATATTATATACAATATAATTAATATTAAAACAATTATTTATATCTATCTCTATTCGATGTTATTAAATATAGGAATATAATGTTATTATGATGAGATTATAATGTTACTACATGATTACGATGCCAATATTCTGCTAAATAGATTTTAATAATAGCTGATCGGGCGCGCTAAATCGATTTACTACATAGATTCTAATTTAGCGACTATAGCAGAATATTAATGCAGTCTAGAATAACATCGAATAACCGACTATTGCAGTTCCACCCAGCGCTCCCGTATTATACGTAACCAGTTCTACGTCGAGTAGTGTATTATTGCATTGGAAATCCGAACACAACGGTGGTGCGCCGTTGACGGGCTACACGCTATATTATCGAACTACTCACGGTACCCTTGATGAGTTACAATTATCTCGCCACGCTACCAACCACGAATTGAAGGTAAACTTGCCCGAAATTAGGGAATATATCAATATTTGGAATATTAGTGAAATTAATAAGTATTAAAGCATGATTATTAGCATATTAATTGATACATGTTTAAAGTAATTGCCACTGAAATCTCTAAAGTAGAAATTAAAATTAAATTGATCGAAAACAACAATTGCAATTTCTTAACAGGGGCTCCTGTGCGGGAACACGTATCAGTTGTATCTGACGTCGCACAATAAGATCGGCAGTAGTCCATCATCCCCGGTGCTCTCGGTTCGAACTCAAGGTCAAGCTCCGGGTATCCCACCAGCGGCCGCCTTTCTCAGTCCGAACTCCACTACTTTGGTGCTACGATTGCACGTTTGGCCCGATAACGGATGTCCCATAAAATATTTTATTATTCAATATAGACCTATAAATGAGTTTCACTGGACTCTGGTGTCGAATAACGTCAAGATGCAACGACGTTTCGTTGTGACGAACTTAACACCCAGCTCGGTCTATCAGCTCAAGATCGAAGCCCACAACGTGGCCGGTAGTAATCAAGCAGAGTTTACGTTCGTGACGTTGACGAAGGAAGGTGGTAAGTTTGAAAATATATTTAGATTGAAATAATATATGACACAAAAATATAAGAGTTACGCAATTTTCATTAATTAAAAAAAAATTATAGTCAAGAATGTATATCTATGCCATCCGATAATGCTATGTTTAAACACATATATCCAAAAACTGTGTTCCTGTAACTTTGCAGAATCACCGCCTCCAGAACTGTCAAAGCGCGGGATGACGTCGGTTATGCCGTTTTATGCGGATGTTAAAGTGATCCTTCCGTTAATCGTGGCTACTATCGCGTTGGTCGCCGCAGCAATAATCGTCGCCTTTCGTTGGAAGAATAGTGAGTCTGGTTTTAAATTTCTCTTATTTTATAAAATAATTTTTGTTACTTAAAAAGTAGTTAATTTAAATTTTAGTTTTCATATCTAATTTTTGAATGCTGTACTCTAAATATATATCTGCAAATATTTTTTTAATATATGAAAAAAATAATGCTGAAAGCGATTAATATAAAAATACGTTTGCCAGGATATTTAGGGGGTCAAGTGCAACGGCCGATGAAGGAATCGCAAGAGAATCAACAAAATGCCGAAACGCAACGAGAGCGTTACTATGCCACGATACACAAAGTGGCTCTGCAACAAGCGGCGAATACGGGGGCTGGGCCCGACAAGATTCCAGGTGAACCTTTGTTTCGATCTGGACAACTGCCAGGTTTGGTACTATAATTTTGTTGCACAGGTAAAAGTCGGCCGCCTTAGCGCCGCTCAATGGAAAAAAAATTGCCTAAAAAATGAAGCTGCAAAGAAGACAGGAATTATATGTATACATATATTCGCGTGAAAAATAGAATATAAAAAAAAATAAATTTAAATTAAAAAAAGACCTTTTAAATTCTTTAAAAAAATTTGAAGAATCTAAAAAAAATATTTACTGTGAATGTGTTTTTAAGAAATAATAATCGAACGAAAAGTCGAAGCAAATTTTTACGCTTCGCACGAAAGGAATGGACGACTGAAACATTTAGCCCGACGCGATTTGAAAGGTAGGCAATGCCTATGATGGGTTACAGAGACAGCGGAGGACATTTCGCCGTACGCTACGTTCCAGCTTTCGGAGGGTGGCGGGGGAAGCCTGGCAGGGTTGGGCGCATTGGGAGGACTGGGAGGCGCGGCGGAGGCCACAGCGGCCGGTCTTCATCCGAACAATACTCTTCTACACAGCTTTATGTATCACGAGCACGCCATGACCGAAGGATGCGCGAGTCCTCCACCGGCAGCAACGGTATACCATGGATTTCTTTCATTACTGGAATATTAATAAATTATCACTGGAAAATATTTAATAAATTAAAAATAGCTGAATTTCAAATAAATGACAGATGTAATTTGCGCAGAGCATGAAGAGCGTCTCGTCGAGAAGGCGACAGCAGAGAAAGCAACACACTCCGGGCGATGTCGAGAGCGACGAGAGCGAGTCTGACCCGGATCAGCTGATAAGCTCGCGGACGGAGTCATCGAATCAACTGGACGCTGGCAAATTAAAACATAGTATATATAATTTAAATTCAATTAAGATTTTCTTGACTGGTCGATCGATTCTAACAACATGTTCTTTCAGTTCGCGCGGTTTCGGATTTCATCTATCACGGCACGTCGAGCACCTCCTCGGACATTTCTCCCATGTCCGAACAGAAGTCACTGCCACGAAGGGGGAGATCAAGGTAATAATTAAAATAACCAAGCATAGATCATCATCTCGCTAACCTCATAATTCTTCATATTTTCTACTTTCTCAGAAAATCTCACGCAGTATCAATGTACGTAAAAGTACTCGAATGGTTTTAAGCCTAGTAAATTTATATTTATCTCGTTTGAATCAGATAATCGGTTTTAGTAGCAGCCTGCAAAATTATTACTACACGACAAAATATTGGCACAAATGAATTAAGCACCTGATGCTTAATCGCTCGATCGCTCCTCATCGCTCATTCGCAACATGTAGTAAGTCTCGTCTGTTTCTCTTGGCTATCTCGTAAGATGGCATGTTCCCAGCAGGAGCTCTCTACGCACCCTTCTGCCGCCGATTTCGGTCGCGGAGACCGCGTTCGTCGGCAATCAGGGGGTTGTGCCTACGCCGGGAAACGGGGACCGGCCGGAGCTCAGCGAGGCCGAGTGCGACATTGATTCTCTGAAGAAGTTGAAACTTGGCCTGAGGAGCTCCTTGTGGTCACGGCCGAGTACTCAGAACAATCCCTCGTCGGATTACTCCATCGCCGTCTAATCTGTACCACGGTATCACTCTCTTCCATTGTAGGGACACCCTTCTTCTTCCTTACCCTACTTCCTTTCTCAACCCCTTGGTCCAAAGATTAGGTAAATTGATCTTTCCTTCTCATTTCTCTCGTCGAGATTTCCCTTGTGGTTACTGGTAGAACTACTCGACTGCCACGAGCACATTTCTCTCTGTCGATAGATAAATTGCATTCTACTCGTTAACGACGATTAATAGGGAGAGGCGTGCATAAATAAGATTGTAAAGAAGATTAAAGCAACGAGGTGGACGAATATAGAAGAACAGAGCTGAATAAAAAGCAAAGATCATTTCTTGACATATTAAAAGAAGCTCTCTTAAACTACCCTACAGTGTTTTTAAACTAATATCTCTCATAAATATAATTCATAATTTATAAAAAAGATTTTATATTTCTCGCAGATATTATATCAGCTTTTCTAACATTTAATTAATAATATACAGCTATATGACAGAAAGTCATGCGAAACTATAGAACTGTGCTTCTATAAATGTGTTCCCTCGTTGATCGAGTCGAGAAAAAATTAGTCGAAAGTATCTAAAAGTGCGTGCGTCTCCTCTTCCTTGTCCGTGACGCGACGCGTAAAATGGAGTGCATAGATTGCGTGAATGAGTCCGAGTCCGAGTGCGTGGATGATTGTCGAATCGCGTGTGCGAATGCGTGCCAAAACGACAATTTGCTCAGACCGCTGCGAGTTGTTCGCCAGCGGACGATCCATTCGAGACCAAAGACTTAATCGTATGAACAGAGCACAGAAGAATCCCTCGCGCATCGTGAACAAGTACAGTGGCAGGCTACATTTGCTTCTGTTTCGAGCTAACATTTATCAAAAAAAAAATCTTTCTTTATTTGCGTATAATTTATCGTGTTAATTTTATGCCACTTTTCGTATTCGTATCTCTTTACATTTTTCTAATAACTTCTAATTATGATATATAATATTGATTGCTACACGTTTTATTTCTTTTTTCTTTCTCTCTATTTTTATTAATATTTATTTATCATTTAATTTAGTTTCATTATCCGAATAAATACTCTAGATAAATTAATTTTATCTGTATTAACATTTGAAAAAAAAAATTTCTTCTCTTTCCCGTAAATATATAAAAGAATTTGAAGCTACTTTGAAAATAATAAACGCCTATATTTGGTACGCGCGTGTTATTTTAAGGATCGGGATGAGATATATGAATGAATCGAGGAAGAGAGAAGACATCGACTTCCAAGTCTCCAAGACGGAGATCGTTGATGGTGGTTGGGCTCTGTTGCGTTGTAAAGTTTATATACGTATTAATAATAGCACCGTTGATTACTTTAAGTCCGTTATTAATCCTAAGACTTCTATGTAGAATGTTTTTTCTGTGCGCGGAGCGCGATATACATACGATCAGGCGCGAATATACTGATCCCAGCGATCTCGTTTTTCCTCAAAAGGCGCTTCAAAGAAGGAGAGTCGTCTCTCTCTCCTTCAAGAAATCTCTCTTCTAATGTCGCGCACCTCGAGACCCCGTGTGATCCGACGCGACCAATCTTACTAATTAATGCAATAAGTCGTACCAGTACACCTCCTTTTCAGACTGAACACGAAAGTACTTAATAAAAAAAATTGCCGTTAGAATTAATTAAACGCGCGCATCCTACTGCGTCGCGAACTTCCAATACTTCCACAACACTGCCATTCCGCGGACTATATACTATGTATAAAAAATGAGATAATATTGAGATCGCTTTACACAACTTTGAGAAAAAGAAAAGAGACGTTTTTTGTAACTTTTACCAAGATCCAAGTGACGGAGCAATTGTTGATCTTCTTCCTTCCTTCTCCAAGCCGTCACTCTACATAGTTAAGTATACCATACGGTGTGTTTTATATTCGGACTTCTCTCTGTGATGGCGCACGTACTTCCATTGACCTAGTTTATTTAAGCGCGAAGACTGTTCCGAATTTATTGTACATCTCTGTACACGTCGACGATAACTTTGATCTTACGAAAGAAAAAAAAACAATTTAGGAAACGTTAAGAAATTCTAGTCTCACATGCCAGAATATTGTAAGCGACATTTTAAAAAATATATTTCACAGATTTATCGTAAATTAATATCGGTAAACTTAAGGAAAACTGTGTGCGCGACACTACGAAGACGAGAGGCCGTAGATATACGTATATAAATTACATATGTTGAGTACACGGGCATCAAGGCGCGTGCATACAAAAGCATGTATGACGCGTAAAGTTAATGTATATAAGGGAAG
Source organism: Nylanderia fulva (assembly GCF_048542155.1). Lineage (NCBI taxonomy): Eukaryota > Metazoa > Arthropoda > Insecta > Hymenoptera > Formicidae > Nylanderia > Nylanderia fulva. The sequence goes on from NW_028190488.1 coordinate 26,478, forward strand.
CACGTCAATCAAACTTGTAGTATTCGATTAAATCGCGATTAAGACGATTTTCGAAGAAGAGACAAAGTTCGTCGTGGTATGGTTGCGAGACGCGTTTTCGTCGACACGATTTTTGTACATTTTTCTTGCATCATGGACCGACCGAGTTCTGTCAATCTCTTCTCGTAGTCTTTTATGGGGACCAGTTCTTTTCATTATGATATAAGGAACTGATGAACAATTTTCTACAATCAACGATTTCGAGGAAAATTCAATCAACGAATTTTTTACAAAAATATAATCTGAATTAGATGATCTTTCTAATGATCTGATTACATCTGATACATTAAGGTCTCGATTGTGATAAGGTATTTTTATTCGCGAATGATTATACGGTCCTCGAAGGATGATGCAGTGACATAACTCGGTGCATCCCTCGTCGCTCTTTGCGATAATCCGTGCAGCTTGGAGAATGCACTTTAATTGTTGTTTCGATATGAATGGGGGCGAGTGAATAAATCAAACGGATAATTGTTATTATAACTACGATTAAAGTCGTTGTAGAAAAAGAAAGCGTACCGGCGCGATGCGAGAGACATCGCGAGAGTCTCATATTGTCAGTGAAATAAAAAAGCTCGCAAGTTTTCTCTCCGTTCTGCGATCGGAGGTTGTACGATTTAAAAAAAAAAAACGAATTGTGCGATTAAATTTAAACTGTATTAAATCTGTGGTACGGCATTTTGATGCATTGTGTCGATCGTAGAATCGATTAAATAAATTGATATCGTGTAAAGTATCAGAGTGGATTTTTTCTAGTCGAACCTGGAATGCAAATAATTCGATAGACAGTTAGTATTGCGATTATATTTATATTTACGTAATGCAAACTCGATTAGAAGTAATCGATTTAACATTTGATGGAACAATTTATTTCAATATCCTGTTAGCTCCGAAAACGTAGAGTCAAGATCGTTGCAGATGAATTTGTACTTTTCCTTTTCTTTTGATAGGTGTTCTAAAAATGGAGACCATAATTTTTTTATTAATAACAATTGGTATTTGACAAGTTTGAAAAATCGAGAATATAATATTACCTTCTCTCTTGTCCATTTCTTTCGTGAATATTTTGACAGTTTTCTCGGCCATTATAGCACGTTTTTCTGCAACTTTTAGTTTCACTTTTAACTCCTTCAGTTGGGTTTTAAACTCTTCCACCCTTTGATTAGCCTGCAATAAATAGTTTCTCTTCTTGATTTGTTAAATATAAAAAGAAATAAAATATAGAAAATATTGTTACTTTTTCTTCAGACACTTCTAAGGACTTTAGTATATTGCCGACAATGAATAACTCGTCCTCTCTCTCTAGAATTTTTCTGAAATGCATTATTATACATTAATATATGTTATAAGATTTTTTTAAATTACATATTTTGTATTAAAAAAAACTTGCGAGAATATAAATTGTTCCCATTTAAGCAAACTAAAAATAGAATGCGAATGAATTCAGCCGAAAAGAATGCAGCCTTTATATTTAGAGAATTGTATGCGATACGTACGCCTCGCTTGATTTAACCCTTTCTTCTGCCGTTTCGAGCTCGTCCTCGACAAAGGCCAATTTTCTTGAAATTTCGTCAGATTTAGTGTCAGCGTCTTCAGCAATGAGTCTCGCTTCCTTCAATTGCGTCATCAATTGGTCCATTCTCTCTTCGTCCTGCTTACTTCTATTCTCCAGGACTTTACAGATGCTGAATTTTAAAAAAATCACTTTACTATTATAACTCATAATTTTTTTTACAAGAAACGGTGATGGTACTGATAAAAATTTAACGCTTATAGTGATATAAATTTCATAGGTATAACTTTACAAGATAAATTCACAAGATAAAAAATTAAAAATATTTTAGGAAAGTATAATCTACAGTAATTATGTATTGTATAATAAATTTTATATAAAAATAAATGTATATGCATACCGCTTTGCATCCTCCGCAGTTTCCATAGCTTGCGTAAGCTTCGTTTGAGCCGACAAACGTCGTTCTTCAGATTTTTCTAGATTCTGCATACACTGTTGCATTTTTCTATTCAACACAGCCAATTCCGATTGTGTCTGCAATTTTACAATTGATGAAAGGTAAATCGAATTTAGAACGCATAATATATTTTTCTGATTCACTAACCACGATATAGATTCTCTCCTTCATCTCGAGGTTCCTGTTTGATTTTATTAGCTGAGTCTTGCTCACTTTTAGATCATATTCCATTTGTATCAATTTTTTCGCCAATTCGCGAACTTCGTCTTTTAGTTTTTCTTCCTTCCGATTTGCTTCCTTCGCCTGCTGGTCGCACAGATCAGCTTTGTCCATCGCGAGATCTTTCTCTAGCTTTAGCATCTGCAGTCGTTTCTTAATGGCATTCATGGCTTCGTTGGAAGCTAATTAAAAATATTTTTTTAAACTAATCAAAATTATGTTACTTCAATATTTTTAGTATAAATTGTAGAACCTTTAAGCAGAGCTTAGCAATTATCGCAATAAATCACGGAAAATTAACGAACTAATTAATTATCAATCAACTAAACGTTTATTACACGAAAACTACTTTTTAATAATTTTTGATATCTTTAGTCTGTGCTGTTAATTTTATGTTAATCAATCTTAAATGTCCGGCTGAGAATATTTTTTGAATGGAGATGCACACTTTAAACAGGACACTTTTACTTTAAAATATTTTTTCTTGTTGCAAATAAAAAATGATAATCTTTGATTTAATATAATTCGCACTCTGCTAAATAAAAATTTAAATTACTGTAAAAGCTAACGAAGTATCAAATGCGATGTGCTCGCGGGTTACTGTACTCGTTGACCGATGAGGACATGCTTTATAGGCTCAATGCAATGCAAAAGAACAAAAGCGATTGCTACTTTAGTTAGGCTCAAACGAATTCTTGGACTTCTTAAAGTAATGTACTTTGTTGTGTCGATTGTCGCTGCCAATCGCAAATACATCGATACTAAAACATCTATTTTAAGTTTAATATAAATAATAATTTTACTGTTATATATATATTCAATAATTATCACATTCTAAAATCTCATAATAAATAATATATATATATTGCAATTTAACATATGTATGCTCTTTCTTTGTATTCTTATAGAATCAATTATATTTTCAACATAATAAACGTTATAGTTTAATTCTCACCTCACAGTTACTATATTTTTTATTTATTATAAATAATATATATAATACAATAAAGAATCATATGATTAATATTAACATATACAGGGTTTGTCCGGAAAGTAATGCGTCGCATTTTTTTGTGACGCGACTATACATCGCAGAGCGATGGGACCGGTTGGGGAGGAAGGGGGGTACCCTTAGCTTTCCAACGGTAGGTCGCTCAATTGTTTCCATGCGCTTGGAGGGTTAGGACGGCTTATTCTGTGAACCTCTGCTTAGTGGTCGCGTCGAACTTGTGATGGAGAGAACGATAGAGCAACGCTATGCGATAAAGTTTTGCGTGAAGCTGGACAAGACGCCGCTGGAAACTTTTGAAATGCTCAAGAAAGTTTTCGGGGACGATTGCCTTTCCAAATCGCAGTCAAACAGATAGCACAAGATGTTTAGAGAAGGTCGGAAGGAGGTCGCCGACGAGGCCCGCGCAGGACGCCCGTCAACATCGCGAACGGACGACAATGTGACTCGTGTGCGCCAATTATTGAATTCAGACCGTCGAATGAATGTTCGCTTAATGTCGGAATTATTGAACTTGCCGAAAACGATTGTTCACGAGATTGTATCGGAAGACTTGGCCATGCGGAAGATTTGCGCAAAACTTGTGCCCAGAGTGTTGACCGATGCGCAAAAGCAACACCGAGTGGAAGTTTGTGAAGAACTCAAGCAACTCTGTGCAGATAATCCTTAATGTGCAGATAATAAACTTTTTTTTATTTCCTCGGCTGAAAAGGGAGCTCAAAGGACAACAGCTCGAGTCGGTTGACAACGTACAAGCTACTTCGACGGCCTCCCTGAACAGCATCCCAGTCAAGGAGTTCCAGAAATCTTATGACGCATGGAAATCGCGTTGGCAAAAATGTATTGACGCAGAAGGGTCATACTTCGAACAATTTTAAGTTGTTTTACCTATGCGATCAATAAATTCTTTTTTAAAAAAATGCGACGCATTACTTTCCGGACAAACCCTGTATGCTAAAAAAATAAAACATTAAACATTATTTATTCTTTCCATTATTTTAGTCATCTTTTGAATCATTCGTTTTATATATATATATATATATATATATATATATAATTAAAATATTATAAATAAAAGATAGAAGGGATAATTTGTAAGTATCTCCATCGTCTCAGAATAATTTATGATATCATTTATTGAAAATACAGATTTTATGTAGAATGATAGAAAGGATACGCAATATCATCAATTTTCATTCACGCGTAATGGACGAAAATAATTCCCTCCAACGCCTCTGAAAGAAAAAAATAGATAAAATCATCAATCTTCAATCGACACAGACTATGAGCGACCATGAACCAGTTGGCAAGGCATTGCACAAAGCGAAGCAATTATAATAGCAAACGATATTGGTATGCCTTATTTATATCAGTGGATTATTGTACGAAACAGATTATCTCTAATTATTTCGCTTATGGCAATTTAAATGATAAAATAAATCAATGTTGCGCAATATTTTTTAAGCCTAGCGGATCAAAATAATGAGATGTTTATGTTATGATGATAACGAGTAAACGAAAAAAGCATAAGAGTAACAGCGAAAATCAAAATCAAGTTCGTTCGCAGAATTTTAATATCCTGTCATCTCGGCGAACGTCGCATCCATATCATCGCAGACTGCCTTGTATTTTTCCTTCTCTTCCCTAAGCTCATCTGAAAATAAATAGTAATTTGCCGTCAATTAAAATTATATCTTTTAGAATTAATTTTTAATGAATCTTTAGGAATAGGATACTTCTTCGTACCTTCCTTCATGTCTACTTCCTTTAATAAGGTCTTGACCGTTCTTTCGGCATTGATCGCGCGCTTCTCCGCCTCCTTCAGTTTCTTCTTCAAGGATTTCAATTGTACTTTAAAATCTTTTACTCGTTGATTCGCCTGAAATTAAAGTAATCTAGATGTGATATAATGCAGTGTAAAAAATAATTCTCGCAGCGTATTATGCTAATACTACCTTCTCCTCAGATACTTCGAGAGACTTCACGATATTTTGTACGATGAAGAGTTCATCCTCGCGTTCTATAATTTTGCTATAAAGAATTTTTTCAATGTGAGATAATATTTATTTATTGTACGGATATGTAATGCAAATTTTAATTTGTATACTTACGCTTCGCTAGTTTTTACTCTCTCTTCAGCAGCTTCTAATTCCTCTTCCACAAACTGCAATTTCTTAGCTATTTCATCGGATTTCGAATCAGCGTCTTCAGCAATCAATCTAACATCCTTCAGCTCTGACATTAATTTTTCCGTCCGTTCTTCGTCCAAACGACTTCGCTCCGTCAGGACGTTACACATTCTGTAAGTAAGAGGAAAGAAAAGTAATGTTGTTTTATTGAATACTACTGTACGATATATTATTTCAATTTACATTGACCAAATTTTACAATTGTAATGCATAATTTAAATTTAAAATTAAAATTTACAATAATTATGAACCTTTGCGCATCATCGGCGAGTTCAGTTGCACGTGCCAGTTTTGTCTGAGCGGAAAGACGTAATTCCTCTTTTTTGTGAAGAGTGGCTTCGATCTCCTGTACTTTCTTCGTCAAAATAGTACGATCTTGTTCTGCCTGTAAATATATTCTTATATAATAATTTTGTTATATTATTATAGAAAATTATATGTTCTTCTCAAAAATATCATGACAAGTTTGTAAAAAATCTGTTTATCTTTTTCTTGAGCGCTCTAATTTAGAAAAATCATTAATATTAATTATATTATTACATACTTTGGACCAAGATTTTTCGCACTGCTCCAGATCGGCGGTCGACTGTTCCAAGTTAGTTTTTGTGACACTGTAATCGCGTTCCAATTGGCTCAATCTTTTCTGTAGATCCCTAAGATCATCGTTTAACCTGTCGGCTCTTATATCCTCTTGTTTCGCTTTCGTTTCATTAACTTCGACCTTTTCATTCGCAGCATCCATCTCCATCTTCAGTGCCGCGATTTTCTTCTTAATCGCCTCCATCGTGATGCGCGATACTTTCGAGCCTTTCCCTTATTAATTATCTTAATCGATCTCACGAGACTACAATGTGACTATAGATAAGCTAAAAGTGAGAGATAAAAAGCATCTTGACAATTATACGATCAATCTACAAATCGTGTCCTTAATTTAAATATGAATAAAAAAATTGTCGCTTTAATAATTAAAAAAAATATTTTTTTAATTGATAAATAGAATCCGCATCTTATAAATATAACGATAAAGACTAATCATCTTGACAATTATGCGACAATTATGTTGACAATTATCTATAAATCTATAAATCGCGTCTCTAATTTAAGTATGAATAAAAAAATTGCCGCGTTTTAATAATTAAAAAAGTTTTTTTTAATTGATGAGTAGAATCCGCATCTTATAAATATAACAATAAAGAAGGACACTGGATGGTGCAATCAAGAGTCACCTCGTACTACTCACCGAGGTTTCACCCCGTCTCATTTAACGATACAACCTTATTATCACCCTATTAATCGCGCGCGTGCCGAGAGGGGTGAAAGACACCCCTCGATCGGATCGTTTAATAAATTTCGCGCGGTAATGTTGGACGGGCAGAGAAATTCCTACTAAAGGGGGACACTCACTGTGATCGTAACGATGATCCGCGGGGAGAATGCACAACCGGATGCCTTCGACAGCTAAGTTAAAATAAAACGAAATCAAGTCGACGACGGTGTCGGCCGCCTCTTCCCGAACTCCCCGATCCAATCCAATTCTATAATTGCTTGGGGACTTTGGCTGTCGTCCCGAAACTTACCCTCCGGGCTCTCCGCCGATCCTCGTCGTCGTCGCGGCTGTTCGCGAAACGCGATATCCGATCGTTCCCATGCTATTCTCGGTCCTCCCCGAAAAGAATCCCGTTCCTGTTTTTTATCGGCCACGTAATCGATTCCTCGTTGTAAACACTCCGACTCTGTTAATCTTTGCATCGACATTGTAGGCCGTTAATTAAAATGTCAATCGACGGGACCAGCTTCGAATCTTCCCGCTGGTCAGGCTGAGTTGACGTCAAACGCGGGAGCCTTTGATGAATCTTTTGATGAAATGAGTAATAAAGCTTAAAAGATTCGAGAATTTTAATTGAAGCATTTATTTTTTAATTTAATTTTTAATTTTTTTATAGAGCATTCGAAAGATGAAAACGTAAAGTTTTAGATCTAAATTTAATAAAAGTTCTCATTAAAAAATTATCAAATTAAGAATTGCGAATTTAACTGATTTGTGGAATCAAATGTAAAATTAAAAATTTGTCAATAAAAAATTATAATTGCACACACACAAAGTTGTATAAATAATTAATAATAATAAAAAGACGATTAAATCTAGCGAAAGATATATTTAATAATTTGATTGATTTATTTTTACAACAGTCTCAGATTATATAACGCACAACTTCTTCGTGTAAGCCATGAGATGCTGCGTGTGACAAGAGAGCTACGCGAATGAAATTCTAAGAATGTTTTGATGCAACTTCATTATGTTAATCATAAACATTTTTTAATTGTTATATGCCTATTCTATGAGGTCGATTTTCTGATAGATTTACAAGTATAGATTCGTAAGTAAACTTACATAATTGGAAATTTTATTAACAATAAAAAGTAATGTAGTCCAGTCGTGTTTGGAAAGAGTTAATTTGCGACTGTTAAATCTTTTTCTTCAAAGTATATATATTATATATACCCTTATTAATGTTTGCACATGGCACACAGTAAAGACATCGAATACAATTCAATAGAAATACGGTCGTTCAATCATTGAACGTATATGGACGATATATTCGAAAGTAATAGACTGTGCGAATGGTTATATCACTTTTTTGCGCATATATATGCTTCATAAATATTCCGAAGTATTGAAAAAGCGGTGCATATTGACAGAGTTTTGGCAAGATATAATACATGTATATGTGTATATATATATATATATATACATATATATATAAAGATCAGCTTTTCAAGAAAATCGCTCGAAACAATATCATTATCAAATATGATCATATCGCGCATTATAATATGTAAATGCATCACTTCTCTGGCACAATAACTTGATATAACGAGAAAAACGCAAACTGCACAACAAGAAGTTTACTAACACGATATCAATCACAGGGCGCAATTATCAAGAAATAAAAATAAGTATTAAATAGTATAAATTTGCATAATAGTTAATGCAAATCAAAAAACGTATAACAAGATATCGATTTCTGTTTACGATAACACCACAAATATCGATGTATGAATTTAACAAATGCCTTATAGGCTAGTAAGTACAAAGTAAAAAAAATAGAGAAACAGAGAACAGATATAAAATAGTTTAGAAAACATGTCACAGACTCTTTTCAATATCACTCAACTCGAAGTGCAACGCGCGTGATCGATCATTATAAAGTTAAGTTATACATTACGATATATACTTATTTAGTAAATTAACGTACACTTTACATTGGGCGGAGATGAGAAAGACGATGCTTTAAATTCGTCAAACGCGCGGCGTTTCAAGAAAGAAAAAAAATTCAGAAAGTGCTAATACGCCATTGATAAGAGCAACATCGTCATCTGGAAAGATTAGATCCTGTTTCGGAATCGACGGACATCAACAGCACGTAGATTGGCGTATACGTGAGAAGTAGGTGTACGGCGTCTTCGCGATCTAGCGCTCGTAATTGTTGCACTAGCGAACCAACGGTGCATTCTGCACCCGCGCAGTTTAGCAATCTACGGATCAAAATAATTCGAAATAAGAAAATTTGTATTAAGTTGAAATTCACGTTGCATATGGCACAATGTATTTCAGGAATACCTTAGGGTGGGACTGTCCACTGTACTATCCAATTGAGCGACGCGATCCCCTAAACCAAGTCTCACGGCGAGTAAACACCAGTCCCTTCCGTGATGATCAGGCGGATCTAACATCTGCGCCAATCGCCGTTGCACAGCGGGCTTTATATATTTCACGGGTTGCTTCGGTCCGGGAACGTAATTCTCCATCAACGGCAGTCCACAGCCGACTATCTCCCACACTGTTTCTTGTCGGTCGTTCAGAGGATTCTTAAGAGTCGCCTCTTCGAGACTTTTATCGATTAAAGCCGATATGATTGTGGCGGGCGCCCACGAGTGAATTACCTGTAAATGTATCGATTAAAATAGATATAACCAATCTTTTTACTTTATAATAAATAAATTGTGTGTGCGCGCTTTGATCTTTACCGACCTCGTCGTATTCTCGAAGCTGACCAGGACTTAGCCAATGTCTCTCGAGTAACATTCCCGGGGCGACTAATTCAATGGTTGTGTCCATCGCGTCCAAGATCACGCTGAGAAGAGCGAAACATTGCGCACTGGAACCGCGTGGTCCGCGAACTTGGATTTCGACGCAACTATGTTCTTCTTCTTCAAAAGTAATTATGCTTTCGCAAGGTCCAAGACACAGTTTTGATCCTCGCCACCACTGATATAAGTCCGAATTCGATGGATCCCATGTTTGAGTAATCTTTCTCAGTTGCGCCTACATATATATATATATATATATATATTGATTTATTAAGATTTCTATACTATCATATTCTTTAATTATTAATTAAGCATTGATTACCTGTAAATGCGTAAATATCGCTGTCAAATGATATAAAGGCGCTTCTTCTGGACAAAGCCGTAAACCAGTGTGAGGTAATGCATTCGAGCATGGTTTCCATGGTTCCCATAAACCTGGAAGACGTTCTACGAGATTTAAACAGGGTATTTCGTATTCCACTTCGTCGTCATCCACTTCACACTAAAATGATATAGTCAATTGTAATAAGAATAATCGATTGATCAGATCTCTCTTCGAGCATACCGGAACACACAAATTGACCGCTTGTAAAGCTTGCAGAGCTTGAGCAGCGGGACAAGGACATCGCGCTTGAAAATCTTCCAAGGTGTAAACGCCGGTAGTTCGACCGCCCAATCGTCCTCTTTGATCGGGACTCAGTTGCCAATTCAACACATCCTGCCAGAACCACTCGGGACTGAGTACTATCAGGTTGCCAGGCAGAAGAATGCATTCTCCCAAATTCTGTCATTTTACAACAGATTTATAAGTAGAAAAAAGAATACATTTTTTAAAATAAATTAAATTATAATTATAAACTACAAACCTGTAATTGTAATCCAAGATGTCTACAATGTTCCAAACAAACTAAAGGATTGATCTTTCGAACTTCGTTCAAAAATTCCTCCTGCGTGAGCATTAACGGAGGCACTTCTAAGGATTGCACGTACGACCTCCATGCTTCGGCGAGACCGGTCCACACTAAGGCGCTCTATAATACATGATTAACATCCATAGTAACGGAATTGTGCACTATCCGGGTAACACATTGATGCAGAAAATATATACAAGAAAGAGAGATAGAAAGAGACTCTTTTCTTTTTTCTTTTCTTTAAAATTAATAATAGTGCATGTATGTATATATGGGAGAAAGCATTAGTGCAACTATTGAACCAAAATACAGAGTTTCAGTTTTATACACATCACTCAGTTAGTTTAAAGGAATTGAGAAGTATTTCGACCTGTTTATCAAGATTCGCCAGGGGCACGTACGTAGCCGCAGCACGCGGCGCGTCACGTCGGAGAATACTTTCTGCAACTTCCGGCCCATCCTACATCATGCATTGCATGCATTAAGGCTGATGTTAATAAACATTAATGGCCAAATAATCAGCAACTAAAACATATGTTCTTAATAAATTCGATTCAGTGATATATATATATATATATATATATATATATATATATATATATATATATATGATATTGAAACGTTTATCGGAAAAGGTGCGCTCAATCAGTCAAACATCGCAAACGATCAAATGTCGTCGAGTCACGACACACAAGGTACTCTCAATGCTTTCAATTATTTGTACATATATATATCAAATCAACCATGCATCATGGATGACAAGAGGAAAATTATTTAAATGAGGAAATCGTCGCATTGCTTTGTGGAAGTCAACGCTTGATTCGATAGCATATTGACACTGCAAATTCCGAGATCGATGAATGAATTGTACAGACAACGTATAGCGTAATGAGGTAGTTCATCATTGAACAGAACCGTTTCACGAAGGATTAATACGCACATTTATTACACATGCTGTACAAATTAGTATATAATTCTTGCGAGAAAGTGATTATTTACATAAGGTGGCGTTAATTACACTTACTTGTATTAAGATTGCAAAAATGAACGGTTCTGCTCGCACATATTTAGTATCAAGCATACTGATATCATGCATTTACTGATATATTTTGGAATGGATTAAAGACATATGAATAGTATTTGATTGTGAAAATAATGTTAAAATTAGAAGAGATTATATAAATTCTCTCATCGCAGACAGGAAAGTTTACTAAATACACAAGATTGCTCGTCAATTTTAATTGCTGAATAAATAAGCAATGATATAAAAGCGATGAGAAAAAGATAACATCTCTTCTAATATTATATATGAAGTATGATAATATTTATACATATCTGTATAGAGAAATACAATCGCTTCACCTCGAGAAATTCCATCCTTGCATTATTTAAGTACGATCTGAGGAGTTTGAGGCCAGGACTAGAGGGATTAGTTGCATCCAGTGCTACCATTTGAGGTTCCTCTCCCAAAATCGACGTAAAATCTTTTAGAAATGGCAACAGCGGTGCGAGTAGATTGCCGCCATTAGAATTCGGGGCTAGAGGTTCCGGCGCATAAGTGCCGACTAAAATTACCTTTACGTCGCTGCATTTGCCGGCAAATCCTTCGATAGAAAAAGTCTTATTTTAAAAGAAGTAATTATAAAAATCAGGAACAAGAAATTTAGCCTCGTTTGCAATAAATCAATTATGATACAAAAAGAAAATTCGAAATGCAATATCTTACCAACGTTACTTGGATTGATACGGTCTAGGATGAACTGGAGCCAGAATTTTATCTGCTGAAGCTGAACAGTCAGCGGCTCTCTCAGACTGACTGTAATAAGATGCACTGCTGGCTGCTGGAACGTAAGTACGTAGTGATAAGACGCCAGAAATTCTTCACGTCCGCATAACTCCCAGAAGACGCACTCGCCACCTAGTTCAATCCGTATAAATATTGTCAAACCTTTTAAAACACTCAAATATATTATATTACATAACTATATAAATATTTAATTCATGCTACGTTATTATTGTAACTCTAAGCCGAGTATTTGAATATGATTCGCTCACCTACATTACCGCGACTCCACTCTACACCCTGAGTACCTTCATACTCACTGTCACTATATTCAAAGCTGAGAGAACCGTGCTTACTTGTCACGTCAAGTTCGATACTTGGTTCCCTCTAAACGTCAATAATTTTCATTATTTATAATTATTTTTTTTTTATTCAAAATTCGTTTTATATAGCATGACATACCTTCGCGCTACAATTCTGACTTCTCGACCTTCGAAAGAAACCAAAGCTAAATAATCCAGCTTTCAAAGAATTGATCAGCGATGATTTCCCAGATGCGCAATGTCCAAGAAGTCTTATATGTAGCCGGTCTATCGGTCTGTGCGTCGGTTGCAGCTGACGAATGTAATTTTCGCGCTGATTCGGCTAAGAATGAATTAAACTAAGAATTAACGAATTCTTCAAACACGTGGAAAGAATTTACGCTTATCGAAAAAGTCCTTACATTTCGCAATTTATCTAACAAATTCGCGATATCCGGATATCCGTATTTGATCGCAGTGACGTCCGCTCGAATCCCTCGATTCGTCTTATCGACGTCGCAACCAGCAAGGCACAAATGTCTGACCAGATTAATATGTCCGTGTCGAGCAGCCACATGTAAAGCCGTGAGACCATGTTTGTTCGGTGTGTCCAGGTCGATTCCACTCTCTATCAGCAAAATCGTCATTCCCTCGTCGCCAGCCTCGCAAGCAATATGCAATAGAGTGTCTTCTTTCTGAACAATAACATTATTTTATGAATTATGTGAATTATCTTTCAATATTAGCAGGATAAATAAAAGATGCCTTACAGAGTCTTGTACGTTTAATGGAGCACCTTGCAACAATAACTGAGAGACAGCCTCAACACAACCTCGCTTCACAGCACTGATCATTGCTCCACCAAGACCCTGAGGAGCTTCAGATTCCTGTGCATAAAAAGAATAACATTTTTGTTATTTTTTTAATGCAATATCATACAACTAATATCTATAATATCATAAATTTTTATCTCTATAATATCATAAATTTACTATAACATTTTGCATAGCATGAAGATCATACTTTTCAGTAATTAAGGTATATATGTATAATAATAAAGAAAAATTGTTTTTTTTTACTTAAAAATGTATATTGTATATAAAAAAATAGTTTTCGTATATTTAATATACGATATAACTGTACAACAGATCAATGTCATATTGAGACAAAAATTGGTCAAAAGAAAATGCATGGAATTGATACATTTAATAGAAACAAAAATGTATAATTAACCAATATTATTGAATAAGACAAATCTTTTTTTTTTCAAGAACACACCGTGAGAATCCAAGGATGTTTAAGGCACGATTCAGCACTTCCTCTCTCTCTAAAATAAGAAAATAATCTTTTTATCTTTACTTCTAATAATAAAGTCATAAATTTATAATTATTTTCAGACTTACTTTGGATCCTTGATCAACAAGGATCGTATGAAGTCTTTGGCAATCTCGGATACATTATTGAAATATTCATTGTCAAATTGATATTGACAAGCAGCAACATTTGCATATGTCTCTTGCTTGTCCTCGCCCAAAAATGGCGAAGCTCCACTCAGGAGAATATACGTCAATACACCAACAGCCCAAAGATCGGTTCCCAAGCTAAGTGGTTCGTAATTTACGATTTCTGGTGCCACAAATTCTGGTGTACCAAATAATGCTCTGTGTTCTGAACCAGGTACCAGTCGATGCGATAGACCTAAATCTGTGAAAATAATATATTTGTATTAATGACTTTAATATTTTAATGTTGCAAATTATCTATTAACTTAATTATCATTATTATTATAATATTACCTATTAGCTTAATGCTAGGCATCGGTGGTGGTGTCGACAATAGAATATTTTCAGGTTTAATATCCAGATGAGCAACTTGGTGGGAATGTAAATGACTAAGTGCCATTAGAACTTGGCGCACCTTAAAAAAGAAAGAATATATATAAATAGGTAGAATATTAAATATATATATTTAGTTGCAGTATCTATTTACATACCACATGAGCAGCTTCTGTTTCACCAGATGGAGTCCAGTGAAATAATTCACCTCCAGTAATCAACTCCAAAAGCAATACAACTGTTGTTCCTGTATCTATCACTTTGTATAAGGAAACAATGTTGGGATGCCTTAACCGAGCCAAAAGACCAGCTTCTCTTGCTAAAAATAAAATAAAATTATTTATTATAATGTAAAAATAAAGTATCCACAATAAATTACAATTATAAAAATATTACCAATATCTGCAGCAGCTACACCCCTGGCAACTCGTCTCTTTCTCATTATTTTTGCAGCATATAATTCACCAGTTTTTATTTCCTTGCATTTTCGTACAATAGCAAATTGACCCCTGTATTTTACAAATTGATAAATATTATTAAATAATTAATAAATATTAAAGAAAATATTAATTAGAAATAATGACACTTACTTGCCAATCTCTTCAAGAAGCTGATAGTTTTTTTCAATCGGTTCATGGTGGACCTCCATTAAAGTGTTCCACTCACAATCTAAACAATAAATATATTGCTGTTGTATTATTTCAATAAATAAATATAAATATATAAATAAATAAATATATATATATATATATATATATTATATATATATATATATATATATATATATATATGTCAATGTTATATATATATATATATATATATATATAAATATATATATATATAACATTGACATATATACATGATATATACATAACAATAATGAAACTTAAATGCAAAAATGCAGGATAATTTAATGAATTAAGATAAAAAAAGGAGTTGCGATTATTAAATAAATCAAGAACACCGAAGCAATAACATGTCAAAATGACATATTGCAAAAATCAATTAATAACTTCGGTGACGTACAAATCTAAACAGCGCATAGAGTGCCGTTGCCGAAAACTTCAAAGCCAATAATCAAGTAAGCATCACAGAATTTACTACAATTATCAAGCCGCGATTTAATATCTGTAACATCGTCTTAAAGGCGAAGGGTTGAATCGGTTGTCAAATTTCGGAGAGACAGGCGCGGAGCGGAGAGGACGCAAAAATCGGACCGAGTTCTTCCTACCGTCAGACGTTTCCAGCTGGCCAGACGTGCCCGGCATCATCTCCCGATCGTGCTCATCGTTCGATCTATCCGAACAGCTTCGAGTCTCGCGAAGAGCCGTTACGAAAATTATGTGGCATCCAACGGCCTTCACCCATGCCGGCCGCCCCACACACACAATCGATATGCCTGTGTCGCGCGAAACGCCATCTTGCTACCACCGGGGCCGGTTTCCCATCGAGTCAGTGACGCTCAAACTCCCCTGACGACTCGTCGTCGTCGACGTCGTCTCAACATTTTACCGCACGCACGTCACATGCTCGCGTGTCTGTATTAATAGATTTTTCCTTTTTTTTGCATGTCAAGGATAAATATTTAATTATATAAAGTGCATACTTACGTATCGATATTGTTATCTTATCTTTAACAGAAGGAAATATTAAAATAAATATATTTTTTTTAAGACTCGATTTCTATAAAAAAAAATGTAAGTATATTTAAATTATTATATATATTTTTTTAAAAGAAAAAAAAAGAAATATTTAAAAAAAACTTTGCTTCCATATAGCTTGTTGAGAACAACTGTAGATGTTTGAAGTTTGAATATCTGTTTTGTACGAATTTCATCAGCACGTGTACGTTTGTTTTTATTATTGTTGGATTTGTGATTTTTGCCATTTAATTATTTAATCGCTGTCGATATGTATATATAATGTGATTTATTATTAACTAGTCAAGTAATTATTAAGAAAATTCCGTGTGTAATCACGATTGTTGAGGTTATGTAACCACGTTGACGTTTGCAAGCATATATAACAATAAAGTTGAATCTTTCAGAATTATGAAAACTAAACGAATTAATAAGGATGGGTGGAAACCTGTAGCATTGGAAGGTACTTTACTGTCCAATGGCATAGAAGGATTAATTGGAATAGAGGAATTAACCGATTATAGTTTGGAGCATATGCAAAATAAAGATCCACGCTGGCAGAACAAGAAGAAAGGTAAAATTATAACCACAGAAATAACGTCTGCCAAAAAGAAGAAGGTAAGTAATTTGTTTTATTGATATTTATTTTGATATTTTGAAATTTTTAATAAATTACTTAATTATTGAATTATAGTCAGCAGTAAAACGCAAATGTTTAGATGATTCGGAAGAAGCTGATGTTGACAGTGTGTCTTCCGTAAAGAAAGTAAAAGTCAAGAAAGCTAAAACAAAGAAAACAAAATCAACGGACTTCAAAACTAGTAATACAGATATTAATTCTGATGCTGGTGAAAATGATTTGTACTCTGACACAAATAATAGTAAAAGCTTGGCAAAGATTAATGTCGAAGCATGGAGCTCTATGGGTGTTCCAACTATTGTGATAAAAGCTTTAGCTGATCAGAATTTTTATGGTCCTACTCCGATACAAGCTCAGACATTGCCAGCTGCTATATTAGGCCGCAGAGATATATTAGGTGCTGCTGAAACTGGTAGTGGTAAGACATTAGCTTTTGGTATCCCAATAATAAAAGGCATTTTGGATTTGAAGAAGCAGCAAATGGAGATATCAATGTCTAAAGAATCTGTAAAACATGACCTTCAAAATAAAGGATGGAATAATCCAGAAATAGGTATTATAGCAATATTATTTTATTAATTATTTTGTTATTTTTATAAAATTGATTTAATGCATTAATAGTTACTATTAATTCTTTAAATTTAAATATTTTGTAGAGAGTAATTCTGATTCAGAAAATGAAAATATACCAGAATCTGAAAATTGTGTACATGTCGTGAATAATATAAAGTTTGATAATTGTCAAAATATTGTAACAAAGCCTTTGTATGCATTAATTTTGACACCAACTCGCGAATTAGCGATACAAATAAAGAATCATCTTACTCAAGCAGCAAAATATACAGATATTAAGGTGAGACTAATCTTTCTTGAATTTAACATATATAATATTATATAATATTATTCTTTAGATAATATAATTATGTATAATTTTAATTGTAATATATTATTACAGATAGCTGTTGTTCTTGGAGGTATGGCAGCAGTAAAACAAGAAAGGATATTAAATAAAGGTCCTGAAATCGTCATTGCTACACCTGGCAGATTATGGGAACTAATTCAAGAAGGCAATTCTCATCTAAGTAAAATTGATTCTATTAGGTAATTGTCAATTTTTAAGCAGAAGAGATGTTTTTTTTTTTTTTTTTTTTTTTTAAATAATCTTTTATGCTACATTATTACATTATAAATTATTGTTATATAATTTATAATAGGTATTTGGCCATTGATGAGACAGACAGAATGATGGAAAAGGGTCATTTTCAAGAATTACATGATATCTTGGAAAAAATAAATGCAAATTCGATCAAGCTAGAGAAACGGCAGACATTTGTTTTCTCGGCAACTTTAACAATGGTTCATGACCTACCAGATTATCTCGAAAGAAAAAAGAGGCGATATGTCAGGAGTAGAATATCTAAACTCACTTCTGGTCAAAAATTGCAAAAGATTATACAATTGTTAAAAATAAAGAATCCTAAAATCGTCGATCTTACAAAAGAATCAGGTATGCATGCATTTTAATCAAGGAATGTGAACTTGTTTATTATGTATTAATCAAATTTATATTACCAGGTATGGCCGATAACTTGACAGAATGTCGAATAGCGTGCACAATCGACCATAAGGATTATTATCTTTATTATTTTTTGAAGAGACATAGTGGAAGAACATTAGTATTTTGTAACAGCATTGGTTGTGTCAAAAGATTGTCCACTCTCTTCAGCATACTTGAGTGCAAGCCTTTACCTCTGCACGCTAATATGCAGCAACGACAACGTCTAAAAAATCTCGAAAGGTTGTGAAATGTATATACATGTACATATTAAATATATTTCTCGTGAGATTTGTACTAATCGAAAGAGGGATTTCAGATTTCAAGCTGACGAAAATGGACTTTTGATAGCTACGGATGTAGCCGCCCGAGGTTTAGATATACCTAACATAGAGCATGTAATACATTATCAAGTTCCCAGGACATCCGAGGTAAATATCTGAAATATCAATGTTTATATAGTATTGTAATGCTTATCACGAGATTAATTTGACAATTATTTTACAGAATTATGTACACAGAAGTGGTAGAACGGCGAGAGCAGAAAAAGAAGGTATCACAGTTCTAATAATGGAACCTTCTGAAAAACAGAACTATAGCAAATTGTGCAAAACTCTTGGACGCAGTACGTTTACATGATAATATTAATATTCACTTATTATTAATAATTAGAAATATAATAATAATAATATCAATCTGTTTTCAGCACACGATTTACCCACATTTCCTGTAGTGGACAGGCTATTAATCGCTGTAAAAGAAAGAGTGGATACTGCTCGCGATATTGATAAGTTAGAATTAAAATATCGCCGACAGAATACTCAAAAAAGTTGGTTACGGAAAGCAATGGAGGAAATGGATATGGTCGTGGACGACGACGATGATGAGTAAGAGAAATAAATTGGTTTGCTCATATTTTCACATACAATCTGTACAACGTAAATTATAATATCTTTTTTATTTTAGTGAATCATCAACGGAATTGGAAGAAGCAGCAGCATTGAGACGACAATTAAAAGTAAAGAAAAATCAGTTGCAGTCTCAGTTATCAAAACCAGTATTCCCGAAAGGATTCTCAGGAAAGTATCTCGATGATAATTTAAACATAGATCCTGCTCAGAATACAGAGAAAGCTATCGAAGTGATGAAAAAAGTAATAAAAAATCTTGATAAAAATCAAGAAAACAATACTATACGTCGGAAAAAACAACGACTGTAAAACATTTTCAAAATTAAAAAATATATATTTTGTTTATATATATAAATCATGTTGAATTTTCTTCATCGCATCGTTTTGCTGATTTAATATTCATTAAAAATATGGGTTTCACGGGACAATCACGAGTTAACAAAAAGTAAATTTTATTTTGACGCAGATTATATTTACATTCATAATTAATTTGAGCCATTCATCATTCTAAGAAACATATTTTTAATATGCACATGTTTCTTTTTTAATTGTTAGTAAATTAAAGTATGGCAAAGGGTATGTACAGAAGATTTCTGCATTTTTCTACAAACACGTACATATTTCCTTGATATGCACATGCTTATGTAATATAATACATTTCTCGAAACAGCGAATAGAGAATTGATCGATGAACACAGCCGGTTTGCCTACACTTTAAAAATTTCACATATCGCTGGCTCGAGTTACAATTGAATTCCTTTTACATTTTCGTGATTATTAATATTATATAAACACAATAAACGTCAATCCGACAATCTCAGAACACGGTATTATATATCACTTCGTCCTCCGTACTAATAATGGAGTCTATCTGCTCAGTCATCACCATCGAGTTCGCGTATCTCTCGTTGTCGATCATATTGTGCGTTTTCAAGGACGACTCATGGCTCTGCACGACGATCCTGATTCGCGCCATCACGTGACTTCCTGGACATTTTTGCACCTGGTTTACCATCGCGGTGTCACAAATTTCGGCGTAGATCTCCTCGTTTTTGTTGCTGGTCCTGATCAGCTTCGGTGGTGATGGCAACGGGGTCAAACTGTCCCTCACGCGAGAATAATTGGGCTGCAGCTCGACGGACGTCGGTGGTATTTCCAACACGCTAGTCGACACAGATCTCTGCACTGGCTGCTTGGTGTTTTGATTCTGACGAGTCTGATGAGAGGTAGTTTCAGGTTCCAAACTGGAGTAACGTTCCTGAGATCTCATGGCTATCTCCGGCCTCACCGCGAATGTGAACGAGGCCGATTTCTTCGCGGGATTGCGATTTTTGCTACTTTGAGCGAGTTTCGAGATTCTCTCGAGAATGCCATTTCCGGTGCTCTGCTTTGTCTGTTGGTTCCGTTCTTTCGCGGTACTCCGCTTCAGATGTTCGAGTCCATTTTTCAGACTTTGCAGAATCGGTTTAGACTCCGGCTTCGGCTTGATCTTCTTCAGATGCATCTCCTTCAGGGTCTCGGCTGTCGGCGGTTGCAGTTTCACAGGCGCCACTCGCGGCTCGGTTGCGCGATCTCCGACCGCTCGACTGTGAAGTAGAAAAACCAGTTCAACCACATAGAATATAAATTCTAATATATAATAAACTGACTGATGATTTCTGCGATATATGTCACATTTTTAAGGAAGTTAGACGCATCGAAAAACCATAATTCGAAATTTTATTACGAATAATACGGTTGACAAATTAAAAAAAAAGGATATTTTTATTGTAATTTATACTTAGTGATTAATTTGAATAATATGCTAAAGTCTTAGAAAATGAAATTTTAATTTTATTAAAGTAAAGTTAATTGTTTGCTTTAAATTCAATTAATTGCTTTTACCTGCAGGCTGATAGTAATCGTTGTATTTTCGGGGAGGCCAGCAATCTGGCCTCTGAAGGATAACCCAATCTGGCTCTTCGCACTCTCGGTGCACCGTTACCGGACACTACTAATTCGAGCATTTCCGGATTATGCACTGGTCTCTCCGGAACGACGCAGCCCAAAACTATTGGACCTCGCGTCGACGTTTCCAGCTGCATTAGACCGCCGTATTCCTTCGGCAACGGCACCGGCAGTGGTCCTGCTATCAGTCGTACCTGAAACGACAAATATATTATTAATCTATTTAATCGATTAGGGAAAAGAATGAAAAAAATGGTAATAAAATATTTCTCAGCGCTGGTTATTAAAAGAGATAGAAATGAGTTTCGTAAGAACGACTCACTCTGAGAGGCAATTGCCTCTTGGCGAGATGGTGAACCTTGTAGAGCACCGCGTCACTTCCGGTATCGACGCTTCCGTTTTGACAGATCGCGTAAAACTCGCCCCTCGTTGACAGCGAGGCGAACACCTCTCGTCCCTGAAGGTCGATGCATTGTGCGTATTGATCCTTTTCGGGATATCCGCCGGAGATCCCGAAGGAGACCGAGCTGCATCTCCTCGTATCCTGGAAGACCGCAACGAGCCGCAGTATCTCACCGGCTCTGATCGTCGTCTTGGTATAATGGGCGCGCAGATTTCCGTTCTCTGAAAAAAGACAGAATTGATCGTATGGATATCGCAACCGCGATATTATTCGCGATGTTGCGAAGGTACAAAGGGCGTCGTGATCATGCAACTCGTTTCTTCGATTATGTTGCGCGCGCGGGTCCCGTTAACAACGCGTTGAATCTCAAAAGAAGCCCGGCGTATAATCGATCCTGGCAGCAGTCGATGTCCTAAAGGCATCTTTAACGGTACCGAACGATACTAAAAGGCGGCAGAAGTCCTTTCCAGTCAGTGTCCGATGGTCTCTCGCGCGATATATTGTACGCGTATCTAATATTAGGATCGGAGACTGAGATTCCAACCGCTGCCGTTATATACTCGTGTTTTTATTGATAATCCCGTTTTAACGAAGCTTCAGTTTTATCACGTGGTAGTTTACATTTCTTATTAATGCGTCTCATCGGTCTAATTATTAGCCGATTTACGATACGTTAAAGTGTCTGGCCGCAGTCCGACAGAAAAATGTTCGGAACTCTTCCTCTATCAATTTTAACAAGATTGTAAAGTAGACATGAGAGAAATCTTTACGCGTATAAATGTGTAAACAGAGTTTTTAATGAATTTTATTGAAATTGAGTCTTTTAATGAACATCTTCCTATTCGTCTCGAATATCTTTTTTTATTTATACACGCGCGAATATCTTTTCATTTTTATATCTTTCAACTTCTAGACTGTCAACAGAAAAATTATTGAACGTGGTAATGGGCAATATTTTTTGTAAAAAAATATCCTTGAAAAGATATATTTTCGAACGTACATTTCTGTTTTCGTGCGGAGCAAATGAAGATAAACAGAGAAAAAGATCACTTTCTACATTGCATCGATATGCATCTGGGTCAAGAACGTTGCATCGCTTGACATTTCGCGAACGATCAAGATCGCGATCGCGGCACCTTCCAAGTTTCTTCTGTCAGAACTTACCCATTTTCGAGTGTGTCAGCGTGTAAGCTCTTAAAGGTGTCGCGAGCAGAAACACCGGCACTCCTGTCTTCACCAAAGAATCCACCCTTCGGTAGACGCGTGCACTGCCCGTCGTGTTATTGCCAGATATCACAGAAAACCATCCTGAAAAAGATGAAATGTTAAATATCAATGCGAGAAACTGTTCGAGAAAGATACATGGAGGATTTCGCTTTGATTCTAAACTAAACATGACATTAATAAATATAATAAATACCATAAAGTTTGGTTCCACATATCGACCAATAGATTATTATCTATTTAATGAGTACAAGTTCTTCAAAAAGAAAAAGAATACTCAAATTTAATTATATAGCTTTTTTGTATCGTATCGTTTTATAATTGTCAAAAATGCAGTAGTATATAATTTTTTGGACATGGAAAAAAGAATGTACAGTTTGCTTTTGTTTGACGCAAAAGAGAGAATCCGAAGGCTGAATTTTTGTTAATCGTAGCAAGAATGATTGGAAGAGACCAGTCGGCATCTGTTGAAACAGCATTTAATGTACGCTGGTAGCTCCGGGGCGGGTTAAAAAACGTATCTATCTGAAAGGAAGGAACTACGTGCTTCTCTTTCTGAGGCTTCAAGCTGCTCGTAAAAAAGAAAAAAGATCCTGCCAAATTGCAAACAGGCGATTTCAGCTGCGCGCGGTTGCACACGGAGACACAGTAGCCGAGTGGTCGGTCGACTGATCGAAGGTCGGCTGGTTCTTTTGCTCGTCGTTAATTGATTTAAGAATGCCGCCCCGATCCCCGATATGCGAGCGCACGTCTCGAATCCCGCCCCTTAAGGCCCGCTCGTTCTGGAATGCAAAAGAAGGACGGACCCGCCTTGCCGAAAATCCTGAATCCTTCTATTGAAAGCGAAATTAACACTGGACTTTCTTAAATAATTCATTTATAACGAGACCGAAAAAACTTCAAATTAATTGAATTTATTAAAAATATTACAAGTGACGATTAAAAATTAATTATATAAAAAAAATAATTATTTTACTAAAATGTAGTTTTCTTCCTATACCCAAATAATATATTAATTTTATCAATTATTTTACATATTTATTAATATGTATATTATATGTATTTTATATTTTATTCGTTCTTTCATTCAATTAGAAAAATATTCAGGATTCGAGTTGAACGTCGAGCAATCGAGAATCGCATAAACAAGAAAAAGAGTATATGTGCATGCGGAGAGAGAGGAAGGGCAGTTTCCCTTGGGAAAGTTTTTCCGTTTGCAGGTTGCGCGCATTAATTCTCTGTTCGAGGTTAACTAATGGAATAATCTAACGGCCGGCGGGACTCCTGGTTTTTGTTTGTTCTAGATCAACGACCTGGAAAACCGGCGCGCAATTAAGACGGACGATATTGACTCTACGGTCTTGAGAACGCCTCCTAGGGAGTTAATGGGAGAAGGAAGGGTGTTCTCTCTCAGCCCACCTCTCGGTACACAACGCATAGAAGGACGCGGCGTCTATCTCGGGACGAGAACGTGTATCCCGGAAAAGAAATGTTGCGAAGGCGTACGCTCGCAATTACACAAGCGTGTACGGCCTTCCCTCACTTTCTATTTCTACGCGCGCATCCGACTCAGGTATATAAGAGAGATACCTCGGCAAGAGAGCGCGTTCGGTTCGTAATTGTAGGGATCGCCGCATCTGCTGCGAAAAATCTACGGAAAAGTTCAGGCATTCAGACGCACGCCAACCATTTCTTAACGCGTCTTATTGTCTTGCGTAATTATGAGATTACGCGCTTATCGATTCGCGTAATGAGCCCCGGCGAAACCTTATCCAGGCAACCTATTTTTGTGAAAGCTAGCTAAGCAACGTGACTATCTTTGTTTTTTTTCAGACAAGAAAAAGAGCACTAAAATATATAAACATACATAAATGTATGCAATTAAAAAATGAATGGAGCTTAATTAAATTTATTTGTGTTAAGTGATACAAAACATCACATTACTGCGTGAATTTTAATAACGGGATATATTCTAAGAAACGTCTAGCTATAACTTTTAATAGAGTTCATTAACTCTTTCCCAGCTTCACACTTCATAGAGCATGAACGCTTTATTGAACAAACACGAGACGTATGATACATCGAGCAGTCTTTCTAAGCGTGAATCGACAAATTAAATGTTCCTGAAAATCCATTTTATCCATTTATATCATTTTGAACGTATCATCGCCGTAGACACCGTATTTACGATTCAGAATCCCTATATATCGGTATGTGTAACACCATAAATACTGATCCGTTAGCAAACGGAACACGTTGTAAATTAATTTCAGGCACGTGTCTAAATTTAATGCTCGAATATGCAGCACAGATTAGATGGAAATATAAGAGTATCGTATTTCTTGAGATCCTAAATGTGATTAACAGACCTGACAAGATTTTTCGATGTGATCTTCCTTTTCTAAAGAGCCAAATACCTATAAATATTTTATATCAGTCGATAATTTAAATTTTTGGAGGAATGTAATCCGAAAGTGATTAACTAATTAACTTTGCAAAATAATTAAAATTAAAAATAATTTTTTGTCATCAAAAAATATATTGATTGAATAATTATCGTTATCGTTGTAATAAAAAAAAACCTCTTTCTCAAACTGTGTATCATGCCGGTCTTGATAACAATCCAAGGACTCGAAGCGAGGATTGCAACAACCCAAGAAACCGGACGTTGGCCTGCGCTCCAGCTGCGCTCGTAAAAGTTACGTTATACATTGCAACACGCTTCAAGAATTTATCCTAATTCCTGTCCACCCATTTGGCATAAAACTTTCAATAAAATAAATGACAGGCTTAGTCATCGGTGCACGTGGTTCGATATACGTATCTGTGTGATGTGCAAGTATTTAACTTTTGTCTAAAAATCTGAATCTAGCAAACATAACAGGCGAATTATTCCATTACGATTAATTGATGAATTTTCGAAGTAATGAAAAAAATCTAATTATTTAATTGTGTTAATTTATCGAGAGAAATCATCATACCCTAAAATTATTTGTCATCGTAATGCAAGCGTTGACTACGAAAAGATTTTTCATTCATTCTGAGCTAGATTCTGCTGAGTAATGAAAACGTGATTGAATATAGTAGATTGCATGCGAGATTCGTGACAGCGATATCGATAGGATCGAGAATATTTCGACGCGAGAAATCACCGGTGTCGGCGTGACGTTTCAGGTAAACATTGTGGTATCCAGGTGCACGATATATGTGTTTAGGAGGAGCATTAAGTAAGGAAGAGACTGCAGCCTACACATACACATATACACACACATCTCGCGGCTGGAATCTTTATTGTGCATAATTCACGTTACGCCGCGCGAGACCAATCATTCGGGATATAATATTACCTGGACGTGAATCGAACCGTGACAATAGTATACGGTTTCTAGGCTCTCTGCTATCGATAGTACCTGTTGCAGTGTAGCAGAATTTCTGCTATACTTCATTGATAGCGATACATTTTTATAATTGCTAAAAATTGAATAATTAAATTTTTTAAACTTCAGTCTTTTAAAATTTAACAATTTTCTAAACAACTTATGTAACATCCAATCGATAGCTTTTCGCAATAAGAGAAGACAAAAAAAATTAAACAAATATTAAGAAGTGATTTACTGTCCTAACAAATCGAAAGTAGTATATTGATATTAGTAATAATATCGAGCTGGTGTGGAGATCATGGCGACAGAGTACGAAGGATTCGAAATTTATTGGCTAATAGGTCGCTATTTATATCTATAATTTTGCAGAATTTAGACGAATCGACTTCGCACGAGGGAGGAGAAGGAAGTGAGAGATAGAAGCAGATAGATTGAATTCTTTCTCGTTTTTATCTCTCTTTCCTTTGTCGTGGAAGTCGGTATACCCTAGTCGGACGTGTAGCCAGCATTGGCCGCGATACCCCAGAGAGTTATACCCTGGCACGTAATGACCGTTATTTAAAACCAGGGAGGCCGGTCATTGCCGAGGGCGCGTCTGGCCAGCGCAACATTCTTGCCTTGTGTAAGACCCCTGTCCAAGAGGTCTATGCGAACAAATAACAATATATATATAGTTATTTGTTTATATGTATATACATATACACACATATACACGTCACGTTACAGAAAGAAAGCCGGGACATGTCCGCTGGACCAGGCACTTGGCAGTAAAACCATACGACTACGTCGGATAAGCCGATCTATACGATCCCTCTCGGTTCGCAATCACGATCGCAATACCGCACGCAATTCATTCTCCGTTTCTCCGCATGTCTAGAGAGAAAGAAAGAAGTTCTAAACGCATGAAATCGCCAATCTCTCGACACGCACGATCGTCGATAACTCTCAGGTTCTGCGTCCGTGTAAATTGATTAAGATGATTACTTCTTGACTTTAATTTATATTTACTTTTTCTTTATATCTAATATAAAATATTTTTATAGCTCGCACTGAGAAATAAGTATAGACCTTGCTTTGCATGTAATATTTATCTTATCCTTTAAAATGAAAGGCTTTCAAATACACTTTTCTTGCTGAATATCTCGCTAAACATCGTTTCGCACACTATGCATTGTACTCTCATGTTTAATTTTTTTATGACAGTCTACCTTTCTTCCGCGCGTAGGATCATTTACCTTTCTTTTTTTGCGACCAGAAATCGTGCATCATAAATATTCGCGATTGGCTGCGGTGAACTGTCAAAAGCGAAATTTCTTGTATACGTGTCATAATAAAACCGAGCACGCGATTATCTCATAACTCGTTCTATAAAATTTTAGGGTACTACTGGGACTGTCATCCCTTACGTAAAATAATGTGTTAACGGTGTAGTTAATGTAGAGAAGAAAAAAAGAACGTAGAGGCAGACGAGGGTCGCGTGAGACAGGAAGGACATCGACCTCGACGCGTCACCGACAAGAACTTCTCTCTTTCTCTTTCTCGAGATTTTACACGCTTAATAAATTATTGTAAACTGAAAACCGACTCTCGGCCGAGGTTTGCACGAATGGCAATTAAGCCACGGCCGGTGATTTGTACGATATCGTCCCTATCGGTCCGTGGAATCGGATGCGCGCCTCTGAATCTTCCCCTAGTAATTTTATCTCGGTTGAAGGTTCAAGTTGCTCGCCTCCGACGAGATTCCCTTTCGCTGGAGCGATGATTCGCGAACAGTCGACACCCTGAGCTTTCGATCTTCCTCTTCGTCACGCGACGCGAAATTGAAACCGAAGAATTGACGAATATCGCATTAATGATTGCTAATCTTATGTGGCAAAGTGAGCGAGAGTGATATATATCTTTCATAATTTTAATTTTGTAGTTATTTATGCATAATACGTTGCAAAATTAATATAATTTCGCAGCGAATTATGCATAAATACCGGATTTCACAGTCTGAAACAAGCATGACTGTAACCGTGAATGACATTAGGCGGAATGAATTAAACCGAAAGGATATTACACAGAATGTTACCGCCACTCCACTATACACTTTAAGACACATTACACGCGGCTCCGTAACGCGTTTCTTATCCTCTCTCGAATGTCTTCATTTCGTCCCTCGCGGACATTGCGCGCGATTCCTTGAATCTTTCAGCAGTTAGGCGCAGAGAAAATACTACGGCGCGCGCTTTTTACTTGTCGGGATATAAGCTGATTACGATGATGTATAATGGGCACATAATGTACGATGCACATGCCTCTAATACATCTAGCTAGCTGCAACTTATGATTCTCCGGCCGATGAAAGCCAGACTCTCGCAGACCCTTTTTACCCGGTCCTCGCCGCCGCGGGAAAATTGCGAATGACGTGATGCAGACACACGTGGAATCGCGATGGATGTTTAATCTGCTTGATACTAATTGTCCGGCAGGTTGAATCGGAAAATATTTGCTTAGGATGCCGCTGGCGAGATTTAATATTTTTCCACGTAGATATGATATTCTGACACGACAACTGTTATTTAATAATAACAAGTCAAAATTCAATCTATCGAGAAATTATATATTTATTATAATATTTTATAATATTTTATGCAGTGGAAGTATATAGTGATGGAAAATTTTATATTCACTCTAATATTGAGGAAAAGTGTTTTTTCGTCGCAATTTTATCAACGTTATCGATTGCTGTTTGTGATTCTCGCACGTGATGTAGGCGGAAGTCGAATGCGACGTGTTATATATCGCCCTGTCGACGCGTGCGATTACAATGTGATTTCGTGCAACACCCGGAACGGACTTGCATTTAACAGCAGCCGGCGATCGTGCATTTCACGCACGTGCGCCGAGCTGGACAAATGGGATTAAAGCCAGATGACGAAAGTGTCCGGCTCGGAATCGTGCCGTGCCGACCATTTGAAATTCCACGATGACGCGCGAGGAAAAGCGGTCGGGGAAGACGTAATAGGAAGGCAAACAGAGAAAGAGAGAAGGATACTTTTGTCCTGTAAACTAGAGAAATTTATCACAGCGCGTTGGTCGGAATTTAGACGACGTGGTCGCTCGCCAGCTTTGAATACTGAGAATTTCTATTTTCCCAGAGCAAATCCGTGCCGGAAAGAGTCCCTTGTTCTCCCGGTTCCATAAAACTAGACAAAGTTACCGCGGGGTCGAATCTCAAGGAAAAATAATTCCGCAGTTAGGGGATGGGCTGAAGAAGGAAGAGGCGCGGTTTCAGCCAGGAAAGAGTCATCTTTCGTTTCATCCGCGAAAGAAAAACGTATACAGGATCCATAACGCCGCGTGACTTCTCATTCGCTTCAGCCTGCTCGGCCGATCGTTTTTTTCCCAGAGGGATACTCACGAGCAATTCGCTATTTGATCTGCATGTCTCCACCCGTTACTTTTTACACGGAACGGTCAACAGTAAACGTCCGACGACTTTCTTCTTTATCGCCGCGGCATCGCGCGAAAAGCGTTTAAAACACGGAACTAATTCGCCCGAGACGTCTGGCAGCGCGACGATGGAATCGCGTTTTTTTTCCTATCGCATGAATTACGTCGCGGCAACTTCGTGGCGAATTCGTGGGCGTGGAGCAACATTTCCCGGCTCGGAATTTACTGTTAGTGCCTTACGCGACTTATACGCGACGTAACCAATACGCTCAAGCGTCTCCGCGACTCAAGTGTCAATTTATCCGCGAACAGGATTCCATTCGATTCTTCGGAATTTCTTCCTCTTCGTCGCGAACTTAACGAGCAACCTCTGTTCTCCCAGCGCATCCATCTCTCTAAAAACTTCATTCGAAAACCTCGCCGAGAAAGCGCACGAGAGAGCCGGATCGTTTTTTTCCCAGATTCGTCACCCGCTGTCCGACTAGACGTGACTCGATATCCCGTGCGAAGAATTTCAAGCAGAAATCCGCGCGCTGTCAAACGAGCACAGTGAAAGGAGAAGAGCCAGCGAGCGAATTGTCGAAGTCATTCCGGACCGTTTCAAAATCGGCATCTTTAATAGGGACTATAAATTGTTCGCCTAGCATTTTGAACTCTGTTCAGAATTATCGTGAATCATCGATCGCGAAATAAATTATCGATCGACGTACGTTTCTCTGGCATGAATCATCCGGATTGCTATCGAGCACGAAAAAAATTGCATGACGAAAATTTCGATAACTATGACATCAATACAACGAATATATTTCCCCATGATTCATCAGACACATTTGTAATCGGTTTATCCGTAATCGCTTTGTGTCGTTCATTAACGAGATAGAAGAAAGAGAGATTCTCGATAATTCGTAACTCCAGCTACTTCACATATCTCATAATGACTATCTCGTCTGATCGACGACATTTCATTCAAAATACAAAGTGCATTTATTAGGTGTAATTAGCGATAGTTGAGCACGACACTGTCGTGCACGATGGTAATTCCACACGCTGTGATGAAGACAAAAAAAAGATCAAGAAAAACGAGAGAATGAAGGAGACGAAGCAGAGGAAGAAAAGCATATGAGGGGTAAAAATGCCGATATATTGAATAGCATCTCGTGCGAAAGAAGCAGACGTCGTTAGTTGATGGGTCTCTCCTTCAAGCCCTCCAGCCACCACCGAACCTAAACGTTCCCTCTACTTTATCTCTCGCCCATTCGATTTAATAGGTCCGCATTACCGCGCTTTATTGCCTCATAATTTCCATTTCTGATGCCAGAAAACCAATATAAGTCGCGCACGCAGGAGCAGCGGCCTCCACCGTGCGGCGAGTTTCGCGACTTACTTCGCTACACAAAGTGCTTTATGATTGAAAGGGGAAAAAATAAGTTGGAACATTAATCGTATGATGGAGAGCTTTCCCTCTCCCTTTCTTCCTAACGCGCGCGCGAGATCGGAGCATTATAATTTTTCTTGTAGCCTCTCTCGCGTCCACGCGAGCACCAACGCAAATGCCCGATAGAGTCTATAACCTGTTCCGATGATTCCAGCCGGATGATCTCCACAACCGTTACCGTTCACTCCGCCGAGCATAATTTACGCGCTGCACGCTGTCATCTATCACGGCCATTAAAATAGAAGCTACATCGACATCAATCCAAATAAAATTAAAGACTTAGCTCTCTCTCTCCACAGAGCAAACACGTCTAGAAGATTTAATATCCTTTGGTATTTTTTTTAAGTTGTTCCCAGTTATTTTTCACATCTTCAATTAATTAATTATAAATTAAATCGCTTTACGAATTGAAGCAAAACTCACCTGGATAACCTTCCGGAATGACGATCTCCGGTCCCACTTTGACGTCGTGTCGGTACCGGTGTATCAGCAGACTCGCTGTGACTCTCAGCGATCGTTGCTGCTGCTTGTATAGAAGCACCGGTCTGCCGCCGGTGCCCTCGAGTCTGACGACCCGCGGTAATGAGAATCGATCCAGGAACTCCCGTAACGGCATGTATCCGCCGCCGGATCCGGAACCACCCTCGGCGGTCGCCTCCCTCGAGCTCGGCAGGGACTTGGGCAGTGAAGGCATCTCCTCGCTGGACATCGTTGAGAATTCGCCGTTCGACGACATGATCTCACACATCTTGAATTAGCTTCACTTCGCGAACGATTCTCAGGAACATCGAGACACACGTGCAGTCTGGTCACCGACGAGAGTGTAATAAAAGACGACTGCGACGATTCGACCGAGATTGATCGAGCCTCTTCAGGGTGATGTCGAAAAGCTCGTAACGTCATCTAATCCTCGTGGTGGCGGAGCGAGCGCGACGCTTGCTTTCGACAGCATTTTTGCTCTTCTTTCGAGACCCGCTCATCACCACGTAATAATAACGGATGCTTGTGTGGACGCACTTTCTTCTTCGGTTATGTCACTCCGCGGCAGCTGTCACTTTCCGTCTCGTGGCACGATAATAGTGACACCAATTCTTTCAACAAGGATTATTTTTGACATTTTGCACTACGCAATAAATTTCTTTCGCAAATTGCAACGCGAGAGAAAAATGAAGGAAGTATACGCGGCTACAGTTACGTATCTCTTGAGCAAAAATCGATTTTTATTATCGAATTGCGTATTGATTAGCAGCCGGGGCTCGACAAGTAATACTTGAAAATTTGCTTCACTAGACACTAAACTGTTACTCGAGGCAACAGCGCGTAGTGAGATCGAGAATCACGAAACACCGTCCAACGAAATGCACACGTATCTTCTTATGAAAACTAGCAGGATCTATCGATAATATCCGCGAGAGATGGTTTACACCGGCGAGCGATGAATATCCGTCCCTCTGTAGAGACGAGGTATCTTCCGGATGTCCTGTTCCCGATGATGAACGACGATGAGGCCTGCTCTTCCGGGCTGTTTCGTTTTCGTTAGCGTTTGCCGAGGCAGATGGATAGATGGATTCAATGGACGCGCAATCGAATGATGGATCCCGCTTGACTAACCGAGCCGCTGGCTTCTCTCTTACTCTCTCTTTCTCTTTTTCACTCTATCTCTCCTTACACGAAGGCAGTTATCTCCCGCAGTTCGATCCCCGTGGCGTTTATGATTTACCGGTGCAGTCGGCTTTCTTTCGCCGTTTCTTACGCGGACCTCGCGAGATATATCTCGTGGCGCAGGACGCTTTTATTGCTTTATACCGTGCATGCGAGCCGCAGGGGTGCCTTCGGACGCCTCGATAACTGGGTCTGAGCTGCATCCTGGTAGCCTCCGAACAGGACCTACCGTATACCGCGAGGTAAGAGGAAGGTAGAGAGGTCCCGCGGGGATATCCCTCAGACACCTTGTCGGCCGAGGTCGCGATGCATCGCGGTGGTCTGAAACAGATAAGCAGAAGATACGGTCAAAGTATACTTCCATCCACGGAGTTTGATTGCGGCAACGCATCGCTTTATAAATCGGAGCCGGTGTGTGTTTCTTTAACAAACGCGCTTGCGTTTATCCCGCGTTAATCGCACGCCGCAACTCAAATGGTAGTTGCAATTCTTTACGATGCACAATAAAAGTCATTGTAAATTGTGATAAAATAGCCAAATTTAAGAAAAAAAATTTGCGAGACAAGTCGTATATTTATTACAAAATTTTTAAAAATCGCGTATAAAAACAAAAAAATTTCCGCTGTGATAAACGGAGTAAAATATCTAATTATGAATATCCAGTTCTCTCTTACCGCACACATTCGGCGCCGATTTCCGAGAAACGACGAGAAATCGAATGATGGAAATGAAATTTGAACAATCGATCCGAGAGCAATGCGTGATTTCTACGATCTCCGCGGAAGGACGCGCCTCTTGGAGAGGATCCGATCGGATCGGCGGACGCGAAGTCACTGACGCCCGGCTCGGAGTGAGCCGAGTGTAAGAGGTCCACCGACACCAAGAGCTGAGCACACACACGATCGCTGGTGTGTGCTTCGTGTGTGCCACCCCACCTCTACACAAGCCGCGTTGTCAGTGCTATACAGCGATATACCAGCGACCTGAAACTCGCCCGCGGAGTCCCTTCGGTTAACAGAATACGCGCGCCGACTTATACGTGGGTTTTATTCAATATAAGATCCTATTGTTGCCCGCGAGAGGAGCTGTTGCCCCACAGGAGCCGCGCGCACCGCCTTCGATACACATACTTCCTTCCTAGGAGCGTGTAATAATCGCCCGTAATAGCAGCCGAGTCAGTCTTCGTGTATGCACAGCAACGACGAGGCACGAGCAGCTGACAATTGCGGCGTGCTGGGATTAAATGGCAGCTGATCAGATCGCGGTTGGGATCAGGAGCTACTTCAGGACTGCGTAGATCAATCTCGACAGAAAGGAAAGATTGAGACGAACTTTACAAGATTAACTTTATTTTATATTAAAAAACCACTCCTCAATGTTTAAAGTCGACCAGACTGGCAATAATTTATTATAAATAATTATTAGAAATACAACAACGTTTCGGCTGTCATGGCAGCCCTTTTCAAGTACATCTATAAAAAGTTCAATCAAAATAATTATAATTTAATACACTTATTCGCAACAATTAATTATACATTTAAATACAAAAATGTGTTACATACCAAATTTAAAACAGTAAATCAACTTCTATGCAAACCACCGACAATGTTAACGCTTGTTTTGATGAACAATGTAAGACTGACAGAAGTAAGCACATATTAAATAGATGTTAACTGTTCACAAGAATCTTAGTCACTAAGCGTTAAGAAGATAGAGACGAAACTAAATGTGTCTTTCGTAATTTAAATCGTCATAATAAAGTCAAATAAATAAAAATAAATAAATAGGTGGATATAAAAATAAAAATAAAATTAAAAGTAAAAATAAATATAAAACGACTTAAATAACGTCAAGAACACGATCATAAATCCCACTGAAATTCTCCGTATCTTTCTGTAAATTAATACTTTTTCCTTGTTTTTTTATGTAAAACATTTCTGCAATTTCTCTTTTTCTTGTCTGTGAAATTAAATAAATTTGATACGCGAAATTGCATTGTGTTACCTTACATTAAAGATCTTAGCGAGAATATTACGCGTTGCATCAATAAAAGTGGAATTGATGCTTTGTATACTGTCCCAAAAAAATTGGACACGTTGATAAAAAGAGGTAAAGATGGGATCGAAAACTTAAAAAGAACTGATGTTGTTTATAAAATTGATTGTGCGAATTGCGATTCGGCTTATATAGGACAGACAAAGAGACATTTAGAAACGCGCATTAAAGAACATAGAAATAACATAAAAAAAGACAAGACATTGCATTCTGTCATTAGTTTACATCGGACTTGCAACGATCATGAGTTCCGTTGGGATTCTCCGGTGATTCTGCATGAGGAAAAACAGACAAGAAAAAGAGAAATTGCAGAAATGTTTTACATAAAAAAACAAGGAAAAAGTATTAATTTACAGAAAGATACGGAGAATTTCAGTGGGATTTATGATCGTGTTCTTGACGTTATTTAAGTCGTTTTATATTTATTTTTACTTTTAATTTTATTTTTATTTTTATATCCACCTATTTATTTATTTTTATTTATTTGACTTTATTATGACGATTTAAATTACGAAAGACACATTTAGTTTCGTCTCTATCTTCTTAACGCTTAGTGACTAAGATTCTTGTGAACAGTTAACATCTATTTAATATGTGCTTACTTCTGTCAGTCTTACATTGTTCATCAAAACAAGCGTTAACATTGTCGGTGGTTTGCATAGAAGTTGATTTACTGTTTTAAATTTGGTATGTAACACATTTTTGTATTTAAATGTATAATTAATTGTTGCGAATAAGTGTATTAAATTATAATTATTTTGATTGAACTTTTTATAGATGTACTTGAAAAGGGCTGCCATGACAGCCGAAACGTTGTTGTATTTCAAATAATTATTTATAATAAATTATTGCCAGTCTGGTCGACTTTAAACATTGAGGAGTGGTTTTTTATTAATTATTACTGGCAACCTTAAGGATTATTATTTATTTTATATTGTTCTTATTATTTTTTTATATACAATACATTCAGTTTTTTAAGAAACATGCTTGGAAAAAATTCAAATTAAATTTAATCCAAATATCTTGCAAGCACGTTTCTTTAAAAAATTAATTTTACTTTTGATATTAAACATATTCTATCTTCTTCGATGCAGTTGATACTCGAATCCTTGGAAAATCACATTCTGCGCAGCAAAAACACAATAAAGGACACGCACTTTCATATAAAAGTGACTAAAATGTTACATGCGATTTCCTTATACGGCTGTACTTAAATAAAATGAGCGCAACTCCCTATATTTGGTAATACTCGGATGAGATTCAGCGAGGACGATCGCGTGTGATAGCCTTCTTCTTGCGCGCTGCTCGTAACGCGAATACTTATATACATTGTCTTGCACTTCAACGCGGGTAAAAGATCGTGAAAATTACGAGCGAACACCGCTGTGATTTCCGAGTGGGCGGAAAGTGGAACGACCTTGGATTTAATTTTTGTCGAGCGTGTATTACCGGTGCGGGCTGGCGTCCGTTACATCATTATGGATTTCTCTCTCACGAGTTACACGATTCTTTTTATGGAAATTGCTCAGACGCACAATAAGGAATTTAACATTCACTAGACGGTCTTTAATCCTATTAGACAAATTAGGATGAATAGAAGGAGGCAGAAAGGAATAGTAAAGAGTCTATAGAAATATTAAAAAATCTCTCACTTCGAAGTTGAGAAAATTTACAATTTTGCGCGAGTTTTTATTAATTTTTTTTAATTTGTCTATTCTTCCTGCAGTATATTATGCGAGTGTTATGTCAAGCGAGTAATATCAGCGTGGCAATTACACACGTGATCGTTTGCCGGTTGACAGACGGAGGAAATCATTAGTCCACTACCGTTAAATCCGCGGATGAAAGCGTTACGCAATGCGAATACGCAATATCCTATTACCGATAATCGTATGATATAACCATCGCCATTATCGTCATCATCATCGTCATCGTCATTTGCACTGCCGTATACGTCGATTCTCGTCATTTGCGCCGCGTAAACGTAGCCGGATCTTGACTCGATCATTAACCGACCGCGCGAATTTCCGCCTGAGTTCTCGAAATTCCGGAGATTGTCGTTGCAATTTATGTCGTTGTGCTCTCTAGGATATAACGGTCTCACGTGTGATATTCGCGAGAAATACAACGTGAATTCGTATTCCCGTATTCGCGATAACATCAGTTCCGTCGGTGAGGATTGCGGTAATATATCTCTCTACTGCATAACGTGAACTAACGAACAAATATTTTGCTAATAGCGGGACAAATGATATGTGATGCACCGCACTGTCGAATGAACATTTCGTAAAAATTATTAAATATTACATTGACGAGCAACCAAGCGTGCCATTGCATCGAAGAATACTTCGAATGTTAATAAGAAATTGAAGAAATGGCGAGAGATCATGAAAAAATCTCACTATAAAATGATGAAGAACATATCTCATTGCTATATTGTATATAGAAAAATCATTGTAACTTATATATTTTTTTGTGCTTTAGACAATTCCTCTTTTTATAATATTTTCAATTAATTAAATTAAATTATTTATTCCAATAAAAAATTACCTCGTAAAAATCAATTTTTTATATTACATGTTTTAAATAAATTGCTTTTTAATTCTGCTTCCCTTTTTTCTAGACAGATAATTATGTAAAGTTTAATAATGCTCAGCTTGCAATCTTTTCTATGACAATGCAAAAAGATATAAATATGAATATATATGCGAGACATTACTATTATTATCAAAATGACAACATATTACGACAGAGACTGAATGAGAGATTAGAAGGTGAATCAGATTTTAAGCTAAGCAGTCGTTTGCTGACTCACTTCCACACTCGTTTC
Organism: Nylanderia fulva; assembly: GCF_048542155.1. Lineage (NCBI taxonomy): Eukaryota > Metazoa > Arthropoda > Insecta > Hymenoptera > Formicidae > Nylanderia > Nylanderia fulva. Next base: position 63,946 of record NW_028190488.1, read on the forward strand.
AGTAGTTTATTCCACCAAGTCGTCTTCAAGTCGTCAGGGAAGCGGTTACTCTTCTTAATCACCATACTTTTCTTGCAACGTAAGTTTTTTGCGCTCATTACTTATACTCACGTCTATGTCGAGTTTTTTGAATATCGCATATAATGAAACGATGACTCTCCGACCTATCTCTCAAGATGAAGATCTCTCCGATAAGCTTTATAGAGAATCCGCCCCTGACGACGAGAACGGCCACCCCTTTAACGAGGCCGAAGTTACGACAACGAGCCTCCTCGGCCTCTCATCTGGCCGAGATGTTACACCGCGATACATATCGCGAGGGCAGTATGCGAAACACGCCGCGTTTATTAATATACCGTCGGTGGCGACGCGCGCGCCGGTCCATTTAATTCTATATTTACCGCAGGTGCGCTTAGCTAAAGCGGCGCGTATGTACAAGAGACGCGTACTAATCTGTGGAAAGGATCAGTCAAGGCGAGCCAGAGAGTCCATCGGCGAGGAAGAGATCGCCACGGAGCGATCTTCCCACGGCAGCTGGCGATGCTGCGTCCTTGCGCGGCCTCGCAAGGACAAGGTCGTCATTTTCGCAAATGCACAATTATTACCAGTGTTTCATAAGTGTGTGTTCCAAACCAGGGTGTGGCTCGCTATTCTTCCGATGAGAGAAAACAAAAGGTCTTTCCTCTTCTTTCCCCGTGGGATAATCACGCGCGCGCAGAGAGCCAAGATCAAGGGAAATGCTGTCATGTTCCAGCTGATACACGATTATGCACTTTTATATGTTCGCAAGGTCGACAGGAATCGTAATCGGACGCGTTTTTAGGATTCTTCGGCGAAGACTTCTTTTTTTATTCTGAAACCAGGACGACGCGCAGGAACTTTAATTGAAAGTTCACGTCAATCTCTAGAATGCTGTCTTGAGAGAAACTTAAAAGCAAAAGGCACTTGCCATTTCTACACGCACACAATATATAAATAATATTTTGTTAATTATATTAGAATATATACAATGAGAATTGTAGACTCTTAATCGTTTTTCTTTGAAGAATCGAATGTGGAAAGATTGCTTGAAAGGTGAAACTATCTACGATCCTTTCATTGAAACGTTTTACAAAGGAAACTCATCGATCAAGCGACGCATTACGTGCAAGACTCAACAATAAAGAATCGCGGAATTCCGGCGGATGATATTGACTTTCGCGGGGCCAGCCGCGGAATCGCGATGCATCATCGTCATCGCATCTGCCATCGTTGCCCAGGCAACGTAAGCGAAGGTGCAAATCGGCACTTAAGCGTTGACACTAATGAGCGCCGGCGATGCAACCAGGTCGGTCGTCTGCCAGGGGTCGTCTCGCTGTAATTGGTTAGTTAGCACATTTATTTTATATGAAACCGTCACTGAGAAAAATACGAAGCGCGTGCGTCCTAATTGGGAACGGCTCGGCGTGGCTCTCGGCGTGCCGATCAATGCACGCGATATCGATCGTCGGATAGTTGACAAGCATGACCGAGTAACGTTGACCTCGGGAGGAAAGGGTGCTGAATAGCCCGAGTCATTTTCATGGCTAGGAGAAGCAGACATATTCGAGCCGAGACTTCAAGACGCGCGGACACTGCGTAATAGACCATTAGCGACTATCGCTCGATTATATCTCTAATCTTAATCCGTGCGAATTTTCTGTTGCACACGTTAGCTCGACGAGAGAGGCCTTTAGCGATCGTGGGACAACCTCGTGAGCCTCGGTACCTAACGTTTAGCGCGCAATTATCGATTTCGATCTCCAAGTTTGTATCGATACAGCGCACGAACGTGCAGCAAATTTTTCTTTCGTAGTATCCATAAAAATCATTTCATATGATTATAACTATCCCTTAGTAATATCTTAGTACCATATTCGAAGTAAATCTTATCATTAATATAAATAATTATAGATTTTAGGGAAAAAATTGTATTATACAGAATAAATATGGGAATTATAATTAATTACACAGATTATTTCGATTCTTTCGTGTTGTATGCGAGTATTTATTTCCACTAAATAAAAATATTCTTATTATCTTGATGCACCGCGCGATTGCATCGGAGTCAACGGGTCTATGTTAATGCGTTATTAGGTTCATAATTAATACCGCTAATAAAATACGCCTTATAGCCGTCTCCGGTGATAATAATATAAGAAACACACTCGCAGTCACGAGCGTGTTCTACCGATGGAATTTCATTCTGATATTTAATACTCCTCACGCTCCGGTTTATTAGTAAGCATTGTACCATCTAATACCCGAGACAGTTTCAATCGAAATGTCGTCATAAATCTTCACCGTATTACCAGTTTATCTTTGAACCTTCTGTCTGCATTATCCAATTATTCCGTGGAATTGGTCAAGGTTTAAAAAAAAATTTGCTCTCGCGCTGGAGAGGGAACACATTTGTTTCTAAGGCTAACCCCCTGGCTATATGTACCGGGAATTTTAACCCCGCCATCGCGGTTATTGAGAATCCCATAGATTTAATTAGACCTTGCACGAGATCATATCAATTTCTCTTCTCAGATTACTACGAAGAAAAACCGGTAGAAAGAGAGCGACTGGACTACAGGAGAAGAGTGGTGGTCACAAATGCGTAGGTTTTAAGATCGCATCCCTCTCTCGTCCCCTCAGCTATTAATTTCACTCTCGAGTCGTGAGGTTCAAATGCGATACTTCTTATCGTCATTTCTCACAGATATACTCGTTTAAAAGACTTATCGTGAAATTAAAGTCGAGCTAAAAAAAAATATACTTTATAAAATAAAACAATGATAAGAAATATGAAATTATGCGCTAAAAAATATTGCGTTATTTGTTAAACTATCGACAATTTTCTAATTCAGCATCATTTATTACGAAGAAAATTCTTAAAAAAATTGTTGCGTCCTCATCTGCGACCGAGAAAAATTTACTTCGCTTCCTTATGTCATGATATTTCGCATGATATTACAAACTACTCTCGCGTAAAATACTGCGTTTGAAGGTGATGCGCCAATCTTCGGCGAGTATTTAGACGAGTAATGCACGTGTAAATGAAGTTGAGTAAGGCAATGTAAGCAGGAGGTGGCAGGTGCTACGCAAGAGGTGCTCCTTTTTTTCGCTGCTCATCTTCTGTTAGTAGCCGCAGAAGCCAGGCACTCTGCCGAGGCTGCCGTGGGGTCTTGCACGCTAGTGATGTGCATGACCAGTCACAATTTATATCTCTGATATTTAATGCATCAAAAGGTATAATATCAAATCGCTTCTTAATTAACAAACCATCATTAAATTAATCAATTTTTTTATTTTGTTTTGCGAAATATATAGAGAAAAATTTATTATTTCTGCTATAATCTGTTCAACAATCACGTGTTATTAATTTTTTTTCTTATGTTAATTTAAAGGAAATTATTCAACTGTCTGTCTAGATAGATGTTGGTTGGTTTCTTAAAAGTTGTACATGCATTTTTAAGAAGAAAATTTAAATCGAGATTTCTCTAAAATACAGCCGATAAATTTAGAAAATAAATGCATATCTGATGACTTCAACCGGATGTTATTTTTTTTCGACTGACTCGTTCATAGCCATCGCTAGTCGCAAACCTTGCTTACCTGCAGATGTAATTGCAAGGTACTTGGATTTTTATCGTTGCCGCCGCCACTTTAACGGAACGAACACTCCTCATCTTATTGTTGTCTGGTGTTCTCGCCTTTATAGCAAAAAAAGGAATATACAGGGTTTGTCCGGAAAGTAATGCGTCGCATTTTTTTGTGACGCGACTATACATCGCAGAGCGATGGGACCGGTTGGGGAGGAAGGGGGGTACCCTTAGCTTTCCAACGGTAGGTCGCTCAATTGTTTCCATGCGCTTGGAGGGTTAGGACGGCTTATTCTGTGAACCTCTGCTTAGTGGTCGCGTCGAACTTGTGATGGAGAGAACGATAGAGCAACGCTATGCGATAAAGTTTTGCGTGAAGCTGGACAAGACGCCGCTGGAAACTTTTGAAATGCTCAAGAAAGTTTGGCCCCGGCGGACTTTTTTTTATTTCCTCGGCTGAAAAGGGAGCTCAAAGGACAACAGCTCGAGTCGGTTGACAACGTACAAGCTACTTCGACGGCCTCCCTGAACAGCATCCCAGTCAAGGAGTTCCAGAAATCTTATGACGCATGGAAATCGCGTTGGCAAAAATGTATTGACGCAGAAGGGTCATACTTCGAACAATTTTAAGTTGTTTTACCTATGCGATCAATAAATTCTTTTTTAAAAAAATGCGACGCATTACTTTCCGGACAAACCCTGTACGAGAGGGACGGGGCACTTTTAAGAATTTCAAATGGGACTGGACAAAGGGCAGTATATGCCTGAGGTCACGCGTTTTTCATCGCCCCTGCCACCAATTGGCTGCCGTGCTGCTGAAAACAATCTCAATTCCATCAACGGATAAGCACTTTCTCTCTCTTTCTCTCTCCTCCCGTAAATTACTTCTCAGATCGCTTTTTCGCGACGCGAAGAAGAATTATCGATGCATAATTTTTATTTCTATTATTAGAGACAATAGGTACTCCTAAAAAAGGAAAAATTTTTGAAAATTATTTTATAAATAAAATTCCAGACCTTCCCAAAATGTTTTCGATGACGCAATTTCTCCAGGAAGATATTGGAGAACAATATTAGGAAGCGATTAAAATAATAGGATAACACACACAGAGTACTTTTGATGATAATTTTCTTTAATATTTGACGAATTTAATTACAATTCGTATGGACATGAGCAATATAGCACAAATTAATGCGCAATATAGGTGCAAGGCTGTAACTTTATTGAATTTTAATGTATTGAATTTTAATGGCTCCCGGTCCCGCGTAAGCCGTATAAATATTAGCCGCGTATAAGCGCAAGATAAAAAGCCACTTAGCGCGCTAATATCTACAAAGCGCGACCATGGCACACGCGGGGAATAGAACGCATGATGTATCGTGCTGCGTAGAAATTGAAATGAAAAGTGCAAATACTCGTTTCTAAACGCTCCCGAGAGACTTATTGCCCGAACTGTCCTCGCTTTCCGCGCAGTATAACACGGAGCGGAATCTACACGCGCGCGTTCGCCGCGACTACGCGAATCTTTATGCAAATGTGGAAGAAAACGGTACCTGGCTGCGAGCTGCAGCAGAGTAACTTGCGACGGAGATAAGACAAAACGGTAGCGCGCGCGAGGCGTTATCGTCACACATAAAGCGGGTTACCACGGTAAAAGTTGCATTCTCGCGATAGCTGCGCTTGGTATACGACTGCGTATAGAATTCTACATTAAGCCATTAATTTTAACAAACTGTATATTTAACGGCAATTTGATCAGTTTTTGTTAAAGCGCTTTTCCTGAATGTTTTTCCCTTACAAAATTCAATACGTCTTTATTTAATAAGCTTATCGTGACTTTCTTGTAAAAATATGTAATAAATATTGAATATTCAGAGAATATATAATATTGAGCATTGTATGTAAGAAATGATCTTCCTAGTTCGCAGTAAAATTTTTGCTAGAGAAAGAGAGTAATTCATCCGTGAAATTAAATTTCGCATGTAGATGAACAATGGTAGCCGGCGGCCTCGCCGTCGATTTAAATCACACGGGTAACTTCCTGCAGTCGACTGGCCGTCGCATTAAGAAGAAGGATGACATTCGAATGCACGGCGTCGCGTAGCACTTTAAATTAGCATAAGATTATGGAAACACGCATCGTCGCAAGCACGCCAATTCTGGCGGCGAGGCCGTCTTAGTAAAACACTTTGTCTCGCGCTGCGAATTAACATTCGTCCGTCAACCTCCCGGTCGCGCTACTTGCCGTGGATCAATTATGCATTCCATTTCGCGGCCTTGCAGTCTACGAGAGATTCACGGGGACTAAATTGCGTCGTTGGTGACGAATAAAAAGAGAAACGATGAGACGTAGAGGCAACTAAAACCTCGAGAAGATTAAAACTTTCAAGATACCTCTCTTGGAATAATTTTATTCTGAAATATATTTGTTAATTAATTTTTTATAGACACATACCCGTCGCGTAATACGTTCCCCTTAGTATCTAAAAACGAAAACCTGAAAAGTTATTCGTTTCCAGTATCGAAAAACTGTAAATAGTCATTATTCGGCCGTGTTAAAAGTGTTAAATGCGCAATACAGCTTATCTGTAGAAAGAAAGAAGGCGAAGCAGTATTTTATCCTATTCTAAGAACGAGGCTGCAGAGCTGGATTCGCTTATCAAGAATTCTCTCAGTCCAAACAACTGTTAAGTTGGACGACCCATTGCCGCTTTGAGAATGACGACGATCACTTTGATATTTACCTCGTCGATTAACGCGGTACCGCGAGATAAGAATATCAATGAACAGCTTTGTATTCATCGTTTGATTGCTGCACCGGTTATGGGAATACTGATAACGGTGTCTGTACTCATAGTATTCGCGGTTGTCTCATCATCGGGAAAAAGGGATGTTCTTTGAACACGCAATCACTACATTTTCATCTGATCAAACGAGCAGTCTCTTTTAAACGTAAGGCAAGACGCGTATTCGAGGATAATTTTATGGGATATGCCTTGAATATCCCACCACATTCTACGAACAAGATTACTATTGGATAAATTATACGCTCGTCCGCTTTAATTTAGCCTCATATACAAAGATTTCATAAAATGCGACACTGCGTGTCGAATCAATAGCGCGATAATATATATATATATATATATATATATATATATACAGGATTTATCTTAACATATCCGTCTCTCCAAGAGATTGCACGATGGTCCTGCATATATGTATATATGTATAGAGGAGTCATTTTCTGACGCGAGGCATTGTCGCGGCGTGATATTAAAAACAAGTTCCCAGAAAATACCGTCTATGAATGTTGCATGGCGTTCGCGTTGTGTAAATATGTTATATACACGTTGCTACTTGCGTTCGCCATCTTGAATTATGCATTTAACCCGTCCTCGCTATCCGGCGGATAAATACCCGCCACCGTCGCGGCTTCGACGCCGCGATTCTGCCGGTGCGATATAAGTTGTTGTTGCAAAATGATTTATCGGCCGGGTGTCCGGCGTTCCACATAATATCTGTAAAAGTGCCATGAAATATCGCGACTAACTCGCGCAAAAAGGCCCTCGCCTCTTTCAGCGTCGTCACTTTTTCGCGCCGTTTCATCGCAGACCGGTCTGACACACAACGAGATTCTCCTTCGGATCCTGCGAAAACGCGCGTCCTCCTGCATGTAAGAGAATTAAAATTTGCGCGATAGTTAATTGCGTAATTTGCCCTTCTCCCGACCCTCGAGTATATTTCAACTCGGATCAATTAAATCAAGTTCTTAGAAACATCAATCCAATGGATTTATGTTAACCTTGATACTTGAACTAACAAACAAAAAAAGGATTTTAAGATCTCCTCACTGAAAAGCATTTGACATATTATGATCTTCAAAAATTGATCCAATTAATAAAGACTTCAATAACGCAACCTTTTCTTATAACATGTAATTATAAATATGTATAAATCAATAAATAATAAAAATAAATGGTAGAATAATTTAACATTTAGCTTTTCATTAATAAGAACCCGTTTTGCCGAATGACCCAGATAAGCGACACCGAAACACGCCTACTTACTTAATTACCCTGCCCGGTTTTTCTTCGTCGCGTGCAAGCGATCGTTCCAAACCTAATTTGGATCGAGTTATGCGCGCAGGCATCACAAGCGATGCGCCGGCAAAATCCAGATAATGAGTTTCGGCTTTTTACACGCTTTTTACCTCGTCCGTCTCGCGCCATGCTCGATTGCAAACGTACTAATTACGGCGACAGTATTCTTGCCACAGTCAAACTGGTCGCACATTACAATACCATAACTCTCGATTGTCTTTTTATTATATAATATTAGTCATGAATCTCTTTCTCTCTCGAATAAATTATGTAAATACTTTTGCTTTTCTTTCTTTTTCCTGCATTATTTATATCTACTAAAAAATTTCTTATTGTTAAAATTCTAAGAAATTTTATCTCGATTATATGTTTTAATATTTTATTGTACGTAATAATTTTTGGTATTAAATTTATAATATGTATTTTGTTTTATCCCGAGTCTTCTAGTATTGCAACCTTTCTCATATCGTAGCAGACAAATGAAGGATCGTACGGGTCATCCTCGTGAGCGGAAAGTGATCCCGCGCTCATCAGCAACGGATTATTATTACGTGGCGTGGCCATTGCACAGGTATCTGCACGCAAGCACGCACACACATACTCATCAAAAAAAATATATATATATGTTTGTATTTGCTTATCCGCGATTCGCTCGATTAATATAATGCGAGCGACACATCGGGTAATAACTTTATTTAGATACACTATCGATACACTTGTGTAATTACACGCGGCGGTTCTAAGTCTCTCTTCTATACCTCTCTCGCCAGTCTATTTCTCTTTCTCTCCTCCTCCCGGCCCTTTCCTCTTTTTTTCATGTTCATAAACATTGCCATTTACGACGGTTGGACGCCTTGTGTGCGTAAGCATTATCGCGTTTCTGCGCGCACACACGCCGCGCCGCGACACGGTCGTTAATTTGGGATCATTATAATTAGCCACGAGAGAAGAGACGATGACGGTGCACCCGCTTGATATTAAAGGCTGCGCTGTAGACCGCATGCCGGTTACTTTTTGCGAAACCGCGACTCTTCATCTGCATTACTCCGATATAGGACAGCAAGCGATACTCGTTAGGCGCAACGTCCCAAATGATCCTGCGTTTATCCTTCGGGTTTATTGGTTCCCGCACTTGCTTCTGAAATTATCTTTATGTAATTAAATGGAGGAAACAGGCTTTCGAAGCTTTGTAGTATCTGTACGCGCATGCATATGTATATACTGAATATCATTAGTATTTTTTATATATTATCGGAATGAGGTATAAATACATTACATATTTTTTTAAAGAACTCTTTAAGAGACAAATAAGCAAGATTTTGTTTTATTATAATTGGGTTTTTCATAAGTGTGTGTTAATAATATGCTATTATTTTATTGGCGGTTTGTGCAATTAAATTGGACTCTAAAGTAGAATGGAAGAGAAATAAGACGGATCCTAGATATTTGTAAGATTAACGGGCGAACAAAAGCCAGACAAGTCGAGAGCCCTCTAAGACTCATAAGAAGTCCTTAAACTCTATAGGGAATTTAAAACACGTTGGCCCCGATCAGTCTCTCTCCTCGTTTTTTTTTTTTTTTTTTTTGTATTTCGCACAAGGTAGCCAAGGTATGTTGATGAGATATCAAGTCCTCTTGACTGATGCAGCTCGGCGGATTCTAAACCATCTTTCGCGGTATCTTTTTTTCTCGTCGAAATGCACAAGAAGAGGGCCCAAGGAAGACGAAACGAAGGACGATGAGGGATCAAGAAGATGAACACGAGTGGGAGAAGGAGATAGGACGAGAGGGAGAGATGATCGGGTACGATATTTCAGCACGAGACAAACTCCAGGGGTTGGTGACGGCGGGAGGGCACGTGAGAATTAACCAGCATTTGCATTGTAATACGCGTCGGGATAATCACTATGATTGCGATAGGCGTGGCGAATTCTCGGATTTAATAGCCCGGGTAGTGTCCAAAAAAGCCTGCGCGCGTCGCCTCGGGTACAGTAATACCTATCAACACACGCGCGAGCGCGTATCTCCGCGTTCTTCCGTTGATCGGAATCACTAACGTAAAAAGAGAAAGAGAAAGAGAGAAGGAGGAAAGAACGCTTTTATCGTTTCGGCGAGTCGTAATTTTTGCGGGTGCGCGTATACGAGGGGCCCTTAAGAGGAGCGAATGTGTAATAAGCTGCCGCGCCCGTTTGTGTGTGTGAGAGAATCGCGGCCCTTCGCGCGGCCTTTACTCCCTCTCGACCGGTCGACGTCCGACTCGGTACCGCACTGCGGATCCCTCGCGACCCTCTCGGTCGCGTATATGTGTACAACCCGCGTGGGATGCGCGACGCACGCGAGAAAATTTATGCCCGCGCCCGCGCGCGGTTTGCACCGACTTCGCGCGCGTTAGATCCGCGAAAAAATTGATGCTGCGCGAATGCTGCGATGCGCTCGAATGCATCCGAATCGTTTCCTATGAATAATCAGACTTACTGCAAAATCCATGAAAATTACCAAGAATTATTGTGAATTGTTCTAGGAATATTTTACAACGTGCATTTTTTTATAAAAGCTTGTGACAATATTGTCAAATATAAATATACGTATAGTTTAGAAAATGTATATAGGTAATAAATAATTATTAGTAAGTAAAATGTTTTGTTCTCTTACTAAAAAAAAAATAAATAAATAAATTTTATAAAAAATCGTAGAACATATTAATAAAAGCGTCCTTCGTCTTCTTTAAATCGTTTTGGAATAATCACCATAGAGACCTCGAGCGCGACGGTGCTTGTAAAATAACGACTTATCCGAGGGTTGTGACCTCGAAGAGCTCTCTCCAGCGCAAAAACGGGAGGGGTGAATCGCCGAAGATCGCGCGATAAGATGGCACGATTAAATTGCTCGTGTATCATTATCGTGCGCACTTCGCTAATAGTAAACGGGAAGATAACGCCACGCCGTCGAAGATAAGTAGACGTTACGAAGGCCTCTCTCTCTCTCTCTCTCTCTCTCTCGCTGCGTGCACATAAATTATACGCAATATAGTAAAATCGGCGGGGTTAAGTGTGAAGGTTAAGCGCTCGGTCCACCCTCCGACGCTTACGATCGATTGAGGAACGAACATCCCTTGGATGGAACATTTCCAGACCAATTATTATCCAATTGGCTGTCTGTCCATTATCACACCAATGATCCTCAAAATTATCGAGGATAAACAATAAGTACAATAATTATAGTAATATAATTATTACTAAAGATAAAGCCAGCGATTGTCCAATTTCATTTAATATTTCATTTCAATAACCTTGGGGATAAAATATCTACTTGCAAGTAATTACACAAGCAACAAAACCACTTTTTTCAATCACACGCACTTATTAATACATTCCATCTCGATTACGCACGACAGGTTTTTCTGCAATATCCGGATGCTCGATGAACGTTTATCCCGCTATCAGCGTGATCCGTTTCGCTTTTAACCGTATCCGGCATTCCTTCGTCCGGACAGACCGTTGAATTCACGATTCGCCGTCGGGTAATACCTCGCGTACGCCCGACGAGGCGAGGTATCTTGTCGGAAGTAGACATTGATGGCCGATAGAGCCTTGCTCTCTCTCTCTCTCTCTCTCTCTCTCTCTCTTTCCTCTCGTCTCGGACGACGAGACGACTACTTCGAAACGGCGTGGCGCGACGTGGAATCGCAAGATCGCAGATCACGAGACGCGGAGACACGGACGGAGGACGAGAGAGAAATCTTCGAGGGAACCTCTTCGTGTATATAGAAAAGCGTATATATGTGTACGTGTAGAACACAGAAAAAGAACGAGAGATATAGAGAGATAGATAAAAGACACCAAGACGGGGCCGTAGAATCCAAAGGGGCAGCGAGCATGTCGGCACTAACTTGTATTAATGTTGCCGATCAATCCTAATGGACGTGGTCGCATCAGTGCCGCGCGTGCATTTGCATGCGTATTTGCAACAAGACGTGCGCGCACGGAGACGCGCGTACATACATACATACGAATCCTCACGACTTATGTAGTCCCGCGCGGTGGTATAAATCGCGGGTCATCGCGATCCTGCCGTGTCAAAGCGCGACTGCATGCAAGGATCCTCGCTGCGCGAGGAGGATCCGAGAAACGCGTACATATATACGCGAGGGAACGAACGCGCTCGTACTTCCCGTTCTCGATGTATATTTACGGTATATGCGACTACGGTATTTCCACGTCGGACGGACGGGCAGGCCGCTCGAACTTGTCAGCGGCAATCATTCCCGATAATTACGTAAAAGGTAAAAATACCGAGCGCGCGAGCAGGGTGAGTCATCATCGACTCGCGATGATCGGTGGAGGATACGTCGATGGATTTTCTCGTCTCTCTTCTAACCGGTGTAAATTATGGTTAAAAATATACGCGAATTTATGCTTCCGAGACTCCTTTCTTTCCTCCTTCTTCTTTTTTTTTCTAACGGAAACATGTGAATTTTTACACCGTTGAAACGTTACGTTCCAGGTTGAGTGTCTAATAATTTTAATAAATAAGAAAATGTTGTGAAATATTACATATTTACTTTTTGTACACCTATGCTGCAAAACTGTACAGTATAATTATATTTAAGTAATCTCGTACACACAATTGTTAATTATGAAATTATTTATGCAAGTTTACAGGGGAATTTCCTACCTCAAGGAATGTCAAGCGGCTATTTAAATTGTTCAAGCCCGTCATTGAAAATATCCTGCTTCTGTTTCTCCTGTGGTAGCGTCGCGAATCGCGCTCTTCGCCCTCGCGATCTCTTCGCTCGCTCGCCAAGTTCATGATGACCGAGCGAAATACCGAGCGACAATAATCACCACCGATCGTGTCGCATATTGCGGAACTGGCCATGACAAGTTACCGAGGGCGTTACCAGGAACTTTGTTGTCGGTTCGTCACGGGATATAAGGATGATGAGCGAGATCGGTTCACATCGCCAGAAATGAAGAGGGAGGCAAAGTATGTTCAGTTCCAGTTTGATAATTATTTCCTCAATCCTCGCAAATTACCCTTCGATCCAATCCCTTACGGTCAGGATATTATATTAAAGAAAACTACGTAATGCGGAAAAAGTTTCTCCGTAAACTTGTTCTAGTACTCGTTTCGTATCCGCGCGTCACGCACGAGACATCTGGCATCAGTCGATCGATCGTGATCGATTCCGGTGCGTCGACCGATGCCTCTTAGTTAGCCGTCAAGAGAGGTAACCGAAAGCGGTATAACCGCCAAAAATATGTATAAGGAAGCGCGCAACGTACGGCAAGAGTTGCTACCGCGATCGTAATTGGCGTACGCGATTGTTTTGCGAGGTTCTCTGCGAGACTCTCGTTCCCCTCTCGGCGATAAAGAAACGAAGAGGAAAAAAGAGAAGGATATGGTGAAAAAAAGGAAGAATGATCAGGTAAAAGAGAGAACGAGCACGATAGTGAAAAGAAGTGGCCGCAGCTTCCCTCGTTCGGCCCTCTTGTATAGCTTCCTCGCGTTCTTCTCCATCTCGCGCGTTCCTCTCGCGTCGTAAAAAAAAAGCTGTATACTTTCGCGGAGTACGCGCGACGGGTAGGTAGGTAGGTAGGTACAGGGCGATATATAAATTACACGTCTGGTCCCGGAGGCCCCCGAGGAAGTAACGGTACTTACGGGGAGCCTCCTCTGCTGCTCGTATAGTCGCCGATCTTAGCCTGACCGACCCTGCCGTCCAACCGATCTCCTCCTTCCTCGTGACAGCGAGAAGAGAAGAGGAGCCGCGCTCTTTCGCTTCTCTCTCGGTCGAGGAAACTCCGCCCGTTCGCATCCGTGCGCCTTCTATCTACCCGGGCGAATGCTTTCTCGCGAGAGAGCAACCTCGCTCATCCCGAGTCCGCTTGATCGGCGGCTAAGATTGCGCTCGCCAAGTTACGTCAGCGTCTTATTGGCGTACCCGGAGTAAGCAACGGAGAGCCGCACGCGATCAAAGGGAATCTGCGTGAAGCGAATTTCGTTTAACGAACCCGCGCGAATATTGTCCCGTGGACTGTTTCTTTTGAATTTTGCCGAACGCAGCACTCTTTCTCTTCTCTCTTTTTTTCCGCACGATGTGTTGCCTCTGCTGGTCGCGATTACACAAACACGAAACGCGAGTAGCCAGACCCGAAAACAGCTTCGTTAAGCTCACCGCTAATTGCTTTTTAGCCTACGGTTCAACCTTGCAAAATGCAACGAAGATATACGTAATGGGATTCCATTCTTGGCTCCCTTAATTGTGCGGTGATTCTTGGTTGCATTAATTGTGCAACAAAAATACGAAATGAATAAATGCATTAAGAAATTAAATGTCCATCGCTTGGGACTTTTAAACCCCTTAACGCGCGCCTTTTAACGACCGTACATTTTATTCGCGATAAATCCGGACACGATGCGGCCATTAGAGATGCTGGATGACAAATTTGCGTCGCTATTTTACGATCTTTCGTTCTCTTCCCCCTTTCCTCCCTTTTTCAAATTAGATTCATTGACTTTTAAATGTATTTTTTGCATTCTTCTAACAAGGAATATAAAATGTACTGTAATGTCATGTTGAGATTTTAATATCCTTATACTCGTTACGATTTTACATACAATAAGCTATAAACTCTTAGCTTTTTCAATACAAGAAATTTTGTTATTAGAAATTTAATTAATTAATTTATTAAAATTTATAATGAACTAATATTATTACCAATATATTGTGAATATTTAAATACAAATAAAATTATCATAAAATCATTATATTATATTATTTTTTCTAAAATTCTTTTTATAAAGATATTCAAGAGCGATGCAAACTCATCAGAGCCAACATTATTTTAGATATTTTCACAGCAACTAGTTAGGCATAGAATCATATTAAAATCAGATTTCATGCGCTTCGCTGCCAATCGACTGCGACGAATCGATATAATGATAAGTAGACAGATCAGGTATATAGACACGAGGCAACGCACCTTCGAACCTATGTACGGTCATAGGCCGTAGGAGAGTGGTAGTTAGTGATCGGCGCCTGTATTAAGCGAAACGGCGCCGGCGAGTCGGAACACGGCAGCGATTCATTGGGTCGCTGCACTGGGACGACGACGATGGCTAGAGAGCGCATGCATAATCCGGGAGAGGTCTAGATCCGCTAGGGTTAGGTTCGTGGTTTCTATGGCGGTCTCGACCTTCGTTAATCAGACTGCTGCCACGCTTCCTGGTGATAAATAACATCGCCTGCCAAGTGGGCACGGAAGAAGCGCGACTATTTATACACTGACCCGTAGTCCCTCGTTACCTGTTGTTCAAGTAGGTATTCCTAAGGTATATGTAACGCCGGGTGCGCAAAGGGAAAGAGGGACGAGAAGGTGAGAGCAATAGTACGAAGAGAGAATCCCCGCACGAATATATATTCTTTTCAAAGAGACGACTTTCATTACGATTCTATGCATAAAGCTTTTTTAATTAAGCAATTAATTGAAAATGTAAAAAATAAAAAATACTTAAAATAAAATATATATAAAAATAAATTTTTTGTACAATTAAAAAATTTTATTTTTTTTAATTAAGTGCAAATTTTAAAAAATTTTATCCAAAGCTTATCATAAAAGTTATTTTTCTTGGTGCAAACATCTTGAAAATAATTATTATTTCCAAGAGATTAGCAGCAAGAGAAGTTCCAAAGCTCTCTCTTTCGAAAAGAAGAGACTTAACGTAACAACAGCTCGCATAAGACGACTTCTCGCGACCGATGCGTGAGATCGGCAACACCTACGTCGCCTAAGCGACTTTCACATTTCCCATAACCGAATGCGATTCCACGCCTAAGATCCTCGACCGACTCGAGTCGGCTCATCGCTCCCCCGCTGATGAGGAATCGTGCGAAACGGCGTCCGTTTTACGCAACGTTGACGAAACAACGCGTTGACGAGAGGCGGAAACGGGAACGCGAGAGAGACCGATATGAAACACTAGGCGTTACGTAACGAGAGAATTAGAGAGTAAAATTGTATATAAATATCTCAAAATGTCAAGATTAATAGCAATTATTTTACCTCATTTTTATGATAACTATTAAATAAATGTTGATTGTACGATAAGATTGTTACATCGACTAAACGTATCATTACTGATTTTATAATCTTTCTTAATTGCACTATAACATTTATGTTTGAAAAGTGATTGTATTTCATCATTTACCTAAAAGATTTGATATTACGCCATTTAATCTCATACTAAGTTTGCGCGAATTTCATCGATGATTCATTGTATAATTACCGAATGTTTGTCGAATTCTTTGATTGCGCGAAATTCTTGCATTTTTTTAATTACAGAAGAAATCAAGATAAATTTGGAAATGTAGAAAAATTCTTAAAATACATAGGGGATGTCCTTGATGATAAAATCTGCAAAGTAACTGCGTAACTGTTCCTTGACTTCGAAGAATCGACTGGAATTCGTATCCGTTATTAATATCATCGTTGCACAGAATACGCGCTTTTATACCGTGGTTTTTATCATCAGTGCACATTTTAACGATTCGACTGGACGAAAGATATTCGCCATCCGCTTTAACGAGCAATCTTTTACCATACAGATACACAATTCATCGTTACGTTATCCTTTAAATCTTTCAATCCCAAAAAATAAATCAAATTAACCACCACGCTCATCCTTTAGAAAAACTTTCTTACGCAGGTATTCGAAGTATCATCACAATTCGACTTAATAATCATAATCATGTGTAATTTTTATAAAAGTATAAATTAGTTTGCTTAATGAGATAACTATCTAACGATTAATTCAATGTTATATAGAAATACCTGAATCATGCAAATGCAAAACTGCTTTTTCATCGTTAATTCTCCGTGGAATGCAATTTCTTACTTTCCCCCGTGCATCAATCTCATTCTCTTTCACGGCGCATCAACACGTCGAAAAATAACGACACGAAGAGGAATCTCTCCTCTCGCGAGAGCACGCCTATCTTGAGAGGAGAGCGTATAAGGCCGTAAATGTCGTTCCATTTTTGCCCGGGGTGTCCAGTAGTCGATATATATATGGCGAGGCAATCATAATAAATCGTGTCGCCTCGGTTTCACGACGGAGACACGCCACACGTTCGCGCGTAAGCTAGCGCGCAACGTTGAAAGAACATAGAGGTATAAGAACGAACGGGCCCGCGGGGCCAATACGGGGTCCACTTGTCTACCATCGATCGTAGCCGGCGCTTTATCTCCATGGGAACGAACCATTATCGCTAATAGCACAGCGGACGTGGATGGATACGTAAGGGCGAATAGACGTATAGTGCTGGCGTGTCCTGCGCTAATTAAATCCCATTTAAATTACAAATTTGTAGATAAATCTTGCCCCACTTTGGGACCGATTTGCTACCGCGTATCTCCTCCCGATCGTATCTTAACCTGGACCAAGTAGTCGCTTTGATTATCATTGCCACTGAAACTGGTAATCAAGGTGTGTCGAAGATCGAGCAGAGTTTGACAAAATGTTCTTTAATTAGATGTTTTAAACGCGCGGGCAAATGAGTTCATTTATCTATGTCGAGACATAATTTCAACATCAAGAGACAAGACGTTTAATGGATCTTTGGGTTTGCATATTGCTCGCACGCTTATAAAATTGTAGAAAGAATACACGTTGAAAACAGTGACTGTTTAAGAAGTTCGAGCTTGACGTATACAACTTGTATAACTTACAATAATAAAAAGAATTTGAGAAAAAATGATTATCAACATCTAATGACCTATATATAACTTTGTAATTATTTAGAAATGATTCGCAATCATTTGTAAATATTTTGTCTCCCAAGATTTTCATATACTGTACAGTAGGCGTGAGTTAAAGAACTCGTTCGTAACTTATTCCGGAATAACTCACAAAGCCGGATTGCAAGCTTGAAGATATCTACCTCCTACCGTGCTGAGTGCTGACTGGGAAATTCCAAGCGCGGATTTTCGCACACCGCACCGGCGCGTATTTGATCGATGGTGTTCCTCATCACCGTACGCGATTCGCTTGGGTCACCGCGAGAGCCGAGGCAGGTGCCTTTCTCGATAAGGCTCGGTCCGGCTACTTGCTGGTATCGCTTAACGGAGGCGGCTGACTCTCTTGTGCCGGCGTAGAAACGAACCATTATCGCTATTAGCGTAATAGATGCACTCGAGTCATACGGTTCAAGAGGGGCCGCCGCCACCGCGTCGTCGTCTGGTACGCAACCAGGATCTTCGGCCGCGAGCTTCGGCTGCGCCCGTAACGCGCTGGATTTTACCGTTCGCCACCGCGACGTTATCTAGGATAATTCCCAGCCGACTTGTAACGATTCCGGTTTGCAATCTTGTATCGCCGCGTACGCGCGATAAGGGCGTGTGAGCGCGCCGATCAGTGCGTTCGTCGATGTAAATTACAACGATATCGATGAGATGACTAGATGCACAACTATAAGAATTCCCGTTGATTGTTCCATTATGCATAAATCATTCCCAACGAAATTAATCCTCCTTCTCTCTGTTGCGATTTACATGATTTGATGCTTTACGTGACATGTTGTGTGCATTTAATGTCACGAAAAAACGTGTGAAATAATGCAATTTTTTTATTGAGAAAAGTATTTTTTGATTTTTGCCAAAATGCGGCAAATTAATAACATAATTATACTAGTTCCGAAACAGAAATCACACGACTTGAATACGAGCTTTTTTTTCCCTCGCCGTGATCCTACAAGGAAGAAGGTAACAGTACTCTTGCACTACTCGCGCCGCTTCACATAAATCTCTTGGAGTTGCGAGCAAATTGTCCGGTCCGGAGATAGAACGAACGCCACGTGTAGGAGCTGTAAAGTATTGTAAAAGATATACTTATATGTATATCTTCGAGCGAAACCGTCAGCTGCTGCCACCAACTCCGATGCGCACGCGCACTCCGAAGTTCGGGAGCGGCGCGTAACAGAGTTTTGAGAGAGAGAAGAAAAGGGTACTCTCCTTCGAGAAGCGTAAGATACCGGACGTATCGGCGCGAGAGTCTTTTTGTATAGTGTAAAGAATTCAAGAAGGTTCTAGAAATATATCTATTACACGTATTCTATTAGATATATATTACAGTTCTTTTATTTGATAACCGATCGTACCCTTTTTCGGTATTACAATCCACCTTTCCTTGTATCTGCTCCAATATCTGTGGCCGCGTGTACCTTTTCCGTCGCTCGACGAATATCCTGTTCGTATGAAGGCATACCTACCGTCGTATGTCTTACAGAGCCTCATCGTGCCGCGCCGAGGAATAACAGGTAACAGGAAACGTTGTACGGACTCCGTCGTGCGCTGTGTAGGCTAAGGTAGTCCTGTTTACATTAGAGGAGACGAGAAAGAGCGAAGAGAGAGAAGCTCCGCTTCCGTCGTCGTTATCTATGCGAGATGAACTCCACGGATGAACGTATATGGTGTGCAGTAATTGTCTCCGTAGGTGCTGCGAGTATTAGTCAGGAGACATTGACCGTACCGGAAAACATTGTAACGTGTTATATTATAAACGTATCTCGGTGTATCGTAACTCGCATCAAATATAATTCCTTGTTTTTAGTTACATGCACGATAAGTAAGAAAATCTTCCACGTAAGATGACAAGAATTAAAAGTATCATGTATAAAAATTCACTTGTATAATGCGAATATTTGAATGTTAGAAAATATGTTTATCACCCTTTATTCGATGCAACAATAAAATAAATACATAACAGAGATACTCTCTTGTTTAGAAAAAAAATTAAATCGTCTTAATTTCATTAATCTTGTTGTTCACTGCGCTACATCTGTCACATAGAAAAAACGATGACGGAATGTCAAAGCAGTTTTTATATTTCAGCACCCCATCGACCACTTCATAATCACCTATAATAATTAATAATTTCGCTGCCGCGTTGAGAGATTTTTCACGCGTCCATCTCTCGGTCAAAGATGCAGAGTTCATAAGGTGAACGTGCACGATCGCCGGGACGGTAATTCCGTGGATGTCGCGGGTCGACAACAGTCGTTTTTTCTTTCTCTCTCTCTCTCTCTCTTCCTTTTTTCTGTCTCTCTTTCGAGTCATTATGCTTGGCGCGCTTCGTAAAACGTGGATCGTGTACGTGCTTAAACATCACCTCGCTATACCGATCGCCGCCCGTTCGGCGCGCTCTCTCGCCATCTTTATCCGACCATTCATCTTTCCGCGTGTTCTATAGATCACGCCCGGTGGATGCAAATGGAGGGCGCTCCCTTTTATGAGGGCTTCTGACTCGCGCTGCGTGAAAGGATCACTGATTTCCATCGCGCTGCGGCGCCCGCGGACGCGGAAGATTTCTGCCCGGGTTCCTTTGTGCCTGGAACGTGTGATTGAAATCAGCTGTAACGTCATCATTTCGCCCCCCTTTGCGCCGCCTCGCACGCCGCACCTGATAAAGAAACGCGCGATGTATCTCGATGCGTATCGCATAATTCGAGGGCACCTGGCGAGAACCTCGCCAGCTGGTTTGAAGAAAGCGACACGCGTTGCAAAAAGTGAAAAATATATTTTTTTATTTTAACAACGCAACGTTAATTTAATTAAAATTAATTGAGTGAGATTTTTGTTGAAGAAGATATTTTCCTCAATTAAGGAGGAAACGTTAATTACAAAATAATCAAAGAACTGGCAGATACTATTAGGAGATACGACACGGTAGTGTCGAGACACATTGTGTGTGTATATTAAATATAGTTGCAGTACAGTTATTTCTATCGGTGCTCGTTACGATGCAATTTCATGGGATACGACACGGTGAGATTAAGAATGAGCAACGCGAAAGTTACGCCGCAATCGTAATTAATCAAGACACACGCTAAAAATGCCGCTAGTTAAATCGCGGCAAAATGCGAGAAACTGCACGGTAGGGAATCATCAACCGCGGTGGGTGGTCTTTCGGTTGCCGAAGAAGAGCGCAAGCATAAAAACAACTCGACTTTGTTGCGCGAAACGCAAAGAGATAGTCGTCATTTCCCGCAAAATAAAGCATCGCGTTAGGCAAATGAAGTATTTTACATTACATGCACTATCGCTCGCAGCGACTATTTAGCGCCGCTAGTTAGAATTACACGCGAAACTGAATACGTATGCTCACATTACATGATCTCGAGATTTATAGGATAAAGTGAAGAGAGAGATATCCCTCTCCCTTTTTATCTTCCAGCTCGGATGAGCTGTCTCGCCATATGATACGGCAATATCCATGGTCATAATTTCGAAATAATCTTCCGCCTATTATGCGTGTGAAACCTATCTGAATTCTCAATATTCCGATCGTTACATCATCTATCGATGACTTCGATCTCTAGTGCTGACAACTTCCTATATTCATCCTTTCACATAGTGTGATACGACTCTTAATTTGTAAATTAAATTTAAACGCGAACGGAAGCAAAAAATTACTCATTGTTCAGTTTATTCTATCTGAGAGTCTCACTCTAACTATACATTATTTTCTTTAAGATCGTCAGAGTTTATAGCAGAAATTTTAACGTATCTTGTTATTTAAGCTTATTTAAACAAAATATTATTTAATATTGCAATATATTTGCATAATAGTACAAATATACGTAGGTGAATCACGTATCTTTTCCCTCGTTGTTGATGCAAATTTAATTCAATTTCTAGCCGTTGTCCCGTTAGAATACGCCGCATTGAATAAAAATCACGCGTTGTATTTCACTTTCGAGGAAGTCATAAAAAGTCAAGTTTCTATGTAACACAATGCATTTGCGTTTTCGAGGTTAATTGAAACGGATAAGAACCCGAATTTATATTTGGACCAGCGGGTCGATCACGTCATTTCTCATTTACATTATTCAGATCGAGCATGCTTATTCGCCTTTTGATAATAAATCATAAAAAGTGAAGTTATCAAATCAAATTTCTGACGATACATCATGTATACGCATAAATAAATTTTGAATATTTAATTCCGGGATTATTAATTAAAAAATTATTCCAGCGTATCTTTCGCATCTAATTTTTTAAATAAATATAGAAGTTATGAGTCACCAATCCTACTTGTGCTTAGCTTTATAAAACGGGAGCCACAAACAGTTCTGATATGTATTTCAATTTCTATGACTTTGAAATAATAAGATGTACGCTATATATCAAACGTAGACGCGCTTCCGTTTCCTGCTCAAAAGATAATGACGGACGGACGAAATTCGCGGACACCTGTTGCACGGACACTTGTTGCGCGGATACCTGTTGCGTCCGTTTTTCAGTCAACCTGTTGCACATTCGTATCGGTAATTGTCCGTGGAGAACTAGCCCGGTTTTCTCGGTCACCGATAATCGCGCACGTCGACGATACGGAGCAGTGACACGCTAGCATACAAGAGACCGCTCCTACATCTCCTCATTTATCATTCTCTAGGACATACGGCGCATAATAACGAGAGATAAGTAGAGTAATGTACGATATTCATGAGCGGAGAAATTCGCGAGCAAACTTTCTTCAAATTCACGATATGACTTTTAATACCAGACATTTCTCTTTGAGATCGATATAGGTAGGCAGTTGTCAATTTTTTATTTTTTTTTTAACATATTTCGAAGCAACGGTGAAAGTTTGTATTTATAAAAAATGCATCATGACAGAAGGTATGTATCTTCGATAACTGAGAATTGGAGAGATTTAAGAGATATTGACATTCGCGATTTCTTAAAACAGATGATTTGTGCACAAGCGTCTAGCAACGTGAGAGATTTTGATTCACAAATAATCTAATCAGTCGACAGTATTGCAAAGATTTTTCCGCATTTCGCAGCGTGCGAGAGATTCAACACGATTCATAACTTATCCTCTCACGTCTCAAGAAATGGGAGGAAACCGCGTTTTTTAAGACAGAGACGATCTTTCTGACATGTTTGCGAAAGCAGGAATTTCACGAGATTGTACTTGCATACCGATGCGCTAAAATAATGTCGGTATATTTCCGGCAATGCGTCATTGTCGCGGGCGTTATATATGAATGCAAAACTTTATCTGTATGCATGAGAAGAAAGAGCCTTATTTCTATTATAATAAAATAGTTATAAATCAGTCTTCCTTCTAGCTATAGAGTTACGTGTAGCCACACGCAGTCGCAACACTATGTCATTGTCCCGTGATATTATGATGTCGATGTGTCCTACTGCATATGTATACACAATGCGTTTGCATCACTATATATTGCGTTGTCGACTATAGGTTGCACTTTCGTGATCCGCTCGCGAGCAATGCGATCATTGCACAATTGCGCCTACTAAACTACCGCGGTTATCGCCGGAATTAACTAATCGCGGGGCCGATCTCTCCGAGACAGACATAATAAAAGTCGGCGTGATTTGTGCGAAAGTCTCGTTAGCGGGTTATTCTTACGATTTGTGCTCAGCCGGACCCTTGAATAGCGCTTGTGACAGACGCACCTATCTCGAAGACTCACCGGGCCTATCTCAGCGACTTACCGGACCTGTTCTACCGTAAAGATTTACCAGCCTCGGCTATATTGCTGTACGAATGGAGGAGTATTTGTATTCTGCGATTCGCGATGCGTTTGCGTAATGTAATGCCATTTACGTAAAAGAATGTTTTCGCAGATTTTTTCCAAGAGAGCTGAAAACTTTCTTTGATCTCGCGCGTTTGACACACGAGACTCTCATTCAGCCGATCTCTCTTTCCCTCTCTCTCTCTCTCAGTATGTGAAAAATGCGAACAATACCGGGTGTTGTATCACTTTGACGGACCTCTGTGGAGACAACCATACGTTTGTATACATATCTATGTAGAAAAAGTTGCTTCACACGGTTAGTTGAATAGCAACATTACGTAAAATATTACACTATAAATTTTCACTCACAATTACGTTTCATTAAGAAACATGCGGATGATGTCTTTATTATGGCTTATACAACTTCTCATTTTTTTCTTTTTCAAGTATTATCTATAAATCTATTAACTTCACTTTAATAGTTAACGTTACTATGTGATTTTCATAATATGGATTTATTTCACGCTCGGTTTCACATTTATACACGCATGTCAAGTTTTGCTTTCATGCTCAATTTTATATTTCTCATATATTATATATCTCCTATGTGCAATTTTTTTATGTATTTCAGGGTCTTTTTATCCAAGGTAAAATATAAGATTGTACGAATTTAGTACTATTGCTAAACGTCAGGAGTGGGTGTTGAATCTTGCAAAAGCAAGTGAATTTCGTACACCCATGTCGCACAAACAAAACGGAAGCCTCGAGACCGTGTATATACCCGGTGGCATTTCGTAAGGCGAATCCCACGGAATTATGGCAACGGCGGCCAGCACAATGGCGTCGCATTCGATGGCAAAATCCTCTCGCAGGGAAAGATGAATATCTGATATGGGAATACGCGTCGTGTGAATGCGAACGCTCCGTGCGAGCGACAAAGTACGGACAAAGTCTCGCAACGGACAAACATTGCAGTTCTTTATGGGGATCGCGAAATTACAGATAGCAAGACGCAATTCTCCTTCCTTAAACCGGGGAAAGAGAGTTTCTCGTTCTCAAGCGGACGTCTGCCGTTTTCCACTGATAAAGCGCGATAAGGGCTGCGCTATCAGCGCATCCATATAGAATTATGAATAATAAAGATTAGAGGGAGAGAAGATTATTAAAATGAAAAAAGAAACGTATATATTACTGTAATGAATACTTTTAAATTATTGAACATTTTCACACTTGCTAAATTTACAATTTTAGAATTTTTTCATTAATAAAAAGCTTCATAAAAAATGATTATTCTTATAATTAGATGTGCATTGTTGTGCTTAAATTTGAAGCACGTTATTTATGCGATAATCTTGGTAAATCTTAAGCTTCCAAAGTATGATAAATCATTATTTTCTGTTTATTCTCTCGCAAAGATTTATACAAGCTAAGATTAAAGAAGATTTATATTTGAAATTTTTACAGTGGATGTTGTGGGAGCGTACGAGCAAAAATGGCGCCTTATATAATTTCAATGATTGTCGTTAATTATGTGTGCATAGATCTTATCTCGTGGAGGATTAGACCGGGCGAAGTCGGGAACGATGCGATGCGTTCTCTTTCTCTCTTTTGGCACATAAGTTTCACTTTTGCTGCCTCCTATGTTTACCGTTCACGCGCGAATAATTCTCTAATCCAAAAGAACCGGCGGTCAAGCGTGAAACGCGCGTAATCCCGGCGATCGTTGACGATCGGCTTTTCAAGGAAGGGCAGTTTTGATCCTCTCCTAAGTCTGTCAGACGTTGAGCAAGGTCTTCGGTCTTTACACGATAAATCGACACCGACTTTGCTTATGAAATGGCTTGACTAATTCATGCATCGATGCAATGATCACGATTGCGACGGTGCTCACGTTCACGTAGCAATAAGACCAAGTAATCGGCCTTGTAATAAAAGATTAACTTACCGGAACATTTTGTAAAATACATCAAGATCGCAAGATCTCGCATGCACGAAATTCCGTTTTGCGCAACACGAAGCTAAATACGATCGCGAAATTCTGTTATTCCAGCAGGTAACTCGTGTGAAACTTGAAAGGAATTAACCTTACAAATTCTTACAAATTTTCAGAGAACACGTTGATTGCGGTAATGGTTTATATAATAAAAATGAAAAAAAAAATCATTATCTCTGTGCCAAATCGAACTATCTATATTTTAAAACTGCGTAAAATTTTAAACCAATTTTAAATAATTTATAAAATATAAAAGTTTTTATCGTAATAATTATGCGGTGCAAAAATAAAGATTTTCGCGATTGTAAAGATACGATGCTTTCACCGGCGATTTTCATTTTATCGCGATTCGATTACGATCCCGAAGAGAGGAGAGAACCACGAGACTCTCACTTTCTGCGACATCCAGACCCGCAAGGACCAGATGACATAAGGCCTCCAGCTCTCGGGAGTACGTCGTTTGCGCGCGGAGATTTATGAAGCTTTCTCTCTCGGCGGAGAATAGCAAATGGCCTGGCCTGTTCCCTCGATTTGCTTTTATTCCGACGTCAATAATGCCCGGCGCGGTCGAAGCGCCGACTTATGCAAGGACGGGTCCCTCGTGTCGGCCAAGGGACCGTCGTCTCTGCTTCTCGGTGAAGGTAGCACCGCGAGAAACCCCATGTGTATACGTTTGTATGTATATATGTATATACGCTACTATTGCGGCTTGTAGTACGACATGATACATGACACAGGCCACGATAATAATCGTCGAAAGGTATTCTGAGCTCCTCGCACCGACGTTTTTGACGTCCGCCGCGCGGCCTTCGCGCGGAGGCGGAGAGGAAACGAATAAAAAAATTAATAAATAAAAGACACCCCCAAGAAATGCCTATCGTCCCGCTCATCGCAATCCGCGTGCTCGATAACCCGATGACCGTGTAATATTTATTGATAGCCGTGTTCTTCTGCTCGCATTTCTTTGTCTATCAGTGCCGCATCGCATGTTTCTTAATCTCCTTGATTTATTCATTAATTATTAATGAATAAATTCATAATTTAAGCGATTCATAAACGGAACAAATTTTTTCACGTACATTTTACACCGAACATTTAAAGAGTTGCGAGAACATAATAGATATTGCACACACATTCGCTATTGTTTGCGTTATCGAAGCCGTATTATTTCGCGGTACACACGAAATTCTTTCTCGTCAAAAGTTATTATCTCACAGACACGTTATCGACACTGTATAACTCACACGGTGCTGTAAATTTTTTGCCGTGCGTTCGCGGCGAGCTTATCGACGCCTCCAATCGTTTGATTAAATTGACAGCAACGCCGTGACTTGATATAATATGCCGCGAGAATTGAACTCGTCGATAGATTTACGCATTGATACGGCAAGACGAGTCAATAAATTCGTACGAGTCCGTACAAAGTCGATGTGTCAGCCACATGTGACTTTCGCAATCTTCACGCTCCGGTGACCGCCGATATCGATACATTCATTATTGTATTTTTCATCTAAATGTATAAGTTATATGAACTTTAAAGTTTATAATCACCAAGTAAAATTTTGCAGTTAAGAATAATTTTTGTTGTTAAACGCGTGATGGTGATATAAATTAATTTCCTATTTTTAAAGATTTTGAGAAAAATTTTAAAAATAGGTAAATAGTGAAATATTTCAAATTAATTAAAAAAAGTCCATTATTTTTCATGATAATTTTTTGCGTGTTACATGCTCGCGACGTTTGATTAAGAGAGATCAGAAAGATTTTATCTGATTTTTGCGCATCTGACACAAACGCGGTAAAAGTGTGGTGAAACATTTACTTTGGATTTCATATTTAATTCTCAACTCTGCTAAGAATTTCTGAAAAAAGGGAAGAGAGAAAGAGAAAGAGAGGGAGAGGGAGAATTTCATCATTACATTGCGGTCGTTACTCTTTCCTCAATCGTATGTTTAACTTTTTTAAAGTGCGGAAATGATTTACATTTTAAGATTTACATAGAATAGTCGGGTGAATTGTGATCCTGACAAACATACTCTTACGCGGCGTGCGGTAAGCAGCATGTGGTCTACACGTGCTTGAGGGATGAATATTACCAGTTGAAGATTAAAGAGGTTCTCACAAGTGTGCTTTCGCACAAATATTCATGTACAAATTCTATGTTTAACATTAACCCTTCGTTAATTGAATATGCGCATCTAAAAACTATACATTATATAAGTGAATATTTATATAGAATTATGATTTTATAGATTAAACTCTTCTCTCCGTGTATGTGCTTTTTAAATACACGTACACATATCTAACACAGTGATATTATATACATGTATAAAATTTACTAATTTCTAACACTCAGATTATAATTTTTTTTTTTTACAATTGTATGCACTGCTGTGTATGAGTAAAAACGGGATGTATACGTGGACTATAGTTTTAAGAAGGTTATGCGAGAGCAATCAGTTAAACGTGCTGGGAATGTGAAGAAAGTTCAACGCGAGTGTCTCATTGTTTACCTGTCAAACGTCGTCGGGTGAACAACCTGTCTCTGACTTGGTCCGACTGGTTTTTGCGCGGCTCGATGTATTCAGATGAGTTTGGGCTGACCCTGAAAAAGCCTGGGTCATCGAACTACTGGACGCGAACGTGGCTCGAGTATATATATATTTTAAATATTGTGCAACAATATCTTGTTACATTGTGGCATCTCCAAATAACTATTTACAAAATTTGCTTTAATTTGCTAAATCCAAATTTGTATCAAATTCGCTCATTTTTATCCAATTTTTTATAAATTTGCACAATAATATATAATATATAATGTACAATGTACAATGGAATATAATTTTTCATTAATAAAAAATTCTTAAAGATGTTCTTCAAAGATGTTTCGTGCTTTAATTTTAATATAATTTTATTTATAATAAGTCAGAGATATCTTGTTCCGTGCTGTAATATATAAATCTGTACTCTTTTTTGTGTAAAATAAATAATTTTATAAAGAAACGCGAGTAAATGTAACGTGGACCGCGAAGTAGTCGCTGTTCAAAGTCACGACGGTGGGTACCTTCGCGAACTACAAAATACCGCGCGAGTTTGTCGAAGCACGCGAACGCAAGCTCTGTACCAGGAGCCTGCGCTTTAAAAAGCCCGAGGAATCATGGCTGAGAGTCCACTCTTGCGTGTATTTAATAGCGCGGGATAATCTAATGAGCCCCGTACAAAGTGCACTTAGGCTCGCTCGCGGACCAACAGGTGGGTAACGATAGTGCCGAGGGTGAGTGATTAAGCGGCGCGACCTTCGGACCAGCCTAGATGTAAATCAAGTTAATCTGCCCGCAATACCGAAAGCCACTCCGACTAATTATCTACGAGAGGTAGAACGCCGATGATTGGACATGCGTCTCGACGAGATAAAGCGAGGGTGATGAAGAGAGAGAAAAAGAGAAGAAATTACAATCGTGGGAGAAAGAAGGAGAGAGGGAGACAAATAGAGAGAAAGGGATGCTGGTGTGAGAGAGAAAGAATGTCGAACGCACGGCGATATTAAATACCTTAATGATTCCGTAAGGCTACCACTATTTGTCGACTTAAATCACGCTAATCCATTCGTGATCCTGCAAACGGTAGCCGCCGTCCAAGAACAGATCCCCCCGAAGACTCGTTAAGAGCATTCCGCGAACAGACCAACCCCGAGATTACATTCTTATCCACCAGGATAGTAACCTAGGATATACAATCGAGCTGGCATACGGTGGCTCACTCAGTATATGGTATACCACGATCTCGCGCAATGTCGTCGTCATTTGTCCGCATTGTGTTACGAGCGTACTAGGATCTCTGTGTTACGTCTACTGAGATATATGCGAGCTCGCAAGATATAAGAGATGGTTACTGCGTATTATGATCGCGGTATTCAAACGGAAGGATTTCAAGAATCTTTCTCTCCCCACATGAAAAATATTAATCCTAGAACCCGAGCCGTTTCTATACAGTACGAACATAATCTCGACTATGAGGTATCATACATAAAACCCGCACGTTTTATCAAAGTATTATATTATTATCATTTGTACATTTATGGAATAAAGTAAAACAATAATGAAATTATTATCATTATACATATATTTTTAAATATATTCTCCGCGCAGTCATAAGCTTGATACAAAAATAAACTAATATCGAGAGAAAAAGTTATAGTAAAATGTGCATGTATATTTTTTTGTTATAATAAAAAAAATCATCAAAATCAAACTTAATATTTTTGACAGTTAATCTTGTATTACATTAATGTATCGCTATTATAAAAATAGCAAATATATTGCTTGTCCTTCACGCGTTTCAAGATGATTCACTTAGATGGAATGCGAGTGACATTACGTCGCGTCATGCAATAGATTCGCCACGCAATCGACGATACATCACGCAAGCTCCGGGTTACCGGAGAGCACAATGCACCGGTCATTTGTCGATCCTATATCAATACACGGCATTCGCGAAAAGCCATGTACTGTGCCAGCCTGAGTTGTTGCCCGGACACGAAATCTCTGCCCACGGACAATCGGTTAGGGTTAGAAGACATGGTGTGATAGAAGTTGAGAGCACTGGCGGATTTAGCGAATAAGCGTTCTAAACGATCGTTTAAGAGCCTCGATTCACTGAAAGGCAACGGTGAATTATTCCGTAAATTACTGTTTCCTAAAAATTTGCGCTATTAATAAACAGCCACAGCGAATAATAATTTTGTAGATCAACCAGCGCGAATTGCTTTATTTTCAAGATTCTTATAAGATCCTCATAAGATGGGAAGCTCTAAATATAGTACCGCTTAGGGCTCTAGAAGCTGTAAATCCACCACTGGCTGAAAGTAGGGAGCGTAACGTGTATATACGTATATGCTATATACGTCGGGAAGGACGGGGCGAGTGGCATGGCGGGACAATAGCTATATGTCAGACTGCATGAGTTACCGACTAGTTCGGCGAACATGAAATCAACCCCTGTACACGCCTGTACATAACGCATAGAGAGAAAAAATAAGAATAGACGCGCGAGAAACGGCAGAAAGCGAGAGTTTGCGAGATATTTGGGAATGCTTATCGGCGTATATAACTCAGCCGACCAGTCAATTTGATAATCGACGAGCCGATTCCTGGCTTCGCCGCGGGTCTAGTCTCGTTCGGGCTGGCACCGGATGGCATCTCCTCTCCGCGATCTTTCTCGCGCGGCCGATCTGGAGCCGGTTTCGCGCATTGCTACCGTGCTAAAATATTGTTCGCCGTGGGTGGCTTTATGGGCCTTGCCGATCTCTAAAGGCCTCTTCCGATTCTTCTCTCCTTGTCAGATACGAACTTATTGATAGTCGCAGTCTAGCGAACGGTATTTCCATCCGGTATGCTCGGCGACTACTATCTTCGCGCTCGCTAGCGGTGGAAAATATACGAGAAAACGAGAACAGAAAGAGAGAAGTCAAAGTGGCGCGGGAGAGAGGCGGTGTTATATCGCGCTGCGCGCCGGAACGAAACTGAATTTATGTCTCACCATGGTCGTGGCACCTATACTCGTCCTTCGAACCTGCCACACGGTCGTATCTCGCGCGAAACCGACGCACGTATTGATCCATTAAGGTTCGTCCTTCGTTGCCGGTGCGTCTCTCCGCAGCGTTCCGTGATTTCTCGGTACGCAATCGATATCTTTCGAGACATCATCCGTGAAAATCGATACAATTGAAACCGTAACCGATGAAATTAATTATTATATATTTCTGTATAACATAGCTATTTTTTTACTCGAACTAAAAAAATTGAGATCTAAAATTCCCGACAGATTTCTAAAGTATCCACAATCGTATAAAAATAGTTTATGTGTGGAATTAAGAATATTATAAATATATCGCGAAACCAGATGGTTTCGTTTACAAATAGAAAAATAAGTACACCTAGCATTTAAGCTTGCAACTTCTTTCTGAGAAACACACCGTATAATAAGTTATGGCTCGTGCTCATCCGTTTCACGTGACCGACGTGGAGTTTGATGAGCGCCGGAGCGCGGATTTGCATAACGCGCGGAGAAGGGGCAACTAGATCGGGACGCGTAAGTCCTCCGCTGGAGGTAAATGCCTCGGCCACGGCCGCGCACCGGTTTGATTATGCCTTTGGGCGAATGATGTATAGCGCCAATTTCATCCGGAGCGGACATATACCCCCGAGGTGCGAACGAGCCTAACGGGCGACGCGACACGTCGGCCTTGCGCGCGTAAACGTACCCGGGCGTTTAATATACGCGCCGCGATCCGGACGGCTGACATCCACAAATTCTGCGATCGGTGGCGCGACTCGTTTCGCGAGCGTGTAATATCGCGTAATGGCGATTAATCGCGGACCCGTGAAAAATGCCGCGGTGAATAAGGATCGACGATAATAATCGCCACCTGCCGCGTGCTCCTTTTAATCACCGGTACCCGGCCCGGTGCGAGAGCACGCTCGGCTTCATGCCCGAATATTTATATTATCTGTGGACTCTGCGGTGTTCTTTTTTCTGACGCGCCGCGTGTATTATTTTAAGATGCGTGTCGACTCGCGATAAATCTGATCCGTTTATCAATTAACGTGCGCTCCGTCAATATCAATCGTGATCTTTCCCGTAGGCGGGTTGATTGGAAAAGTTCTGCTGGTGCAACGAGCAGTCGGATAATTATAGTGTTTAGCCGCGAGGAATATTGCGTCTGTTGAATCTGTATTAATGAACAATGCATTCGTCGCAAGGACGACTATCAATTTATAAATAAATGAATAAATGATGTAGAATTATTTCTTAAGGATTTGTATATTTATAATCTTAAATAATTTGTTAGATGTTACACAGTCGATTAAAGGGAAGATGCGAACGTGGGAAATGACAATTTCTTCGACATGATTGAAGACGAAAATTTTCTTCTATCCGACATCCTGATTGATGATGAACGACTATACGGATTTGGGTAAAAGGAGTACGAGTTCGCCTCCTTCTCGAAGGCAGGCAAGATGCGCGATTTTTACGGCTACGCCTATATTTTCTCAATGAGTAATTTATAGCCCATCATTATGCGATATAGCACGATAGAAATAAGTTTCTTAAATAATTTATACGCTACGTGTTCGTTTTGTTCGTTTACGAAGTGTTTAATGTATGCATTGTAGATCTATGTCTATAGAAAATGCATGTGCGTTCAAGGAAATCGATTTTTTCTCAATCGTCCAATTAATTTATTTCATGATATCTTGCGTACGATTACAATATGAATTTTATTTATATTTTTTATTTTTTAAAGATTTTATTATTTTCATTAGAATCTTTCTAGCTCAAATCTGTATTCTTAAAATAAATTAGCACGTGCACACATTTTATTTCAATGCATTTAAAAATATTAAAAGTTACTCCCTCGTCGACGATAGTTAATAATTAACATTCCTTTGCTGCACTGATTAATTATGCTTTTCTTCTTCGTCTGTATATAATAGAGAGGATAGTAATTTAGAAAAGACAGAGAATGGCCAGTTCAGAATTACTTAAGGCAAAGTTATCATGATATCGCAAACGCTCTGTCTTAAAAAAATTAATTTATTGCCTTGCTGAAAGTATCTGGTTATTCGATAAAGGATAATCGGCGGCTTATATCCAGCGCAATTTATCACTTCGAATAGGGGTGGTTTCGTAATCTTTTTTTCCGATGCTCGCGGATCAATTATTGTCCCTGTCTGTCGGTTTTCGAGGTCTCGACGTCGCGATAACTTTCAAAAATTATTGCCCGTTAAAATCTCAAACTGAGATCTCGCATAACTCCAAAACGGATGTATGGGGCGTTCTGTGCGGGCGCGCGCGCGCCAAGAAAACATTATTAAATATCGCCGTTCGGCGAAGTTTAAGTTTCTTCGCGGCGAACCAGCAATTAACTTTTTCGATTAGACACAGTCCCGACGTTCTTACTGGGAGTGGTTGTAGATGGGTAGATCGAGTACTACAGGATGTCCCAAAATCGTTGTACCGTAAATTTAATAAGAGAAATCTTATGGCCTGATTGGAATAATAATTGCTTTTTAATTAAACGTTGTCGTAAAGGCAAAAATTTCTAAAAAATTAAATTATACAAATGTGCAAATTTTACATACAATAATATTTTAGTGGTTTTTAAAACCTTACAGTTTATTCCAGAGATATTCAAGTTCGAAAAATAAGAACGACGAGAGGGAGGGAGAAGATAAGAAGAGTTTATCTATAGTATATATCAAATAATTTTCCATAGCAATGAGAGAAAAAGAAAATGACATTTCTGTTGTGGGACATCCTGTACAGATACACACCCATAGTCTGATGTACATCGTGACGGGAAAAAGATGGAGGGAATACGAGAAATGAGCCGGGAGGAATGGGATATCTCTCGCAGTATCCTCGGATGTAATCAATTGAAGTTTTTGTCGGAGTGGCTGGGGCTCCGGTTTAACAGTAAATGCTGGCATCGCCATAACGGATCATAGTTTTGCTAGAAACACGCGAGAACACGCGTCAAAAGAGAGATGCGCAACTAAACGAAATCAAATCCTTGCTAAATGATAGACAAACATTCCCGCACGAAGTCATCATACGTTATCGCCATTACGATGGTCATATAATGAATCCATGGAAATTTATTCTCATGAATCATGAAAGCTAGAGCTTCTTTCTTACCTTATAAATCGATGCATGCAATTTTCCATTCTCGTAAACTTATACGCAAAAGAATTTTCCTAATGGATTTTCATCAGACGCAAAAAAGATCGATAATCAATATTTAATACCATCATGTTTGCCATCGCTTGCCAACAAGTCAATTAACCTTAATTACTGCATCATCGATTTAATTATGCCTCGGCGCAACTTATTCGCGCACATGTTACATGATGCACAGAGATACACGCGTGTACCAATTACTTGACGCATCAAATAATGGTAATTTAAAGCACAATGTTGTCGCGTATTAAAGATTTGTCTTGACAATTTTATCGAGCACTTAAAGAAGAAATTGCGACTTTGACATTTCATAAACATTTTTATTTGCGATAGTTCATGTGTACTTATAACAATTTTGTCACGAAGCACAATGTATATTTGATACAAATCTTCAGTATATTTTCTCTTCTTAATACAATAAAAGAGAATCCATTGTGAAAAGTCTTTTTTAAAACTGATGTACCCATTACTTGACGCATCAAATAATAATAATTTAAAGCATGATGTTATCGTGTATTAAAGATTTGTCAACAATTTTATCGAGCACTTAAAGAGAAAAGTCTAACTTCGACATTTCATAAACATTTTCATTTGCGATAATTCATGTGTACTTATAACAATTTTGTCACGAAACACAATGTATATTTAATACAAACTTTCAGTATATTTTCTTTTCTTAATAAAAGAGAATCGATCGTAAAAAGCCTTTTTTAACCATGCAATGTACCAATGTACCAATTACTTGACGCATCAAATAATGATAATTTAAAGCACGATGTTGTCGCCTATTAAAGACTTGTCTCGACAATTTTATCAAGCATTTAAAAAGGAAAGTGCGACTTGGCCTTTTTTATAAATATTTTCATTTGCGATAGTTTATGTGTACTTTTAATAATTTTGTCACAAACATGTATATTTAATAGACACACGGAGTTGCTTCCCGACTTTCCGCTTGGTTGAAGTTGTCTCGTTATGTGACTGCGAATGACAATTGATATCGGTGTCGCCATCTAACGGCGAAACCTAACTTCACAGTCAAGAATGAACTAGACCCGGCGAAATTTCTCTCTCTCTCTCTCTCTCTTCCTATCCTTTCCATTAGACGCGTGTGTCCCATACGTCTATCACAATGCACGTCTCCCTCAAGACTGATCCCCACCTATTCACCTATCGAGTGCGCAATGGTAGCGCCAACTGACGGCAAAACCCAACTTCACAGTCCACGAGACTGATATGATTGATGACCAGGGAGCAGTCTTGCGCGAGCCGTACAGCGCAGTGGATGCAAGGGGAAATGTGTGCGTTTAATGACAGCGTAAAGCGTAGGTATTTTAATTTAAAGATTCTGAAACATTATATTTTTTGTGTTTGCATTTTCTGTTAAAGATTTAAATATTGAATTTTTTATGCATTGCATATGCATGTGAATGACATATATATTTTGTCTATGCATTAATTGCAATAACAATTTTTATGCATGTATTGTAATTTTAAGATATCAAAATATAATATAACTTCGCTTTGCGCACGTTAATTATATTCGGTTTGATTAAATGAAATGAGAAATATATATATATATATATATATATATATATATATATATATTTGTATTTTACAAATTAGCGTTGTATATTACTACTTTGCTGTTGCGTATCGTATGAATAAATGATATAATCATTTTTCATTCTATATATAATCTCAATATATGTATGTAAATAGAAAATAATCACGACGAGCTAATCTTCTGAGCGAGACATTTATTTCGCGCATTATCCGTATATTGTTGGTTCGATGTCGTACGTTTATTACAAAGAATCGCGAATATATCTCGGCAATTCGATTTAATCAGCTGCCTAAGTGATGCGGCTTTTATAACTTTATAAGATAATTACTATCTGCCATTCACATACAATGTTCTAGCCTTGGCTGATTGCGAGGCTTCGGTATTTTTGCGGCGACGGCCTCACCAACATTTATCCAGGTATTTGCAATATTTCACTGACAAACTGTATGCGCACGACGCATACAAGGATCTATTTGGCGAGATTCGATCTTGTTGAGGACGATTCTTTGTCCAATTTATTTGTTAATATACAGTTACGGCCGGCGGGACTGATTGAGGCGGTACGGCTCCTTTGGTCATACTCGAGAGCAAACTGTCCGATCCATGGATTCCGAATACCATAGTTCATTTACAAATGCCTTAATAAGTATATCGTTGGCCTTGTCCCGAACGAGCTTCCCCGCCGATAATTACTCGCTGTCGCTGGAAAGCGACGGCCGATATATATTCGATATACTCAGACATGAAAAAAAAATTGCAAATATAGGTATACATATTTAAATATAACCCCGCGTGTTACGAGCGAAATGGTTCGCATGCGGACGTCAATGCGCGGTAAAATGTAAAGAGAAATTGCTCGGATTATTATTAGCACGGAGCAACATACGTTCCTTAACAAGCTGCCATCTATTTGGCTCGCCAAGTTCTCGACAAGATGTTCGTCGACGAAGAAAGTTGATGAAGTCGCTGACCTACGAGAACGCGTAGGGTCGTAGGTGAAGATGGTTAGACAGTAATCGCGCCGCGTTCAATTATACTTCATTACTCTACGATCGACGCTGTGGTCTTCATCAGCATTTCGATACCGCTTCTAGTCGATCGTTAATGACGCCAATAGTGAACGTGATTCAATATCGTTCGAATTACTTCAAAATCGAAATTATTTCAAAAATTCTCTATTACGTTAAATATAACAGTACACACAAAATGTGCGGATATTGAAACAATAAATGAAAAGTGAATGTATGCAATGATATTTTTGTACATATCAAACATGTTAAGACACATTTCAAAAATATTTATTGTATATGCTAGATAGATGAAGAAATTTCATATTTTCTTCAAAATAAAATAGCTAAGATAGTCATCATAGATTAATGGGAAGATTGTTTATTGCAAAGAATTTAAAAGAGCTGATCACTTGACTATTTTTGCAATATTTTCCTCAATTCCTTCAAACCTGTATTTGAATTTTTTAATGCACTTCACTCATTTGATTGTAAGATCCTGAGGTAGATTCGACAATGCCTCTCGTCGCATCTGTCATGCGAATGCATCGATGACGACGCAGATGTTTGCGATTTAACTGATGGGGTGTGCGTGCTCGTAGAGTCTTATTAGAAGTCTAGGAAGTCGTTACGTCATCGCACAAGTCGTAGGTCATCTCTATTATATCGGAATTTTGCCGGTGAAGCTGGTGCCGAGAGACGACCTTAACCGACGGATACCTAATGCTGCTATCGTAACACACAATGCTTATTAACCTTGGTCTCGTCGTCGGCGAACCTCCGCCTGAGGAATCTTATTAATAAGTAAATACGTCGACGTCTTCGTCGTCCACCGCAAGTTTCTGCACGCTCGCCCCATCATTCACGCCATCATGCTTCTTATACCAAGATTGCAAGTGAAAATAGAAACGCTGATTTACGCAGAAAATTTAATAATCCGTGTACTTTTATACATTAATGAAACAACTAATAAATTGTCACGATCGCCTTGACATTTCAAAAAAATATAACTGTGCTCGGATGGAGTAAATGTCAAGTTGCAAGATTTATTAGTCGCAAATATGAAGAGAAAGTTGAAAACTTTTACTAAGTTAGATATGATATTGTTCTATTATTAATAATTTTATTACGCATTTAATTTAATTTATTAAATCCTCGTTGATTATGGATGCAAGATCTAGAATGACAGAAATTATTACTCGTATCTTATAATATAACATCGTAAAATGGTGCGTGGTTTCACAGCAATAAAACGATATGGTTTGCACTTGGAAAGCAAACATTGTATTCGAAGAAATCCTCGATTACCTACATTATATTTCATGATGATTTAAACGCTCGGTGTTGTTTCAACTCCACGATATTTTCGTTTTCTCTTCACGCTCGCCTCGCTTAACTAACAAATAGATAACTCACGGCGGGTGAATAATATGTTTTGAACTTCACTTATCTAATTTAATGGGAGCCTACAAAAAACCATCCAGGTAGCTACATTTAACGCTGAGGATAAGGGCCATGTAGCATATAAGAATGTGTAAAATGCTTCGGACCTTGCACTCTCTCGTGCACGCGACCTTGAATCCTTCCGTTCGGGTTTGGGATATTCCATGATTGCACGTGTGCACAGACTGCCTGCACGTTCCTTCCGATCTGATAAAAATGTTATGCATTCAACGCATGCTCGGCCACACAACATCGTCTGCCGTATTGCCAGTATGCACTTAACTACCTTCGGTGCTCGTATAAGAATTCTCAATTAGTCGAAGTTCTTTTCGCCGACCGAAAAGAAATTGGAAGAATGGCGGAAAAATGTCAGATCTCTTCAACAAACTGTCTCGGATAAAGAGTAGTTTTAATTTCTATTTCTAATTTTATTCGTTCATATAAAGTCTTAATGATTATTTCCGGATATATTAAAAAATTAAAATATAAAAATCTTTCTAAATATATTTCTAAACATGTAGGAAAGAATTATGGAACCTGAAAAAAAAAGAATGTTAAAAATAGAAAACGGAGAACGCGGCCTTCACAAGAGCGGAGTCAAGGCCGATCCTTGCGTAACGCATGTATTGCGATAAATGGAGTCGCTTTTCGGGGACCCTGGTTCCTCGACGAATGATTGATCAAAATCCGAAAAATATCGGGGCAAGCGAAGTTGCAAGATATATAATACACACGTAGAGTATCGCGCGGATAACGTTGCACGAGAGAGCACTCGAACACGATGCCTTAACAGCGCAATTTATCAAACGCTCCTTTCATCCGAACCGTTCCACGTAGCAATTAACGTGTCCACCGCGGGAACATCGTATTTTAAAGCTTTATGGCATCGGCACGCCCATGCGAAATTCGCTAGCCGCCGTCGCAGCCGCTTACGTATCTCGCTTCTTTTCCTCTCTATCGCGCCGATCCGGCGATTTATCGGTTCTGTCGACGGTGACAGCGTCCAGGAGATACGAAACGAGAGCCGAATAAGGGTCGAGCATGACTCCATAGATATCGACCCGATCCTTCCTAGAGTCGTGTTTCATCCTTCGATACGATAATTTATTTCGACGCTTTAATTTATTCGACGATTATATTTTTATATAAGTAAAAGTAAATTCCCTCTATAAATAAAATATTCTTTAAAAAATTTCTATTGTTATTGATTATTAATTTCTTGCGTTTCAAATAAAATTATTGTTAAACATATTTTATTATCGTAAAGAATCGCTACATGCATATGTATTTTGTATATATCTACATTAATTTCTCTAACAAAGGTCAATATACATAGAGTGATATACATGTGTGCCAGGAGCCTTGAAAGGATCAAAGGTGAATCACGATATTTTTTCATTGCCTGCAACGGTACCGGCGCTGCTCCGCGATAACTTCTACGATGTTAAACAGTACGAACGTATACTCGATGTACTTTCAATAGATCGGTACTCTATTTTACAGACAAGCACATACGAGTTCTTCAGTTTAAGCGACCATTAGGAGCGCACGAGAGAGGAAACATACTTTAGAAATTAACATTGCGATGTCATTGAACGCCTACGTTAAGAGGAGAGCGATTTTTATGTATTTTTCCTAATGATTGTTCCTGGTCAAGATAATAAGACAGAAGCGGATATTGACTTCTCGACGTCTGTGGAGTTAATTAATTTTAAAGCCTAACTCAGCTGAACAGCGTTAACTCTTACACAATACATAAATTATAAAAATTTAATAGAAAAAGAGAAAGAGGTATTTGCGAACAAGATTATTTTGTCATGAATCTTTTGACAGTTGACAGCCTGGAATTTCTTTTATTAATTACTAAGAGGTAAATAACAAAATTCGCAATTAAATCATTTTTGTACTAAAAACATTAAACATTCTTTCTTACATTTTCCACTGAAAATCGAAAACTGAAAGTCTTTTCTGCTCAAGAATTTAGTTTAACCGTTTACGGCTTCAACATCCTTTGTAGCAGGTTCTGCTTTCCTTGCTCATTAGTTTGCACAATGAATCGCCTTTGCAACAAGAGAATTTAGCAGCAAATGTGCAGGTACTCGAATCGGACGGGCACTTATCAATGGCGCATTTCCAATGAGAAAGACACTCTCGTTGTGTTGAGAATGACCGCCTCCTCTTCTTCTTCTTCCCCTTTTTGGCACGTCTACGATTCACCAATTACCGAGTTTATTCGTTGGACGCGACAATTTCATGAAACCAAGACTTGATGACCACGCGCGCCCACCACAATTACTTTAACCGCCACCTTTTACCCTTCTGCGTGCACGCACTGCAACGACCAGGCACAACATGCACCCGCGGCATAATCTTTTCTCTCCCTCTGCGGAGAGTAACTTAATGCTGACGTACATAAATATATGTTTAAGGCGTCGTCGATGTGTGGTTTTTACTCGCACGTCTCGAAATCGACATGGTCATTACAAGCATTGATACGTAATGTGATTCCTAATGGCTTGTAATGGATAAAAATTTAGTCTACCTATCTAAACATGTTCGGAAAAGGCTGCGAAATATAATTTCACAAAAGAAATTCACCGGTTAGGTTTTAAAAGAAATAGTAAAAAAATATCAAGATTCTAAAATAAAGTTACAATAATTAATGGGCGATTTAATGAAACGTTGGTCTTGCAATTAAAGTTATAATTTAAAAAAGCGAAAGAGAAATTCCACGATAGTTCGATGGAGAGAAATTTGAGATGAATTTCTATATAATGATTCAGATCATAAATAGCAATCGCTCTTCCTTCTCACCATCCTTCTCGCCGTAGTATCCATGGTACAGAAAGAAATCTCTTCACTTGCACCCTCCATAATCACGTTTAATTATGAGGGAAAAAAGTCTCAGTGGGAGCGAAGTAATTCGTTTCAAGCGTGGCCGGCCTCTGAGCGCGCAATCGTTGCTAAATTATATCTCCGCAATAAGTGAATCTGGATCGTCCTTTTTCACATTAATACCGAGCATCGCGAACACTCCTGCGCGAGATCGGAGCGTAATAGAATCCGGGCCCCAGGCCGCCCTTTTCGTGCTCTTACGACCCTCGGCGGAACCAGTTTACCCGCGATCCGTGAACGAGGACGAGGGGGAGAAGAATGCGCTTAAGTTAATCGAACGCAAACAGTTTAGGCTTAACGATCCGCGCGATCGTTAGATCGCCGCTGGATCGAATCGACGATGATACAAGGGAGAATCGAAAGGCCGGACTTCTTCGTGCGATCGTTTTGTCTCTTCTCTTTCTGTCGGTCCATGTCAAAACATATCTCGCATGTCGCGAGGTACTCGGGATTCCAAGATACCGAACGATCTCGATTTTGATGAGAGCGAACGTATGTAGCGGCAAGGCTCGCGCGCAGTAAAAGTTAAATAAACAGAATAATTTTTTTTCTTTTTGCGCAAACTAAATGCACCGAGTGCGCTGGAACATGCGTGAATCACGTCGATTTCAGTCGCGGGATCTCGCCTAACGATGGTATTTATATTCTCATCGCGACAATGACCTTCTTTGTGGTAAATTTACAAAGCCGATTAAAAAAGTTTGCGCAAAGTGTATGATAATGATAATACTTTGTAGAAGAGTCGTACTGTTAAAGAACAAGGACGAAGCATGTGGAAAGCTTTAAATAATTTTCAGTCGATACCTTGCATCGAATAATCCTTAGTCGAGAATAAATAAAATTTGTCTTTTGTAAATATCATTAATCAATAGTTTCAATTAAAATTGAACTTGTTGAAGAATAATACTAGATACTACAAAAATGTCAATAATTCTCATTTTCTTTTAAAAATATAAATATGATAATTAAGTAGATTAAACTACATTAGATCAGATTAATTAGTATAAGATATAAGTATATTAATGTGTATGTGTAACATCTATGTCTCTACAGAAACTCAGAATTATTTTTTATTATATTTATATACTCTGATGCAATGTTATTTTATATATAATAATATATAACATATTCGAGAAAAAAAAATATATATATAAAG
Organism: Nylanderia fulva; assembly: GCF_048542155.1. Taxonomy (NCBI): domain Eukaryota; kingdom Metazoa; phylum Arthropoda; class Insecta; order Hymenoptera; family Formicidae; genus Nylanderia; species Nylanderia fulva. The sequence goes on from NW_028190488.1 coordinate 106,005, forward strand.
GATATGATGCGTGCAACAAAATGTTGGAATTAATAATTAAGTTTAATTATGTATTGCGCCTAGCAACCTAGCAATGTGGCAATGAAATAGAAAGTTCCGAAACATCAACCTCGAAACTACATCGATATGTTACAATCGCGTGTATATGAATAATTAAAAGAGATAAAATAAATTTGTGTAAATTAAGACAAATCACGTACATACATACTCACACGATAAAAAACTCGATGACAGATCGGACAAGCGGACAGATGACAAGTCTTCTTTTAGTTTTTATTTGCGTATAGATACCCAAGTAGCACCAATTGACGCATAAGATATTATTAAGAAATTTTTAAGACAGTTTTAAGAAATCTTATAATATGATATCAAAAAGACATCTTAAAGATATCTTAAAGATATCTTTAATACGTCAATTTTGGACTTGGTATTGTGTTGTCTGGGTATAGACAATGGCGAGTTTTGATAATGATAAGTTTCCTCAAATACTCGCTCGAGAATGCCTTTTAAAAATAACGTGAGAAGGAAATAAAAAAACTAAAATAAAGATACAAGAAAAAGATCAGAAACTTTAATACAAGTATATAGATTATATATGAACTTAATATATGTATAAGAGATTAATCTCAAAAATCAAAAGAGCAACGGCGAAAAACTGTGTATACGAAAAAAATATTCTCTCCACAATTCCTACACATATAGCCAAGTATGTATGTACTACGTCGAGTAGCTTCTTATCCCTCGAAACAAACGACCACCTGCAGTCGACGGGGTAACGTCCTGATGTCAGCCACAGGAGCTGCGGCCACGTGCGGCCAGCCGGTCCAGCATCGCGAGGCCTCCTCGCATCGGCGAAAGGGCCGATTCGGTGGAATGTTAACGAATCGCGGAATCCCGCGGCAAAAGATGGATAACGGCTGTGTCGGTCTGCTCGCGAGCAAGCGACGAGCCTCGCCCGAGCCGAGATCCGCATTCGAATAACGCGTCGTATCGGGCTGCGCGCTCGGACCCACCGAGTTCGGGTCGTCGAACCCGCCGTTCGTTCGGTACCCCGGTCGCTCCGGATGCGGCAGCCACCGTCGCGAGAAGGAGAAAGACGTGAGGGGAGCCAGTATGTAGAGGATCGCGGCTAAGATGTACCGGGAACCGAGAACAAAGTACCAGCGCGCGACCGTCGTCGCCTCTCGCCCGGTATAGTATAAAGCCGAGACTTGACAGGGATGGGGCGAACGTCCAAACCCGGGAGTATCTTCTCGAGGTCCGTAAACGAGAAGAGGAAATCGGACGGTGGATTGTCTTGGCTAATGATGCCGCTCGGTTGTGAGAAACAAGCAAACGAGGTGAATTTCGCGTTTAAAGAATTTGTTTCATTTTTTGAGTCACATTTATATAAGCACGTGTGTTTAAATATTTTTAATCGTACATTAATATTCGAAAAAATTCATATACATAAATGAAATAAATTATTATTGATACAATATATTTTTGACATCTCCGTTGCATTTTGATAATCGTTTAGGAACAAAAAAACATTTTTAATCGAGGAAGCAGCGACACGATACGCGATCGAACCATCTTGATTGTACGTACAGCAATAGGGATATTTCCATCGTAAATACAGCGCGTCGATATTCCCGGATAACCGTAATCAGCATCTGCGTTTCTGCTCATCCGCTCTACTTCTTAAATAACTATCGCTTGCGATCGATTCGCGATAACGACATAAATCACAGACCGCAATGGCAAACGGCACAAAATTCCAATAAGAGAAACCAGCCTTTCTCACGCATCGGCTGCGATGACTTTTACGAGCGAATACGCGCGTTACCTCGAACGCGGTACCACCTGCGGAAAATAAAGTTATTATTTATGTGATGGCCAAAATATTTAACGAGCCGGACGAACGCATCGCGGTATAATAGCGGCACAATATAATTAGCATAATCAGACGTGAGCCAAAGTATCGAGCAATGCTTATACTTCTTCTTAACCGCTTCTTAACTGTATACGTTTCATCTTTGCAACTGTCGCAGCATCCGTGTACAGCTCAGCAATATCGGTATGATTAGATTAAAGTGATTTGCATTTTGAAGTTTCTGCAAAATTTACTTTCCCCGAAAATTACTTTCTTCCAATCAATCACGTTCCATTTTTAATTACACGACATTCGAAATTCACTTCTCGAGAAAGTCCATTGTATAATACATAATGAACGTAAAATTCCTCTTTCTTTCCCTTTTCTCTTTCTTCCTCTTCACAATGCCAGACATTCGCTCGCTAGCGACTCACCAGTTACGTTGGAATCCGACAAGAAGAGCGCATTGTGTCTGTAAACTGGCGCGATTTACGGGTCTCCAGATTGTCGGGCGATCGCTAACATAATCGTCCGGTATCAATTGGCGACGCCTGCTACAGCAGGCAGTACAAGTAACTGTAACTTGATGGCTCTCCGTAAATCGTACATCATGCACGAGTCCCGCTCTGGAGAGACTCTCAATAGGAATTCCCATGCTCAGATTCTTCCTTTTCTCCCATTTGCGTACAAATCAATGTTAAATTGCAGGAACGTAATCTGTAGATAACCGCAGAATCGAACGCTTTTGCGGGTTCGATAGGCGGGACGCGCGTGCCGTTAGAATTCACATCCGTATTCCAATTTACGAGCTATATCATACGCAGGACTCGTTAGCATTGATACTTTGCTAGCAATGATCTATCCAATTATTATACGAAGTAGGTTTAAGTTTCTCTATTACAATTATGTTTTTTTTGTTAATTCTAAATAATTACAAACATTCATAACAGGAATCTTAAATAATTAATATTTTCTCAATTTATACAGCCATTCATCTCTTTAGATTTTTCCCTATTCACAAAAAGATAAATAAAAAATATATATATGTATACGCGTAATTGTATGCAGCATTTAAATAAAACTTACTTGAATTAAAGCATGTATACTTTATTTACGTCTTCGAGTATACATTACCGTCGCGATCAACAATAATGGATCGTTTTGCATTACGAGACTAGAGACGCACGGAGGGTCTATTATATCGTGACACGTTATGCATCATTTCTAGCAGTAGTCGCCGTCAGAAGTCTGTCCGAGTTGTATATGAACGAGAGATGATGGGAAAAGCGGCGAATACCGTTGCCTTCGATAGTCGCGATTGTGTATATATCGGTGAGATAAACTCTCGTTATGACGACAGCCGGTCAGTAGCGCATTATGCAAAATTTTAATGAGCGCTAAAAACGAGTCTAGTAGCATAGACCGCATAGAACAGAGAAAGTTTCAACGAGAGAGACATTACATGGGCATACAAGCTTGATCGTCTAATTAAAGTTCTCCTCTGCGCGATTTCGCAAACGTAATCGTGTGTTTGCGTCAATAAACTCGGAGATTTGATGATTCATGATGCAACGGCAGATTATCAAGATTATATTATGTTATTGCCGTTTTCATAAATTATGTATATGATGGACAAGCTACCGCATCGTTGCGACGATTATATTTCTTGATTGACTACATACGTTAAACGTTAAACGATGCGACGAGAAAACGCGGATTGAGACACACGCGAGAGCGTGTCAAGGAATACGAGTTTTTCCGAGAATGCATTTTATGTCATACATAAAAAGAATGTACGATAAACCGATGTGTCGTCTTGCAACGATAAAATCTCGTTTTCTTTATCGAAACATTCGCTTAGCTCATCGCTGTTTCGAATCAAATTGTCGAATTACCGTAGCATAAATTAATCATTGCTTATATTGAGATAAATCTCGCTATAGTGGATCTATCTCAATATAAGCAATGATTAAATACTCCCCGATTACACTATCGATAAAATTAATGTAGTTCTTGTTCGTGTCTCATTTCGTTCGCGGATCCTGTCGAGAAGTTACCGTAAGTCAGCCGCGTCAATCGCGAGAAAATCGTTGGAGCACAATAGCGGTTTCCACGTCGGTGTCAATTTGATTAGTCCACGAGCGCAGTTTAGAGGCGCGTGTCCTTTGCGGGGGACCGTTATGCAGACGTGACCTGTGTCGTCGAAACGGGAGGGAGACTCGGGATCAATGAGCGATCGTTTCTTGGAAGTCAGGATTACGCCCGTAGCTATGCATAATGCCTCTCCCCTGGGCTTATACTGACTCATAACGGTCTTCTCGTACACCAGTGACCCGAACGTGATGCACAAACTTCATGTGCGCTATGCTGTCCTTCCTCGAAGTGTATAGTCGGCTTAACAATTTCCTACGTTGACGTTGCGAAACGAATCACGTTGACGCGAGAATAATTACGCGATTGTATAAATATTTGGCGCGATCATTATAAACATTGCGTATGGAGATACCTAATTAAACAGCAATCCCTACCATTTTAATTATACCGGAGATGAATTGGCAATCGGTCTTATCGCGGGCTTGTTTTAATTTTCTTAGACGAGCTGTCAAGTAGCAAGATGTATGGCAGACCGCTGTCCGTCGAGATTTCTCCTTCTTGAGATGATCGTTAGTTATATCTGTCGCGGTCGAGCGCCTAATTTACGCACTCGACAGGGCGAAACTCTAGCTTTCGGCTGTTGCTCTTCGGTCGTTCGCACTTCTCGCGATTTGCTCTTTTTCTCGCTCGTCCCTCGTTTGCAGCGTACCTTATGTATCTTATTGTTAGATCCGTTGGTCGAGATAAGAACTCGGACCGGGCCAAAAGGTTCAAGCGAGATCTCCGGCTGCAAGGGCCAGTCTTTTTTCTCAGACCCTCGTTATCCGGAGGTGAGCGACCTTATTCGACACGATTGTCTTTCTGATGAAAGCAAAGTAATGAATTCCAGCCACTGCACATTAAATAGCCGATGTACGTTTTTTCTTGGTATTATTATTGTTTAGTCTGTTTTGAGATTCTTCCCAAGCGCAAGGCTCGGAATTTATTTTATAATAATAATAATTAGCAAAGAAAATTTTGCAGACAGAATCTGTCGAAATTTCAACGAAGGTCGACTATACTTCAACTTTCCATTCACTTAGATGCGCGAGACTCTGTTGTAGCACAAAAGGACAAAACAAATCCTTTGGATCCTTATCTTCTACGTCTTGGGCCGACTTTCAACAGCACATCCGGCTATACATTATCACCTGCTGTCACAATAACGGATATCTATTCAACGTGTGAGAGACGAGCTGGTTCCTTCTCGTAACAAACGATAAGTCGATAAATCTCGACGCGTCGACTAACAAGGCCATCCCGTTCGCAATAAAGAATGCGAGAGAGATTATATATATTTTTTCTTAGAAATTCAACGTGGCCTATTAGATGGCCGCGAGCTCGCTAACCTGGTCCTAGACGGTCGGACGCGACAGGATCGCGTAGGTGTCCGCAAGGGCGTCATCCTACGCGACGCTCCATTTCGGGATATCTTCTGCACAAGGTGCATTAACCTTTCTCTCGTGTTCGGCTTCATTCCGAATTTCTACCAAAACGAAGAGAAAAAAGAGAGTGCACCGGCACAGGGCCTTTACGGCGGCTCGTTAAAGTCATTGTACGCCGATCATCGCGATTCGATTCGACGAACCGGACCAGCCACTTAATGAGATGCACTTAATCCTTTTGACTTCGCTCGTCTATTTGTTAGAAAAAGAATCGAAGAGAGATCTGAATTTTTCACGAGTTGTTTCCGCGTTTGACTGTAGATGGTTCAGGAATTTTTTAGTAAGCCAGATTTGAGATTTAAAATGTCATTAATCATAGAATAGAAAAAAAACTGATCTGCTTCATTTTTTATGTCATTTTATATCAATTATTCTCAAAACGTATATGTATACAGGTAATATGTTTGATTTTATCGTATAACTTTATCGTATAATCAGATTTCCAAGATATAAATTATTCAATTTTACACATATTGCTTAAGACATAAAGATTTTTTAATATCAATTTGATCAATCTTTGCTAATTGCTGTGTATATTTAAATAGGTCAACTAAACACTGCATAAAGATTAAACGATACGGCGATGCTTCCGGGACATCTTGTACGCAACTTTATGGACATGATGCGCGTGCCGCGGACGAGAAGTCCTTGTCCATTCTCGGCTCTCCATACGAGGATCTAAGAATTCTCGTCGACGAGCCAGAAGGATCGTCATAGGCAACGCTCAACTCTGTATAGAGCCTCGTATATGGACATACGGGACAAGTTGAGCGATATGGCACGTGTCGGCATCCTGAAGTGCGGCGCTCTTTTCCGGTCTGCGTCTTCGAGTTCCGTTAGCCGCGTTATATGTTAGAAAGATACGAAGAGGAGGAGAGAAGAAAGATGCGAAGAAGAGGAGATAGACGAGGCGCACGTAACCGTGATTGTGCTAATGGGTCAAATCGCATCTGTCACTAACGAGGTATATGTTCGTGGGCGGTCGCCTTAGGAAGACCAGTACGTTTATTACGCGCGTTCACGTTGTCCTCCCTTCAACCGGATTGCGCTCGTTAAAGCGAGAAATTGGATCGAATGCTAATACCGCGCCGGGCGCTTAAAGCGAGTCTCACCCTCGAATGTAAACGTCTCTGCGGAGAACATTAATTAACGGGTTTTGCGAAGACGGGTTTTATGAAAAGAATTATTAGATCGCTCTGCTGATTATATCTGACAAGGGACATGTCACAACTGTCCGGAACCGATTTGATTCTCCTTGAAATATGTTGTTAAATACACAAATCTAAAAGACACGTATTTTTTTATACGTGCGCAATTTGAGTTTTAAGGGGTGAAACACCCCTTTAAAGAATAACGGTATTTTTCTTTAGGATCAAATATCTGCTAAACTATAAGAGATATAAAGAAAAAACGTACAACAAATTTTAATGGCTTGAAGAGTACTTTAAAGTTATATGAACAAAAATTTTTTTTTTTTTTTTTTTTTTTAAAAAACCCTCACCACCTAATTTTTTTTTTCAAAATTAAAAATTTTGTTTTACCTAATTTAAAGCTTATTTTTTTCCAAATTCAACCATGTGTAATAAAGTTATGTTACGAAATATCATTTTCGAAAATTAATTATAAACGCTCCCGTATATACGCTCATCCGTGCTATGTGCGTAAGTAATTACCGTCGAACAATAAAATATATAAAAAATGTTTTTGTATAATTCTTATTTATGTTTTCTATGTATTTATAACTGCGTATTGTGTATATTTAGATTTAAAAAAAAATTTTTAAATATAATTAATAAGAATTTTTTAAATATACCCCCTGCTTTCTTATTATTTCTTTAATATTTAATTTCTTCTATAAAAATTAAAAACAATTATATTTTATAATAAAATTATTTTTTAATTGAATCTTGCGAATACCAATGTCGCAATATTTGGCATAAACAAATTTTATATCTTACGTTAAATGAATCATAAGATAAGATTATGTGTACGTGTTCCAGATAAGTTATAATTTTTACAATAAAATCTTTAATACGTTAAAATAAATAATAAAATAAGATTATGTGATGGCGTATTTCTGATAAGTTAATATAAATTGTTCATGTAGCAGCATAATTCTCACAGTCGGTGTAGTCTTTTCGTTGTAATAATATCTGTGTAAACTGTTCTTTTATTGCAATAGAAAGCAAAATATAACATCTTTGAATATGATTATCAATCCGCTTAACGTTGTTAGACTTTTATTGGTGTCAATAAATTCAATATATTTAACAGAAACGCCAGTAACTGAAGCAGAAGTGGAATTAAAGGAAAACATTAAAAAAATATTACTGGATAGCGTTTTTCATTATAATGGGGTGGAAGTAACGGAAGAAATATATCTCGATTATGAAGAACCTTATAAATTACATAGTTTTGAAATAATTGAAGATGACGAAGAAGCATGGCATGAAGATAGTTTAAATTCTCATCCTCATTGTTCAAATGATGATACAAATTTTGATAGTTCTTATAAAAGACGAGCTGTTGAGTATTGGCGATTTCGGGACACTGATGAAAACAGTAATGACAGAAAAAGGAATCGTCCTCTAAGAGTAGTACAAAATAAATTTAGAAGAGTTTCATCTGAACGTCAGTTAAGGCGATGGGAAGAACAAATACAATCAGGTGGAAGTCGTACAGAAAAATTATCTTACATCTCCAAATTTACACATGATAAATTTACTGCAGCTGTCGAATCAGGATTCATGGTTCATGATATTGATTTAAAAAGATGGGCTTTACAAGCTCAAGAAGAAATAGGAAATTTAAATCCTATATTTAAAGCATCTCACAGTTGGATAGCAAGATTTAAGAAGTCTCACCGAATTGTTTCAAGAAAAGTTACGAAGTTTGTCACTAGAAGAACATTAGAAGATTCTGCTGATTTGCAAAAATCAGCTGATGATTTTCTGGAAACAGTAAAACCTCTTATTGAACAGTTTGGATCTGAAAATATTTACAATTCAGATCAAAGTGGTTTCCAATTGGAACTTCACTCTGGAAGATCATTGTCTAACCAGGGAGAAAAGAAAGTAGAACGTGTCGTGCAATCCATATCATCAACAACCCATTCATATACGATACAACCAATAATATCCTGTAATGGCAATTTGTTGTCCCCTTTATTTATTGTATTAAAAGAAGCTAATGGTAAATTTGGACCAAGAGTACAAGAAAATTTATTTAAAGCAGAAAATGTTATTGTAAAAGCATCGAAATCTGGTAAAATGACATCAGGTATTTTCCTTTTATAATTACTTTTTTTAACAACCTTATTTTATTTAACAATTTAATAAGAGTCATAAAAAAACTATTAAATTAACATTTATATTTTGTACAGATCATTTTAAAATGTGGTTAGAAGAAGCTTATTTCGCAAACATTGGTCCTAATAGCGTTCTTCTTATCGATTCATGGACTGGACATTGCCCCAATATGATTTCGGATTTAACACCTCCTGGAACACATATTACTACTATGATAATACCGAAAGGAACTACAGGGAAAATACAACCATTAGATGTTTATGGATTCAGAATTTGGAAAAATTTTGCTAAAAGATTTTCAGATGCGGTTTTACTGTTGGAAAGTAATATAAACTTACATGAACGAAATAATATAATAAAATTGCAATCTTTGATACATAATCAATTGTCATCCCCACGATATCAAAACTTATTTAAATATTCGTGGTTTAAAAGTGGTTATACGAATGAAAGACCAGACGAATTCGAAAATCCAGTACACTTTAGTTTAGACGAAACTTTAACAAAATGTGATATCGAAGGTTGCAATAATATAGCTGTAGTAAGATGTTCTTGGTGCAAGAAGTCATTATGTTTGAAACATTTTTTTGTCGAATATCATTATTGTAATGTGTATAATGAGTGAATAATATAAAATGCAAATACATTTTAAAAAAAATCTAAATATACACAATACACAGTTATAAATACATAGAAAACATAAATAAGAATTATACAAAAACATTTTTTATATATTTTATTGTTCGACGGTAATTACTTACGCACATAGCACGGATGAGCGTATATACGGGAGCGTTTATAATTAATTTTCGAAAATGATATTTCGTAACATAACTTTATTACACATGGTTGAATTTGGAAAAAAATAAGCTTTAAATTAGGTAAAACAAAATTTTTAATTTTGAAAAAAAAAATTAGGTGGTGAGGGTTTTTAAAAAAAAAAAAAAAAAAAAAAAATTTTTGTTCATATAACTTTAAAGTACTCTTCAAGCCATTAAAATTTGTTGTACGTTTTTTCTTTATATCTCTTATAGTTTAGCAGATATTTGATCCTAAAGAAAAATACCGTTATTCTTTAAAGGGGTGTTTCACCCCTTAAAACTCAAATTGCGCACGTATAAAAAAATACGTGTCTTTTAGATTTGTGTATTTAACAACATATTTCAAGGAGAATCAAATCGGTTCCGGACAGTTGTGACATGTCCCTTGTGAGTATGACTATTAGTATTTCCGCTATGTTTCGAAATGTATGACAAATGTAATTTATGATCAACTTGACACTTATCGAGACAAGTAACAACATGATACTTGTCAGATCTTTATTCGATTGTAAGACATGTAAAAGTGTAATTTATTCAGTAATATATTTAGAGACAACGCAATTTCAAAGAATTTAGAGAAATTAAAAATTATTATCGCGTTAGATTAATTACATATTATTATACGCAATAAAAGAAATAATGTGATAATGCAATATGTGAAAATATTATCCATTTTTACTTTCAAGAATTCTATGTATAAAAAAATTAGAAAATGTAATTCTCCATAAATTTATCTAAGTAAATAAAATTTGCGTGAATTTTTCTGCAATTAATCTGTATATAAAATAATTATGTGTACCAGGAATCAGCAGCGTTTAGAAGCCTTTGCCGATATAGATACGCCAATGGTTATTTTCTCCGGGCGCATGGTAGCACGGGAAGAGATACCAAATCAGGCTATTGAAATCCCATTAAGATAACCCGTAGGGAGTAAATGGATGCCGCCTGCAACGACCGTGATTGCGATCGCTTTAGGTAGGTTGTTGCTGACTTTCCGTTGTATTCGTAGCACAATATGCTTATATATTCTTCATTTTATTTAATATATCAATATCCAAACCAATTCGATCCTCGGAAGTTTGTGATTTCAGGGCTTTATAAGGGGCGATAGTCCCGGCAACGGTGATAATGCATCAATGAAACATGGAAGTCTGGTTAGGATCATTGCCAGGCCAGGCAGGTCGATTCGGTCGAGCTGATCAATAGCGATCAAGGCACGATCAAGCGAAAGATGCCTTCGTGTGTAATTTATTTCAGAAAAGGTTAGTGTGAGAGTTAATCCTACACCATAGAACACCATATAGGCTACCATAGAATAATTGCCAATTATCTCGAATGATCCTATAATTCATTTAAGGCTATGAAGCCAGTAAATAGATTTTGAAATATCTTACGGCAATTTCATGTTTTCTACAGTTTTATACAAATAGCGTTGCAAGAAGAGAAACTGTTTTTTCAAGTAGCGGAGAAGCGAATGATACAAAGACACGTTGGAATGGAGAATACAATGGAGCATGGAAATTTACGAGGTGGGCGGAGCACTGATCCCAGCTGGCGTAGTAAGTAGTTAATCGTGATCATGAATAAACATCGCTGTGGAAATGATGACATCTTCTCGGAGAACCACGACGTTACTTCATCTCGAAACGTTTCATTATTATCACATCTTGTTGTGTCAAATTCCACGATCGGCCTACGATTGTTTAGATTTTCCAAAGTTCTCGTTATTTATTCTAATCCTGAAAATCAGTTTGATATAAAACAAGCTCTATATGTAATATAAAAATTCCAGATTCTAAAACAAAATTAAATTTAAAAAGTTAGTCACATAAAAAAATTTTTTGCTTATAATATATTGTTTCAAACGAGAGGAAGAGAAAGAGAAAGAGAATTCATTTTAATTAAATATTTTTTTCTCAATATATTTTAATACCAAATATATGTATAATTTTTAAATTTAGTTTTGTTTTCATTGAAGAAGAGAAAAAAGCGATAAAAATGAAAAATATGCTTGTTATAAATAATGTGAGACGTTTCTTGAAATTACTACTTAATTATGAGTCATCTGTTGATCATAAAACTACAGCGCGTAATTAAGCGCAATCATGTACAAAAAAATATAGTTTATTTCACAGATTGTCAAAAAACGAAGGAATAATATTCTCTTTTAATACATTAATTAGGTCTTCTTTTTATACATTAATAACATGTGAAATTAATCATAATATATGTATATAGTATCAAAGGTTTATGCATTGCAAAAAAAGATTCATTTTCGAAGTGCAAACAGCGATGCAATTAGGAGCGAGAGAAAGATATATAATGCGTGCACATATTAAAAGTGCAGTTGGACGAAACGATCGGTAGGTAGACTGTAAAAGGTAAACCCGTCGTATCGGCACATCGTTCGTTGTTCTCGGACATTCCAGGCGACGCCAACGTACCCTTCTCTCCTCTTTCTTCATCTCACCACACCCTCTTCCACCGCAATCTTCCTCTCCTCTCACTATCACCCCAGTCCCAACCATTATGGACTCGCGTCAATGCAACTGTATGCAATCATGCGGATTATAATAGAACTATCGTCGCGATGGTGTACGTATATCGAGAGATAGTGTTAGACGTCAAATACATTTGTAACAGCTGATCAAATAAGAGCGAGAGTCAGACCGATAATGTATCTATACGATAATGATCTGTTCGGTTAAGAATATCTTGAATTTTTGAGTCTCACAATCAATAACAGCTGAGTCAATTGAGTTCTTAAGATTAATCGATAGTTTCTCAATTTTATAAAAACTGCTTTTATTTTTTTTTCTACGTACAATATTCAAATATAAATAAAGATATTGCAAAGTAGAATGTCAATGTAAAAATCATATAAGAAATATTATTGATTTCGCATTTATACAGGCTACAGGGCCAACAAGAATAGGTTGATTTATTGAATTTCTTAGATTCAGCATTACAAACTCTCTACCAATAACCGATTTTTTAAGATTATACATTGGACACTAGATAAGGTATATCTCCTCTCGTCATCTAACGGGGATTTCAATGCAGCTGCAACAAGCGAGGCACATCATTGCTCTCTCTCCCTCTCTCTCTCTCTCTCTCTCTCTGTCTCTCTCTCTCTCTCTCTCTGTCTCTTTCTTTCTCTCTCTCTCTCTCTATTACGTCTGTTGGCTGACCATAGCCAATTCATTTCTCCTGCAACCCAATTATGTCACGTGCAACACTTAACGACACGCACGCATGTCACGATGTCACTTGATTAGTAGATCACTTGTAATCGCTTTCGTTGTACTTGAATGCACATATTATATCGGAGACATTAAAATTCAAAATGATATTTTAAGACGCGATAATAAATTAAGATACAAGAGAAATAAGCACGCGTATTTAAAGATTGTAAAAATACGAAATTTTACTTTGCCTCAACAAATTATTATGTATAAGGCAGCAAAAATAATATTTTATCGAAAAAAAGATCAAGATTCAAGATAATTCATCTGTTGATCAATTTTGATTACAGGTTTAATTCGATGTACATCGATTTTACGTGATAGATACATACTATACCGATTATATATCGCCGGCAAAGTTGCACTTATATGGACTCGGATGCGCAATGTACTTATTACGCAAAACTCGACTACCAAAATAATCGGTGAGTTTTGCGTCGGCCGACCGCGGGATATTCATAAATAATTGCAGCGCTTCATTTTAGTCGATGTCGGAGTGCGATAACGTTGCGCGTATGCGATACCTTCAGCGAAATGCTATTTGTTAATCATGACCATAAAATGACTAGAGTTCACAGATATCTCGCCTGCAACACGTGATCTCGATTAAGGAGAAAGGAGAATGAGAGACGAAGAAAAGAAGAAAAAAAAGAAAGAGAAAGAAGTTTTGTATATTGGACAGGTAGGGTGCGACTAATTGACTCGTTCCGATTTTTCCCGGTGTGTACAACGAGTACACGCAGGTTTAATGCGACCAGCCTATTGATGACTCTTCGTTTAATCTCGTTCCGTTCTACGTCCCTGCATAAAGGACGCTCGTTCATCACCGGGAGATTATGATAGGAGTCGGGCTGAATGAAGACATTACGCATACGATAGCTCAAAGATCCGTCCTGTTCGCATCCTGTTACTCTTTATATAATCCTTTTATATCGTCATTCAGGAAAGGTGTGTACATATAACGTTATAGATTTAATCGTGAGTGATAATTTGGAATTTGTATTAAGAACAATACACACAACAGCAAGTGATTCTTGCGATATCAAAGCGATGATTTTCACGTGCTCATGAATAATAATATTTGTTTAAAAGTAAAAACAATTAAATAATGCAGTAAAAATTCTTATCTAAAACTTCTTTTTATATTTAAATTACAATTTAATTCTATATATATAGAAAGATTTCATTTTGAATGTATTATAGATAGATTCGAAAATTGATCTCTGCGTCTTAGACGGGCGACGGAATACCGGATAAACAGATAAAGAGACGAAATAAATAAAAAAAAAAAAAGAAATGTAAAAGATAAAATCTTGCGCAGCGAAAAAAGGACGCGTCCTTGTCCTGAGGCTACAGGATGAGGGATGACGATCGTGCGAGATGCGCCTAGAGAGAGAAATGGTAGACTATACGGATGCGAGTAAAAGACGAAGAGGGAGTGCATTATTTGCATTTTAATTTGCATATTAAAACTTGCTTCCACGATCGGTCGACCCGGGTTCGCGAAATACGATACCTAGCGCTCCGTGTCCGTCGCATTAGCCGCAGTAAAGCCGAGTTATACACAACCGCAAAAGCAACCCGACGGCCCTGAGACCGTTCACGCATGCCGATCTTGAAATATGCACCCGTGGACCAGAGATCGCCGGATCCCGATAGCGCCCTATGCGTTGTCCCGATCGATCTACGCCTAGTCCGGCACGGTATTTGTTCAGGATACGATAGCGATATAGTAATAATTATGATAATAATAGTGTCTTTGAGAATCGTGAAACGGCAGCTCCGGCTATCGCGCTTCTTAATCCATCCGGTATAACGCTAACCCACATTGTTAATCTTACATATCGTGTACCGCGTTATGTTTTGCACGGTACCAATTTTCTACGATAATCAGTAATGTAGTATTATTCGTTTTTTAACTTTCTCTTGCGTAATTACTTGACCAAGAAAATGCAGATCATTATATTTAGTACATAACATTCTGACATTTTGTAATTCTCATATTTTACACTGATATAAAATATGTTACATGTAAATCGTGTTACTTGTAAAATATTTTTCAGAATACATGCCTTCAGTTCTCATAATATTCCTGGTCGTAACAGCATAATCTCTTTAGACAGCCTCAGAACCGTGAACTTACCTGACGACAAAAAATCGTCGTCGCATTTTCCTGGCATTGTCGATCTCGGCGGTGAGAATGATGCATGCAACGGTCACGTGAGCTATGCGAAAGGGTCGACGTGTTGCACGACGTGACCGTCGAAGAGAACACCTCTCCGCTTCCCTATAGCTCCCCGTTATTATCGTTGTTTCGAGCCGTTAATATTAATGGACGTAAATGCGTGTTGCCGTGCTAGAAAGAGAAATAAAGAGGGACAAGAAGACGAAGAGATGAACGCGGGGGATGAGTCGAGGCGAGGACGAGAAAGAGAGGTATGCCAGGGGGGCCGCTGGACCTGTGTGTCTGGAGCCCTCTCTTCGCTATAATTGAATAGACACAGCTGTGCGTACTGCATGCTCGTAAAAACATTAATGACCAATAGCCGGCGCGAGCGTCGACGATCGTTTCGCGTTATTATTCCTGAAAGCGCGCGGATGTATTTAGCCGTGAATTTGCTGCGTTCGCGATCGTGGGTGAGCCGGACGAAGTGAATAATGGCGAACATATGCGCGTTGGCCAGCGAGAAAGTGGATATCTCCATATATATCACTCGCTAAATGGATTACTTAATGATAATGAGACAGGCATGACAAAAGAGAAAGAATGAAAAAAAATCACTTACCTGCATATTTCCGCTGCAAGCTCAAGATGATTTTACTTTAACGTTAACAAGGGAGCTGACAAGGAATATACATTTTACGGTGCTGTATTTCGTTGTAGAAACGATCTGTCTTTATTTCCACTAACGACTTCATTTGAATATGCACAAAACCTGCAAATATTACATCATTATCACGCGCACGCGATTTGAAGGAAGGCAAGGGAGAAAAGGGACACCGAAGACGTCGAATTAGACAAGATTACACCCGTTAAGATTCTCTGAGAATCTTCAGCAAGCGAGTCCTGGTTTCCTCGCGTTCTCCCGCGGGTATTTCCCATTAGGCGCCCATCGTTCCCTCGATTTTTACGCCCTTTCTTCATCATCCTCGCTCGTACGATGCAGCGACCGACTGGCAGCTCCAAGCGCTTCGTCATGCGAGAGAAAGAGAAAGAGTGAAAAAATAGACGAGGGAGCAAAAGAGAGAGGTACAGGAGTATCTGCTGGTTTCCTCGAAGCGTTTCGAACGCAATATCTGCTATGTACTGACGAGGTTTGTAATCACGCGTTTAACAGCCAATCGCGCAACGTCACGCAACCGGGCGTAAGAGAGCGCGCGAAACTTCGGGGTCATCGTACATCGAAAAGGAAGCCAAACGCCGTGAAGCGTGACGAGCTAATGAATTAATCGTCACAAAATATCACCCCAGTCGAGCGAACGTGCGCGGCTCGGCTCGACAACCCTAAACCATTACCGTCCACTACCTCGTTTCCGAGCCGCAAC
Organism: Nylanderia fulva; assembly: GCF_048542155.1. Taxonomy (NCBI): domain Eukaryota; kingdom Metazoa; phylum Arthropoda; class Insecta; order Hymenoptera; family Formicidae; genus Nylanderia; species Nylanderia fulva. Next base: position 122,358 of record NW_028190488.1, read on the forward strand.
CATCCCGATGATGACCTAGACCTTCGAAGGACGTCGGTAATTTCCTCTTCCTAAAAGCCACCGACCGGCTCGTTTACATTCTACGTCGACTTCTTCGTGCCGCGTCGGTTGCATGTTCCGCGATACACACTGCTTCGAACGTGTTCGGGAAGTTTAGATCCGACGTTCAATGATCCGCTTCACGTTCCCCTCGTACGTGATCACGTAAACATAAAACGTCATCGCTGGCTCTAAAAAATTCCACTCCTCGCGTCGTGTTCTTACATTGTCTTACAAAACACCGAGCTCGGGATCATGTAAGACCGCAAGAAGTCATCGTCGATGACAAATTAAATTCGCGACGCAAACTGTGGTTTTAAGGTCTCTAAATGTTAATAGAAATTTTTAATAGAAGAGAAAGCAATTTTACCCTACAGAATTTTAAATAATAATTAAGAACTTGAATTTGATTTAATCTCAAAGTTCCATTAGATTTATTAGTGATGAAACAAATACACGTTTGTTAGAATCACATCATCGACAACAATTTTCAACGATGAACGGATTATTTTTTTTAGTGCATTTTTCCGATATCAATGTCACCCAGCGGCCGTGGCCGAGGTAATCGCGGAACCCGCTACTATTAACATGCCTCTCGCGACAGATTCTTTAATGACGGAAGCCACGAAGAAGCGTTGCTGCGTGCAGGTCCGGCTGGCGTGCCCCACTACATCCGCTGCAGCAGCGTGTACCGGGGCCCGTAATTACGGGATCATTTTCCTCGGTCAACAGCCTTGTAAATCATTCCACGCGGTATCCCATGACGCTCGCGTTCGTATCGGCGACTCCTCGACACTCGGATCCTCCCGCGACGAAAGAAACTGCTAGCGGAGTAATTTCCTTGACGACGAGCCGAGCCGTTAATCTCAATCCTCATCTTTCGCGGACGCGATCGATATCTATCGCTTCCGTCTCTCGGTGTTTTCTCTCTAACGCGGAAAACGCGCCGTACCTGTCCGTTTTGCTTCGCCCTTTAATAGTAGAACGTCGAGAATCGATGAGAACACTTTGGAGAATAATTTTTAATCTTGTGTATAAAAATAAAATTATTTTTCAATCTATAAAACACTTGGTTTTTATATTCTTCGTCATTAAAAAAAAACATTTGTAAAAATTTACTGACTCGACCATTCTAACATTACAGATTCTTTCAAACATCTTCTTTACAAGACAAACGTTCACCAATATCATTCGCGGTTACAGATGTTCGTCGACATTCGCAGCTGCGACCAAGAATTTCCGTGACCTCTCTACTCTTTACACATCACGTCATTTGTTCCGGTTAACCATGAAGTCAATTACCGCGAGTCGTAAACGGATGTTGATTCTATCCCCAGAAGACCCACAGAAGAAGACGCGCACTCTCAACACACAGTATTATAAATGCCCTCTTCATCGTCGCCGGTGCTCGCCGACAGGTCGGACACCTCGGAATGAGACAACGCAAGCTTCACGTAACCCCCTCGATCTCGTTCCCTGGTGCCATTTTTTCCCGCGAGAGGTAATTTTTCCTCCTCGTACGACGAGTCTCGCAACGGACTGCTCCCGAGTTCACAGATTTCGGCGTATATCTCTTCCGGTTTTGGCGGCGGTGTGGGAGGCAGTGGCGTCAAGCTGTCTCTGACTTTGGAATATGGTGGATCCATATCCGTGCTGCTGCTCAGTACCTCGAGAACGCTGGTCGAGACCGAACGTTGTACCTGCTGCCTGGACGACGCCTGCGCTGCCTGCATCAGATTCGTTTCCGACTCGAGACTGGCATACCTCTCGGGCGATCGCATACCGATCTCCGGTCGTATGGCGAATGTGAAGGACGCCGACTTCTTCGCCGGGTTCCTGCTTCTACCACCCTGCGCTATCCTCGAGATCCTGTCGAGGAAGCTATTGTTGTTGCCGACATTGCGGCTGTTGCTCCGATCGCGGATCGTCGTCTTCTTGATGTGCTCCAGACCCTCCTTCAGACTTTGCAGTATCGGCTTCGCCTCAGGCTTCGCTTTAATCTCCTTCAAGTGCAGCTCCTTCAACTGACTGTTGTTGGACGCCGGTTTCGGCGGAGCGACTCGCGGCTCGGTAGCCCGCTGGTCTAAGGCTCTTCTATAAAGCGGTATCAAAGGTGACCTCATCTAGTGTGTCATCTTATTTCTTATATAATACATGTAAGCTATTATTTGGCAGTACGACTAATAAAAACATTTCTTGATCGTGTTAAGAATCGAATGAACAATCTTCATTAATCATATAAACTTTAACAAATATTTAAAAAAGAAACTTTTCTCTTCACTGCACTATTATTTTCTTAAGCTAATTTTGAATTAATTACATTTTATATAATATTGATTTTAATAATTCTAACTTTTAAACTCTGTATTAATACAGAGTATTTTAAATAATTAATATTTGATGCAATGCAAATAATATTCCTCCATACAATTCTTACCTGCAAGCCGAGAGTAATCGCTGCATTTTCGGCGATGCAAGCAGTCTCGCCTCGGAAGGGCATCCCAATCGTGCCCTTTTCACTCTCGGCGCAGTTGGACCAGTAGCGACGAGTTCCAGGAGCTCCGGCACCGTGGAATTAGGTAAAGGTCTTTCAGGCATCAACGGCACCGCGCAGCCGAGAACTATGGGCCCTCTATTTGCGTTCTCCAACTGCATCAGACCACTGTAATCTCGGGGCAGCGGTATAGGCAGAGGTCCAGCAACCAGACGTACCTGAAGATCATTACGCGAGTTCTTTATCAAGGAAATTATAGTTTTCCTTAATAAAACGTAAATATGACAATAAAAAAATATAATTTTTAGAAAGAAGATAGATACATAAAAAATATGATACCTACCCATGTTTCATTTTTTATTAATTCATATTAATTTATGAAGTAGGAGGTTTCTTATTTCCATTATCATCATACAATAATGACTTCCCATCAGTGTTATAAGAAAGAAACGGGCGACGAGAAGTAGGTAAGAGTGATTGCGTTATACGACATTAATTTTAAGACGCGATAAAGTTTACCCTCAGGGGAAGATCCCTCCTGGCGAGTTGGTGAACTCTGTAGAGTACCGCGTCGCTGCCGGTGTCGAGGCTGCCGCTTTGACAGATCGCGTAGAACTCGCCTCTAGCCGAAAGCGGCGCGAACAGCTCGTGCCCATGAGAGTCCAAGCATTGAGCGTACTGATCCCTCTCTGAGGATCTCGAAGATTTGCCTTCCGGGATTACTCCAGACACGCCACCGGCGACCGGAGCCCGACGTGTGTCCTGAAAGACGGCGGTCAACCGCAGGACTTCGCCAGGGCGTACCGTCGTCTTCGTGTAATGGGCTCGCAAATTTCCATTCTCTGCGCAATAGAAATCGATCGAAAATTAATGTAAACGCACTTCCACAAAACAGTGAAATTCAATTGAGATTTATTATCGAACGGAGAACCATTTTATATTTTAATATTTTCTTATATTTTTAAACACTTTTTTTTTAAGTTTTAAACATTGATATCAACAATTAATTTCTTCATAATTTTAGGATTGAATATATCGTTACGTTACGTCACGTGTTTTTAAAAATATTTTTTGTTATCCAACGGAGAACCATTTTATTAATATTGAGATTTAATTGATTCGTCTATCTTCTTTTAGAAGACTGTGGAAAAATACAAAGAATTAAGTTTAAGCTGATTTCAGTAATATTTATGTGCGTATATGTTACGAAAATAATTTATAGAGATATTTAATGGAGTGCGTCTAATACATCATCAAGTTAAATACAATGGAAATTATGTCGCTATCTTATGATAGTATTTAATTAATGCTGACATAAAATATTTTGCCATTATGAAAAGCGATGTGCGCGAGTTAATAATGCGGGTATAGCTGTTAATTAGCTCATTAGCATTATTTCACCCATGTATTCGCATAGGCAATACTAGTACATAATGTCATGCAATGCACTAGATGTTATGAGAATGCTGAGAACTAGCTCGTATATAGAATATGTTTCAATTATATGCTAATATGTCAAAATCAAGTGAGAGAAATAGATAGAAATTTATATGATAATGAGAAGGTAAAGTACTATAGTTAATATGATGAGCTATCTAACATGATTTTTTCGTAATGTTTTCGTAAATTTCAAAACTTCGATCCAAGATATGTGTGTATATATATATAGACATAAATCTCCTTTACCGAACATTATTCAACATATTCTCGTCAGAAAAAAATCTTCACTCGTTTCTGATATAATTATATATGTAGCTTAATCGGCCGTTTGATATGTCATTCATACCAACGGTTTTCTATATCAAATCAGCGACGCATGCCTTGATCATGTACCGTTACTGTGTCCTAAGATAGCGAAAGGCGGGATGGCGAGCAATTAACGTCAATAAACGCGTTGGCTAACGTATACTGACGTGACACGTCCAGGGAGGCGTCGTGAAAGGAACCAGGAGGAGTCGAGAGGGATGAAGGAATCCCCCGTTTTCCGACGCGGATCATAATCGTTACGGTGCATATAACGATATAATGCTCGCGCCGCGAGCTGTGCTTATACGCATTTGCAGCCGTTTATGCACGCGCGTCGCAAAGGACGGCTTTCACTGAGCCGCATACCTATTACGTTACGCGGCTGTCGCTCTTAAAGCTCGCCTTACGTTTAAATGCACGAATATGGCAACCGACAATACGCCACGAGAACCGCACATTACGTCCGCATTGACATTCGTGTCACGGCCAGTCGCTGCACTCTGAAGAAAATAATCCGAGGCAGGATACGTAAGTACGCGTCCCTATGCATAGAATTATGTAGGGCATTAAACCCCTAAGTGCTTTACCCATAAAAAGAAAATTAAAATTAAATACATAATCATAACAATTTATTCACATAATTACTAAATTTAGATCATCCTTATCCTGTTATTAAGAAAGAAATACGTGCTAGATCTCTCAAAATTCATTTGTTTACATGCATATACACATCGTTATTTTTTACATTTCTTTAAGTATCACTTTCCCGAAGAATATGGGTTTCTCATTTTAAAAAATAATCTAGACTGTAAACATAAATGCGTACTAATATACGCGAATCGCGGTTTGTAGCTCGTAACGGGCCGCATTTTCACAGGCAGATCGCAGCGGGTGATACTCACAATCGTGACAATTGGCCCATGGAAAATGCGGATTTGGGTTGACTGGAATAATAAAGTTGACGGGTGGCAGATGTGACGCGAGATATATGTAAATAATCTTTAGTTAACACTCGTTAGAAAAAAAGCGTGCGCGAAAAAGAGAATTATTTAAAATATTGCTAAAGTAGTTTTAAACTATCAAAAAGAAAAGAAATAGATCACGTCCTCGAGATTTAATTAACGACTTGTGTATCATCGATAAATATTATAATTTAATATATAAACTATAATAACTTCATAGTATGTAAAGAATTTTAAAATTATATACAAATTAGTCTAATTAAAAGACTCAGTTTATAAATACATATGAGAATTTAGAAGTTGATAATTAAAGTAATTTACCCATTTTAGAGTGCGTCAACGTGTAAGCTCGCAATGGTTTCGCGAGTAAGAACGCCGGCACACCAGCGCGCACCAACGCACCGACTCTTCTGTACACTCTGGCATTTCCGGTACCGCTATTATTGGAAACCACTGAGAACCAGCCTGCAACATAAATAAAATTACACGTGAAATGCAATAAAACATTTATTAAAGACAGATCTGTCAAAATAATAAAAATAAAAATAGATAATAAAAATACATAAATATTAATAAAATATTTCTCATATCTTTTCATACGTCACTTCTATAAATACGGTATTCTTTACATTTACAAAAGATTGAGAATTTCTCTGTATAGAAAAGAGACGCGCTATTGTCGTGAAACACTCGACATTTCATTGACGAGAGATTTACGGGATTTCGCTTTCTCGTGACAAGAAGACACGAGGTAACGAGACCACGTGTGCAACGTCATTTCGCACCTAGTTTCGTCTAGTCCGTTCGTTAGCGCTCCGTGGCTTCATTCTCCACGCGGAACGTGACAAACGTTACCGTTGTTGCACACGCGCTACGTCGTGGAAACTCGTTCCACTTTGAGGTGCGCGCTTTCGCATATAGCGGGGCGAAAAACCGGCCGCTGTGTCGCGCCGACTGGTTTCATAAACCTACCTACGTTCCAGCCATTAAAATCACCGTGGCCAACAACTAATAATCCTTTGCGAAATCACAATGTCAATTTGACCCACTTTGTTAATACGGCGCGCTCCGCGTCTCGAAACGAACATAGACATTTATAGCCCGGCCTAACGAGATCTTAAGATCCAGTTTCATAAAGGCAATTTAAGTTGCCGTACAACGCGATAGATAAATAACTGATCGAGTTATGCCTCAACATCACGCCTAACTACAATTTTCATTAAACCCGCAACCGTTACGTGCCGCTAAGGCTATCATCGCAATTCCTTCTTACGTTAATCCTCGATAGCGCGCGATTTAGATCTTGTTAAACATATTTATTCGATTTACTACACGGCATCTTGCATAAGTCAATAAATTTCATATACGCTTTTCTAAACATTTTTCCGGCGAAAAACTTATCATTTATAATTCACCGATCAATTTCATGTATTGAAAAGTAATTTTATGCAATCGTTATATTATTTAATCATATTGCGAAATCAATCGGTAGAATCATTTAGGATCAAATTTGCGGGAATCTTCAACGACAATCCGTGTCACGCGAACTTCGATTACATCGGTAATTCGTCGATTTGCAGCACGACGCAGGTGCAATCGCGCGGAAATTTATAACCGAATATAAACGTGCGCTCGCTCTCCCGTGTGCGGCACGGTATTTACAATACGAGCATATAAATCCTCGTGTCGTTTCGCAAAGCGATTTATACACACATCGCATTTTCACCATTTTGAATTGATTTACAATGAACCTGTTGTGTTGCGCGAATCGTTACGTCCTTTCCGCGAATGGATAGCACGAATGTTTTATCGGCGCATCCAGACGTTTACAGCCAACTTCGAATTTATCCTTAATCGGCCTTCACGGTGCGGCGATAGCCGGATTAAATTGTAATGTCCCTTCGCGAAGGACAGAGAGAAATGTGCGACGCGAGTTAACGGCACGCGATAAATTCACTCGGAGATACGCCTAATTAGGTTCTTCCCATTTTTATTCCGCATCTTCTGCACACTACCAGGACAAATTTGGCATTAGGGGGCATTAAAAGCGATTATGATCGCGCATATGTAAAGCTTTTATGCATATCCACTTATCGCCGTCAAAATATGGGATGAGCAAATAGATCTGTCATATATCTTCCATTTATAATAATTATTTTCAAGTAGACACAAAATAGGATGTGGAATATTATAAATGAAAGTGCACAAGACAAGTTGCAATTAATTGAGCGTAACCAGTTCTGAATGAAGAGAAAGTATCTCAAGTTATAACGAGATCGTCCAATAGCTTGTTAGCGCAGAGATATTTCTATTACGAGCCTATTATAGTGTGAATTATTATAAAATGATTTTCCCGACCAACTATCGCTGTCAGCTTTACGTAACCATCACGATGCGTGCACTTGTCATTAACCGCAATTTATGTGCACCTATGCGTTCTCGCGTTTTTTGTTGCGCGCACGAAGCTGCGTAATAAAGATTAAGAAAACGCATGAAGGAACGCGGAGTCTTTCATCGACTTCCGTAAGGCTTGCGAGATATAAATTAATCGAAGAACTTTCTCGTAGCACGTATCGCCTACGCCAACGAGGAAATCGATTCTTGATTGTATCCATTATGACTTCTATCGTGCCGGTTCATTCATCAGTAAGTTCGTGCTCGCCTTGGCTGAGATCGATCTCGCCCTCGATTTCGCTTGTTACACATCCAGGCTTCCCTTGAATTGCCTACCATACTTGGTGTCAGGTTCAGAATAGTAATTCCGGTAGTGATTCACATTTGGCTTAATCGATTTCTAACTAAAACTCTAATATTCTCTTTCTCCCTTTAAATGAATCACATTTTTCTTCTTCTGCCTTTCTATTTATTTTTTCTTTTATTCTATATTCCAATTGTTTCAATCGTAGAAATGTAAGTATTTCTCATATTATTGAATCTCTCACATTTATGAAAAAATAATTAATATATTTGATATGTAGATATACTTTTACTGTATATAAAAAATACACCCTACAGAAAAAGAGGCGGAAATCTGTGACGTGGAAATCTGTCAGAGATAAGAAGACACGAAAAACTATCGTCCGTGGTTACACAGTTATTTACGAGATACCGTACGAATGGCCAGCCTCGGAAACTTCATGGTTCGGTACGAACCCGTTACTCAAACACATCGCGGTATCATACATATCCGGCTGTTGAATCGACGATCAAGGTTTACCTGGATGTAATCTTGATAAAAGTTTAATCTTCTTTGCGGTGTTATATCCCTAAAAGATATAACTATTAAGGTATAACTATTCATATTACATCCGCTTGACGATGGGCACTGACCGCGTAAAAACGCATACACTGCGAGATACACGCGGAACCGAAATTGCCCATCAACAGCGGTCTGAAATAATTTTTTGCTTTGACGGATCAATATCAAAAATTTTTATTTTAACGGTATAATATTGTGTTAGTTTAACGCAGCAACCAATCATCGTCCTAGAAAAAAACGAGAATGTATGTAGGAAGAAACCGATCACACGCTTATATGCAGTATAAATGCCAATAAAAACGTTAAACAACCTCGGCTATAAATGAGACATTGACATTGATTATATTTGGCAGGATTAAATAATTACAAATGCAAAATGTAAATGTCTCACAAACTTATTAAATATTTATGATTTTTTTGTCGATTCAAAACTTAACTTGTAAAAAAGCGACGATATTATTCATCATTTGATCAATCTTTTCATCAGCACATGACACCGCAATCATCTAATTTAAATATTATGTAAGTGCGCAGTCACACGCCTATATTACGTCTTCGAAAAGCAAAAGGCGGAACGCTCAATAGTCATTAAAACGGTTACGGGTCCATTGCCAAATACGCGTCGAACCAGATTATTCAGATCGCCCTCATTATATCGGAGGTCAGGGCGAAGTCGAAGTAAGAGTGAATTCCATCGACGACTTTCACGTTGCATAATCGTTGCCCTCCGGTCTCGCATGCGTACACACGTGTAAGTACATTCTCGCGTATATAATGAACGAGCAGCGGATCTATATGGAAATAATTAATAAAACTTATAATTCTTTATTAGAATGTGCACAACTTTCTTTCATTAAAGTGGTGGGAAGAGAAAGATGATGGAATATTTTTATAAACTCTACTAATTTATCACACACATATACATATATAAAAATAGAGGTTTAACTTTTTCAAATTGAATATTAAATAGTTGGTGGGATGACATATATTTCTTCTAATATAATCCACTTAAATGTGATTGAACTAGACAGCCAGAAATATATCAGTCGACTAAAATGTCAGCGTCTGATCCTGCGAACGATCATTAATTCTCAAACAAGAGACGGATTCCTACAACGGTTCTACACGATCGGCATCGTGACGGGCGAGCTCGTAAAAATCGACGTGGAATATTGTCACGCAATTAACATTTTCGCTCGCCTCGATCGTTTCCCGGCGTTACGTCACGGTTGTTAAGTTCTACCTTCACAAGCGGTAGGTAATAATCACTCCGCGTATGCTCCTTGATTTACAACGCTCGACGAACAATTCGTTTAGACCCGCCGGGATTCTTGAGTTATTTAGCTACCGCGCTACTCGGTGCATGAAATTATCCGTCTACGACTGAAGATTCTTGTTTACGCTGCCGTATTCGATCTGCCGATGTTAAGCCAGCCACTATGTTGGTAAACTGGAGCAGATCTTTGATTAAGTAATGATAGACTACCGTCGCTGCGACCGTTATTCGTTCTTTATCTCGACAATTCTGTCTGTGTTTAAGATTGTAGTCCTGTTGCCAAGCATCACGAGAGCGAATTTTATTTTGCAATATGCAAAGCAGCAATCTTACGTGATTTAAATTTTTATATTCTTTTTTTTTTAATTAAATTCAAATGATTTACAATAATTACTGATTTTGTGTAATGCGTTGAAAATTTAGATTTTATTTTGCAGTTATTTAATTTTTTAAAATACACTCACTCCAAAAAAGCGATATACTTAAAATTTGGAAAAGTCACCAAATTTCAAATGACGATAGTTTCGTAAATAATAAAGATAGAAAGGTTTTTAAAAAATGAAAATAAAACTTGAAATCTCTACTTTAAGAATCTATTTATTTCAATGTTGCAAGATAAATTTATTAAAAATGATAGATGATGAAACGAGAACATGCAAAATTAAAAAATAATGATCCGAGTTTGCAAAGCACATGGCGTGAGTTAAATGTCGTAACTTAAAGGGATAAAAAGTATATGATAGTATAGAGTCTCCCCTTTAAAATGCTTTTTTATTCATCTTTATACGATTCTTTTTCGCAGAGTTATTCGCATTTAAAGTAAAAAGCTGCCTTTCTATTCAAATGCGAATATCTCGGCGAAAAATCATCGTATCGAGATGAATAAAAAAGCATTTTAAAGGGGAGACTCTGTACTATCATATGCTTTTCATTCCATTGAGTTACGACATTTAACTTACGCCATATGCTTGGGAAACTCGGACCATTATTTTACAATTTTGCATGCTTTCGTTTCGTTATTCGCCACCTTTAATAAATTTATCTCGCAACATTGAAATAAATAGATTCTTAAAATAGAAATTCCAAGCTTTATTTTTATTTTTTAGAAACCTTTCTATCTTTATTATTTACGAAACTGTCGTCATTTGAAATTTGATGATTTTTTTTCAAATTTTAACTGTACCGCTTTTTTGGAGTGAGTGTATATCGTTGAACGAATAAATCCTATTGTATTCTTTGACTATGCTTGGATTGATTTTCCGCCGCGCGTACGTGAGACTCTTGCGGAATTGGCCGGCATGGAACTTCGCTCTCGACGGCGGGCACGCGGACGGGCCCTCGATCTATATTCCACCACAACTGACACCTTCAATTTGCCGCGTTCCTGGCCGCGAGTGACGTGCAAAACGAGGGACGGAAGGGAGAAACGTGGGGCGGGCCCCCTGCGTTTTTTCACCGCAGATCGCTCGCTCGCGCGGCCGATCTTCCACGGACATGATGAGGTATAAATGGTACGTGTCAACGTGCCAACACGAAGAGACGCGGCCGATCCCTGACCACTGTTCAACGTACAATTGCGTAAGGCAGGCCGCATTTTCTTGCTCGTGCGTCCGGCCGTGCGTGAAGAGATTCATGCCCTTATGCCATCGCCAATTTCGCATGCAAATGTCCGGTCGTCCGCCCGCGTAGCACGAGGATCACAATAAATAACGATCAACGGGCAAATTACCGCTCTCTGCGCGACTTTTTTGCGCCGATATATGAACAGTCCCCCTTTCGCGTCCTCACTCCCGCTTCCTTCCTTAAAGCTCTCTGATCTGCATCATTGACTTTTTCCTCGGCGAGCTTTATATGCATGTATGTATATGACTCGTTGTACATGCATATCCCTATATTATGATATTTTCCATAAAAGAAAGAGAGGAAGAGTTATGTATGTACGCTACATTATTTCACTAAAATATAGATGTAGTCGAGATATATGTATATTATACCAATAGATCAATTACCTTTAAATAGTTACAAAGTTTTAATTTACAAGGAAAGTTGAACGTTATGTCGAGACTAAATTTTATGTAATTATCACGTAATATGAGAAACACTTAATGAATAATTTATATAAAAATATTTATTTTATTAATAACAATCCAACTTCCTTTCCTTCTTGCTCTGAGGACTGCATAATACAAGATTGTTCTCACGTTGCAATGTACAAGTCGTGAATTCTCGCGTGCAATTCTTTATGAAATATCGTCTGTATCTTTGCTTTCACTTTCATTTTCCTTACCAATGGCATTTTGTTTAACTGATGATGAAGTGACATAAGAAAGTGAGTAGTCCTTGTTCTGATATACGTCTTGAGAATCTACGTTATTTGTTTGCTTCGTCGCGGACGTCTTGTCTTGATTTGCATCGCGTCCGAATGAAGGATGTTGACAATTTAGCTGTTGACAATTTATCGGTAAATATTCTTGCGATCATCGGAATCGAGCAAATAAGTGTCCAATTGACGAGAAAAATTTCGTGAATCGACTTCTTCGTGATGGACGTAGTCACATGATCGAAAGTGTTGATGATCGATAATCGGTTTGGTTTTCTCTCTTTTTATATCTTTCACAACAATTTTTTTTTCATGCAAATTTTTAAGTGTCGCGAATCGACGATAAACGGCGTGCTTGATTAGTAGGTAATCACTTTCAATTGCTTTTCAATTACATCTTGTACGACATTTGCACTCCTTGAAACTCATAAATTTCTGTGGAGTCGCCACTTTTTGCTTTTAGCTTTCCCGCAATACACAAATGTCTCCCTTTTTCAACTTCCATTAAAATCTTTCTCCTCTTCTCTTGAGAAACATGCTCGAACAACATAATTCACTTTAGCAAGAGATTTGCAGTAAATTTCATCGACTCTTTCATACTTAATTCTATATAAAATGCAAATCAAGAATATCCATACTTTCGTCTTTACTCGTCTTGTCTTTAAAGCTTTACAAACTTTAAACACTTTTCGTTCTTCGAATGCTGATCCGATGTTGTCCAGAAATTATCAGAATTCTCTTCATATTTTGTACCAACGTATGTCACTTCGTTCGAGAGTAAACATCGAGACGAAATCTGATTGTCGATCTCTGACATACTCGAAAATGTTCTCGGATTGACAGTTACAGAAGTACTATCGTCTCGGCTTTCTTCCCGCGAACACGGTGACAGAATGCACATGAGGCTTTTCTTCTTGATGACCAACAGCATATCCATATACGTGTCCAACTTTGATCTTCGTTTTCTCCTAAGTCGTTTGTCTCTGTCAATCGCAATCGATTTCGTATACGGCCACCCGTCGCGGGCAAAGATTGAACGCGTCTAGAAAACAATTCCGATATTTCTTTATTTGCCAAGTCAATTTCCGGTTACTCTTCGATTGCGTAAAGCAATCGACTTGAAATCAAACATCAGCGAATTTCGTACGACTTCCTGCTTACCGATGTATGTACGTCTTGTAATTATTCTACTTGCAAAATTTCTTACTCTTTATATACATCATATTTATTTAAAATCAGCAAGGATGCTACACACACATTTGATGTATTATCGCGTTCAAAATTATTATATAATAGTTGTTTTAAATTTAAATAACAGATTAAATACATTAAAATTTTTAACGTGTTTACGATAGATATTAAAAATAAACTTTGCCATCACAGAAAATGTGATGACAAAAATAATCAAAAAATTTTTTAAACAAATATTTTATCAGAAAAACTCGTACTTTCGAGTATTTTCATATAGGACAAAGAATATCCTATTATGTGGAGATGGAGCACTGATTAAACCGAATAAGTCCTCCATCGTATTGCAATTATTTTTAATTAATCTTTTTCTTAAATATTAAGAAGATCATGAAATGGACTTTTTTTATTAAATTATATCAAGAGAAATAATATATTATATACTCTTCTTTCGCGATTTTACGTACTTATACGTACATTGCAATACGGTCGAATTGTAGGCGTATCGTGATGCGTGATACAACTGAAGCAACCGCGATTGCATAATAGGGCACGCATATAGCGTAATTATATTCACATGTATACACGCAGCGCAGCTTCCTAGTTAACCTATCAACTTCATGGTAGTCTGTAAGCAAGCGATGACAGTGCAAAAAATGACAGTGCAAAAGAGTGGACAAGGAAAAAAAGGAAAGTTCTGTGTTTCTGAAGAATACATGAATCGACTATCGTTCGTATGCAGATGCATTGTCGATTTATTACACGTCATGATATCATGTTACGACACGATCGAGAATTTTCAATAACAAAGGGAATTTGAAAGATTTCATTTTCATAATCTCTGATTTGTCAAGTATTATATTTTTCTATAAGTTTTATAAGTATATGCCTTTAGCTATACGAAAACAGTTTTACCAAAAGCAAAAATGTCGAAATGCGATCGGAAGCTCACTAAAGTTCGAAAATATGCATTTTCGGGTAAAATAATTGTTGCAAATATTTTCTAATGATTTTTAAAATCATAACTCTTTGGAAGAACATTGTATATGTCTGTGACAGAGATGCTGATTAATTAATTACTTTTTAAATTAATTATAACATTTAATTACAAACAGATGTAATCAAATGTAATTAAAATATTTTGAATTGACGATTAATTTTAGAAAGATTAATTAGAGATCGTTACAATGACGATTAATATAAGCTAGATTAATCGAAGATCGCTTAATTAACGATTAATATGATCGAAGTCACAATTGAAGGTTATTTAATTAACAATTGATATAAACCAAATTAATCAAAGAACGATCGATTAAACGATTAATACAAGCTAATTTAATTAAAAGTTTTTCAATTAAACGATTAATATGAGTTAATTTTAATTAGAAGTACTTTAATAGACGATTGAAAAAAACAGATTCAATCGAAGACAATTCAATTGACAATTGATTTGAGCAGAAACAATTAAAAAGTATATAATTGACGATTAAATATAGCAAATTTAATGCGAATCTCTTTCATTAATGATTAATGACTTAAGAAAATCGATATAATTTCTCTATTTCCATTAATTAACTATGTGTAACGATTAATAAAATTTAAATAAATTTAATCGAAGATGTTTGATGATATTATAACATGACTAAATCTAAATAAATTCAAAATAATTCTTATATATTGTAAGAAGTCCCAGGACATATCGCTATGCTTGTAACATTTCGAACTAGACATCAAAATGGCCACAATGAAATTTTGATTCATTTATGTGCGCGTATATGTAAATATCTACTTAAACGGAACTCTTCCGGGCTTTGTTTATTAACAAATGAATTTTTTTCTGTCAGAAATAATCTAAGTGTATGCAACCCTACTTGTATTTTTTGGCACCAAACACAGGATCAACCGTAATAAATTGTTAAACGAGTATTTAAGCATGTATGAGCGCGTATATGTAAATATCTTGTTAAACGGAACTCTTTCGGGCTTTGTTTATTAACAAATAAAATTTTTTCTATCAGAAATAATCAAAGTGTATGCAACCCTACTTGTATTATATGGCACCAAATACAGAATCAACCGTAATAAATTGTTAAACGAGTATTTAAGCGTGTATGTGCGTGTATATGTATATAACTTGTTAAACGGGACTTTTCCAGGCCTTGCTTATTAAAAAATAACTTTTTTTCTATCATAACTAATATAAAAGTATGCAATCGTACTCGTATTTTTTGGCGCCAAACACAAGGACGACTGTGATAAATATTAATGCGAGTATTTAAGCATCTAAGGAAAAATATCATAGTAACAAGATTTTTGCAGATCTTGTGTCTGATTGTATAATTTTTTTATATCGTAAGAGGTCCCAGGACATATCGCTATGCTTGTAAAATTTAAATAAATTTAGTCATGTTATAATATCATCAAACATCTTCGATTAAATTTGTTTAAATTTTATTAATCGTTACACATAGTTAATTAATGGAATAGTTAATTAATAGAGAAATTATATCGATTTTCTTAAGTCATTAATCATTAATGGAAGAGATTCGCATTAAATTTGCTATATTTAATCGTCAATTATATACTTTTTAACTGTTTTTGCTCAAATCAATTGTCAATTGAATTGTCTTCGATTGAATCTGTTTTTTTCAATCGTCCATTAAAGTACTTCTAATTAAAATTAACTCATATTAATCGTTTAATTGAAAAACTTTCAATTAAATTAGCTTGTATTAACCGTTTAATCAATCGCTCTCCGATTAATTTCGTTTATATCCATTGTCAATTAAATAACCTTCAATTGACTTCGATCATATTAATCGTTAATTAAGCGATCTTCGATTAATCTAGCTTATATCAATTGTCATTGTAACGATCTCTAATTAATCTTTCTAAAATTAATCGTCAATTCAAAATATTATAATTAAATCTGTTCATATTATTTGTTCAATTTAAAAAAATTTAATGGATATTTTGCCAATTCTGGTCTGTGATTATACGAAAACAATTTTACAAAAAGCAGAAATGTCGAAATGCGACTAGAATTTCACCTTGCTTCTTATCATAACGTACACAAAATTAAAATAATCTGCAAATACTGAGTTTACTGTTAACAACAATAGTGGTGTCTTTAATGTTACGCTGTAATACTATTCTTTGTGGATTTTTTCCCAAGAACTTGAATAATGTATAAACATACACAAACAAAATTGATCAAACATTATCACTTTCTGCCACCTAAATGTACAAATATCGTTAGAATTGTCAAGTAATGCATTATTTGTAATGTTGTTATTGTTACAATTACTTAACTTGTAACAATAAAATAATCATTTTTAATGTTACAATCCTCTTTTTTATTTTTTATTTTTAAAAATATTTTTTTAGTATATTAATAAAGTAAATTTAATTATATATATATATATATATATATATATATATATATATATAAATAATCATTACTTTTTAATTTTTTCTATTTTTCTATAAAGTAAATAAGAATAATAAAGAATTTTTTATTATCGAAGTATTCAATTTTCATTATTTATTAAATATAATCCGCATTAAAATCACAAATTTAATCCATATTCAAAATACATATATATATGCTCTTGATATTTATTCGAGGAATGAATGGAAGAATCGGCTTTATGTAAAAGAGTTAATATTATTTAATATTATTTAATAAATTATTAAATAAATTATATTAATAATTTACACCGGAATATTGATTTAACATTTGTTAAGAATAAATATTAAATTTACTTTATCAGTTTCATTTTAATGTATCATTTTGGTAATAATGATTTGCGTAGGTGTATGTATTTGCGAAAGAATATATTAGCTTCATGCGAATTTAATCTAATATGTAACATCATCTTTTTATTTTCTGTCAAAATTCGTTCCGAGAGACTATTTTTCCTAAAGTACACATTTGAACGATATACAAGCGCGCCATCGTTTCGGCCAATCACGACGCTCCGTTCGTCGTACCACATAATTGGGGGGTGGGTGGAGGAGCTTCAGTTGCTCTAGGACGAAGCTGCGGGCGAGACACGGTTACGGTGACTCCGGAAAAAGTGCTCGTCCTTTCGCTCAGTCGCGCGATAAATCGTTCATATTTAATCGCGAGCGCGTTACGCAAGGTACGTGCAATACGATATCGTTGTCATTTTCGCGATGAACGTGTCAATTTCGCGTAAATATGGAACGATGGAAAATACCGACGCAAGCTTCCCCCTGCCCCCCTTCCACCGCTTTTTTCGACAACTGTTGCCGTGATTTCGCGAAAAGTACGCGTCTCTCTGTCTTCGATTGTATATCCTCGGATTCCTTGGTCACATTGTCTCTCGTTTCTCCACTGAAATTTGGTCTGAGAAAGCTCATTTTTCCAAAAATCGCCTCTTGGGCATTGGACGATGACTAGATTATTTCGCCAGCTAATATGGCGTCGCTTTCGTTATCGCGATCGCGCGCGCTGAATTATGGGTGGAGGTAGTACGCGGAAGGGTAAGAAGATGTCAGGTGTCGCAGGACAATGCCGCGGGTGTTAGGAGGTTAGATTATCGAGCGCTTGTCCTTCTATCTTCGATCGTGCGCGATGGATCCCATTCGAGACGGAAAATCTGTGTACGCGCATAGTGCTGTCGTTTCGTTTCCGCGAGTGTCATCGAGTAAATACGGGGCGAAGAAGAAAGAGCGGCATGATTATATCGAAGCTTCCATCTTTCTTCACGGTCGACGCGGTCACGCGAAAAGTGTTTTATTTTGTCTTCGATCGCGTATCCGACGACTTATCGTCGCGAGTGTTAGTATTAGTGCAATGGCCTGTATACATATAGTGCGAGGAATATGTGCAACAAGTGTGTGTGCGTGACGTTACTTCCGTTTATTTCCGCATTTATCGAAACGCGAATTCGGAACGAGAAAGAATTTTGATCGACGTATTCGTGAATATCGAGGTTTTTTGCTTCTATTTTTTATCGTAATTACGAAATTTTTAAACTTTACAATTATTCGAAACAATTATTGAAACTGTATTTATTCGCGAGTGAAATTGTTAAATTTCGTAAAGATATTACGCTCTTTTTACGCGAAATTATACGAACGTTTTCAATTGCCAGGATTATTTTTTGACGCGAAGTCTTTTTCGTGGAAGATGTCGAGATAAGGCTTTCCTGGAATCGTCTAGATTCGAGGCGATTCGTGACTCGTGTCGACATGCACGGTTCTAGTCTTTTGTCATAAATACGAATAGAAAACTCGTGTTGAACGATTTTAGATATAAAATACGTGGATATAAATGTGTGTCTATATATATATATATATAATGATATATAAAAACATTGAACCGTTCCAAATTCGTATGAGATGCGGAAATAAAAGTTATATCGCGAGTGATTATATTATCAACCCATTTCTGGATCCTGGAACCATTATGGATTACTCAAGAGAAACTATTTGGATTACTCAAGAGAAACTATTTGGATTACTCAAGAGATTCGCAGCAGCAATTTCCTGTTTTGATGCAGACGCAGATATCGGTAAGTCGTATAAAGTTTTGTATAATTCTGAAAGTGCGCACCAGATTAGTGACTGTTTTTTTGTATCATCGCAATGAAACTAATTAAATTGAACTACAAATCTTCGAGAATTAGTATAAATTGACAAAGAGATAATATTCGAAATTTATTATATAATTTTTTTATTTATGTAATTTTATATTTGATATATAATTAATACATATATAATTATTTTTTTAATAATGATCTCTTATAACAATTATTTATTAATCTCTTAATACATAATTTCTCTTTCGTATTATAATATAAATCTACATATATATTGAATATGTTATTATTTTATATTGAAAATTTTATATTAAAAAATTTATCACGAAATAGAAATTTTACATCATCAATTTTTCAAGTTGTATATTTATAGAAAATATTTGTAGAAATAAATTGCGATGTAATGCGAAACGAATAAATTTTTTATCGCCCCTCCGTATCAATCAATTTATTATTATTAATTTTTATTAGCATATTTGTATAGGTATGGTAAGTTCGCTTCTCATTTTGTGGAAACTTAGAAATAATTAAGAGTTTTGACTACGTGAAATTCATTTGAAAATGATCATAATAATGAAACTTGTCAATCTTAAAGATTTTTCAAATTTTTTTTTCCAGGTCATTTAGACTCGTTTATAGTTGTTTTTAGCAATCGCAATCGAAATTTATATTGAAGGAAAAAGCAGATTAAAAAATCTTAAAAATTGACAAGATTTATTTTTGATAATTTTTTTAAAAAGTTTTTTTAACAGCAATTTCTAAACCGTGCAATTACAAACGAAACGAAAATCACTATAAACAACTACAAACGATTCTAAAAAAAACTGTGCAAGCGGATTTAAGATATCTTAAAGTCAGGTGCTGGTCATATTTTTAATGTTTTTTATTTTTTAATTGATTACAAACGAAATGTTATCGTTTTCCGTATATTAAAAAATTAATATTCGGAAAGTCAGGTCTCAGGTCCAGATTCACACAGCTGAATGCGCGATATTTCCAAGTTTGTGTCATGCTTTAAGCGGAGATAGATCGATGTCGATCTTAAAGCGCAAAAGTAAAAAAATGATTAGTGCCCCACTTTAAGATATTTCAAATCCGCTTGCAGTCTTTTTTAGAATCGTTTGTAATTGTTTGTAGTGATTTTCGTTTCGTTTGTAGTTGCACGTTGCACGGTTTAAAAATTGCAGTAGTTTGCAAAAATGAACAATAATGAAATTTGTCAATTTTAAAGATTTTTCAAATTTTCTTTTTCTATGTCATTTAGACTCGTTTGTAGTTGTTTTTAACAATCGCAATCGAAATTTATATTGAAGGAAAAAGCAAATTAAAAAAATTTTTTAAATTGACAAGATTTTTACGTTTGATAATTTTTTTAAACAGTTACAATTTCTAAATTGTGCAACTACAAACGAAACAAAAATCATTATAAACAACTACAAACGATTCTAAAAAGACTGTGCAAGCAGATTTAAAATATCTTAAAATCGAATGCTGGTCATATTTTTAATGTTTTTTTATTTTTTAATTGACTACAAACGAAAAACTATCGTTTTCCGTATTAAAAAATTAATATTCGGAAAGTCAGGTCCAGATTCATACAGCTGAATGAGCGATATTTCTAAGTTCGTGTAGTGCTTTAAGCGGAGATAGATTGATGTCGATCTTAAAGTGCCCCACTTTAAGATATTTCAAATCCGCTTGCACAGTCTTTTTTAGAATTGTTTGTAATGGTTTATAGTGATTTTTGTTTTGTTTGTAATTGCACGGTTTAGAAATTGTAATAATTTGAAAAAATGAACAATAATGAAATTTGTAAATCTTAAAAGATTTTTCAAATTTTCTGTTCTTTTGAGGTGCATGATTTAAACTTTTTTGTAATTGTTTGTAGCAATCGCAATCGAAATTTAGATTGAAGGAAAAAGCAAGATAATATATAATTCTTTGTATTTTTTCGTTAAATTAAAATTTGTATAGATAAGTTTTGTAAAAAATTATAATAAGGCAAAGTTAGAATCAAAGAAATACAAATGTTTTATACTTAATATTTGATTATTAGATCGGAAGTTATTTATACATTAAAATGACAAGAGAAATATTTAATTATATACATGTAATAAAATATATTTACATTAAATATTTTTGCGATAATTTTGTAAATTTAAATAAATTTTATTAAATATAATTTACTTAAATGGTTTTTTTAAATTCTTTTCAGAAAAAAATCTTTTTCGAATATCGGAAGAGAACGTTGATTTATAGTTTAGAAGTGTTGATATAATGTGTCAATCAATGATGGTTAGCGTTACTAGACAATTCGCGGTTTCAACGTATACTTCGCGTTTCTATTCAACGAATAATTCTTGAACAAAATAACTGACGTTCGATCATCACTCCTGACCTTCGTAATCCGACACGTTCGAGACACCTGGCTCTTCAAGAACGTATAGTAGTAATTTGCGTTCGAATCAACTCAATCATTTGTCAATCGCGATGCTGTGCTAATCGACATACAGGGTGTTCTATACATCTTTGCAGTCAAATTTATTTCGATTAGTTAGAACAACTATAGCAATTTTATTTGACTTGTCACAAACTTTTAATTTCAAGTATTATAATTAATTTAAAGTATACATATGCGTAATTATTGTAAATTTTAATTTGTTATAGAATATAGAATGTTAATTTTTCATATCTAAATTTCCATTTCTATATAATGTAATTTTTTATAATTTGAAATAATTTACACAGAGATAAATTTAATATTTAGACATACATGCACACGTTATAGAATTAATTTATTTGATTATTACGGAGTTAGTATACATTTTTATTTTAGCTCTCATTGTCGATCTGTAAGTGTTGAATATCGATACTTTTTTTTTTTTAACATCCCCGCAGCTCGACGAGCCAACGTTCACATAATCGCGCGAAATTCGTGACGCTCGACCGCTCGGTGTGACCTTGACGGGATCCTCGCGATGCCAGGTCGTCAACCTTCGCATCCCACGCTCGCGTCCGCGCTAGAGAGTGAATCGTCTGGACCATCTATCAGTTCCCTCTTTCTCTCTCTTTCTCTCGTTATTCTCTCTCTCTCTCTCTCTCTCTCTCTCTCTTTCTCTCATTATCTCATCGTATCTTGATAAATGCAGAATATATTGTGGACAAGATGCGATGGATGCGATATCGAATTTTTTTCGAAGATTGCGATCGAGCACTTTTACGATATTCACAATCTTTGTAAATCTATCCGTTCAGCAAATCACAAAACACAAATTACAAAAATAATAGAGCCAATTGTCCGCTCGTTTGCCCTGTTGCATCAGATGATCGAATGCGATTACGCAACGTTCAATACTTTCGAGGAGTCAAGTCGCTGGGAGATCGCGGGAGAGCTAAATGCTTTCTCTCCTTTCCAACCACGAGATTATGACCTTGTCCCGGCTCTCTCAGAGCCACTCTCGATTTCTTCCGGACAGGCCGGCCAGCCGGCCGACACTGTCTACTGACTAATCTGGTGCGCCTTTCCTTTTCGCTTTATCACATTGCCTTTTCAAGAATATCTTGAACGCTATTTTATGAAAGATCTTTCATATTTTATTTCACGTTTGCAATTATATCATGAAAAATGTAATTGTGTATTCGATTGCAGTTAACATTGATATATTTGAAATACAAATATTAGTTTTTAATTAAAGAGATAAGATCGAAGTGTGTCGAGAAAATATGTTTGAAAATATCTAAAATTTAAAAATTATAAATATTATGTGTGTCTTATATTTTCCATTAAAGACATGAAGTTATTAATATTATACATTTATCTTGAAAATTTAATTCTTTATCTTTTCATAATTTTGTAAATGTTCTGATATCTTTATTGAATTAATGTATATCATATTATCAAACGTGAAATAAAATATATCTATTTTACTTACGATATGTATTTTACTTGATTCTTTATAACAATTATATATCGTTGTTACTTTAAAATGTATATTTAATTTGTATATCAATGCTAAAATTTATATAGGTATATGTATAAACATTATTCATATAACTAATATATTCGATTTATGATACGCTCAGAATCTTCAGGGTTTAATGCGAATATTGAATTAGAAATCTGCGGTTAATTTGCGGCTATTGAGCATTAGTATAGACTTTGTCTGTCGTGTTTTACCGTGAAACCAAAGATGGCTAATAGAATGGCAGGAATACCTACGAGCATTGTCAGCGCCTAACCGTACACTTTATTCGTTTTCGAAGAATTGTGCGCGTGGTCTCTTGCAGCCGATCTGCACTCGAGTTCGTGCACCATTCTGACAGTGCAACACAATGCGCAGTGTGCATATCCCTCAGGGATTCTCGTGACCGGTTTGCCGGAAAGAATTGCAAGTCTGTATATTTCCCTTATTACTTGTAGCACAGCGTGACCTTGCGATCTCGTAATATCAGGAATCGAACGCTAGCCAAGCGAAAAGCATTCGCGAGCTTCTCAATATGGATCTCTGCAGTAATTATACAGGATATTTCGAAAGAATTCCTTCTGTAATTTATTGACTTCAATTCTTTCGGTTAATAATTTTTAGGTTTCAAACTATTAAATATTAATTCTTTTCATAATTACCAAAATTCTTTTCATAATTATCAAAATCCTTATAATAAATGTTTTATCTATAGGAATTTTGAAAATTTAAATTCTAAAAATAAAATATTGCAAGAAATTCTTTCGACTTAAAAAAACCGAAATCGAAAACATTCTCACATTTTTTATTTCTAAAATTAAAATTTTTTGAAAAAGTGTTAGGGGTAATTTTTTTAGATTTCTAAATTGTGTTACAAGAAGAAATATATTATTAGAAAAGTATTAGGATCTAAATATGTTCTTATTTAAATAAAAAAGTTAATTTTTTATTTTAATAATTTGAAAAAGTCTAATTATCGTATTGCAAAATTGACACCTCATTTTCGGAGCTCTATAATTTAATCGAATTTTTTAAAAGGCATCTCTCAGAAATTCCAGCTCTTTGAAAAAAGGCAAAATTTTATTAATTATATTGAGTGCTAATTTTTCGCAGAAGTGTCTCTGAATTTTGTAGCGTTTGTACGTTAAATAGACTTCATATGTTTTTTTATCGATGTATAAGATTGCTGTGCGAGAGCTCTATCAGTTCGGGTTCTCCGAATGTGCTAGACTGATCATTTTCATGGTAGTGTTTTGTTTGCGATACTCATGTATACGTTGGGAGAGACCTCCTGCGACTTAGGGTTAAATGCGTCATTTAACCGTAAGTTTGCAGAATGATCCATCCCGCCGCGAGGATTAAGACGAATTTATGCAATTCATTTCTCATGGGAAAGCATTTTTGAAGAGCGAGTGTAATAGATTAACGATTATGTTTTTTTTCTGAGTTTAATTATCTAATGTTGTCTGACGCGATTTGATAGATATTCGTGGCTCACTAAAAAATTTAAGATACGCGAACTTAAATAATTTTCTTTTATTTAAAAATTAAATAAATTTTATAAAATGTTTGGAAGATTTTTTTACGTGATGAATTATATAGCAAATGATTCTCAACTGCAATAATATAAATTAACTATAAATAATTTATATCATAATTGTACATTTACATTAAATGTACAGTCGCGTATATGACAAAACTTAGAATACTTTATCATACTAGTTTGAATGATTATTCAAGATGAATATCATACTGCCACATTTTTTCATGGACGAAACTTTTTAAAATATTGTTTACTTATAATTTTTCTCTCGCGTCGGACGATTCTTCCGGTATGATATTGTTACAAGTGAACCGTGTAAATTCGCTTTTATACGTCTGATGCGTGATTGAGGTGTATCATTAGCGGACGGGCGGAGATGGTCTAACATTACCTCGCGTGGTTATAATACTGGAGGCAAGTTCGCGCCGGCGAAACCGGAAACGATTAGTCAGATTACGTGATGGGAGGCACCGTTGGCTCTGTATATATCGGACCCGCGATTAGCTTCTCGATCCGCGCTAAGTACGCGATCGCGTATACACACGTACCGGTCGTCTCGATCGGTCTTAGCACCGGTATAATCGCGCGCGGACGCGCATTTATACGGGGCACCGCTCGAGTCTGTGCACTCGAAGCAGCGGTGGTGGACTCGTTTGATCGCATTAAGTCGGCATTACCGCTGCTCATCTCGTATCAACGACTCAGAGAACGACTCACTGTGCGCCACACCGCGCCACGCCTGCCGATCGACCGATCCTGATTCTGTCGGATTACACGTGGCGCTACGCCAAGTCGTATACGTACGTTCCGGTGCCGTTGAACCTGAATAAATGAAACAAAGTTGATTCTCCGCGCATCTGCCGCGTGTCTCGAGGGCGATTTATTATATGTACGAAGCTGACGTTTTATTTTGGAAACTCATAAATAATACGAATTTTGACTATATTTTCAAGTTTTAGAATTCTTGGCCTGTATGAAGTTAGCCCCCCATTTTTCGAATTTTAAAATTTTAAAGGTTGTTCCAGGTTGTTCTAGACTTGTTCTAAATTGTTCCAAAAGATCAAATTTAAAAAATAAAAATTTTCGCGAAAAATGGAAAAAAATGATTTTTTGACCTGGCCCCCCATTTTTCGAAAATCGAACTTTTAAAGGTTGTTCCAGATTGTTCTAGTTGTTCTAAACATTGTTCCAAAGTGATAATTCCCTAAACAAAATATTTCACGAGATATAATAAAAAAATAGTTTCGTGCGCTAAAACAGTATTTTTACGTTTTCGGCTATAGTTATTATCTCTTAAACACCAAACTGTATATTTTAGCTAAAAACGAACAGAACAACCTGGAACAACTCTCAATTTTGCTAGAATATAATTTTAAAGAGTACTTTACTCTTGGAAATAAACATATTTTTGTTGTTTTTTCGTGTTTTTCGACCGATAACGACGTGACAGCGATCCCAAACTATAGAACAATTACGTACTGGCATAGAACAACTTGGAACAACTCTCAGTTTTGCTGGAACATTATTTTAAAGAGTACTTAACTCTTGGAAATAAACACATTTTTTTTGTTTTTTCATCTTTTTTGCTCGCTAAAGTCGCGATAGCGGTCCCAAACTAGAGAACAATTACGTACTGGCATAGAACAACTTGGAACAACTCTCAATTTTGCTAGAACATAATTTTAAAGAGTACTTTACTCTTGGAAATAAACACATTTTTTTTGTTTTTTCATCTTTTTTGCTCGCTAAAGTCGCGATAGCGGTCCCAAACTATAGAACAATTACGTACTGGCATAGAACAACTTGGAACAACTCTCAGTTTTGCTGGAACATTATTTTAAAGAGTACTTTACTCTTGGAAATAAACACATTTTTTTTGTTTTTTCATCTTTTTTGCTCGCTAAAGTCGCGATAGCGGTCCCAAACTATAGAACAATTACGTACTGGCATAGAACAACTTGGAACAACTCTCAATTTTGCTAGAACATAATTTTAAAGAGTACTTTACTCTTGGAAATAAACACATTTTTCTTGTTTTTTTGTGTTTTTCGACCGATAACGACGTGACAGCGATCCCAAACTATAGAACAATTACGTACTGGCATAGAACAACTTGGAACAACTCTCAGTTTTGCTAGAACATTATTTTAAAGAGTACTTTACTCTTGGAAATAAACACATTTTTCTTGTTTTTTTTGTGTTTTTCGACCGATAACGTCGCGACAGCGGTCCCAAACTATAGAACAATTACGTACTGGCATAGAACAACTTGGAACAACTCTCAGTTTTGCTAGAACATTATTTTAAAGGGTACTTTACTCTTAGAAATAAACACATTTTTTTTGTTTTTTCATCTTTTTTGCCCGCTAAAGTCGCGATAGCGGTCCCAAACTATAGAACAATTACGTACTGGCATAGAACAACTTGGAACAACTCTCAGTTTTGCTGGAACATTATTTTAAAGAGTACTTTACTCTTGGAAATAAACACATTTTTTTTGTTTTTTCATCTTTTTGCTCGCTAAAGTCGCGATAGCGGTCCCAAACTATAGAACAATTACGTACTGGCATAGAACAACTTGGAACAACTCTCAATTTTGCTAGAACATAATTTTAAAGAGTACTTTACTCTTGGAAATAAACACATTTTTCTTGTTTTTTTGTGTTTTTCGACCGATAACGACGTGACAGCGATCCCAAACTATAGAACAATTACGTACTGGCATAGAACAACTTGGAACAACTCTCAGTTTTGCTAGAACATTATTTTAAAGGGTACTTTACTCTTGGAAATAAACACATTTTTTTTGTTTTTTCATCTTTTTTGCACGCTAAAGTCGCGATAGCGGTCCCAAACTATAAAACAATTACGTATTGGCATAGAACAACTTGGAACAACTCTCAATTTTGCTAGAACATAATTTTAAAGAGTACTTTACTCTTGGAAATAAACACATTTTTCTTGTTTTTTTGTGTTTTTCGACCGATAACGTCGCGACAGCGGTCCCAAACTATAGAACAATTACGTACTGGCATAGAACAACTTGGAACAACTCTCAATTTTGCTAGAACATAATTTTAAAGAGTACTTTACTTTTGGAAATAAACATGTTCTAGTAAAATTGAGAGTTGTTCCAAGTTGTTCTATGCCAGTACGTAACTGTTCTATAGTTTACGATCGCTGTCGCGACTTTAGCGGGCGAAAAAGATGAAAAAACAAAAAAAAATGTGTTCATTTCCAAGAGTAAAGTACCCTTTAAAATGATGTTTTAGCAAAACTGAGAGTTGTTTCAAGTTGTTCTATGCCAGTACGTAATTATTCTATAGTTTGGGACCGCTGTCGCGACGTTATCGGTCGAAAAACACAAAAAAACAAGAAAAATGTGTTTATTTCCAAGAGTAAAGTACTCTTTAAAATTATGTTCTAGCAAAATTGAGAGTTGTTCCAAGTTGTTCTATGCCAGTACATAATTGTTCTATAGTTTGGGACCGCTATCGCGACTTTAGCGAGCAAAAAAGATGAAAAAACAAAAAAAATGTGTTTATTTCTAAGAGTAAAGTACCCTTTAAAATAATGTTCTAGCAAAACTGAGAGTTGTTCCAAGTTGTTCTACGCCAGTACGTAATTGTTCTATAGTTTGGGACCGCTGTCGCGACGTTATCGGTCGAAAAACACAAAAAAACAAGAAAAATGTGTTTATTTCCAAGAGTAAAGTACTCTTTAAAATAATGTTCCAGCAAAACTGAGAGTTGCTCCAAGTTGTTCTATGCCAGTACGTAATTGTTCTATAGTTTGGGACCGCTATCGCGACTTTAGCGGGCAAAAAAGATGAAAAAACAAAAAAAATGTGTTTATTTCTAAGAGTAAAGTACCCTTTAAAATAATGTTCTAGCAAAACTGAGAGTTGTTCCAAGTTGTTCTATGCCAGTACGTAATTGTTCTATAGTTTGGGACCGCTGTCGCGACGTTATCGGTCGAAAAACACAAAAAAACAAGAAAAATGTGTTTATTTCCAAGAGTAAAGTACTCTTTAAAATTATGTTCTAGCAAAATTGAGAGTTGTTCCAAGTTGTTCTATGCCAGTACGTAATTGTTCTATAGTTTGGGACCGCTATCGCGACTTTAGCGTGCAAAAAAGATGAAAAAACAAAAAAAATGTGTTTATTTCCAAGAGTAAAGTACCCTTTAAAATAATGTTCTAGCAAAACTGAGAGTTGTTCCAAGTTGTTCTATGCCAGTACGTAATTGTTCTATAGTTTGGGATCGCTGTCACGTCGTTATCGGTCGAAAAACACGAAAAAACAACAAAAATATGTTTATTTCCAAGAGTAAAGTACTCTTTAAAATTATATTCTAGCAAAATTGAGAGTTGTTCCAGGTTGTTCTGTTCGTTTTTAGCTAAAATATACAGTTTGGTGTTTAAGAGATAATAACTATAGCCGAAAACGTAAAAATACTGTTTTAGCGCACGAAACTATTTTTTTATTATATCTCGTGAAATATTTTGTTTAGGGAATTATCACTTTGGAACAATGTTTAGAACAACTAGAACAATCTGGAACAACCTTTAAAAGTTCGATTTTCGAAAAATGGGGGGCCAGGTCAAAAAATCGTTTTTTTTCCATTTTTCGCGAAAATTTTTATTTTTTAAATTTGATCTTTTGGAACAATTTAGAACAAGTCTAGAACAACCTGGAACAACCTTTAAAAGTTTAAAATTCGAAAAATGGGGGGCTAACTTCATACAGGCGAATTCTTGACAGTTTGAACAAATTTATTAATTAAAGCAATGAAAACTTCACGCAGAGTCTTACTTTATCCTACGGCATTTTCCTTATCAGGATTAAATGTATAGTTCTATACATAACTTTTAAGAAGACGTCTGCTTTTTAAAAACAAAAAATATTAATTAAATTGAAATAAAGACGACCGAATGTCTATATATATGTCATAATGCGAAATAATAAAATTATTTTAATATATATATTTTATTTGTTCACAGGTATTGCGCAATATACACGCGAAATACGCGTGCGATACACGCGTCGTGTCGGAAGTGCCGTGTAAAGTACCGCGCGTCGGGAATGCCATATAAAGTTTGGCGTATCGGGAGTGTCGTGTAAAGTGTTGGGCGATCGTAATTATTGATTCGTTATTTCGCGAGTGCTATAAAGGAGCAATCAGTCGATCTAGAGAGGAGGAGGAGGCCTGAGGGAGGAGGCATCGGGCGACAGCGGGGCAACTGTAAGGTATGCAAAACATTTATAACAGTCAATTTATTAATTTATTATTGGTAAACTTACATACACACATACATGTATATTGAATACTTTGAATATTTTATTTTCAGATCAACGTGTTGTATAGATACTAGAACTCCGCTATTGCAGTATCGGTGAGTGAGAAATTGTTTATTTTATCATATTTCTATAGCGACTGATTTATCGTGCGATTTTGAAAATACTACAATCGAAATCATTTTTCATTCGACGAATATATAGGAAATAATTAATATTATTAGATACACAATGCGATATAATAGTAAAATTAATAATTGTCGAATAAAAAAATAACATTTAACTTTTATTTAAAATTAATTTTAAATATATAACTATACAATTTCAAAAATAATTTTTTCTGATTAATTGTGAGGATAAAACTTCGTATGCGTATACATTTCTCAGCGTGAGCAATCATACTAAGTTAATGGCATTAATGGCTGCGTTTCATTTCGCTGTAGATCTTCTCGGCTAGCCGAGAAGAGTTAAAGATAGTAGCGATCTTGATCCTTCCTGATTGCACGCAACAGTACACGAAGTATAATGCTGTTGAACTTATACTGATAACATGTAACAACGTCGTTCGCTTCTCGCAGAGACTCGCGCTTCCTGAACTAATTGACAAACGATTCTGTGCGTAGCACTGTGAGGTTTTAATTATTCTTGATATCTCGAAGTAATTTATCGAACTACCTATGGAATTCGAAAGAAACGATTATCATTATCAATTATCATGAACGTGATTGCACACTGGAAAGTTTAAATTGAACTTTACTGATATTCAGTAATATAAAAATTCATAATATAGAAACCTTAAATTTTCATATAAAATGCAAAAATTATTTTATACATAATCGAATAACTATAAGCAAGAATCTTCTCAGGATGACGATAATCCCAAGAGAGATAGACAGTCCGCGGTTCTTGCCGTGGCGATAGAGCGATAAGGTTTTGTTTTATAGCGATTCATCGGAAATCTCGAGAATTATGATCGGCGAGAAACGGCGAAACTTACGTTCTCGATCGTATCCTTTTTACGACTGCAGTAACGCAGCCGTGTTTACGACTGATCTCTCTTTCTCCGGCGGGATCAACGTACCGCAGATTTGCAATGTAATCCCTCGCGATCTAACGACAATGTGCGCTCGGGACTTTTCGCGCGGGGTTAGGTCTCCCTCCACTGTCTCAGGGTATCCTTGTAATTAAGGCCGCCGCCGCGAGCGTTGCCGGTCACGTCGATGCGGAAAAGTGCGGACCGAAACGGATAATAATTGCCCAGGGCCGCCCCGATACGACATTATAAAGTCATCATGGTCGAAGGGGGCACGCGCGCTATTCTCAGCTCAGGCGACTTTTTCTGTGAGCGACGTCGATCCACGGAGATCTGGATCCTCGACGCGCCGCTCATCAATTATGAGTTACGATCGCGCCTCAAGGCTCAGCCGGCAATCTCGGCCTCGAATCGAACGTCCTCTGCGCGCGTCTCTCGCCGCGCCTTTTCCTCCGCTGCTGACGTTAACTATAAATTGCCTATCCTGCCTTTTGGCAAGCGAGTAGTAACAATATCCTCGAGTGTTTATTGTCTACCATAGACAGCGAGTCTTTTTTTCGGAGTAGTAAGACATGGATTGCAGATAGCTTCAAGTAACAGTCAATCATGGGCTAGCTCGCTAGCTTATAATAGCCTATCTTTTATGAGTTTTTAAAATAAATTGTAAATAAAATCGCAGCAGAACGCAGAATAATATACGCGTTTGAAAATAAAAGTAAAAAATATATTTCATTAATTTTATTATTACAATTATTTAAAAGTATTATAATAATTACAATAGATATATAGGTACGTTACACATAATGCAAGAAGATAAAATATTATTATTATATTAGAATCACTCATTCTATATTTTTTTATAATTTTTCATAATACTAGAAATATTAGAAAATTGCTAACGTTTCCCAGAAATAATTATGAATATGATAGAAATCTTTAATCTCTGGCAATTGATAAACGTTTTCATTTCCATACCCGTAGTTTTACTATCAGGAATCTCTAAGAGTAAAGTGGACACGCAAGTTAACTAACGGGAAGGATTCTCTTAGCGCTAGCGATACTATTCGCTACGGTTCGACACTTCGATGATATTACACACTGTATACAGGATCAGGGATACAACGAATGCACACGCGCATGCATAGCGCATCATTAGGGCGTTTCGCCGACGGCGGAGATGCGTCGTCACCGTGAATCTTATAGCCCGGCGCTGAGGAAAACGCGCGGAAAATGCGGAAAATTATATTCCCCATGACGCGTCCGCGTGTTTCTGCAAAACATATTTTTTGCAAACACACAACATAAACAGGTTACTTTATAAATAACACGCGGCAGTATGTAAAACGATACCATGAGCGAATTTATTCATTTCCAGGTACAATAATATTTCAACGAGCATCTGAACGAGATAATCAAATAAGTTAAACCTAGCCTCACAAGAAGCGAATCTAAATTTTAAATCCGAACACCTTATCATGCTTGTATCGTGAGAAATATTTTTGAATTTCGTCGAGGTGGTCCTTTCCACGAGATTTATATTAGTATTCACGTGAAGCAAACGTGTCGGCAGCACGTGTCTCTCTTAACGCCCACGTCGATCAATGCTAGAGGGGGAAAATGTTTAATCGCGAAAAAAGCTCTTACGTAACGTATCGATGCCAATAGACGTTTACGCCTCCGCCGTCCCAGAAAAGGGAATGGTTATAATAATAGCGAGACCTCGCGCTCATATTTCGCGACCTGACACCGCGTGTGCATCTTATGATGCACGTAATTGCACCGTGATTGCATCCTCATTTTCATGCACGTGTGTCGATCAAGATATAAGTACGGCTTGATATGCGCGTGCAGTATTATAAAAATTAAATTTCCATTCTGCTCATGTCAAAGTGAGATCTGATTATGAATGTCGTTAAAGATATAAATACAATACATGATATTAATTTCTCGATATATATTAGATGGTTAAATTCTATTAGTACTATAACGAAATACTTTATTACATCGTGTTTCTATTTCTTGAGAATAATAAATTATAATTTTTATATAGTTCTTGCATCTGTGAATTAGATAGTAGACAAAGTGAAAACACAGAGTATAGAGAGAATCGTTCAACACTTTAACTAAGGATTTATTCAGATTTATTACATATTATACTTTATTATAGATTCATAAGCTTCCACACGTGTGTTTATCTAAAAGGTTTTATATATTTAATCTGATTTAATTTCGAGATAAAATTCTGGTTATTAGGTATATACACGTAACCTCCGCTGAAGTTATTAGTAATTGATATTAAATGATGCGAATATATAATCAAAATTATATAGTATGCTGATATATTATAAGTTACATTCATAAAGAATGTAACTCACAGCGCATATCATTTTACGTGCTAATTTTCAATGTCAGTCTTCTAAGGTTTCTCTAGCACTATCGCTCTCTCACACTCTAGCACGAAACGAAACCGAAAGTAAAAGGCATTTGATACTGTTCAAAAAAAAGGGCCACGTGTTTGAGATTGATGTATAAGGTTGATGAGCACAATGGGTTTGAATAAATTATATTAACAGCAGGTGCAGCGGCAGTGCGTTTCTCTGTCTCTCTTTTTTCTTTGCTCCTCTTTCTCTCGTCGCGTCGAACTGCGCGAAACGTCACGAAGAAGAGAATCGGCGCGGTGCGCAGGGTTTTAACCGGCGATAAATAACGATAAATTCCTCCTACATATGCGCGAGAGAGTACGAGAGTCGTGAATACGCGCGATACCTCCTTCCTCTTCCTCCGGGAGATAATTTCAATGGTTCTCGCGCGCTGCGCGTACCATGCGTACGCACAAACGCGCTCGCGAAGCTGATGCATAAATACCTATAAATATGACACGGCGGGGCCCGCGGTGTATAACGTCGCATATTAAATTACATTCTTAAGCAGCCGCATCGGCCGGCAGAGGATATGGACAGTATGGCGCGCATCAAGTCAGCGGGACTGATTAAACGCAACCACGGAACGTGGTGCATCGTCACAATGAAACGGACGAAGAGAGGAAAGAAAAGAAAGAGAGAAGGAGAGACATGCTCGTTCCTTCCTGGGCATTCCCCGGAACGTGCAAGCTCGATTCAGACGGTAGAGTTGTCGAAGAGATATACGGAGAGAGAAGAGAGAAACGAAAACGAGATAGAAAAGGACAGGGGAGCGCAACGCGAGTAGGCATACACCACCGGAGGCTAGGGATGCTAATTATTCTGGTTCATGCGAGCAATTTGTCGAGTACCCGGGGAACGTATGTTTAATACCTGCGGGGCTCCCGGCTGCCCCGCGGGTATTTACATCTGCGGCGAATACCGCGGCTATATAACGCGGATACGTCGAGAATTATCCCGGGATTACAGCGTGTCTTCGTGAGCCAGCGAGAAAGAGCCGGGGCTAGCTCTTTCTCCGCTCCGTGGCGGAATCGCGAATGTGCGCGCTCGCGTACGTAAGGGTAGCAATCTCGGGACGATGTGCACGCGCGCGCATCGTGCACATCGCGCACGGGGTTAACAGGAACCGCGATTTTCCAAGCCGCGCTTCTTCTCTTTCTCCCTCCCCACTGTAAAATGTGTGTTATCACGCGCGCGCAGATCTGTAACATTTTTTTTCTCCGCTCTCTCGACAGGAATTATGCGCTAGTCATTTCACTGAAGCTTCTATCTGGAATATTAGCGCAGTTCGCGGAACATATATTTACGAGCGAATGCCCATGCGGGAACTGCGCTTCGATTGCAGAGGTAACATCAACTTCACGCTTGATAGCACTTTTTCCTCGAATAATTTTGATGGCACCCATATATGCACGCGGAAAAAGAATTAAATATTATATCAATGTAATCATATAACACTTTTTCTTTTGAATATCATTTTTTTTATCGTGTTATATGTTATATCTGCATTTTAATAAATTCACGCATGAATTAAAATAATTCAAGGAAAAGATGTAAAATACTTTACATTTAAATTCATTTTTTTCCAAAATAAATTTAAATTAAATAATTCGAACGTGTGTGAAACAATAGATGGACTTTAAATCGCCGTGAAATTCTCTTTGATCTTCTCTCACGGTACTTATATTTTGCAAAAGGATAAAATGATATTAAGGGATAAAATCTTCGATGAAGAAGAACCGTGAAGGATCGAGAATTATTTCTGGATTACAGCCGACGCGTGCACTCGTAACTTTTCTAAACCGAGGCCCCGTCCGTTCGTAGTGGTGAAGGCTTCTCGCTAGAGTAGCAATCTGCGGGATGCACGTGGGGTTAACAGGATCTCTACTTTGATTTTTCTTCCTGCTGTGAGGGAGATCGCTCCAATTTCACAGTAAGAACACGTGATATTAAGTCGCGGTTGAGTACTTCATCGCCGGAAGCTAAGATTTAATCGTTCCTTCGGGAGCACTTGTTACAAATATACATTTCTCGTAACGAGGAGGGAGGAAGATTTATATTGCGCCCGGCGAATATGTGTTTTCATGTCTTGGCATAAATGTTTAGTTCCTGAAAAAACGCGAGCTTTCGATGATAACAGTCAAGATCAAGACGGATTATTCTTTGCAAAGCCTTGAGCAGAAAAAATTTTTTTTTCAGATAAAAATTGTTTCAATCAAATGCGAATCGTGACCTACTTATTGATTTTCGATTTAAACGAGACCTGTGCGCACGTGTCGAATTCAGGTAAAATAGCTTTATAAACTTCGCAGTGTCGATCAAAAATTATTATTACGAAAGACTCGGTCCCGGTCGTTCCCGGTGTCGGAAATTGATCTCGTATAACCGATGGGACGGTAGGACTGGTTCATCGAAATTTCATGGGTGTGGCTATATTAAAATCGGTTATGAAAGGCAACCGCTGAGACGGTCCAAGGCGTGAGTCGCGCGAATTGTAAAATTCTAAGAAAGTCGGAATGATTCGCGTCGAGTTGCACAACGCTCCTGCCGTGCCTCCTGTCTGCCCGACACAATAATTCATTTACCGAACGATGAACACAAACTCGATAATAGCGCGCACACCGCGTTGCGTTAATTTACTGCCGCTTGTACGTGAGAATTCATGTAGAAAAGTTTCGTGCTTTCGCATAAGGAATAAAATACGGCTTCTGTGCCGAGGAAAGAATACGGCTATTCATCTTCAAAATTTTTGCGATAACTTCTCGTAGGAAGGTGAAAACGTAATGATGTAAATTAAGCAGTTTGAAGACAAAATGTATTCAGAAATTTGATACTTTAAATTGGCTTCGATTAGGTTTAATAAGTGTTATTTATGTGAGTAGTGATTTTTTATTCTCATATACACACACAAACTTTTCATTATAAATGGATAGAAACAATGAATAAATTAATATATTAATCAATTGCGGAATGTGTTTCAAGGCTCAATTATAACGTTTACGTTCCAAGAATTGCCGCGCGATTTTCTTAATAACGTAATTCTCTCGGCTTACTCGGCTTATGCGTTACATATACATTGAAACGGACTTATCGTACGCCTGTCTCCTTTCAAACCGGTGTGTTTACACTTGTACCTTGAACTCTGTCTCGATATGTAAGACGCATTTCAAAGCTGTTACATCGTATAAATGTGATGACGTTATCGATAAATATATCCGATTATATGTGATTAAAATCATATCTCGTGAGATAATAAACAAATGAATGAGTTACGAGTAAATAATAGCGAGAATATATTTAAACCTGCATGTATCTAAGTCTTACAAATTGCGGTTAATTGAACGTCATAAAAGGCAGCGGAAACATTAAAGTGCTATCTTTATGGGCAACGATTAGGGCAATTAAAACTATAATCTGTGAACACGCAATTGCGCGCAGTGTTGACCGCTTGACAACTGTGTATCGTTAGAAAAGACGGCGGAATAATTTGCGGATATCAGAGCGATATTCAGTCGCCCATGGAAAATTATAAAGAAGTCAATTATATTTTCCCTCGCGGAATTGGATCATAAAATATACATCGCGCATTGAAAAAATTCTGTCCGCAATTTCCGCTATCTTTTAAGTTGTAAGTATCAAAAGCACAGTTAATTGCTAAGAAAACTAAAGTCATATCCTCTCTGTATAGAATAATACAATTGCAATCGCGAGAGTGTCGGCGAGTCACAAGTAGGCACAGGCCACGGACGCTCATTGTCTTTTAACGAGGTAACACACCCGCGAGATATCCAGGTCGAGATAACACGTAGAAGCTCCATACATAGACTCGGGCTCTAAAAGCTCTTCTCCGTTTAGATGCAAATTGTGAGACGAGATTGCGCGCAAAGTGCTTATCGGTATACGACTAATGCGAAATGTACGTAAGCAACAATTAACGTGCGTTTGGTTAGGTTAGGTTTCTTACTTTTTGCTATTCGAGTTACAAGCGTATCCAGTATTTAAGGAGATAAAATACATATGCAATTGTGTTAATGAACAAGATGAAACTCGATACAAAAAAATAAAGTCAAAAGATACTATTGAAAAAAGATTTAATTCATATACTTATATATTTCGTATATATTCTCTATTATCTCTTTTTTTAAATAATCTTATAAGTCTTCAGTTCTCTTGAATTTTAACAATGCGCAGATTGCAATTTTATATATATTGTGCGATATTTCATTCTTCGTATCGTTGCAAAGATCATGGAAACAAGTAATCTTAATATACATATAGCCGCGAGACTATTATCAAAGGACATTAATAGGAGGTATAGGTAAACGAAAATTATAATGTGCCGTTGAGATTTTCGTAGTCGTTATAATCCTGTCGCGGAAGTCCGTATTCCTCGCTATCCATTAATACACTAATTGACAAAAATCGTAGCGATTACTCTCGCCACGTGTATGTTCAGTCGCATTCAGTAGGTGCGATCATTTAAATCCGATGGAACTTGAAATGGCGAGTTTATAAATGCGCAGCATCGAGCGATTACCGCTTGATTAATGGGTTTTGCGATTAGAATATTTATTATACATTTAATATTATCATGTTTAAATATTATATATTATATATTTGAATATATATTATTTAAATATTAAATATTATATATCTGAATATATATTATTTTGTTGAAATTGGTCAGTTTTATATATACGTAGATATAAAACATTGTGAAATAAATCATTGTTTCTATATGAACAACAAAAATAAAAGTGGCACTTCGATTTTATTTTTGCTATAAAATATGTTTTCTCTACCTGATGCCGCATTATTCCAACGGTTTCTTCGCAGTTTGCACCGCCAAAGAAACGATCGTCTTTGCGTCGAGAAGAATTTTACGTAGTTTGCGATCGTAAAAGGCAAAACGGAAATACGTTTCTCGCGCTTAATACCGACGATGCAGAACTTTCGATTTCGTATCTCTCTCGGGTTTTCGTGATTTATGCAAATCTAGAGGCGTAGGAAAGACGTATAGGTGAGAGAGCAATACGGAGGATATATATGCGCAACAAACAACGGATTCGAGATCTATACGAAGTATGGACGGTGTGCTCGTGCAACGTATTTCTGGTTGTAAATCAACGCGTTATGCATAGAAATGGCGCGGTCGCCACTTCCGCCCGTTTAACATTCAGCGTTCCTCTTCACCCACTACTGAACTCCGACACTTCGAGTGACTTAAATCGCGCTCGAGGCTGCGCAAGGCTGCGTGTAATCGCCGTTTGTGATGAATGATTCCCGACCTGTACTGTGGACTATTTCTAGCATCTCGCGATTGGCGATGGAGCATATCGTTCTTTATTACTAATCGAGACGCGTTTAATTATCATGCAAAGGTGGCTTCGAGCTGCGTAAACTCGTTAAGTCCGCGTTATTAAAACGTTCAAACGTAACGTCATCTGATGAGAATTTATGCGAAAAAAGATGCAATATGTGAATCATTATTTAAAAAATTAATTTAAATTATATACTATGTAAATAGTAAATGAGTATATATTTTTTAGAAAATAATTCATGCCTAGTTGATTTCACGAATATATAAATATTTATCACGATATTTATATTTGAAAGAAAGTTACATTTTTTTCATTATAACTGGTTTACTTTTATTACCAATCGCTCGAGAGAAATTATCAAGAGAGTTTTGGCCTAATAAAATCAGCTGTTAAAATCTCGAAATTTAATAAATCAATCTCGCAGTTCCAATCATTTGGAATGATTGGAAGAAAGAGAAAACAGATTAAAATTTTTTTCACAAGAAAAAGAGATATCGTGTTATAAGTTTGGCCGATAAAATCGTCGTAATTTCGTTCGGATCACCACCGGAACTGTAGCCGATCCAACAACTTTTTTCGAAGCCGGCACTCCCACGTTTCGACGAAGTCACGAGCGCGCTTTCACGGCGTATTTGCGCGGCCGTAAAGATACGTCCCTTTTCCTTTTTCCGTCGAGCGACTTGTCCGAGCGCATAAAGTCGGGTCTATAAACAGTTGATAGACAACTCGATCCGGCGCAACGCGAAAGAAAACGATTCTGAGCGAAAGGTCAAAGGGGTCCAATCGTGGCGCGGTTCTCCCCGGGGAAATCTTCTCCTTAAAAAGCACTAATAAAGTTGCGTCAAGTAATACCAGATGTTGCGGTTATCCCGCTTGTGTAAATTTCAATAATAACAGGACGATGGCTGAATGAAGGAGGCGTAATGTTGAACTTAAAGTCGAGATTAGACGTATAATCCATCGGCTTCCACCACTGCCTGTACCAAACTGGTATCTTCTCCCGTACGTAAACATTCATTATCGATTAGCAGTGACGGCGAGATTATTTCTTCGCAATGCGAAACGAAATAGGATACAAAGTAACATGCGACATTCAGTGAGGAAAGGTCAACGTATGTTGGCGTACGTTAGGCGGAAACATGCAAATTGATTATTCTATTCATTCATTTCTTGTCGTCAACACGCGTGATAAAATATACAAACATGTAGTTGAAAATAAATTAATATTTCTATTAGAGAGAAAATTTGTATAAAATGATAGATAAAAAAAAAGTTGAGAGACTACTTTCACAAAATAAAGTAATGAAAAATCAAATTCTTGCGAAGTAGAGATTTCGTGCTTTGTCAACAAGAAATATCTCGCGAGTTGCAGATTCAAAATTTGTAAGTTTAGTTTTCAAGAAAAATCATTCTCATATACAACTAATTATACTTTCGTGTAATCCGCGTACGATTAAGCACTCATGTGTGTGCATTCATGATTATCTAACGATTAATCCGCCCAACGCGTATTCGTATATCCGACTAATGCAATGCCTTGACATGAATGCAAGATAATATGCAACAAACGGGGTTGTGTCGGGATTAAGAGTGGACTTCGTTAGCGAGCAATTGTAACTGAACACATGATCAACGCGCGAAATATTATAAAATTAGATAAAATTTTATATTTAAGAAAAGTTATAAAAGATTAAAAATTTTCTCATTAAAACAAAAATTCTTTTATATATTAATGATTGACGGATATTACAGCTGCAGTTATTCAAATTATTTCACTATTTATTTAATGCATCTTGCAATATTTTAAGTCTTTTTCTATCTCTTTATTTACTATTTGATCATTTTTTTTAATAATATATTTCAATTTTTACTTCTCCACACGCACGAGCGTGAATCCTCGTCGACGTAATTTCGTCCCACGCCAGTCCGACGTTTGTGCATTTGTAATTCATGCAGCTGCATTGAAAAAAGTCAGACGTTATGCTAATGCACGAGCGAGGTATTATTCACGGTCGTATGTCACTGACCACCTACCCGCGCTGAATGTAACTGAATAATAGTATATTGCTCGTCTCTCTCCTATCGCGCATTTTCTTCTTCTCTTTTCGCGCGAACCAAGATTAGATTTTCTTTTCTTCGTTGCTGCCCATTTCGTTGGTCAGCTATAGTAAGGAATCATCGCGAGTTTTGTATATGTTTTTGCGCGAGCGCGTATAGACACTCTCGAAATATTACCGGGATATTAAATTATAATTCGTGGCACGTTCTACCGCATTACTTCATACTTTCCTTTACTATTTATAGGCCGACACTCGTTTCGCTCGTTCGTTCCTATTTCTTGGCAGCGAGAGCTACGAACCGACGCCGAGAAAGCACGCTGACACGCTCGCGAGTGCGATTACGGTCGTGAGAAATCGTTGTGGCAGATGCAACAACGTATGTAGATACGTGCCGTGTCAAGGAAATTGAAACGTTTCTATGCAAATTATGGGAGACCGTGTTTTCCTGCGCGTTGAGTAATATCTGACGAACGGTCCTTGCTAGATCATCACGATATTGTATCGTCGTAGTAAATCGTTATTTATGATGAAATGTCTATCAGCTCATAAATAACTTTCTCACTTTTTCTTAATATTTTCTTGAAAAAAAATATTACGTATAATATACATATAATATTAATATTAATAATATTATATATTATTAATTGT
Source organism: Nylanderia fulva (assembly GCF_048542155.1). Lineage (NCBI taxonomy): Eukaryota > Metazoa > Arthropoda > Insecta > Hymenoptera > Formicidae > Nylanderia > Nylanderia fulva. Next base: position 163,496 of record NW_028190488.1, read on the forward strand.
AATATCTATAGATTACTTAAATTTATATAATATCTTTGCGACTCGTGTCGGCATTGATCAAGCTTAAGTGCAGTTTACTTCATCCTCTCTGTCTTCCAGAGAGTACAAATTTACTTTCATTGTTAAACGGCCACTGCCACCCACAACCATCTGTTACTTTCTTTCCGCGGGCTTAGGTTAAATCACCACCGTACCTACTACAACTTGGTTACATATGTACGCAGCTAGGCGTGGATAAATAAACTTCAACTCGCGCATGCATTGTTCGCTTCCTCAATTCTCGAGAAAATCTTGGCGATGTCGTAAGCGATATTCGAACCGCGAAGTAAATAATAGAAAATACGATTTTGAATTTTCAATTAATCTCGTTATTTTTCAATTGTTAGGTTAATATAAAAACTGACATGTGTTAAACAAATATATTATAAATAATAATTCTAGATTTAATTGAACAAAAGAAAATTTTTGAATCTCTCATAATTGTGACGAAATCTCTTTCCAATTAATTCATCGATTGTAACGCTGCGTATATTCTTACGCAACCCGCGATTTAATTCCAGATCAAATTTCCGATACAATTCCGCGAGCATAATCGATCATCGTACACGACGTGATCGATACGTCGAGTCGAAGACCAGAATACGATGAGTAATTAATTCTATATAGCCTCTTTGTGCGATTTGTCATTAATCGTTTTTTTTTTCATTAAATTTCTCTTTTTAATCGTTTATTTTAGAAACCTAAAATATTAAATTTAATTTTTATAATATCTTTATTAATGAATAAAAATTTATCTTTTAGAAATAATTAATATCATATAATAAAACAAAACAGAATAATAATTATTAAAAATATATAATTCTTCTCAAATTTTTCTTATATGCATATACATTTTAAATCAGTTTTCACGTGAAATATTTATTTAGAGAGAATCTTTGTCAAATTCCATCTTTTATTAAATTTATAAGGATGAGCGTAAGAATATAAGCAAATGTACAATATAGTATCTGAAGTTGTACTCACCGGGATAGCCTTCCGGGATGACTATTTCCGGTCCCACTTTAACGTCGTGACGGTAACGATGCATCAGCAGCGTAGCCGTGACTCTGAGTGATCTCTGCTGTTGCTTGTACAGCAGTATCGGCCTTCCACCGGCACCTTCGACCCTGACCACTCTCGGCAGTGAGAATCTGTCCAGGAACTCGCGCAGCGGCATGAAGCCACCGCCGGAACCCGCGGCCTCGGCAGTCGCCTCTCTCGAGCTCGGCAACGAGTCCTCACCGGTTCCGGTGGCTTCGCCGCTCGATAGTGTCGAAAATTCACCAGTCGATGACATCGCGGCACACAGTCTTTCACAGTATATCTTATATAAAATCCTCTTTACGGTCTCTCTTACATTTCGGTGCGCGCGATATACGTTTCACGTTGCATCCAAATTTCTGATTTTAAAAATGTTCCAAAGTGATTAGATCGAATGACTTTGTCCGCATGCTTGATGAAGACACAGTATCACTGCCTAAGAATTGGATGTTATTTGTTTAGTACATATTATTTTTTGTTTAGAATTTTTATTTTAAAAATCTATATTTTTGACGGAATTAGAAATTGAAAAAATAAAAAAATTATATTAAAATTTCTTTTGAATAATGTAAGAGAAAATGATATCTTTTTCGAAAGTCATTACATCTAGAAAGATTTATAGTGCGATGAAAAAATTTCAAGGAATTAATATAGCGGAAGGAATGATTTTTTCTTGCAATAATATGAGCAACTAGCTTGCTTCCTGCTCGTATATAACGATATGCACCCTGTGTTGCCGGAACATAAAGTGCATTCCTCTCTTTCTCTCTGCTCCTCCCTTTCCCCCGTTCTTTGCTACGTCAACCACCCCCGATGGAATTCGTTATTTCGCGAGGCATGACAGCCTTGACGCTCCAACCGCGTATGAGCTAATGAATGATTACACTTTGGGCACCTTGACGATGATGGTGATGATGATGAATTTATGACGATGATTATCTTCCGTAGCATACCAGTGCATCGCCACTGGTGTTTGCCTTTCGGATGAGCGACTGACTCTATGTCGCGGGAAAACGTGAGCAGAATGATGAAATAGCACGCTCTGCTACTTGCGAAATGTCATCTTTGAAGTCGCAACATAAATGCGGCATAGTTGTAGCAAAGTGAAAATAATACATTAATGAATAACCAATAATTAAATATTATTGTATATGTTTATATATATATTGAAATCATTAGCATTTTTGTTTATTAATATTAATATTATTCTAATTTTTAATTGATAATTATAATAGAATTTTATTTAATGATGATGTTTATTTAATGATGATTTTACTTTCACTTCAATCTACATATTTCATTAATTCTGGTGTGGTCGCGTGTCTCAAAAATTACTCTTAATGGTTAATCTTATATTTTCTCTCAAGTACAAATTTTCGTTTCTAATCCGATTTAGCTTCCAATCCTATATTCTTAGGATTTTCACATAATTAGGAACGATGATTTGTGTCTATTAGCATCTCCTAGAGCGACGTGGAATATAATTTATTCATGCTAGCTGTCATACGCAGTCCATAATGTACTTTCTTGGGTGACTTGCACCTGTGACATTCCATGGCTTCGCGGCGATACTGCGTGCATCGCATACGAATGACGAGAATTAATATTCCACATATGTAAGATATGATGCGCGCGGAGACTCTGGGCATTATCCGCGGTTCCGGTCATGAATATACATGAGATGGGGTATTCTTTTTTTTTTTTTTGTGAACTCGCGGCTCCTTCCTCGTTATTCGCAACAGAATGTTTCATCCGCGAAACTTCTGTAATCGCCATGTAATGGAGTTTTAATTACCTGGGACTAAAGCGACCGTGACGAAGGTATCGTAAATTATTGTAACGGCTGACTACGAAGCATCTTAATAAAGCTTCGTTTTTCTTATATTTGTGTTTTTGTGTTATGTTTTTTTACACGTTTTTACGTGTGTTTTACTCGTCCTACGTGAATCTCTCGTGTTAGTATGCGTTCTATACGCAAACGAATGCTTACTATTCCGTTCGTACGCACAATCTTTTTCAGAAATCGCGTTTCCCCTTCCTATTACACGTATACGTTCACAACAATTATTACGTTTCGACCGAAACTTTCAAAGAGAGACTTACGACTTCAAGTGACTGTGACGGAGCGTCCTTTTTTTCGAGACTTTTCGATTTCACTCTCTGTCTTTTATTATTGTCCGCTGTTTAAAGATGACATTCATCACGTGTGACAGCCGTCAAGTGTCCACTTTGTCGAACATAATATAAGTAGACGTAAAACTGACGCGAAACGAATTGTGAGAATTCTTGATATCAGATAATTAAGCTACATTCATGTTAAACTAAAAAGTCTCATCGCATTTGAGTGCATAATAGATCGTGCGAAGTGAAAGTATAGATTTAGCAATTCGCCCATTAGCGGCTATTCTAAGCTGAAAATGTTTTGTTTTCCACGGTGTTACTGCAGACGTCTCTCCCTGATGTAATTTTCCTAGAGAAGACTTATCGTGCCGCCAAGCACGTAATCCTGGCAGCGATTTTAATCGAGCTTATGAAAGTTTCTACATTACGTGCAACTTTCTAACGATACAATGATTAATTAAGTACCAGGAAAGCAGGGAATTTTAATCATGGTTTTAATTTGGATAAGGTAATAACATTTCGTGAGCGGGATCTATTTTAACACAGTGAAAGTTCAAATCCAATATTAAAGATTATCGACAGTTATTATGTTTTGCACGCTTGAAAGGCACGACGAATACCGATAATTTCAAGAATCATAATTTAGATTTTATGTACACATTGTAGATTTTAATAAAATTTTGCAATAAGCATGCGATATATAATTTGCAAGAGATTAAAATTATGATGTTACGTATTTTTTATCTACATCCTTATTATTCCATGTCATACACAAACAAAAGTAATAATAATGATTATTATTAACAAGGGCCACTTTAAATATTATAATCCATCCTAACGCTGTATATCCATTAGCTTCACGAGTTTCGGTGCACGATCGCACGCTATTAAAAGAATTGATCCCATTCACTGTAATTATCCTTATCACTCACCTCGTCGATCATCTAAACTTAACGACAACTAAAAATCTATTAAAAGCGTCTATCTATACAACATTTTATTTGACTCACTCGTGCGTGTAAATAAAATTAATTATACGAAGCGATCGCGACACAAATGTTAATCAAGACTTTATCTTCATAAAGATGTTATGAGAACACTTCAAACAATTAATGAAAATACGCGTAGAATAAAAAAAAGAAAGTCATTCGTTAAATTTTCTCGCGATTTAAACGCGATTCCATATGATTTTCAATACTTCGGACCGACGAAAATGTTCGCGAGTAGCTCGATACTTCTCGAGAGATCGGATGTACCACGACCGGCATTGATCGAGCGATCGATCGATTGATCGAAGCGTAGCTGCGAGAAAAGCGCGACGAGGAGCGCCCCGACGCTGCAGACGAGATCGCGCGACTAAAAGCTCGCAAACCACAGAGACGCGGCGGAGCACTAACGCCGAGTCGTGTCTCCCCACTTCGAGATCCCCAGTTCAAATAAACTGTATCGCGCAGGCTCGCAGTGTGCTCTCGGGAATCTCTCCCCGAGTCGCCAAGATTTTTCTTTCTTTTTTTCTCCCGCGACTCCGCGACTTCTCTCCTCGATCAGTTCGAAACTTCCGTTTCCGTACGATTTCATCGTACGAATATATTTGCGATATAAAATTCATGCTCTGAGAGCATTTCCGATAGTAATTTCAATCATGATTTCAGTAATGATTAGAGAATTTACGGTTCTGTGTATAAGAATCTATGTATGTTTATATGTAGTCATTTTTTGGAATATTTGTAAATTTTTTATTATAATTTTTTTATTTTTTAGAATAATTAAAATATGAGATATTAGTTTTTTTAAATATTTTACCAAAGCTTTGACTTCGTGCGGTATGGAACATAATATATTTATACGAGTATATGTATATCGGATCGTTTAACAAATTTTAGATTTTGAGATAATATAAGATATTTTAATTCTTATATGATCTAGATTTCTCTTAATTTCTTATTTCAATATTTGTTCAATATATTTCTTTCAAACTTATTCGGTAAAGTCGATAGAAAAGTCTATCCGGTTCGATTGACAACTAAATCACGAGCTCAATATTTGCTCGCAATTAATAATTGCGTACATTATGCAATATGTGCAACCAATTACTGTGTGCATTGGTACCCCGTAATTTGAAATTTCACGTTGTATCCGAGATCTCCGTGAGCTGTAACGGTGTAACCTTCGCACACCTTCATGAACTCTCTTCAAACTAGAATGCCAAGATCACAGTCGCGCGATTTTTCGTCGTGCTGAATTTCTCACCGAACAACAATGATGCTCGCGTAGCGCGACATTACTGCATCCAGCATGCAGCAGCATCATCGTCTCGCATCGTTGTCGGACATCCGAGACAGTCGGCAATTACAAAGACGCGCATAACAGTTAATACCGAGTTATTATAGGTATCGAGGTAACTCGTCGACTTAAATGACTTACGCTATGTTTGCCATATGTTTCCCGAGCAGATGGCGTGCCACTTTCCGCGAATCCGCGAGATGGACCGCTACGCGGCGAATTGCGTAACAATGATCGCCGTCGCGGATCAAAAATGTAAACTTCTTTTGCTACCGCGGTTTTTGTAACTGTATACGAATAAGTCGGCCATACGCGCTGGCCTGGCCTTTATTCGGTTGAAACTAGCTTCTCGTTTGCGATTATCGAAGGAAGACGTCCTCCTTTGCACAAATTATTATTTTATCATGAATCTATACGTGCGATGTGAATGAACTCACATCGTTAATATATACTTAAGATAGGTTTGTCTTCGATAAGCTAGAAATCTCAAGCGCCACATGGTTGCTCTACTTTTTCTAATAAAGATGCGGATCTCGATTACGCGAGTAGATATAATTCACTTCATTTTGTGGATAAGTTATAGTGTGTAGAAGTTTGATGAAATAGAAGCTTAAGATTTATTATATAGCTCAAATATTTTAATAATTTTTATTTATTATATTTAATATATACTTTCAATTTACACTTTCTCGTAATTACGTTACAGTTTGAAAACTCAAACACAAAAAGAATTTACGCGTGCAAGTTTCTGAATAAGCTCTTTGCGCTTCGTTAGTAAGTATTTTCACATGCTTAGTTGCACACCCAACTATCTAATAATTAACCTAGGAACGCGGGAATATTAATGTCTATGTTTAGGGGAGAAACATTGCGCGAGTGTCATTGTCTTCGTAATTGTCGCTCCGCCGCAAAATGATTATTGACTCGAAGAACGTTGATTACAGCGACGAGGCACCAAGGTGCCTCATTGTCTTCTCTACGCGGTGCGTCATTAATATCTTTTCGCTCTGTACCGGTCTGGGTCAAAGGTCGGGAGGAATGTCCGCGCGCTATAGACTCGTCATAGATGTTTTGAATTTCATCGTGCGATATTACGATTGTATGTATCTTTGATAAAGACGCCCTGCATTTACGACCGACGCACGATGTGTCATTTTCTTCTTGGATATACTCTCACACTTGAAAAAAAGAACAAGGCAACGTTCTGAAAAAATAATCGAGCGATACCTCATTTTTATGTCATTAATACAATGATGGGTTTTATAATGCAAATATATCGTCAATCAAATTTTTCTCGCGTGTCAAAAAAGGTGTGATTTATGAAAGAGCCATACAGCCATCGCGTGATAATGATTTTTAGATTGGCACTGTCGGTTAATTATTTCCATCGACTCATCCGTCGTGCTTCGTTAAATAATGACAAGTTAATTCGCCGCGCGGGGTCAATATTCCTTAATATTCCGGGGATCTCTCGCTACTACAGACGGTACACGGAAGCATATCGTACATCGCTGCAAGACGGATGACCTTCCGAAGGTCAGCGCCTTTACTCCCTGATGTGGGTATACACATATGTATACGACGTATATATGCTATACCCGTCCATATATAATACCTTCTCATAAGGCACGTGCGACGAAAGAGAGAAAGAGAAAGAAATTAATTGAAATCTTTACCGAATATAAGAAGATAGTAGATTGTCGGTGTAATGACATAGAAAAGCTGCGGTTAAACGATACCAAACTTTCTTCCGCGTGCGTGCTTCATCATTAAATGATTCGAGTAATCGTTAGTCGTCGTCGCATGACTATCACGCGATTGATTAACGGCTGAGCGATACTGGAGCCGATCGCTCGGCCGGTCGTTGTCGTTATAACTGTTTGTATTGGCGAATTAATTCGCGAATTAACGGCGCATTGTTTTGCCGCCAGTGTGTAGCGCACTGGGATCCCACGACCGGAACCTTTATGTAAACGTTCGTGACTGGTAATTCTCGAGACACCTCCGAGATGATTGCCGAAGGATATCTGCTTCTCTCCGGTTAGTCTCGTCTAATTAAAGTCAGGTAGCGGTAATCGTTGCACTAGATTGCCTTCATGTGTACATCGTCATTTGTTATTTCCAGCTGATTATTATGCTTCTACCTAACTTAGATCAGTTATGTTCGAAGGAGATTGCGTTCAGTTACTTATGTTCGAAGAAGATTGCGCAACAGAACTCGTTACGGCTTCTTATATTAGCAAATATGAGGAAATCAATAATCGATAATTGCAATAACTTACACTATTATACATTGAATAGGATAATAGGAAATAATGCTCAAGAATTATGCATGTAAATTGCGTTGATAATTCTTTTTTTATTACATACATATCTATATATAGAATGCGCTATTCTTTTAATTGAGATTGATATAAATTTGTGTTTTGAGAGATATTAGAAACATTAAATAAATCTTATAACGCAATTGTTTAACTCGTGACATATCACATATGGCTCTATAATATACATATCGAGCTTGTAATAATTAAATACAGTGTACGCGCGGCCCCGATGTTCAAGCTTTATTTCTCTTTTTCGAAGAGAGAGAAGAATCAGTATGCCTCGAGGCTCATTGATCATCTTATAAATAACCATGAAGATTCTAAAAGGACAGCTCTTAATGAAAATGTCAGGGATCGAGCAAAAACTTATCGGCGAACGGAATTATTCGATACTCATTGCATAGTGTCCGCCGAGGAGATACACGTCATTCTTGTCGTCGATTTTTCTCCGTTGATTTGCGTCTCGTCGATGTTGCACTTCTCATCGCGGGCACTCTCGTCTCGATCACGAAAAAGAAAACGTACTTTTCTACGTTTCATGAGTTTCTCGCGACATTCTCGCCGGCGCAATCATCATGCGAGTAATTCGGATTCTGCGGTAGGTATTGCGTGTAACGATCTTCTATCGATCTCTTATAATCCTAGAGACACGTACCTTTCCAATTCGGAGGTGAAATCTGGCAACTCGTAGCGTTACGAAGAGAACGTCATTATTTCGGACGCGTTGTTGATTCTTTTGTGCCACGACGTTACCGCGAAAATTATAGTAATTTTGTCTTTCATGCTTTTAGATGTGTCTAACTTGCATTTTGTCACAGCGGCGTTAAGAGTATTCTGGGAATTGCCGTAGCGAAAGGAGAATCGGCGTTGAAAACATAGAGAGATTGCTCGAGGAAATTATACAAATACGCGATGCATCGTAAAAAAAAAAAATAACGCACTTTCTCCTATTGAATTTAAGTAACGTTGTAACTTCAAGACTCGATGAATTAATCACGAGTTAATTACTTTTGAAAAAAATTTTTACAAGTTCTATAAAATTTCTGATAGCTTATTTTTGATGTCATGTGAAGGCTGTAATTGAAGCGCGTGCAATAGCTTTACTCAATTGCACTAATACACCGTAGTGTATATTCATGAGCATCTCAGGTATACACGTGATCGTCTGTTCGCCTTTTAAAGATTTCTTGTCCCGACGGACCACGGTAACCCGTAGGAATTAACACGTCCTGGAGAATAAACGTCGGATGATAGATTTATGCGCCTGTATGAAGTTAGCCCCCCATTTTTCGAATTTTAAAATTTTAAAGGTTGTTCCAGGTTGTTCTAGACTTGTTCTAAATTGTTCCAAAAGATCAAATTTAAAAAATAAAAATTTTCGCGAAAAATGGAAAAAAACGATTTTTTGACCTGGCCCCCCATTTTTCGAAAATCGAACTTTTAAAGGTTGTTCCAGATTGTTCTAGTTGTTCTAAACATTGTTCCAAAGTGATAATTCCCTAAACAAAATATTTCACGAGATATAATAAAAAAATAGTTTCGTGCGCTAAAACAGTATTTTTACGTTTTCGGCTATAGTTATTATCTCTTAAACACCAAACTGTATATTTTAGCTAAAAACGAACAGAACAACCTGGAACAACTCTCAATTTTGCTAGAACATAATTTTAAAGAGTACTTTACTCTTGGAAATAAACACATTTTTCGTGTTTTTTGTATTTTTCGACCGATAACGACGTGACAGCGATCCCAAACTATAGAACAATTACGTACTGGCATAGAACAACTTGGAACAACTCTCAGTTTTGCTAGAACATTATTTTAAAGGGTACTTTACTCTTGGAAATAAACACATTTTTTTTGTTTTTTCATCTTTTTTGCCCGCTAAAGTCGCGATAGCGGTCCCAAACTATAGAACAATTACGTACTGGCATAGAACAACTTGGAACAACTCTCAATTTTGCTAGAACATAATTTTAAAGAGTACTTTACTCTTGGAAATAAACACATTTTTCTTGTTTTTTTGTGTTTTTCGACCGATAACGTCGCGACAGCGGTCCCAAACTATAGAACAATTACGTACTGGCATAGAACAACTTGGAACAACTCTCAGTTTTGCTGGAACATTATTTTAAAGAGTACTTTACTCTTGGAAATAAACACATTTTTTTTGTTTTTTCATCTTTTTTGCTCGCTAAAGTCGCGATAGCGGTCCCAAACTATAGAACAATTACGTACTGGCATAGAACAACTTGGAACAACTCTCAATTTTGCTAGAACATAATTTTAAAGAGTACTTTACTCTTGGAAATAAACACATTTTTTTTGTTTTTTCATCTTTTTTGCTCGCTAAAGTCGCGATAGCGGTCCCAAACTATAGAACAATTACGTACTGGCATAGAACAACTTGGAACAACTTTCAATTTTGCTAGAACATAATTTTAAAGAGTACTTTACTCTTGGAAATAAACACATTTTTCGTGTTTTTTTGTGTTTTTCGACCGATAACGACGTGACAGCGATCCCAAACTATAGAACAATTACGTACTAGCATAGAACAACTTGGAACAACTCTCAGTTTTGCTAGAACATTATTTTAAAGGGTACTTTACTCTTGGAAATAAACACATTTTTTTTTGTTTTTTCATCTTTTTTGCTCGCTAAAGTCGCGATAGCGGTCCCAAACTATAGAACAATTATGTACTGGCATAGAACAACTTGGAACAACTCTCAATTTTGCAAGAACATAATTTTAAAGAGTACTTTACTCTTGGAAATAAACACATTTTTCTTGTTTTTTTGTGTTTTTCGACCGATAACGTCGCGACAGCGGTCCCAAACTATAGAACAATTACGTACTGGCATAGAACAACTTGAAACAACTCTCAGTTTTGCTAAAACATCATTTTAAAGGGTACTTTACTCTTGGAAATGAACACATTTTTTTTTTGTTTTTTCATCTTTTTCGCCCGCTAAAGTCGCGACAGCGATCGTAAACTATAGAACAGTTACGTACTGGCATAGAACAACTTGGAACAACTCTCAATTTTACTAGAACATGTTTTTTTCCAAGAGTAAAGTACTCTTTAAAATTATGTTCTAGCAAAATTGAGAGTTGTTCCAAGTTGTTCTATGCCAGTACGTAATTGTTCTATAGTTTGGGACCGCTATCGCGACTTTAGCGAGCAAAAAAGATGAAAAAACAAAAAAAAATGTGTTTATTTCCAAGAGTAAAGTACTCTTTAAAATAATGTTCTAGCAAAACTGAGAGTTGTTCCAAGTTGCTCTATGCCAGTACGTAATTGTTCTATAGTTTGGGACCGCTATCGCGACTTTAGCGAGCAAAAAAGATGAAAAAACAAGAAAAATGTGTTTATTTCCAAGAGTAAAGTACTCTTTAAAATTATGTTCTAGCAAAATTGAGAGTTGTTCCAAGTTGTTCTATGCCAGTACGTAATTGTTCTATAGTTTGGGACCGCTATCGCGACTTTAGCGAGCAAAAAAGATGAAAAAACAAAAAAAAATGTGTTTATTTCCAAGAGTAAGGTACCCTTTAAAATAATGTTCTAGCAAAACTAAGAGTTGTTCCAAGTTGTTCTATGCCAGTACGTAATTGTTCTATAGTTTGGGACCGCTGTCGCGACGTTATCGGTCGAAAAACACGAAAAAACAAGAAAAATGTGTTTATTTCCAAGAGTAAAGTACTCTTTAAAATTATGTTCTAGCAAAATTGAGAGTTGTTCCAGGTTGGTCTGTTCGTTTTTAGCTAAAATATACAGTTTGGTGTTTAAGAGATAATAACTATAGCCGAAAACGTAAAAATACTGTTTTAGCGCACGAAACTATTTTTTTATTATATCTCGTGAAATATTTTGTTTAGGGAATTATCACTTTGGAACAATGTTTAGAACAACTAGAACAATCTGGAACAACCTTTAAAAGTTCGATTTTCGAAAAATGGGGGGCCAGGTCAAAAAATCGTTTTTTTCCATTTTTCGCGAAAATTTTTATTTTATAAATTTGATCTTTTGGAACAATTTAGAACAAGTCTAGAACAACCTGGAACAACCTTTAAAATTTTAAAATTCGAAAAATGGGGGGCTAACTTCATACAGGCGATTTATGCTGGCCTTCGGTATACTTTTATAGAGGCCACGCTACCGCAGGTAAATGCATGAGTCACTTTCGCGATTTTTGCGCGCTTTATTAACTTCACTATAATTACATATGCATAAAGTCATTTACAAAAATTAGTACGACACGAACATAATGACAAGATTGCTACATCCCAATATATATATATATATATATCAGTGCGTAATTTGTGTGTGTATTCATCTGCATTATATAATAAATATTCTCAAGTTTCTCATGTACCATAAATAATAGAACAATGTTAGAAAATATGTAATAACAGTAAATAACTATACAATTTTCATGTCTATAATAAAAGAAATTATTCGCGATTTTATTAGATTAATTCCGTAACGCGTAAATAATAGAGTTTCTTATTTCCGGCATTTCGTCAAAGTTTAGGTTGTGTCAAACTCGACGTCGATTGTGCGCACGCGACGCAGGTACGCCCGTAAGAAGTATTGGAGAAAAACTTGAACTCTCTCTTACGTCGGCCGGCCGTTTCTCGTCGTTACACTCTAACGACTCAGCCACGCAGAAATAAGTGCAGCGAGACGCGCCGTGCGTGAATCGATTCAAGGCTCAGTGCGCACGATCCTTGCACGATAGCATTGCAATCCATAGTATACAACTGCTATCGCGTTATTACACGTAATGCTCGACGTATATCTATATCAGTTATAATCCGATGAGAAATTGGGATAACAATTTTCTCACATGGAGCTTCCATGTGTTTGTGTGTTCAAGGTTGCGTTTGCAATAAAAAGAATTTATAATTTTGCAGAATATCGGAGTAGATATCATCAATTAAAATGTAAAAGCCGTAAATAATTTTTAGCCTTAAACGTGCATACTATTATCTGAACATGTAATTAACTTTCTTGACGATATGTTATTACATAAATCGATTTCATCCATTAGCGATATAAAAAGACGCGATAGTATTTTGATATTAAGCACATATATCAAAGTAATGACAAGCTATGTGACTATATTCGTTTTATTATCTATCATCCAAGTACACTATCGCTTCTCTTAGTAACATAAATATAAATTAATTACTTATAAATTGACTCGACTTATAAAATGACTCGACAGTATATAAACAATAACTTATTAATCTTTTATTTGTTTTAAACAGTTAATTTTTTGACAGTGTATTCAACTGTTTTTATATATTTTTTTATTTCTGTTGCATGTATAAATGGATGTTTTTTTATGCGTACTTGGAACGTATATTTTTTACTTTTTATATCAGTAAAATCTTAAGATATATTTTACTGTGATTTATATTTAAATGCAAATTTTGATGATGACATGCTATCTGTTTTTCTCATTTACTATATTTATGAAGAAAATTGCTTTGAGTTTTACGAGTCGATAATATATATTTGACAGGAACGTAAAGACGTACAGATTGATTCTCGTACAGAACAGTGAAGTTTTTTTTCCAACGTGTCGTAAAACTCAACCTCAAATGGCGACGACATGGTCGGATTTCGTAAAGGCGCGGTAGCGACAGTAGTTTCCCTTTCGTTCGTGCATTCTACGCTGCATAAGTACACCGCGTGGGCGAGTGTAACCGCACGTGCGTGCAAGCACATGTACGTGTCATACGATACAGCGTGCAGTTCGCTTGCTTACGTGTCAATAATTTGGCGAACGAGAATTATTTTACACGTGAATTCTTTTCGACCGCGAGCGACACGTGTAGCACGTAATTTTACGCTCATAAAATTTACACGCGAAAATTTCAAAACCAGCCGCAAGGCACAGAGAGTCGGCGTAAAAAAATGTATCTAATAGTGCCAACAATCGTTTGTTAAAATAGGAACGTAAATCAAAAGACATCAGCCAAGAAAATGCGATAGTTGGATCATTCTTGCGATACGCGGCGAGTTTTTTGCAATACGAGACTGCAAATGGAATTAATGCAAAATACCAATACGGTAAATAGTGCCGATTAAGTTTATGGCGTACTTGCGGTAGGATTGTGCAAACGTCGCAGCCAATCGTGTTCGCGAATTTTATGGCTGACAAAGATCGATGCTTCTACGTAGAGGCTTGCGTAATCGTGAAAAGATGTGAGGGACGAGTCACCTTGCTCCTCTTAAGCATTCATACATATTAAACGCCTCAATTTCACTCTCGGCCGTGTACGCGCCATCTTTGGCTTCCATATTCACGCTAAAATTGTGCAACTGCACGATGATGCATCGCGTACATGCATTTCTGACCATGCTTGTCCGTCTCTGACGCGCTCTGGTCATTTTAATGCGATTAAGATAAACTTTCCAACTCCAACGTACTCACAAGAAGTTCAACATGAGAAATTATTCCGTAAAATTCTAATTATTTATTTATATACGTACATATATGTACGTACAAGCGAATAAAAATTTTTGCCAAGATTTAGTCTCGCAAATTCGCTTAGGTATACACTTTGATCGTCACAAGAAACGTAGTAACGTCATCGCATATGAAAACAGCTGATACAGTTACTCGACGCTTTTTTGACGTAACAGCCAAGTTCTCGCATATATTGTTAAATATTTTATGACAAATAAAGATTCTTCCTTTAAAGTTGAACTATGTAGGTCATAGAGAGATTATTCAGAGCAGTATTGCGATAATATTGTATAATTTGTAGAATGTTTTCTGCATAAAAGTTTGCGCGCACGTGTATGTACTACTACCGGCCGATGAATAATATTACTTCGGCATTGTTCGCGATTTTTATCCATCGAACGGAGATAATTCGAGATAGGCGATATTTTATGAGTGTATTGCGGGACAAGTAAAAAATGCTTCTAAATGTCTGCTACGGCTACAGCTAATGATCGTACGTGTGATTTATTACTGTTCGCAAGATTTACAAATCGATTAACCGTTCGTATCTGATATAAAAAGGAATCTATAATTTCATTTAAAACAATGAAACAACTTATGTTTCCGCGAATACACATTATATATCTTCAGTGATCGCGTTGTTGAAAACTTTGCGCGCCAAATTACTTCCATAAAATTCTCATTCAAATTCTCTCATACGAAACTAAGAAAAATTAAATTAATCGTTTATTACGCAATTTTACAATACAGTGCACATATTTTGTTATATATTATAACGTAGGTTTATTTTTTCTATTAAAAAGATATATAAATATTCTTAGAAAATGTCACGTCACATTATTCTTGAGCTTTAGATGGAAATTTATCTCGGAATGCTCGTAGTTAAATGAAAAGTGAAACCGCGATAGAGCTATAAGGACATTCGGCTTTATCGCCGCAGAAAATTAATATTGCGATTGATAAGGATCGATAACGCCAGTTCGATCCACGAATCAGCGGCATTATTTGTCACGAAGCCGATCGGCAATCGGACTGGCCATCGACGATTCAAGATAGAGTGACCGGTTGTGTTCCGCGTGCCCAGCGTGTCTGGTGACCAGAGTAGCGTGCAATCGTTTCTGATCGGCGGAATATATCCGCGACCGGATTGTTGTATATACGATGCCGGTTTTATGTACTGCCGCGAACACAAGCGTGCGCGGCGCATTAAATTACCCGTATCCGTGTCAAGCGCGTCGTTACAGAATTACTTATAAACCGTTAAAAACGGCGGATAATGCCGCGTCGTTCGACGATTTTCTTAATCCGTCGACGTGAGCTGCGCGTAAAAACGATTGAGGAGATACGAGATGGAGTAAATTGACTCAACGATTACGATATTTCCGCTTTCTGACACGTACTTTTAACTGTAGATTCTGCAAACAATAAATGGAGATACATCTTTTCCTTTAGAGAAAACTTTATAGTAGCATTTTTGTCTAAATAAAATGCAATTGTGAAATTAATTGGAAAATAAGTATTTTAAAAACAAAGTTTAGAGAACTCTCGGTAGAAAGCGTAGACGGATACTTGTTATCTCGCCTTTACTAGTGTCGCGAGAGACTTTGTTTCGGTGCCGCGTGCGTCGTAAAACCGGACGGTTGCCTAATGTTACGATACTGCGAATCTCGCGGAGATCTCGAATCTCGGGTTAACGTGAGAGAGCTCCGGCGAATAATCGCGCGATGGCGCAATAATCCCGTGAGAAACGTCCCCGCCTTTATGATCCATATCGGACCCGCGGAGGTTCATGCCCCTCGGGTCTCTGTACGATGATCTTACGAGTCATCCCGTCTGCCGCGTAAGAGATCATCGAACAAATGGCGGAAATGATCCCGGCAAATGACAGCATTGGACCTGATAAGGACTCGCTTCCTGGTATATGGCCCCTTTCGAGGATATACTCTTCGGGGAACGATATGCGCCATATAGTTCCGCAGCCGGGTTCTTTGAGAGTCGTTAGCACTTCGTATATACATATATCCCCCAGTTGTGAAACGATTTGCCAGATACGTTGCGTAATTGTTGTAATAAACGATCCTTATTATCATAGAGAGGCAACAGGCAGGGCGTGAAAGAAACGGTAATTACGCGCTCCCGCAGTACGCGTTAAAGTTGGAGCCAATGTGCATCCGGAAATGTTCGCCGTGAATAGTTTATTCAACATAATTTATTTGATCTCAATTAACTTCGCCGTTGATAAATGTCATGTTACGTATGTAAAATTCTCATCGTGTTTCCTGAGAATTATTCAGAGAATTATTATCAAGGATTAATATACAGTATTTAATACAGTATTCAAAAATGAAAGTTCAAAATAGAATTAACAATACAATTTTCTCCTCAGAACTTTTTTCCTCAAACACGTTTATAAAGATACATATATTCTACATATTTTTTTATATATTATTTACCATATAATGACGTATGTGCGATCCGAAAAAATTACTTAACAGGTACTTGTATACAATTTTCAAATAATATAAAAATTTAAGAACATATATTCTAAAATTTCACAACTATAAAATACCCATGTTTAAAAGTTTTCTAGGATTTTAATTTGGGAAAATTGGGCTTGTCTCTCTACCTTGTACTTTTATTCCAAGCACGTTAGCGATACATTTTCTTGATTCTACGTAAAATGCCGGACATGCAACGTTACATAACGATAATAATAAGCCATCCTCGTAGTATCAGCCGTGAAAGCAACGTTGCAAGGTAATTATTATTGCAGCGCACGCAGTTCGCAAAAGTCTAGAAAAAATTATTATCTAATGAAAATAAAACGTCGCACACGCAGACGTCATTCGACTATCGTTGCTGAATCGGAAAAAGTTTGCCAACCTCGCCGCAATATCGCGCAACGCGAAACACACGAAATGCATTTACGCAAGAATTCACGTTTTACGCTTGAGGAACGCATAACGGGTAGGTCCGAGTTATTGATTTGTTTCTATTTTTTTTCTACGATACGTATCGTTGTGCGAACGTAAGATGTAACATAATTTCAATTGTGAAACTATAGTTACAAATCTAAATTATTTTTATTCCATTATCTGTGTGTTTATTGGTTTTTAAAAAGTGAAAATAATATTAAATACAGTAAAAATTATGTGTTATTTTCTCCAAAGCTAAAGAAATTATACAATTAATGATATAATTATATTAATACTAATATCTTAGAAAACTCATTTTAATTTTTTTTTCTAACAGTTATGAAAACACGAGAGGTATTACGTATTATTTGTATATCATATTAAATTATTATTAAAATATACGTTACTTTAATCTCGAATACATTTTAGCGATCTATTCAAACATTCGTCTACTATATTCGCATAACGAAGTCAGGTTTACTCAACGTCAATAATGTACTCATGTCGCGACTGTACATGTAAATGCCGAAGCCGGTAGTTAGTAATAGATTTACCTTCGTTGCCGACAAAGTGGCAGGGTCTTTCAGAGATTTTAATTACTCGACTTAAGCACTCGTTAGCTCCGCTCAATTATAGGAAGGAGAAACGAGGAAGTGAAATAAAGTTAACGCCAATCGCTCGGATCCGCATTGCTGGGCATCGTTGCCGTTGGTCATCGGATCTCATTTATTTATCACCTCTCTCTGTCTGACAAGCCGATATTCCAAGTGTCATAATACGTTACTTTAAATGGCATTGAATTTTGAATTATTTGATAACGCGATCTAATGAATAAGATTGTAGATCATAAATCAAGCTTTCTTTTCACGCAATATAAATTATCAATTTTTAATATAGGTGAAATTTGACATTAGTCTGATTAATTTTAATACGCGCTATATATGCGGCTATGATAAAGAATTACTTGATAACACGATCTAATGAATAAGATATAAATTATAAATCAAACTTTTTTCACCCAATATAAATTAACAATTTTTAAGCGATATATAGACGAAATTTAACATAGTCCGCTCAATTTTAATATGCCATGTATGCTCGTATAGGTATCTATTTTTCTTAAGCAAAAATTACACGCAGAAAATTATGCGACTATCATAAAGTACACCCACTTAACATAACTTTTGACGAAAAAATCGGATGGAGACTGAAAGCTATCGAGCCTTCAGATTGAAACTGAATATTGCTGCGTAGGTGTTCGAGTGCTGACATATACCGAAGACAATGTAGCGGGCAACATCGCCGGCAATGTAACCGGCTTCGATATGAACGCGACACTTTCGCTTCATCCATGTTCCGGGCGATTCGCTCGCACGATGAGGAGACGCGTCGCGTATTCTCAGGATAGGGAGACGTGCAAAATGCGGCCAGTCTTTCGCGCGAGTCTCATTATGCGATTCGGTTTAAAGCCGCGTTAAGGAATCCAGGTAGAGCGAGTTCGCGTAAAAGCAACAGAGTATATACATATATACGCGAGCCGCGCGCGAATAAAATGTTTTCGCTCGTTTAATGGCAACAATCGCGTTCTCACTTTCGATAAAGCGCTCGGACATAAATAACGACCCCTCGGTGCCGTACGTACCTATGTAATGTACCTGTATACGCAAAGTACTCTGGGAAAAAAGTTCTCGCATATGCGCAAGGACGTGTCCTGCTGTGTGCGCAGTGCTTGTGCAACATGCATCTCGTTTCGAAGAATTCCCGGTTGGCGCTATAACTTGTCGGTGAACGGATACGTTTTGTACCGTGAGTATAAATTATGAGATACCATGATTGATAGAAAGAGTGAACGTTATTGATGTCTTTTCAAAAATAGATGCTTAGGGAGGTTGCAATCTTTATATAAATATATCACAAAAGTGCCTTAACTAACTTTTTTTAAATTATCACAAACTATGTTCGTTTTGTATTTTATTAATAATGATTATACTACTTCAACGCGCAATTATTTATCTCAAACAAAAATAATTATAAAATATTTTTATTTTATAATAGATTAAATATAAAATATATTTTTTTTTCTTTACTTTATACCATATGCTCTTGTCTACGCCACTGTCACATTATAATAGTACAACTAAATACCAGACACAAGTTGCATGTCGACCACGGCGTATAAAATAATAAAAAAAAATGCGATTTCTCTCGCGAGACTCCCGATATAGAATTTTCAAGGATATCTGTTTCTTTAATAGTAAATAGAAATTTACATTTATGAGATACTTCTACGCTGCACGAGGGTTCGTGCGACAACGTCTCGATTATCAAGATGCGCGCGTTTAATTCTGACGATGAGCAAGTGGAAAAGTATTTCTCTTTGCGCGTTGAAAAAAAATCGCTAAAATTTTATTCCGCTTCTCGTCGTGAGTAGCTTCTGTGGTTGCACAGAAATTTACAATTATCTTGCTACTTTGAAACACATCCTGGACAAGAGAAAGAGACAGAGAATCGTTTCCGAATGACTTCATCGTGACTGACGTCAAAACTCCGCCCGAAGTTTATCAAGCGAGCAACTATGTGAGAAATCATGCAATTATTCAGATTATCGTCGCGAGATAAGGTCTATTATGCCTCTGTTAAATCTTAATTAACGATTCAACGTTCACGCTCTCATTCCACGTTTATCGGAATAACGCTGTCTGCCGCACTCTTACGTCTCGATGTCGCGAAACGTCTCCATTATTACTAAGCCCGGCGACACCTTGCAAGCTCGTCGATGTCGGACGATAGCCTGATCGCGATGAGAACGAGCTCTGGGGCCGCGGGCGATCGTTGCGGGTAGAGAAAAAAAGTCGCAAAGAGGAAGAAAGAGAGAGAGAGAGAGAGAGAGAGAGAGAGAGAGAGAGAGAGATAACCGTCTTTCGAACTTAGCAAGACATTCATCCAAACTGGATCTTGATCTGGGCGGGGTCGGCTATCGAATCGATCTGAAAAGAGACATCGTCGATTTCTCCACCGCAAGACCCAAGCCGCAGCGCCGTCGCATCGTCTCGATTCCGTTCTCCGGGGGAGATATATTCGCGGAATGAAAGTTACGATCGGAGCAGAAAGAGAGAGAGAGAGAGAGAAAGAGAAAAAAAGAAAGCGAAGTGCGTCGAGAAAAAAAGAACGGGCCGAAGAGGCGCGAAATGCAAATTGATCGCGCCGTGATTGGCTCTATTCATCGGTCGACGTTTGCGGTCCTTTCTGATCCATTGATTGATGCATCCTGAGTTTGTTCGTCCAATATCTGACCGAGGTCGATCCGTCTTTCGTCTGCTAGCAAGAATACGCACGCGTACTTAAATGCCTCGAATGCACACGTGGGTGTATATGCGTTTAGGTATGCAGTAGAGTACATGCACTTTGGTCGATGAGGAGACACACGAAGGAATCGTGCATTATTATAGACCGTGTGCCGTACTCGGGCGAGGCTCTTAAATCCCCGACGACGAGGCTTAAATCAATCACCGTAATTAACGTGCGCTTTGTACCGCTAGAATGCAGGTTATTAAAGTGTTCTTATTGCATACGCGGCAGGATACGATCGTTCGCTCTTGTTCGTTATGTCGAGTGGTGTCTATGTCCATCGTTCGTTGATTTAGCCGTCAAAAATTCGAAAGGCGAGGCTTCGTTAATTGGAATTTGCGTTTCACAATCCGTATCATAAATTCATGAACATTATTACTGTTCAATTTATACTGCGTAATTCTTCCTCTCTTTCTCTTTCAGCGCAGGATGTGTTTTAAAGAAAGTAAATATTTTGTTATATTATTAGTATCTCTCTCTTTACTATTTTCCTTCTTTGTTTTTAAATTAGATTGGTACTATTATGCTGTGTAGATTTTATCACACAGCATAATAGTCACACGACATTAAAACGATAAGCGACCAAAGCAACTTATAAGTATGGTGCAATCAATTCCATTATGTTAAAATTATTAGCAATGTTATTTGAAGATAAGCGTGATACATAGATTGGTAAAAAATCCGCGATTATTGTCTCGCGGATATAAATATCTGAAATTTATAGCGTATCTCGTGCGCAAGACGGTGATTAACCTCTTGACCTAAAATTAATACAGACGCGGCATATAAAATCGGTCGTGCTCCGATAATCTCGAAACACGGGTGATACTTTACGATAAGCCGCTAGTATCGCAAAGAGAAAAAATATATAAATTTCAATCAACTCGCAATCGATCGGCATCTAGAGCCGAACTTATTACTTAGCGTCTCTTAAATTATTTTGATATTATAAGGTTGTTGCACTTAATTATTATTCTGAAGTTAATTTTTTACATAGAATTTTGCGCTCGAGAGAAATTAACGGCGCCGGCTTATTGTTATGCGGGCACCGATTCAATTACAGTTACGCCAATACACGAACGCGTTGTTTATCACGTCGGTGTTAATGTTTATTACTCATATACGGGTGAACGACACGTAAATGTGACTAATAAAAGACCGCGCGACGGGAAGCAGTAATAAAATTTTATTTTCGTAACGGGAGAAAGCGATAACACGTTCGACAATATATACGTCGACGAAATTATCGCGAACATTGTGACGCCATGCTGTCGAAAGATTGTCATAAGATTTCGTTACACTTTCGCTTCTTCGAGACGTGCACGCATCGGTGCGTGCAAATAATAATTTTACGTAATCGCGGAAGAGTTTTTTTTTATCGCGTTCTTACGCGAAACTCGCGAGTAAACATACCCAAGGCTCTCGGATCTCTCACTTGCAAATTAATCTTCGTAAATTCAATCGCGCTCCATACTAGCTCTCATTATTTCTTCACGGTATGTTCAAGGTAACGCGAGCTATTATTGTATTCGAGCGCTCGTGCTTCGAGTTCCATTTCCCTCCAGCGATTCAGTTCTCTCGCCTTCGCGCGGAACGGTATTTTAAGTCGGCCGGGAAAAAATCCGCTGATACTCATCGTCGTATTTCACACGTGGCGCGCGAGGAGGAGAAAAAAAATCGTGCAGATTTTTCGCGAGTTAACAGCGGTCTGCTGCCCTTCGGGATAACTGTAATCCCTATTCCATTCTCCGGGCGCATGAACCGTAACGACGGTTGACAAGCTTATCAAATTGCACGCCTATTTGAGATTCTCATTACACGCATTACAATGGATGACGTGGTGATATCTATCATTATGAACACATACATATGGACGTAGGTTGAAGAAGGCCGGTCAGTGCTTTCATCGGATAGCGTATGCACGCGAAAACTCAAGAACCGCAAGGTCGTCGATGATGATATAATGAATATTCAAGAGTCGATTCGATAGGTCATCGTTAAATGTTCACCTTTAAATTGACATCGATTAAATCGTTATAATTTATTAATCAGAAAAATATTTTTTTAATTTTATATTTTACATTTTTTTATATTTTAAGTAAATCTAAAAATGCATTTTATCAAATCATATATACGTGTATATTTTACATCTCTAATATCTGAGTTATTAGAATATGCTTTTAATATACTTTTAATATACTTTTAATATACTTTTCTCTACATAAATATAGATACTATATTTAAAGAAAATTTTCTTGGCAAATGCATACAGAATCATAATACAAATATTTTAATAATGCGTTCAACATTTCGCATCGTCCGAGCAATTAATGTGATTTCACGCCGATATCGTGTGCTCACGTGTTTGGATATATACGCGCGTCGCGAGTGCTTAGGAGGAACGATGCGGGAATTAAATAAAGTTATGCAATGATTGAATTAACTGAATATATTCTTTAGTGTAAACGGTACGCGTGAATACAGTTAGATATATCGCTCGGATTACAAACGTGATGCGTCCGTGCGCGGCAACTATCGAAGACGGTATATCGTTATCTCAAAAATCTCCTATTTATACCTTGCCTCCTAAAACGCCCTTCGCTAGGCTTCGAGAGGCTTCGCGAATTTTCCATCTATTTTTATTTCTTCGTTTCTGTCCTACTCGTCTTTTGTCTCGTCTGTAATATTTTATTTATATTTACTTGTGCCTTTGTCCTTTTCGTATATGTCAGTGTTCGTATTCGTATGCGTGTTTTCCTTATTAATCTCAGGGAAGTATGTGACGATGTAATCGCCACACGTGAATATTTGCATTTTGATACGCTTACTCTGTCAAACTCAGCAGCATTGGAAACTCATTAATTCCATCGAGTCGGTAGCATTTAAATAGTCGGAAAGCAGCTATCACGACTGGCAGCTTCGGTTGTTTATCTACCAGCTATTCCTAAGTATTCTGCCTGGCTAATTCCGCTAGAAATCGTATTCGGGAGAACTTATCTTCGCGTCTCCTAGTAAAGCCTTCCCCCTCTGTAAAGTCTACTTCTTTTCGATGCAGAAAAAAATCAAATTTATTAAATTCCAGTTTTGATATAAGGTTTATACTATGTACTGAAAAATGCAAATATAATTTTTTGTTGAATTTTTAGGTTTTTTTATAAGCCCATTTACTAAACAAAATTTTCTTTATTCGCAAAAATAGGAATAAGCATTTATATTATATTAAAAAGAAAACAGAGTAGTCTTTCTTTAATGATTTCTATTTTCAAGATGAGTTTACATATATGTGGATTTCTTTCTTCCAATTCGAAAGGACTTTTCGCTCTTTCGTGAATCCGCATACAAATAGGCTATTCCGATTACATGTGCGAATATATATATTTATGTACATGGCCATGTGTGACAGTATTCTCTAGCGCGCACGCGTGTATTTGTCCGCTCGCGCGGTCTTAAACGGCACACCACTGCTCTCAGCAAAACAAGTGGTCTAGCCAGTCGAGCAAATTACCCACACTTATTCCTCGGCTACGTACGTAAGCGAGCAGCTAGGACGTCTTCATCCCGACATCGGCGGGCTGCTGTTGCTGCAGCAGCAGCTGTGCAGCGCGCGCGCGCCGGGGCTTGTCCCGTTGCTTAGCCGGCCACGATTTTTTCGGTCTCACGCACGATCGATTCCATCGATAATTATCGACGTTACTTTTATATATCCGTGATGTGCCCCATGACTCGTCCTCGATGAATCCCGATGTAAATCTGCATGACCCTTTCGCGGAACGCTGACCTCTTCGTTTTCACCAGCTAAGCAATAAACATATTTTTTTTTAGAAATACTAACGACGAAATGAAACGATCATTTAAGATCTTTAAATTTTTCTATAATTTTATAATTAATTTATAATTATAGATATATTTTTATAATTCTATAATTTCACTCTTAAAAATATTTCTAATTATTTGTAATCACTAAGAGTGAGTGAAATCTTTTTACAATGTTAAATTTTTAGAAAACGTTTCTCATTTTCGTGCAAATGCATTCGTGTTCATGGATGAAGTGAAGTCAGATCCCGGTTGTAGCGATTTATCTATCCGCGATTCTGTTATTCCTTTGGTCGGCAATCTCCGGAAATATCGCGATCGACGCGATAAAGCGGCGTCTTTTGCTGTACAATGCCGGCGTTTGTTCCTTCTGAATGCGAAACAGCAACCGTCGCGCAAATGAAATACGGTGTCCGTGAAATGACGCGCGAGTTGCGTGTAAAATTAGATATGTGACAAGGATTAATTAACCATTTTATATTTTTCCGAAGCTGGATAATAACTGGAAACAAGACGTGCAAGTCGATAAATGCTTAGAATCATGTAAATCGTTCGCTACATGATAATCTCGCGTTTACGCATATCGATGTTCTGTTCCTCCTTCCTCATGCGCGTGTTTTTCCCTTTTTTCATAATTAGTTCGATTTGTGCGACGTTTTAATCTTGGGATTTTATCAAGGTTAATATCAAGTAAAATACGAGATTACTGGATATTTATTTGTTGAGTGGCTAAATTAATGATTGTTTTCTGATTGCGAAAGCATTAATAATGTCTTTGCGTCATAAGCGCAGAATTTTAAGATTTTTTATGCATAAATTATTTATAATGCTCTGAATAATTATTACCGATAATTTAACAATAGTATGAAAAGATATTTGACTTATTCTTGGGAGATTTTTTCCACGATTTGCAAATTACACAATATTTCTATCCGAGCTTTCACCACACAGAAAAAAAAATTGGCTGCCATAGCTGGATTTTGGCTGTCCATATATTGCACATGAAGTTTGGTTGTCGTGCTTGGATTTTGGCTGTGACAACTGGTATTGTTTAGCTATAACATTCTCCGTTAAACTATGGCTAAAAAATATTAGTTGCCATAGCTGGAATTTGGGCACGATAGCTAGATTTCAGGTTGTAATGTATGGACAGCTAAGGTTTGGCTGTGGTGGCTAATTCTTTTTTTCCGAGCAGAGATTTTTCTTGTACTTTGGTCGTTATGCCCTATAATTTCTTTTATTAGTGCGCATTAAGCTAAAGTAGCCGCGTTATTTTTTTATAGCGTTAAACGGGTCTCGGCGCCGCAATGCTCGTTTTTGCTCTGATCGCATGTGAGAACGATTCCCCGTGTTTGAACGACGGGCGGCCGTGTTCGGTTGCGGCATAGAAACGTATGGCCGTCGCCGAAGAGAACATTATCCGAACCACTAGAAACGAGTCCCCGCGCATTTTTTGCAATTAGTCCGTGGCGTATACTTGTTTCTGCGATATCGCCCGTACTATGCGAATAACTCGCCTAGTAGTAGGATTAGACCTGAAAGCGAATAGAGGCGACTGAATCGATCGGACAGCGACCACGAACATTCATTGCCCGTCCGAGAAACCGGCTGTCATGAAATTGCCATCGCGATAGAGCGGACTCGCGGAAACGATGCACTCCATTATTGTGACGCTTCAGTGTTCATAACTGTCACACACCTAACGGCCTGACTAGTTTCACTCGGGTTTCTTAAACTTTATATTCAAATTCAAGAGAGATTTAATCTTCACACTTCCGTGAAACGACCTCCGTTGACGGGTATCGATGTATAATTTCTTTTTTTCATTGAAGAGAATTATAAATTAGATTTAACTATATAGCTACATTGCCCGCGTTTATAATACATATCGAATACTTTGAAATTTATTTTTAAATATATCAAACGACCAACAATATGTGTAATATTACTAATATTCTGTTATCCGTAGTCGTGGTACATCGTTGAATCTTGAATGACTGGAGGAATTATGAAATATTCGATGAGTTGTTTTGCTGAGGAAAATCGATTGAAAATGTTTATAGCCGCAAAATTTATTTTCAAGCGCATCTCGCGATACTTGGCTTGCTTGCTTGCTTGATATCATCGGCGGTGATTCGCACGTGCATTCGAGCATGTCAATGCGTTTTCTCTTAAAAGCCATTTTATAACTTTCGACGCACAGTATATAGTAGGGCTATGCCAAATAATAAATCCAAAAAAATCGCAAAAAATTAATGTGTTCGAATTTTCAAAGACCTTTATCTCGTATACAAATATTTTGTCCTACATTTTTTTGTGATTAATCTTACCTACCTGCGATTATCTATTTAGGAACATCACCTAATGTACTATCAATTTAGTAACACATTTTCTGTTTATTTATCGCTGAAAAAAATTAACAGTTCCGCGCGGATAAATACGCACGTGTGCATCGGCTATAATGTTTCCCGCGCTATTAAACGCACGCATTCGGATGGAACATTAAGCAGTATCGGACGGTATCAAATATTTTTCCGGAGTATAAGTAAGAAGATTATTTTGAACGCGGTTCTACTCGAGTTGTAGATTTTTTCCAGATATTATAACATTCTATTTTAAAATAAGAGATAGAAATTTCCAAGCTTCGATTTTGATGAAAAACTTCTGGAATTTTTTTGTTCTTTCTTTCTTTCTTTCTGAATAATGTGCAGATAACACGTTCCGATTGTTGAAATTGCGCATGACCGGTGGATAATTACTCTCGGACAGTGTGCATGTGCGACTGCACGTGCGGCCACATAGATTCTTTCACTCGATAGGCACGCGAAGGAGAAAAGGTTTAGTCGCAATTGTGAGCAATCGCGCTAAAACAAAGCGGTCGATATCGCGCGTGTTTCTCAATCCAGTGACAGTAACAAGAGATTAATTGATTCTAATATTCTGGCAACATGAAAATGCCAAGCATGACAGATCAGGATATTTATTGCATACATATACATACTAATCATTAATTATAATGTATGACAGTCAACATCTCCGTAAATGACAACAAGGTTTTTGTACGCGTAGGAAAAGATGATTCCAATTAAAATATTTATAATAAATATATAAAATATAGATTTAATAAAAATATTTAATATTAAATATTTTTTGGATATGAGTTATTTCACGAGCGCACAGACTGCGAGGCAAATACATATTTAATCTGCGATTATAAGATAGTCGATAAATTGCATATTCCGCCTTTAGTCGGCCGTCACAGTTTAACGCTTTTTGACTTTTATATATTCGAGCGCGAAAACTCCGCCGAGTCACCGTCAGCGATCCTCTCGTGCGAATGGAATTTCAATCTCCGCGCAAATGGAACACCGTGGTCCCATGGCGTAAAGGTCACCAACCGTACGAAGTGTATACGAGCCGGCGAACGACTTGATGATGCTCCAGGTCGTAGCGGTCGGATCGGTCGTTACCCATACTAAGTGGTCCGTCGTTACCATGACCAGAGTAAGTGCTCCATATTCCACGTGTAACCTCTTCGAATAACGAGATAATACGCGAATATCGTCCGCAGACTCCTCGGCATCGAGGCAACAATTTAAGAACAGCGCGTTACGGCATGCCACTTACCTTGAGCTCTGCCCACGTCCTACAGACACTAGAGCTATCAACATATCCTGCTTTCGGTAATCGAAAGTTAATCGCTAGTTGCGCGACAAGATCTGAGAGACGCGAGTATGTAATTCTTGTTATAATACAGATAAAAAAATAGTTCTCAGTATCACAGATTAATTAATAAATTAATGAATGCCCATATTAATTTGTTGAAATAAAAAAATTATCTATTCTTTGTTTCTTCCATTTTTATACGGAAAAAAATTAGCTACCATAGCTAAATTTTTAGCTGTCTATATATTACACATGAAATTTAGTTATCATGCTTAAATTTTAGCTATGACAACTAATATTTTTTAGCTATAACATTCTCCGTTAAGCTATGGCTGAAAATATTAGTTACCATAGCTAAAATTTAGGCACGATAACTAAATTTCAGGTTGTAATATATGGACAGCTAAAATTTAGCTATGGTAGCTAATTCTTTTTTTCGGTGTAAGATATTAATTAACTGATAATAAAATAAAGTCACAAATAATTTTTATCGCGAAAAATAAAATCACGTCGCAATTAAATCTTGATTTGCAAGAAACGCACGAGATGCATTTTCACGCGCTATAACCCTCTCATTAGGACGTATTATCCGGAATTACATAGAGAAACTGCAACGTTATTTCTCGTTTGTTGTGTCACGTTCGTATCGTTTTCTCAGCGACAGCAGACGCGAAGGCGTCTTGTCCAATGGCGTTGTGTGAATTCGCGGAGATTGGACGGGAAATTTGCGCGCTTCTGCGTGCGCCGGCAACAATGAATCGTTGAAATAATCGTCCTTTCGTAACGTTCGACGGCATTCCTCCCGCAACGATGGCGGAAGGATTCAGTAAGTCACTCAGTCAGTAGTCGTGGAAGCGAGACGTGGGATCCCTAGGTGCGACGAGAGATCTAATGAGTGCTCATTACGCAACGCGGCTCGTTAGAACGATCATTTATCTTTATGTTTTCTAAGACGAAGAGATTGTCATACGAGCGTCCTCGACGGAAGTCCTTGCGGAGGCGTGATGTCTTTTTACGACATATCTCTTTTTGCGGACGTAACAATTCGTCACTACCCACGTATATTTAAAATGTCATCACATTAGAAGCGGCGTGTCTTCGTGTCACGAGATTAGTTTGTTCTTACTCAAAAGGCGTATCAAAAGCGACGTACTTTTTTTGCGAACAGACGACAAAGTTACCGGTTCGTTATCAGCATGGTTAAATTATCGCCTGTATGAAGTTAGCCCCCCATTTTTCGAATTTAAAAATTTTAAAGGTTGTTCCAGGTTGTTCTAGACTTGTTCTAAATTGTTCCAAAAGATCAAATTTAAAAAATAAAAATTTTCGCGAAAAATGGAAAAAAACGATTTTTTGACCTGGCCCCCCATTTTTCGAAAATCGAACTTTTAAAGGTTGTTCCAGATTGTTCTAGTTGTTCTAAACATTGTTCCAAAGTGATAATTCCCTAAACAAAATATTTCACGAGATATAATAAAAAAATAGTTTCGTGCGCTAAAACAGTATTTTTACGTTTTCGGCTATAGTTATTATCTCTTAAACACCAAACTGTAGATTTTAGCTAAAAACGAACAGAACAACCTGGAACAACTCTCAATTTTGCTAGAACATAATTTTAAAGAGTACTTTACTCTTGGAAATAAACATATTTTTGTTGTTTTTTCGTGTTTTTCGACCGATAACGACGTGACAGCGATCCCAAACTATAGAACAATTACGTACTGGCATAGAACAACTTGGAACAACTCTCAGTTTTGCTAGAACATTATTTTAAAGGGTACTTTACTCTTGGAAATAAACACATTTTTTTTGTTTTTTCATCTTTTTTGCCCGCTAAAGTCGCGATAGCGGTCCCAAACTATAGAACAATTACGTACTGGCATAGAACAACTTGGAACAACTCTCAGTTTTGCTGGAACATTATTTTAAAGAGTACTTTACTCTTGGAAATAAACACATTTTTTTTGTTTTTTCATCTTTTTTGCTCGCTAAAGTCGCGATAGCGGTCCCAAACTATAGAACAATTACGTACTGGCATAGAACAACTTGGAACAACTCTCAATTTTGCTAGAACATAATTTTAAAGAGTACTTTACTCTTGGAAATAAACACATTTTTCTTGTTTTTTTATGTTTTTCGACCGATAACGTCGCGACAGCGGTCCCAAACTATAGAACAATTACGTACTGGCATAGAACAACTTGGAACAACTCTCAGTTTTGCTGGAACATTATTTTAAAGAGTACTTTACTCTAGGAAATAAACACATTTTTTTTGTTTTTTCATCTTTTTTGCCCGCTAAAGTCGCGATAGCGGTCCCAAACTATAGAACAATTACGTACTGGCATAGAACAACTTGGAACAACTCTCAGTTTTGCTGGAACATTATTTTAAAGAGTACTTTACTCTTGGAAATAAACACATTTTTTTTGTTTTTTCATCTTTTTTGCTCGCTAAAGTCGCGATAGCGGTCCCAAACTATAGAACAATTACGTACTGGCATAGAACAACTTGGAACAACTCTCAGTTTTGCTAGAACATTATTTTAAAGGGTACTTTACTCTTAGAAATAAACACATTTTTTTTGTTTTTTCATCTTTTTTGCTCGCTAAAGTCGCGATAGCGGTCCCAAACTATAGAACAATTACGTACTGGCATAGAACAACTTGGAACAACTCTCAGTTTTGCTGGAACATTATTTTAAAGAGTACTTTACTCTTGGAAATAAACACATTTTTTTTGTTTTTTCATCTTTTTTGCTCGCTAAAGTCGCGATAGCGGTCCCAAACTATAGAACAATTACGTACTGGCATAGAACAACTTGGAACAACTCTCAGTTTTGCTAGAACATTATTTTAAAGGGTACTTTACTCTTGGAAATAAACACATTTTTTTTGTTCTATGCCAGTACGTAATTGTTCTATAGTTTGGGATCGCTGTCACGTCGTTATCGGTCGAAAAACACGAAAAAACAACAAAAATATGTTTATTTCCAAGAGTAAAGTACTCTTTAAAATTATGTTCTAGCAAAATTGAGAGTTGTTCCAGGTTGTTCTGTTCGTTTTTAGCTAAAATCTACAGTTTGGTGTTTAAGAGATAATAACTATAGCCGAAAACGTAAAAATACTGTTTTAGCGCACGAAACTATTTTTTTATTATATCTCGTGAAATATTTTGTTTAGGGAATTATCACTTTGGAACAATGTTTAGAACAACTAGAACAATCTGGAACAACCTTTAAAAGTTCGATTTTCGAAAAATGGGGGGCCAGGTCAAAAAATCGTTTTTTTCCATTTTTCGCGAAAATTTTTATTTTTTAAATTTGATCTTTTGGAACAATTTAGAACAAGTCTAGAACAACCTGGAACAACCTTTAAAATTTTAAAATTCGAAAAATGGGGGGCTAACTTCATACAGGCAAATTATCTCAGATAGTTTGCATACGAAAGTAGCATGTCATCAAGGCTTCGACAAAAAGATCACTCATAAACATAACGAGAAAAAAAGATATAAACGAGACATTTCCAAATTGAAACGTTCGTTAATCTTATTTTATTACACTTGTTAAGTGATTACCATAATATAAGATTTTTTTCTTATAAATTTAATCTCTATAAAATATAATATCTTTGACTAATAAATTTATTTTTTATTCTATTTTTTATTCACCGGGAATATCTCTTTCCAGGAATATCATACTGCTATAAATATTCTTCGGCGATAACGAGCGCAGATAACTCGATATTGTATTGAATAAAAATCATACCAGTTCACTACGTTTACGATAACTGACCGGAGAAGATACGTCGAGAAATTCTTTAACGACAAAGTTCTTCTCGAGAGAGAGAGACTGGTCGCCCCGGTCCTGCCCCAGTCTCTCCAATATTAATTAATCGACACGAGTATCGGTATTGCAGATATAATTATAGTCCAGTCTTTATAAGATCTCAGAGAACTAAGATCTTGGGTTATTTATACATTTAAATTCTTTCTTAAGTTTTCTATTTAATCTAAAAAAGGAAACTAGTTTTCTTTTCAATCCATATCTAAACTGTTTTCATCATCCTTCACAGATGATGTTAATTATTCAGTTTTATGGCAAATAAATTCTGCCTCACATTTCAGCATACGTAATTTTTTCTATAAAAAACAAATTAATTGCTTCTTCGCTGCAAGATATTTTCTTGCGGAAAAACTGGTCTCTCGTGCATGACGGTAAAGATAATATCTCCGTGGCGAGTTTCTCGTTTAATCAACTCCAAACTTGGATTCCCATGTCATCTCGATACACTTTAGCTTCATATCAGACAGAGGCCTCTCTAGTTATTCTCGTTATCGCACGTAACGAGAATTTCGTCTTTCGAATACGAATATATGGGCAAGGGTGCAGTCGAGCCGCAATGCGCCTCGCGGGTCAGAGGGCAGCACGTTTCTCTCATTATGTTCTTCGCCTCTTCGAAATCCTAACTGTACAGTGTACTCACCCCGCCCAAAGGAGTTGCCATCACCACCACCGCCGGCGTACATGGAACGCAGGAACGTGGTCGATTATTTCGCCGAGTCCTCGATGAGGGAGCGTGCGAGAAGGTCGGACTTGCACGATGCGCGCGCTAAGGGTCTCTTCGAGAATCGGTCATCGTAATTTACGACGACGGAAGCGACCGGCGTTGCTTCGATCATTAAACTCCGTCGCTTTTTGCGGAACGTAAATTATGATTTTTACGAAATAGGAGTTAAAAATATATACACGCGAGTCCGAGATGGGATTTTATTGCGGTTGAAGATTCGCGTATCTTTTTGCCGATTGAAATTTATTAGGATCTCTCGTTTATTTACGTAATTTATATTTTATTCGAATAAAAATTCACGGAAATCGTATATTTTTATAGTAGAATTTACGATGTAAACTTTCTATTCATATGTAACTCGTTCTCATCGTAATCATGTAGATATCTGTGCAGGATGTCGATTTCGAAATCGCGTTTTCTCGCGAAGCAACTTTGCGAAGTACGAAATGAAAATTTGCCGGCCGGGGCAGATTAAGATTAGGTATAGCTGGGAGATTTCCGAAACTCAAAATTTCCGTCAAGAGTTCCGCAATCAACCGTTCTCTCTCACGCGAGAGATGTTAAAGACCGGAGTATCTCCCTTCCTTTCCTTCGTAGCGATAATCCACGAACGATACATGTCGAGTAAGTACGTAACCCCGAGGTGCTTTCTTAGAACGTAGGGCTTATTAATCGGCGATAATGCACGGCAAGGTTGCCATGCGATAGCGCCGGAGTCACGCCATCACGAGAAACGCCGTCGCCGCTCTTGCCGGCTTCTAATATACGACATCCACTTTTCTGATATACGATTACGTTACGACGGTAGAAAGTATTTTAATATTTTTCCGCGACAAGATGATATAAATAACTTAAGCAGTCGTTGCGTGGGCCGCGAGTTTCCAATCAGCTGCAATGCGTTTTAAAAAAATTATTCAAGGAAGTATCGTTTCTTCAATATGATACACACACACACATATATTTATATATTTCTTTAATAATATTATCAGCTAATTATGTTGTGACAAGAGTTATAATTAATTAATTAGTTTTGAATTAAATCATAAAATAACGAGGCTTGCATAACATGATATCGCATAACGTGTTATTGCCCGGTCTTATCGTCTACGCTAATTTTATCGACATATTTATAGATGGATATTACGAAGATGAAAAAGTTATAATCTTGCAGATTTAGGATCGTATTTTAATTAGCCTGCATAGCGAGTACGCCCGGCGAATTGTTGATCGTGATAATGACATTTGCACGCGGGACGTTGGAACTGGTCTGGTCGTAATCCGTTAACGAAACTAATCTCAATTAAGTCTGAAACACTCCCTCTGCTCCCTCCTCTCGCACGTGCGATAATGAGGTTCACCGCGCGCCATCGAGACCGGCACAAGGTACACGACTAGTCGTCGCGACTTATCTACTTTCACATTCCGTTGAACGCGAAACGATTTGCCTCCGGTGCTTTATTAACGGACTTTAATTGCGAGTGCAACAACCCGCCGTATTCGGCGGCCATTAATCTCATTTGTCGGCGCCATGCATACTTCCCGGTGTGCGTTGTATTATTCCGGGCGTTAATATAATCTCGCTCGAAAAGAATTCCGCCGCCGCGCGCACATGATTGATTTGTAATTAACGCCTGGAATAAAATTGCGGCTTCGGGATATCCCAATGAGATTTATCTATCTCGCGTATTAATTATCATTTATTTCCATACGGCGTATCTATAGAAATGTTTTAAGTATTGGGAAATTAATACTATCTTTCATTATATTTTAATTAATTATTTTAACAAGAACAGCAAATCGAAGAAATATCAGAAATGTACTCAATGTTAAAATCTAATTAAGAGAATGATCTAATCTTCTCTCCCAAAATCTCTTTTATTAGAATTCGTTAAAAAAGTACAATTATATACTTGTCTCAATTATTTATTTATTTTAACACATTTCAAATGACTAGTGAAAAAATTATTACTAACTTATGTATGTCTTTAATCGATTGTCAAAAATTTCTCGTAAAATTCGGCAAAGTCCAGCGGTCAAGAACCTCATGCGCACACGAGAAAAAAAATAATATAAGGAAGAATCCTTTACGTAGTCGATCGTACACACGGTGACCTCTCTTGGCAGAGGATCTTAAAGGCCTTATACTCACGTGATCGATCGTGCGACTAAATCCCGGCAATCCGGCATAACACGTCCTACGGATTTTATTTATTAAGCGGACTAATTACCGCGATTAGTTATCGGCGGGACACGTGCACACTTCATCCTTGCGCGCGTTCCTCTACGCAAGGACACAGGAATTCGCAGGATATTCGAGATTCCCGAGGCTTATGATGCCTCCGGAATAGCAGTTACTCATAAGTAGCGGTCTCGCGGAAAGCTTAAGGGCTTATTACGACTATGACGGACGATTAATGAGTCGGCTACCATAGCCTTTATATTACGCATGCTGCCTAGCCGGCACTAAGCAAATAAATTCGTCAGCTTCTTCTGATTAGTATAACAAAAAACATACGCCGCAGGCGTGTCCGTTATATTTATCGCAGTTCAATCAAATCTGCAACCGAGGCGTTCTAATATAAGGCGTTGTAAAATCGAGCTTGTATTCGTTTTAATATATTTTAATTTTTCTTTTCGAGCACTTAAGATTTTGCTGGATATTTATTACGTAATTGTATAATATAAAATATTTATTAGTAAAAACAAATTCAAAAAACCTGAAACAATTTAATGATTTTATGATTGATAATAAAAGTGATGTTAGGAAGTAGACGAATTCCTCGAACGATGACGTAAAGTTAGAAGCGAAAACAGGATTTGCGTGATGTTGCTATATTACATAATTTTAGATAATTTACGCGACCTTCGCAAAGGAGAGGAAGAGAAGATGCGGCGTCGAGAAATTTATCCGGCTGTTAAACGAAAGCGAGTTTGTTGTACTCACTTGAACAGCAGCACGAACTTATCGCGCGGTGCAAATTCGTACCTTATAATCACCGTCTTACCCAGCACGATGATCTTGACGTGATCCTTCTTTGAATGATTTGGGGTCCCACGAAGGTGATTGAGCGATTTTTACCTGTGGTAGAATTTGCACAATTATGAGGCATCAAATTATCAAATAATGTACAGACGTTAAAGATAGATTTAATAAGCGGTTTCGTCTTTCGGTAAACGTTCGATACGTACGTTGATTGTCAGTTAAAATTAATCGTGATTGGTGTCGGCCGATCAACTAACCGGTAGCCGATCAACTAACCTCATAGCGAGACATTTTAAAATGTATTGCCTTCGGCAAATTTGATTCAAGTCATTGATAACGTATTGATGAATGTTGGACATTTTTTAATTTTCTCTCTCCCGCTGATATTTTCTTCGTTTTTATTTTATCCAATTTCGTAATTTTCTTGACATTACTTACCTAGCTAGTTTTAACCGATTCTGATATGAACACTTTCGATTTTCTTTGAAATATATTATTCGGCAAGGAAAATTATTTATTTGAAAAAGTGCTATTAAAACTTTCATTAAAGGAAATTTTCTATCCTCTTTTCTTCTTCTTTCTCTTTTTTCTCTTTTCACATTTAATACACATATACACATACGCATACAACTAATTTAGAGATCACGAATAACTACTTTCG
The DNA here is from genome assembly GCF_048542155.1 of Nylanderia fulva. Lineage (NCBI taxonomy): Eukaryota > Metazoa > Arthropoda > Insecta > Hymenoptera > Formicidae > Nylanderia > Nylanderia fulva. Next base: position 199,741 of record NW_028190488.1, read on the forward strand.
CTATGCTTCACAAAAAGGTTTAACATTCTTCGAGATCGCTATTTTCTATTTTTCCGGGAAAATGTGGCTGTTTAGGTAAAAATCTCGCATAGCGCATTAGAATCACACAAGGCTGAAATCGCGCTCGCGGCTGCGCCAAGCGCAATGGAAGTGGTGATATTATTATAGTAGCACCTGGGAGTGAATTGCGGGACGTAAATGTGAAAATATTCTGCATGATGTACATAGAAATACCTTAACAAACTCTCAACATTCAATGAAAAATCAGATATTAAAATATCCTCGAAATGTCTCATTATTGTTGATATTCCGTGCTGTAGATTTATTTGCGCAAGAAATCTCACGAACAAAATTATCTCACGATAAATTAAAAAATTTAGAAACAATGTAACTGAGACAACGATAAAGCTTTTACGCTTCTTGGTTTTCTATTAAAATGACACATGACATTATTGATGTTATCTTTGTGAAATTAACACTTTATTTTCAAATTTTTCATATAATTAATAGAATTATAACGATAGAGAAGTAATGGCTCTATTAATTATATATGTATATAAATTTTAAAAATATAGTGCTAATTTTACAAAAGCACTATTGATGTTACAGTAATCTATTGTTGGTATATATTTCTATATACTCGTTAATAAATACTCAGGTAATTATTCCGCGATTATCGATCTTATTATTACGTTGGTGTGACATGAAAGCGAATCTCGTTATAAATATTAATTAATTAATTAATCGCGTATAATGCACAATTATTGCTCATTTCTAATGAGATCTTATTACGATTTCCGCAATAAACAATATATATAGCTCGTCGATCATAATTTAAAATAATATATATACAAGTTATGAAAATGAGATTGATAATAAATGTTAATTTAATGATTATTTACAGACACGTTATATTAATATAAAATGATATCTTTTAATTAACTCGGTGTGAAAATAATATATAATTATACATAAAAATAAAATATTGTTATTACATAAAAGAAAAATGTGTGAAGAATATGTGAAATCTTGACATATTATTATTAACGATGTGTCTTTGAGTCTAATGAATATTATATATTGTATATGCAAAAAATATTGTGAATATAAAAATATATGTAAAAATCTTATACATATAATTATGCTGCTCTCGACAAGATTTTTTGCGCTTATTATTTCACATTTCGCTTTGAGAATCAATTAATAGAATAAAAAATTACATATTACTCCAGGATCATCCTCCGAAAGAGATGATCTCGCTGATCCTGCCGGACACATTAGTTTCATCGGTGCGTGAGAAAGAAATTATTTCTACAAAGATATTTGTTACGATCGCGTACATCTTGCCCGATGTAACCGAGGGCAAGTGTGTTACACATTATTTCGTCGGTCTGTACACACGTGCACGCACACCAATACATGCAATACAAGTTTCTACATCTAGAAGGGAGATGAACACACAGATATATTTATAGTCGTGGATGTCCTTATCCACGGCTTTCGACGGTCGTAGAAAACACACTGACCCCGGTGCACTTACGTGACAGACCGCCGCCTCTTCAGGTTGAATACACGTGTCATGAGTAGCGTGTGAATGTTTGTTTGCTCGCCGCGACGCGGTCACGTGTGAATTTTAATACGTGTTGTTCTCGTTGCGGCTACATTCCCGAGCAGTTTAATTATACAAACTTGCACTTGCTTACAAGCTGACCGTCCTACTTGGGCGTAGTTATGAGGTCGTCAATAGAGAGCATGGTCGTTGTTCTACATAGTTAATCTTTATCCTTGGTCAAATCAAGCATGCAAATTTAAAATCTTTTTATTATAAAGAAAAAGTTTGCATTGAAAGATTGATTATTCATTATGACATGCAAAAGATGTGTTATTAATTTTTTTTTTAATAAATTATCACTAGGACAAATCGATTGACGTGAAAAAATCTAACGAGCGTGCTCGCGTGTTTGATTTCATAAAATCGTGCATGCTCGAACTATTTGGTTTATAGTAGATACGACATTCTCATGAAACTCGCGAGACATTTGAATGCAAAAACCTTCTAAAGTTCGTGATGCATTGCTGGTAACCGATACTCGATAAAATTTACTCCGTAAAACTTGGCGCAGAAAACGGCATTACGATTCTTGACGAAGAGGCGAAACTCATCGTTCTGATATCTCGAAACACACGGATCGATTGTGCGTGTACGCACGCACTTTACGTGAGATTTTGCGTCGCTCGTCTGCTAGAATAAACTCTTGGTCAAAAGCTATTTTTCGAAAATGATGGTAAATGATTACACTCGTCCATTACACGATCCGACATGTCTCACAAGACCGCATATCGAAATCGCACAAATGTGAACAATAAATTTCTGTGCTCGATGCATTTTATACAGATTTTGTCATTGTCTTTGAAGAAGTAAAAATTAACAAAAAATATATTTATATTAATTTCATATTCCAATATTAGATGTTAGATTAAATAAATTTTACACTATTAATCATTGCTAGAAACATCGCGATAATTTTAAAAAATGCGTTTATTATTTTATTATATTCTTCTATATAGAGATTATTTCAAATATTTTATTTTTTATTTTAATGTCAATGAATTTAAAAATATCAGAGGAACAATTGTTGGCCAAAGAATCAATGGAGCGAAACATTCGTAACGATGCGGCCTGCCAAATGCGATTTAAGTTGCTCTGTTGAGGGAATTGCCATTTCGCAATCTTTTCGCATCAAAGATCGCGCCGACTATTCGTTTGACTTTTCATTGTGTGTTGTATAAGACTATATATCGCAGATTGATATCATTTCTCAGATCCATATGCTGAAATATGCTGAGCGATTTTAATTAAATGATATTATATACTTTGTTTACTGCTTATACTTTTCAGTAATATTCTTTACGTAAACGAAGAAATTGCAATAAAAATATATATTCGACAATAAAATTTAATAATTAAGTTTTAGATTATTAATATTAGATTATTAATATCGGCAATATGATGCAAATTTCTTATTTGGTGCGTATAAAATAAACAATAAAAATTTCTGAAAAATGCAAATGAATGGGCATAATAAACTTTAACTTTTACCACATTGTTGCGAGTAGGTAGAGTTTCACAATCCGGCCAAGATCGTGATCTTGCGGCGCACCGGTACTTATTCAACTTTCCATTGCTTTCCATTTCGTTCAAACGTATGCACATAATACATTATCGGGTCGATTGCTCGTCGCATTTAAAGGCGCCGCGATTATGCATGCGTTCGAGATATTTATGACCGTGTACAGACCGCGGCCTTACGAGATTTTTTCGCCGACGTTAGTCAAGCGAAAAGACCAACGGATGACAAAAAAAAAAAAAAGAGAAGAAAAAGAAAGAAAAATAATTTATATCGAATCATAAATCTTGTCGAAACGTTGACGCAGATAGGAACGCTGAACAATTAAAAGAACCAGGATCAAAGTATAAGTTGAATAATCGATTATATTTGGTAAAACATTTACAAGGTAATAAGATTTTTTTTTCATTTAACGTGAGTTACATTTACAGGCAAGGCATCCTCAAGAACCGTACCAACTCTACAATAATCGTAATAATGTATAATGTTACTTATAAGAAAAGTACCATCAAATTATCGGTATTATTAATATTAATATTTTTTTATAGTACCTATATTATATTATACTACTCTTATCATTTCTTTAGGAACAAATACATATTTTTTTTCTTTAATCAATATACACCGATTCGCGACTATATATGAACTGCACTTCCGCGTAGGCGAATTAAGGTACACACGACGGACACTTTTTTTTTTATCGAACATAGGATAAAAGAACAGAGTAAGTTTCTTCGGTATCTATAATGTCCTTTTCTATCTCCTTCGTCTTTCCCTTTTCCTTTTACTCCGTATTTCGGATGTGTCGTGGATCCGGATTTTCCCCAAAACGAGCAACGTTATCGATGAACATGATCAAATTCGATTCTCATTTTTCAGTCGAGAATAACATTCAATATAATATTCTTTTCAATTCATTGCTTTACGAATTTTATGAATGACAGATTCGTCGAAGCATAATTATATAAGTATCAATTATTAGCAGAGCGCGCAGTGAACATTATTGCTAGTCGGATTTGCGGGGGAAGGGAGAAATATGTAGTTCGCAAAACGGAGCTCGGTCCTCGCGATTATGTAGCTATAAAGGTCTGAGAGGTGGATTACATATAAATGTACAATGCTAGCGGTAAGATATGAACTGTTGATAGCTTATATTCGTAAAGAAGTATGATGCCTGCTTGAAATTAATAAGATAAATACGGAAATGCGTTAAAGGAAGGGGATGGTTGAGCTGTGAGACTATTTACGTCGTGCATGATAAAAGCATGATCGTGACGACGACTGTTAATACACGGTATCGCTATAGACTATTGCACTGTGTCGATTAGAGAGATGTCCGACTACTACGGTATATGGACGAAAAATTGTATTCGACGCGATGCGCTTGCATCGTCATCGCAAGTATCATTCGAGTTTGAAGTGATTGAAGAGTAAAAACTAATTCCAATTGAAACGCTTTATTCGGTTATGTCTCTCATCAAATGTGCCGCAAACATTATTATTAGAGTTTAATCGCGCGACGGCGGGCGCTTTTCGCCGTGGTGATCTGCTCGCAAAACGCAAAAGGAAAAAGGAAGTACTTTTTCTCGCTTTTTCTCAATTAAAGTCGTGATTCCTATAGAACCTTCGATGAGCGCACGTTCAGCGATCGTGCATATATGCCATTCACACAAATACACGTACATTTCCCTCACTTCTCTCTCTCTCTCTCTCTCTCTCTCTCTCTCTCTCTCTTTCTCATGTTTTTTTCTTTCTAATAACATTCTCTCTCTTTCTCTGTCTAACTTCATATCTTTTTTCAGTATTCTCTCCATATACTTTTCTATTTGCTTTGCTCCCATTGGAATGCATTTGAAGTTCAACGGTGATAGCAATTAGCAAAATCTCATTCGCATAAAGATATTTTACATTTACATATATATATATATATATATGTATGTAAATATAAATACATATGTTTATAAATATATATATTTATATTTATATTTATATATATTCTTTTCTTACGCCTAGTTTCTTAAACAACTTAATATCTATAATCTGTATATGTACTCCGACAATGTATATAAACTATTTACAAAACAATGACAAAGTGTAGACTTAACAAGCGGAAATTTTTCTGTGGAAAATGACATTGAAACTATTGAAAGACAGAGCGAAATATCCGTAGAAATATCTCGCTTTATCTTCTTGCTCTTTGAGATTTGCAATCAATATCGTGATGATGATAATCATGTTAGATGACGGTATAATGACGATAATAATAAAAATATAATATCGATAATTATCATAGCAGTGTAACAATGTTAATGATAATAAGAAAAATAATAGATAAATTCATAATCAGAGATGACATATACAGTTATCACGTCCACAAACGGATGTCACATTTATCTTCAAATTATTTTAGTCAGCTAAGAAAATAATTTTTTATACTTTTCTTTAAAAAAAAATATTGCTTAAAAAAGAACACGAAAGAAGAAGAACGCCTTACATTACAGATACATTATAGGTACGTTAACGATAATAATTATAATGTTCTTTGGTAACACAGTGATGCGTCCGGAGACCACGAATACGATTATAACGTATTGTCCGATCGTGACAAGATGGTCCCGAAATTATATTCTCGATCACTACGCTCCTTCGTCTCTGGTCTGACTATATTACGACCACATTGTACAATTATCGTTAATCAATTAATCAACTAATTTATTTTCTTTGACGAAGCCTCTGACGCGTCGCCAATAAAAAATTCATCTTGTCTTGTAATCTACTTATTATATACACGTGTATCAATGCATGAACGCATTTCTTTTTATGTATGTACACGTATGTTATGACTCTCGTAAAATCTTCTTGATCTATTTACTTCAAAAATGGCGAAAATTTATGATAATCTCTTTAAAATACATATCTCTCTTTCTCTCACGTCATTTTATATTTTTTTCTGAATCGATTTCTGAAAATTCTATGTACTCGCCAATTTCGAAGTGAATAGTGCAATTCACTCGCGCGAATTAATCGCGCTCTCTTGAGGAGTATCGACGTTCTTTCGCGTGAGAGTAACTATTTGTATCATATATAATTTACGTCATATGTACATAACGATAACAAATAGATTAGCGAAATTAGCTTCTTATAAGAACACGCGACAGCTTTTTCATTAGCCATCATCGAAACGGTGAATATACTTGTAGTAGAATTATAGAGCTCACGAACTCTTTTTCGAAGCTTACGAATCTGAATAGGAAAAACTGCAAGCACGTCACCTGACTTTAAAGAGGAAAATGTTCTGGGACGCTTCGTCCATTTTTGTTAGGAAATAGTACATGCTTTCAAATGGCTTGTCATCCGCAAGCTTTCTCAATATCTTCCTTACTCTTAATTCATTACAGTCATCCTTTAAGCTTATCAATAATTAAGTAAATATTTCATCCTTTTTATGTACACCCTGTTCGAATAATTTCCCTAAGTCTAAAATTAGAAATGTGTTGTGGCGACACACGTAATGAAATATGCATTTTTTTTTGTCCTTTTATTTTTTTCTCAGAGAGAAAAATAGAGTTCTCCCTAGAAAAAATTATACGTTTTATTTTATATATATGATATATATATATATAAAATAAAATATAAAATAAAAAATAGTTTTTATAAGTACTCTATTTTTTATTTTATATATGTACATATACAATAGAGTTAGAGAAATTTATTTCATTCTTTTACTCTTTGGAGTTACTTCGTAATAAACATGAAAAGATTTTTTTAATGCAAATATACAACAAAAATCAAGATTGAAATTGCGATGAAAGATTTCCACTGTTGAAAAAGAGCAATCTTTATGCGAATTATCATAGTTTGATTCTAAAAGTACCAAAAATATAAGTATACATATACATATTGTATGTGTATATAATTTTATATTTGCCACTTTTAATAAACTATGACTGTTTCGCATAAGCGTCGCTTCTTTTTAGAGAGAACTTTATTTTTAAGAAAAATAGAAAATGAATAAAAAATTAATATTTTATTACGCGCGTTGCCACGACACATTTCTAATTCTAGAGTTAAGGAAACTATTCGAACAGGATGTATTTAGAGAGGAATATGAGCCTTGCGTCGCCATTTCTCAAACTCGATTTCTATCTTTTTGTCAAAGAAATCTTTTCTGTTTATTATGAAGTAACTCCGATTAATTTCTGATACATTATTCTCGAATTAGTTCCTCATGTAAATAAGATTTTGCACTCTCGTCTTGTCAGATTGAATCGATCCTTTTAGCGCAAGTGGTCCAGAGACCTTTGCAGCAGAGGGTAAATTTATATTGAAAGTCACATTGCCGACAGAGTACAAACGACCTTGAAGTACTATCAATGAATCTACGCTGACTTCAACGTTACTCTCGATGATCAAATAGAGCTCGTAGTGCTCATAGTATGGTATACTCGCATCGCTTTCTCGATTATTGTGATTATGAGCCAAGCGGTTGAGCGCTGGTCATATAAAGATAGCTCTATGGTTGCTGGAGCAATAGTTGTTCCAATTCATCGGCAGATCTGAGCAAAAAGGCGGCGGATTCCCGATATCCAGTTATTAGTTGCCTCACCGCGGTCATTTCCGTCGCGTTCAACTTGTGACTTAACAGTGGCTTCGTGTTCTTCATGCTAAGATCCGTCGGTCCTGCAAAGATAACGGATTTAAAAATCGATCGTAAATTATATAAACATCGTGATTCATCGAAGCATGCATATACATATACTATGTTAAAAAATATATGTTCAATCGTATCTCTTATTGAATTTTTGAACATTATTATAGTATAAATTTAACGTATAAGACGGGCAACAAGAGGTGTGTGTGAAGTTGGCGTATCATTTTGCGGAAACTCATTATATTTTGAGAGTTCTGACTTCCTTTTTAATAGTTCTAGAGTTCCTGATAGGTAAAACACATAGTTCTGCTCGTTAAAGCCAAAAAATTGCTTAGTGCAAAGTGAGACGCCAACTTCACGCAGCGTCTCACTTTGTCCTACGACATTTTCCGTATCAGAAATGATCAGAAATGAAAAGATCTATAGTTCTACATGAGTTCTAAGAAGAGTTCTACCTTCTAAAAGCAGAAAATATTAATTAAACCAAAATTAAGATGATCGGATATCTGTATCTATAGATGTCGAAGGGAGACGCCAGTCAATTTTTAACAGTTCTGCTTATTATAAAGTAGTTCTCGTATAGTTCTGGGTATGTACGATGAATTTCCAAAGAGTTCTGATAATTAAAACTCTAACAAATTATTTTAATTAATTATTTCACCCGAAAAACGTCTATTTTCGACACTAAAGGTGAGACGCCAGTCGATTTTCGAGAGTTCTGTTTTTTCTAAAACAGTTCTCGTATAGTATTAGACATGTATATTGAGTTTCCAAAGAGTTCTGATAATTAAAACACTTACAAATTATTTTAATTAATTATTTTACCCGAAAAACGTCTAATTTCGACTGTAAAGGTGAGACGCCAGTTGATTTTCGACAGTTCTGATTATTATAAAGTAGTTCTCGTATAGTATTTGTCATGTACAATGAGTTTCCAAAGAGTTCTGATAATTGAAACTCTTACAAATTATTTTAATTAATTATTTCACCCGAAAAACGTCTATTTTCGACACTAAAGGTGAGACGCCAGTCGATTTTCGAGAGTTCTGTTTTTTCTAAAACAGTTCTCGTATAGTATTAGACATGTACAATGAGTTTCCAAAGAGTTCTGATAATTAAAACTCTTACAAATTATTTTAATTAATTATTTTACCCGAAAAACGCCTATTTTCGACTCTAAAGGTGAGTCGCCAGTCGATTTTCGAGAGTTCTGTTTTTTCTAAAACAGTTCTCGTATAGTATTTGTCATTTACACTGAGTTTCCAAAGAGTTCTGATAATTAAAACTCTTACAAATTATTTTAATTAATTATTTTACCCGAAAAACGCCTATTTTTCACTCTAAAGGTGAGACGCCAGTCGATTTTCGAGAGTTCTGTTTTTTCTAAAGCAGTTCTCGTATAGTATTTGTCATGTACAATGAGTTTCCAAAGAGTTCTGATAATTGAAACTCTTACAAATTATTTTAATTAATTATTTTACCCGAAAAACGTCTATTTTCGACACTAAAGGTGAGACGCCAGTCGATTTTCGAGAGTTCTGTTTTTTCTAAAACAGTTCTCGTATAGTATTAGACATGTATATTGAGTTTCCAAAGAGTTCTGATAATTAAAAGACAAATTATTTTAATTAATTATTTTACCCGAAAAACGTCTAATTTCGACTGTAAAGATGAGACGCCAGTCGATTTTCGACAGTTCTGATTATTATAAAGTAGTTCTCGTATAGTATTTGTCATGTACAATGAGTTTCCAAAGAGTTCTGATAATTGAAACTCTTACAAATTATTTTAATTAATTATTTTACCCGAAAAACGTCTAATTTCGACTGTAAAGGTGAGACGCCAGTTGATTTTCGAGAGTTCTGTTTTTTCTAAAACAGTTCTCGTATAGTATTTGTCATGTACAATGAGTTTCCAAAGAGTTCTGATAATTAAAACTCTTACAAATTATTTTAATTAATTATTTTACCCGAAAAACGCCTATTTTTCACTCTAAAGGTGAGACGCCAGTCGATTTTCGAGAGTTCTGTTTTTTCTAAAGCAGTTCTCGTATAGTATTTGTCATGTACAATGAGTTTCCAAAGAGTTCTGATAATTAAAACTCTTACAAATTATTTTAATTAATTATTTTACCCGAAAAACGCCTATTTTCCACTCTAAAGGTGAGACGCCAGTCGATTTTCGACAGTTCTGATTATTATAAAGTAGTTCTCGTATAGTATTTGTCATGTACAATGAGTTTCCAAAGAGTTCTGATAATTGAAACTCTTACAAATTATTTTAATTAATTATTTTACCCGAAAAACGTCTATTTTCCACTCTAAAGGTGAGACGCCAGTCGATTTTCGAGAGTTTTGTTTTTTCTAAAACAGTTCTCGTATAGTATTTGTCATGTACAATGAGTTTCCAAAGAGTTCTGATAATTGAAACTCTTACAAATTATTTTAATTAATTATTTTACCCGAAAAACGTCTATTTTCGACATTAAAGGTGAGACGCCTGTCGATTTTCGAAAGTTCTGTTTTTTCTAAAACAGTTCTCGTATAGTATTAGACATGTATATTGAGTTTCCAAAGAGTTCTGATAATTAAAACACTTACAAATTATTTTAATTAATTATTTTACCCGAAAAACGTCTAATTTCGACTGTAAAGGTGAGACGCCAGTTGATTTTCGACAGTTCTGATTATTATAAAGTAGTTCTCGTATAGTATTTGTCATGTACAATGAGTTTCCAAAGAGTTCTGATAATTAAAACTCTTACAAATTATTTTAATTAATTATTTCACCCGAAAAACGTCTATTTTCGACACTAAAGGTGAGACGCCAGTCGATTTTCGAGAGTTCTGTTTTTTCTAAAACAGTTCTCGTATAGTATTTGTCATGTACAATGAGTTTCCAAAGAGTTCTGAGAATTGAAACTCTTACAAATTATTTTAATTAATTATTTTACTCGAAAAACGCCTATTTTCGATTCTAAAGGTGAGACGCGTCTCACCTTTACAGTCGAAATTAGACGTTTTTTGGGTAAAATAATTAATTAAAATAATTTGTAAGAGTTTCAATTATCAGAACTCTTTGGAAACTCATTGTACATGACAAATACTATACGAGAACTGTTTTAGAAAAAACAGAACTCTCGAAAATCGACTGGCGTCTCACCTTTAGAGTGGAAAATAGGCGTTTTTCGGGTAAAATAATTAATTAAAATAATTTGTAAGAGTTTCAATTATCAGAACTCTTTGGAAACTCATTGTACATGACAAATACTATACGAGAACTGTTTTAGAAAAAACAGAACTCTCGAAAATCGACTGGCGTCTCACCTTTAGAGTGGAAAATAGGCGTTTTTCGGCTAAAATAATTAATTAAAATAATTTGTAAGAGTTTTAATTATCAGAACTCTTTGGAAACTCATTGTACATGACAAATACTATACGAGAACTGTTTTAGAAAAAACAGAACTCTCGAAAATCGACTGGCGTCTCACCTTTAGAGTGAAAAATAGGCGTTTTTCGGGTAAAATAATTAATTAAAATAATTTGTAAGAGTTTTAATTATCAGAACTCTTTGGAAACTCATTGTACATGACAAATACTATACGAGAACTGTTTTAGAAAAAACAGAACTCTCGAAAATCGACTGGCGTCTCACCTTTAATGTCGAAAATAGGCGTTTTTCGGGTAAAATAATTAATTAAAATAATTTGTAAGAGTTTTAATTATCAGAACTCTTTGGAAACTCATTGTACATGTCTAATACTATACGAGAACTGTTTTAGAAAAAACAGAACTCTCGAAAATCGACTGGCGTCTCACCTTTAGTGTCGAAAATAGGCGTTTTTCGGGTAAAATAATTAATTAAAATAATTTGTAAGAGTTTCAATTATCAGAACTCTTTGGAAACTCATTGTACATGACAAATACTATACGAGAACTGTTTTAGAAAAAACAGAACTCTCGAAAATCGACTGGCGTCTCACCTTTACAGTCGAAAATAGACGTTTTTCGGGTGAAATAATTAATTAAAATAATTTGTAAGAGTTTTAATTATCAGAACTCTTTGGAAATTCATCGTACATACCCAGAACTATACGAGAACTACTTTATAATAAGCAGAACTGTTAAAAATTGACTGGCGTCTCCCTTCGACATCTATAGATACAGATATCCGATCATCTTAATTTTGGTTTAATTAATATTTTCTGCTTTTAGAAGGTAGAACTCTTCTTAGAACTCATGTAGAACTATAGATCTTTTCATTTCTGATCATTTCTGATACGGAAAATGTCGTAGGACAAAGTGAGACGCTGCGTGAAGTTGGCGTCTCACTTTGCACTAAGCAATTTTTTGGCTTTAACGAGCAGAACTATGTGTTTTACCTATCAGGAACTCTAGAACTATTAAAAAGGAAGTCAGAACTCTCAAAATATAATGAGTTTCCGCAAAATGATACGCCAACTTCACACACACCAACAAGAGCCAAATCGCGGATGACAATGCGTTATCCTAACGAAACTAAATAATTTTTCGTTAGAAATAAATACCGGTGCACAAGGCACCAAATTTTTTACTTGGACACGGCCAAGATTTTAAATATGAAATAATCTCATATTTTGAGATTTAATTTCAATACCCCTTTAACCCCCCTACGGAAAATAAATAAATGAATGCAAGAGAAAAATATAGATCCGAAAATCACTGAATCGGGAATCGAACCCGAGACCTTGTGCACCGGTATTTAATTTCTAACGAAAAATTATTTAGTTTCGTTAGGATAACGCATTGTCATCCGCGATTTGGCTCTTGTTGCCCGTCTTATACGTTAAATTTATATTTATATTACAGAGCCTTGTTAAAACTCTTATATTATTATAGTAAACACTATCTCAAAAATCAAAGATGACGAGCGAAGAATTATTTTTTAATTAAATCTATGTAATTAATTTTCGATTAAGTATGAAAGAAGAACTTCAAAAATTTAATATCTAAATATAAAAACTCATATTTATCGACATTAAACCGAGGAAAGAGACAGCTCAAAATAACAGCTTGCAAAAGCGTGCAAACTTCTAAGGATGTTAATAAACAGCGTGCAAAAGCATTTTTTTTAAAGACACCAATAACCGAATTACTTTGTGTACCGTTGCTCAGTAGGCCCGAGAAACTTTGGGTCGGGTACAGTCCAGATGAGAGGGTACCGGTCGGCGGTACCGTTGTAGGCCCGGCACGTTGGAACGCCTGGCTGAAGTTAGGTCTGTACATCGCTGTCGGTGCACCGCCACTGGCGACACCATTCACCGTCGACGAACTGACTATCGTCGCCTGGCTGAAAAACGTAATGAGAATGAGATGCGCGTTAGCGATAAAGGCCGCCGCTGATTAGCGCTTCACGTCCCGTTAAGGACGTGCACCCATTTAACGAGGCGTCCGGTGAATTTTTGTGCCATGATCTTTGACCGAAGGCGAAGTCTTATCTAGAACTCGGCGACGGAAATCTTAGCGTCCGATTGCGATAATCGGTTACGGTAATTCAGAGAGTAAGAGAGCTAATCGTAATCAAGCTGAGCGAAAGAACGATAGTCTTCTTTCATTTTTATTCTTATTTTTTTTTTTTTAACGAGGTTCAATAATATAAATTGACGCGAATAGAATTTTTGACTCGAGAGAAACGTTTATTTTTGCGCTTTATATCGAATCGGCCTTGATGCTGGTAGGCAAGCCAATTAAAAAAAAAATAGATAAGAGTTCGATTCTACTACGCCGCTAGTAAGAAAACACGGATTTCATTCGCCTTGCCTCGTAACTAGTTCATCGTACTGACCTCATGAGACTCTTGTTGTCCGTTGGCGTGAGCAACTTTGACGCTGATGCGAGCGACAGCGGCGTAGAGGAAAGGGTGCTGTTCGGTAAGTTCGCCAAACTGGTTAAAGGTGCCAGGGACGTTAGCGATGTCGGAGGGGTATCCTCCCTTTTACCCGGAAGTGATTTAATCGGCGTGCTCGAGAAATGGTCCAAACTTGATCGAACGTCCGTTTGCTATAATAAACAAATATTAACACATTATTGCAATAAAACATGTCATTATAATCTTATATACTATCATATCTTTTCTAATTTAATTTATGCATATGTGAAATATATATGTATGTACGTGTGTGTATTTTTAAAAATAATTTATATGTACGCAAACATACATACACACACACACACACACATATATATATATATATATATATATATATATATATATATATTTTTTTTTTTCAACTTATAAATTCTCTTTTTAAAAATCGATCTTTCCTCGAAACTTTAGTCTTGACATATTTGAAAATTATAGTTTTGTACTGAATGCTTAAGATTATTGATTTTGAATTCGCAAGATTCTATATCCAAACAAATGATTATTTTTGTTCTTGATTTAACTTTAAACTTTGCTAACACCGATCGAAAATATATTTATTATTAGTGCGACTATAAGCTATCGTAATCTTTTAATACCGTGGTTAAATGGTGCAATCCTACGTATTTTTCAGATTAATTCAATTAGGTTTGATTATACACTCCGCTCTTCTAACACCGATACGATGCTTATAAATAACTTATAGACATAATAAAAAAAGAATTTAAGATTTATGAACCTATAAGATATAAAAAGCAACTTCTTTTTGCTTCAATGTCGCAATTATGTTCGATGACGCTTAGAATAGCTCGATCTATGACATCCGCTATAATACCTGCTGAATTTGATCATGATCGCGAACCAGTTTGTGAACGACCGGTAGATTCTTTTTCCTCATATTTGGCCGAGAATAAACGAAGCGATGTCTCGCAAGCACGTGACTAATCACTGAAGCAGCACGGACACTATCGATCGCCTTACGAATTATCGATCATCAACCCCGGGGATCGTTCCGAGACACGAGCTAATTGAGCCCCGATTATATAGTCTATCCGCTCTCGTTATCGACACAATCTCGATCATCGAACACGATCGTATTCACCGCTATGAGCAATCGAGCGGAACAAAGCGCGCCGGCAGTTTGTTCGCTTGGATTTCCTCTTCTGCTTCTTCTTCTCTCGGTCTTCTTAAACTTGTGCGCTTGTACCCCACCCTGCGGCCCCTTACTGGCGACGTATCGACGAACGATAACAATAACGTCCGCGTTTACTCGAGCGAGATTCAGAAAACGTCGTTCCCGGCCGACGAGAGAAGAGGAAGGAACAAAACGAATTGAGGAGGATGAGGAAAAAAACGGGTTGACACGAGGGAGAAATGTCAGAAGCAAGAAAAGGGAACGTCCGGATGCGTCGGGACGAAACGACCAAGTGTGAGTAAGTAAGCTCACGAGAGAGGAAATTAATTCGTGGAAACAAGAAGAAAGAGGAAGAGAGAGAGAGAGAGGAGAAAGAGAGGCAGGGGCCGTCAGAAGAGAAAGAACCGCGCGATGAACGCCGAGAGGTGGCAATGTGCGTTTCCACCACAGAAACGGATGACTTGCTTGACGAAGGAGAGGAGATCGAATGAAACGCATACAGAGGGGTTGGCGAAGAGAGAGTAGGAGAAGGACGAAGAAGAAGAGAAAGCGAGGGAAAGAGGGTCCGAGTGACGGGACGAGAGCACGGAGGAATGAAATCTTCAAGCGGCGTAGAACGGATGCAGGGAGGTGTTTTTATGAAAGGCCAGCAGTGTACGTTGACGTCAATTATATAGGTGGCCACGAAGCGCAAGATAGCCGCTTCGTCCGACGCGCACGAACCCCGGCATATGTATATGAGAGAGAGAGAAAGAGGAGAGGTCTTCTCCTTAATGGGTTAGGTTTAGGTCGCCGGAGAGGTTATCGGATCTTCCTCTCTCTCTCTTTCTGTTTCTCCATTTCCTTCTCGGGGATTTTCAAAGTAGATGATAAGTTGGGGAACCGCGTGCGCGTTTCAGCTTCTCGATTGCGTGCGAGAGATGATGGTGTCGCAAAGGGGGAGGACAGAGTGAGGGAGTGCGACGTGTTCGTCAACCGGGGAAAGAGGATTACAAGTCGCGCGACGTATCGTACGAAATTGGATGGCACGGACTACCATTCGCACCTACGCAAGATACCGATGAGATCGTTTATTGCGTTATTCTCGCTTTTTTCGCGCCATCTTATTACACTTTGCTAACTAAGGGGAACAATATTGAAGTAGACCGCGAAACGCGGACGTAATTGTTTCGCCGAATCGTTTAATATATTCTCGCCGCGTAAATTAGATGTGACGTCAATAAGAACGATTCGCGATATTGATCGACGCTTTTCGGGCGATCGATCGAGAGAGGCGATCGATCCGATTTCAAACCCGAAAGAACCAGCTCCGGATGACTCCTCGAAACACGAAATCTCTGGGTCCGGCGAATAGCTGACGTAATATACCGCGAAATTTACGGACGTCGTGCGATCGACGGCATATTCCTTGTTCGTCGCGTGAAAGCGCGCGCCGGTTTCGACGCGCAAAAGTCCGCGACGGCTTTTTTTCCCTTCCCTTTCTCGTCGCGTCGCGCCGCGCTAGTCCGCGTTTCTCCCAAGAATATTTTCAGTTTCTTCCGTTCCGCATACGCGCGACCATTTTTATGAGGCCGAGGTTGCTTACGCCGTCGCCGGCCCTCTGTATATGCGCGGATTGCATCAGAGTGGGAGAGGTGCGCGACCCGCGGGTTATCACTGGCCTCTCTCGCGGTACCTATATCAATCCTAGCTCTCCGTCCACGTATATCTCTCTCGCTGTCGGGCGTTGCGCAGGAGCTCGTCGAATTTTCATGCGAGAGACTGCGATCGAAAATCTCGTCTCCTCTTCGCTCGTTTTCGCCCCCTCATTTTCCCTTTTATTTACGTTAATTTTTTTCCGTCCCTCTCGTAATATTTATTTTTCACGTTACCCCGTTCATTCAATATTCTTAGACTCTCTTGATATTTTTATTATATATCTACGTCGGCCAGAATAGCGAATACACACGCACCCAACTATGCTCTGTAGATAAATGACGAGCTAAAAAAGCGAGCTTATTGAGGTGTTTACTTTCACAGTGATGGGATTTTCCGCGCGCGATGACGAAATTCGAATGCATGAAACGGAATGTATAAATGAGTTAAGGGACAATTAGGTAGCCCCTTTCTACGAGGATCGATCGAAATGCCAGCACGCTGTGTGTGCTGTGTGCGTTACGTTATTTGTACACGCGCCTACTGCGTGATACGCATCGCTGGTACACGTTTGTGGATAAAACTGCAATAGCGAAAATATGAGGCAGATGATGCTTTTTTTATAGTTTACAATTTTATTTACTTATTTGTTTATTTATATTTGATATATATGCATATGTATAGGTACATATATATATATGTGATCAGATGTTATCTATTGCTTTTATTAAAAAAATACTTGAAGTAGTTTAAATATTTTTTATACCACACAATTAAATTTTAATCACAGCGAGTAATTGATTTGTTTCTCTAAATGATTCACACGTTTGCATCTGTCTATCGCGATAAGTTATTACTTCTCGCGTTAGTTTGTGATATATTTACCGAGCGCGTCGTGGATACATGCGCGAGTCTAAAAATCGGTTGATTAATGAATCTCACGTTCTTTGTAACGCCGGCAAGAACGTCCGAAGGTTGCGCACGCGTAGCATCTAATTACAGTCAGCCGCGCACGTGCGTTACGAGTTGTAGAAGAACGTCCGTAAAGACACGTGTGAATTCTCGCACCGGGCCGATGAGAAAGAGCCTTAAATATAATCGGTGATGCATTTCGGTGTCCCTATTATACATATATCGTCGTCCACGCGCCGCAGACTAGAGAATGTGTTGCGACACGTAATTACTAGCCGAGTTAACGATGTCGAAATATCTTATTCGCCTGGGGGACAACATTGTCGGGTTCACGGAGTCGCGATAATGTATATCCTCCCTCCCTTCGCGTGTGATTATTACTCACCGTAGCGGCCGGAAGAGTTGGCATAGGCTGCGACACGGGCTCTAGACCGATTCTCATACGTTTCGCGTTGTCGCTCTCGTTTTCACAGGCGGTTGCCAAAATCTGCTCGGCCTGCACGGAGGTCAAGTGTGCTGGCGTGGGTCTGGCCTAAAAAGAAATGCGTACGTCACACTCATGCGCGTACACATTCTCGCAGCTTGACTCATGCCGTGAAAACGCTCGAAATTTTATGGACAAAATTCGACGCAAATATTTCAACAAGTACGTAAGGGCTTTAATCGAATAGCGTAAATTTGAAGAGAAATATTTTGGGGGAAAAAAGCAATTTAAAAGCAATTTTATTTTATATAAATATCGAAATGGAAAAGTTTTAGAAGACGATTAATTTATTATATATCTTTTTTACGAGAGATTATAAATGGAAAACTTACGGTATCCCAAGGTCCCTCTCTGCCGCGTTTATTTCTTCGACAGCTCTTCAAGTACGTTCGGATCCTCTTCCTAGCCCTTTCGGCGAACTCGGGGAATTGTCTCGTGCAACTGTCGATGATAGCCTGTATCTTCTCCTTGGGCTGCTTCGAGATCGGCACGATGCGGTCGAGGTTTTCGTCGACGAACAGCCTCACGAACATCTGCCGTGCGCAACAGAACACAGCGGCAACGTTAGTGGAGTGAATTAAGCTGGAGTTGGTACGCGGGAGTCTCGCTAACCGCTCAAGAAATTAAGAATTTAGCGGCAGTGGGGCGCGCAACACCGGGACTCTATTAAACTAATTGTAATTAATTAAGAAGCTGGCCGGCGCACCAGCGGCAACCACCGCGAAACTACGACCGCTTGGCTTTCACGAGGAAAACGGACGAAAAAAAAGAGATATATGAGAAACGAGGAAGCGAAGGCGAGGAAAAACCGAGAGAGAAACGGCATGTTCCCCTGTGTGTGAGTCGTCTCTCTGGCGGATCGCGCGCTCATAAAACTTTACGATAATTAGGCTTTTTCGGGAAAGCCCTACGCGCCGCCAATATGACGACGGCCTTAATTTTGTACGTTCATGCTCCGTTCATGTTGCCGTTCTCTTTTCTTTTCGCGCGATCCTTCCGAGGAATAAACGACGCTTTTCTTGCAACGATAGTTGTATAAAGTGACCGGTTAGATATGCAACTGCATGTAATTTAGTTACTAGTTTTATATATACCTACGTATTCCGTTCGCTGAAATTGCAATGCACGTTATTTACGGTAACGAAGATAGGGATTTTTAACTCACTTTTTTGAAGTCGACAAATATTTAGAAATTTTATATAAATAACCTTGAAAAGAGCAAATTTTATAAAATAAAAAAATAAAAAAATTAATAAGACTGCGTTACAATTGTACTTACATTAAATGCCTTGAGATGGTCCGGGCTACGTTGTCGAGGATCTAATCCATCCAAAGGATAAACTACACTTTTCTTACCAAGATAGTTGCATACCGGTAAGGAATGCAACAGCGCGTAATTCAGGTACAATAATTTTATATACTGTACCGTGAAATTGCAACGCAAATTATATAGGGTAACAAAGATAAAAATTTTGAATTAAATTTTTTGAAGTCGATAAATATTTAAAAATAATATAAATGGTTTTGAAGAGGGCAAATTTCATAAAATAATTCGTGTAAAAGAAAAAAATAAATAAAAGTACACACCATTTATACCCTTATACTTACATTGAACGCCTTGAGACGTTCCGGATCATGATGTCTAGGGTCTAATCCATCATCCACATCCATATCATCATCGTCCTCGTCTTCCTTGTTACCGCTACTGCTGGTTTCATCGTGGGCGCTTCCTGCACCCTCGCCACCGGGCGGACTTGATTCTCGATCGCGATCGGACCGCAAGGGCGTCACCGATGACGTTGGCGGCGGCGTTTTCTTGTAATTCATGGCGTAAGATGCCCAGAAGTTAGCCATGTCCTCGCCGCCGACGCCTGCCACGGCGCCCAAACTCGGGACGGTTCCCGCTGGCATATCTACTAGTTCGGATGACCCGTTTCGGGAATCTGCAAAAACAAATGTCACGTGACGATTTAACACATGTGTCCGCAATCTGGGTTATTTTTATACTTTTTATTTAACGGAGTACGTATAAATGTAGGTATAATTAACATTTTAATAACGGTAATGATAATATCTATATCATTATTTAAATGTCATTTATTGAAATCTCTCGGCGTTATTAGTATTATTAGCATCAATAATGATTGTAATATGAACAATGATATTTTTAATAATTATTACTAATTAATAATGCAAATTTGGCGATAGAAACACTTTACGCTCGCGATCGGTAATTATCTGGTAAAAGAGGGATCTTCCACCGGGGCAGCGCCGGGAAAATAATAACGTTCTCGTTGAATGCCCGCCGTGCCGCGATGATTAGATCGCTGCCGCGCGCTGTTTCGATTTATGAATAGAGAACGTTGCAGATGAAACAAAAGAAGGGAATACTTTTTTTCCTTCCCACGCTATCGTCAGACGAGAAACCCAGTCATGTGCGGCCGGATAGATATATACTAGTAATGAGAGAAAGAGAGAGAAGGAGAGAGACGTGGGTGGTATTTATCCCGTGAATATAATAAGCTCACTATACGTTCAACTAGCGTGACGACATTGATTAGGAATGATCGATTAACATGTGTAGCACTTGTATTACCCAAATTTTTCTAGTTTCTCTCCTAGGAATTAATTTAGAGATCAAATGATTGCATTGATTATTTATTACTACTGTGTCTTTCAAACAATTGAATATTACAGGTTGATTATGATTATTAATTCGATATAAGATCGTTAATTTTCTTGTTTTTTGCGTTTCATTATTGTCTAATTAAAAAAGATGGATTAAAAAAACACTAATTACATAATAATACATGTTAATTAATCATCATTTAAAAGAATCTTGTTCCCATCAGTAGCTGAAATTTTCGACGATTTTTCGATCATCAATAATATTAGGATAAGACGTCCGATAAGTATTACATGATAAAGTCGGTAAGAAAATAGAAAAGTTTTGACAGATGGCCAAAAATCAGATAGTATCGATTAATTAACTGTGCGCAGCCTTTAAATTAAGTAACCGCGCTCAGTAATTAAATATTATATTTTGAATCATAGTCTCAATTACGATAATAGTATTGGCATTTTATACATATATGCGGTAACTGTTAGAATGTTATAACTACATATGTTTTCTGACTGATATTTATACACATCGCATTCCGTTATGTAAATTAAAGTACAAATCGATTAGATGATTGATTTAAATGCGAAGCATCGATAGTCTTGAGAAAACCTTTAGAAATAAAAATTTCACCGCGATTTCTTCGCGTGATTAAATTTTTGAAACCGGCAAGTCTGCGTCGAATCTTTTTTCCGGAGGGTAGAGACTGAAATTTAGTGTCAATTGTGTCGATGACAGTAAAATTGGACGTGTTATTCGCCCGTCCCTTGTATATAGACCGTGTTTCTCCTCTACGAAGATAACAATGGCGACCCGTTCTCAAAACCTGTAATAAGCTCCGATAGCGTGTGCGAAGTGTTAAAAGGCGGTGCGGTCTTCTACCGTCACGATCCCGGGAGAGAACGTACGGTAAAGGCGCTTTCACGAAGAGGATGTTGACGGGGACAGGTACGAGGTCTCTCGTGGCCGGCGAGAGAGAGGCCTCTATGTACGAAGAGGCGTATGGATTGTCGGCAGGGAGTGCCGCAGGAGGATCGTAAAGAGGCTACGAGCCTCGCGGACTTCTTCCACCTGGGGCTCTCCTCGGTTCCGATTAAAAAAGGGGCAGCCTTGCGGTTTGCCGCTTTACATTCGCACGATCGATAGAAAACATGACGACGCATCCATACAAAGCGGACAAGTTGCCTTAATTTTCTACACGCTACTCAAATTATATTTTCGATACAAAGATATACAAATATATCGAAAAAGAGAATTTAGTTAGAACGACAATAGAACGATGGATATAAGAAAAGAAAATATTTTTTTAATATCAATTTTATCTTGTATTTATATTAGAAAAAATATATTGAATATTAGAGACACGTTAGAAAGATGATAAAAAATAGGAATCCCTCGGGACGATACGATCGTGATGCGTTTGTTTTGCTGATAATTTAACTCATCTCATCCGAGCGCACGATCTACTTCTCTCGCGCGATGTGCGCGAAATAATCTACATTCTGGAATCGAATTCTTCCGAGCGTAGTTTCTCCAAGATGCCACTTCGCCGTCGAGGCGGACGCGTTGCAAGGCAACGTCTTGAAACATTTACATCGTCGCGGGGCAACTTTCCGCCGGGTGCTTCAACTTCTCCCGCGCGAAGACGCGCCAAGTCTATCTGGGCGCAGCTATCTCGAGGTGCACGATTCTGATTTCTCGAGTCGTTCGGTGCGATCGCCAACGTATCTTTCTAGAAGGATTCCGGTAGAACCAGTAACTGAACGCGCAAACGGACGACCCAGGAAACTGGACCCTCGTCCAGGAGGCGTGCTGACGATGCTACACCGTGCGTTTTCTATCCCTTCTCCTCTATATCTCTCCGTCTCTCTCTCTCTTTCTCTCTCATACTTTCCAGCCGGCCCTCTGGAGGTTGCTGCACTTGGATTCTCACATACGCACACGCATGCGGGACGCGCGCGGTTTACGGAAAAAAGCACAAGCGTGCGTGTGCACGTGTACATACAACACGCTCTCTAGGAGGGTACGGCACTGTGCTGCACGTCGAAGAGAGGGCCTGCGGCGGTATACACACGTCGAGTACCGCCGGAGACTAGTCGTAGAAGATAGGGAACTGCACGCACATAAGCGAAACGCCGAGGCTAGAAAGCCGGTTACCAATCCCAATCCCACACCGCCTAGCACCGTTCCTGAACTCGCCTCTTGGCCTGAACCTGAAATCAGTCGGCGGCGCCCCACCCGGCGCCACTTCGTCCTCCTCGTTCCCTCGACTTTGCGCGCGCGTTTCCCGCAAAGGAAACTAATACCACGGCCTCTCTCCACGACCGTACCACAGGCACTTCCTCTTCTTTTCTAGGCAAGTCTCTCCCCGCCCGCTGTCTTGCACGATGAGCCTCGCGCGTTACAAAATTCGCAAACAAGCTACGTACACCCACGGGCCAGGTATGAAACTCTACGGTCTACCGCTCGGATGCCAGCCACGCTGGCTTGGTAACGTGCAATTGCGAGGACGATAGACGAAGACGTATTATCTTGTCCCTCATAAATGTCACTGACCATAGTAGGACGTCGCGCGTGATGGCATGTATGTGCGCGTCGATATGAAAGAGAGAGAGAGAGAGAGAATTCGGAAGTTTTAACTCTGACTACGCTTTTTACACCATAATTTCAGACTTTCTATAATACATTTTGGAGTTTCATTCATTTATTCAGTCAATTTGGTTCTCCTCATTTAATTTAGTCGGATGATCCGCGCGAATATTTTTCACATTTATTTCAATTTAATTGATTCGAAAGTTTCTATCTGACCTTCTTATTTTTTTGACAATTTTCATCGGATTTTTTGAACTAATTCATTTATTCGCTTTTCTTTGTGACGATGAATGCGATGACAATAATTTATATGTATATATCTATATAGATTGTGCGACTGTATTTTAAATACCATTACTAATTTAAAGTTAGATATTTAAAATAAAACATCCGTTATTACCGCAAAAGCAGTCATTAAAGAGTAAATGTGTATGAGAAATATATATGATTATCTTCTGATGTATATACATATATATATATATATATATATATATATATATATGATATAGATCCGGAAACGGTTGTACTTAAGATATTGTGATTTTGTGACATATCGCAAACATAATCGCGCCTCGTATGCGCCCGGGAAAGTTGCGCGCGCGTCCGCTGTAAATTATAAATATTACACCGCTGACTCTACGAAGTGCATTAAAAGATGAGAAACCAAGATGTCCTCGCGGCAATCATTATGTCTTTTTTATCAAGATTTCTAAGTAGACAAAGCTTTATCGAAAAATCGATTGGTATAGCTTGAATCTAAAGTTATTTGGATAAAATTGCCATTTTGCAGTTTACTTTGAAAAAAATTATTTGCTATAATTAATATTATTGAAATATAAAAAAGAGAGTCTCTATATAACATACAATTTGAAAAATATGTACGTTAATATAAATATAATTAAAATTATATTAAGAATTTTGACTCGTCGGGATAGATAGATTGTATGTAGAATTATGAGAGAGAGGGAGAATATACGAACGACTGTGAATTTTTGGCTGAAAATGTAAATTGCGCGAGAGCAAGACTATATTAAAAGATCGCAATTCGGATTAAATCGCGAACTCGGACTCGCATCAGACGATCTTTGTCGCTTTTCCCGAGATCGCGCGGCAGAAGTAGTGGCTCTAGCGAGAAATCGATTTGCGAAACGCGAGTCTACGAAGCAGGGTCCGATGAGAGAAGTCCTGCGTGAGATGTGAGGAATCTGCGCCCATCATCACGTGGGAGGGGGGGGGGAAGGGAGGGACGAAACGAGAAGAGGACTATCCGTTCTTCGGTGTGTATCCGCATATACGTGTTATATATGAATATCTATAAGTACATATGTATTTATATACATATGTGCATGTATATTATATATATGTGTATATATATATATATATATATATATATATATATATAATACACACGCATATACACATACATACACTGGGGTCTCTTCAGCCGATGGCTGGTTCATTACGCAATGACTACGTCCGAGATATAGAAGCCCGCTTCGAAACCAGTTTCAAATA
The DNA here is from genome assembly GCF_048542155.1 of Nylanderia fulva. NCBI lineage: Eukaryota > Metazoa > Arthropoda > Insecta > Hymenoptera > Formicidae > Nylanderia > Nylanderia fulva. Next base: position 224,314 of record NW_028190488.1, read on the forward strand.
GCTGGCAGGGAGTATAGGTATAGAAGAGGCGTACCGAGACGGGGGGGTACGATGAATTATCCTTCCGCAACCTGGTCTAACTGAACAACAGACGGGTCTCAAGGAACGCGCAGTACCGTGCGGAAACGCTCGGTGCCTTGGAAAACGTTACACGATTATCGTGACGTTAAGAACGTGTGCAGCAATTAACGCGTATGTCTTTTCGCGGTTAAAGATGTTTAGAGTACAACAAAGCTAAATTAGCGGAAGAAAATGATGATATTATGAGGATAATTGAGTCATATTTTCTATCTATTTGCAATTCACGAGATATTTTTAATATCAAACTTTCCAGAATTTTGAAAATTTTATCTTATATATAAATAATGTTAATTTAATGAAATTATAAAGTTTTAATAAAAAAATCAAGTATTATCAAAATATAATTTCAGCTTCGCGTGAAAATTTTAAGTAATTTTTAATTATACGTTATGGAAATTATATAGAATGTATACAATATTTTCATTTGTATATATAATTCTCATATATTATATATAATTTTACATATTGGAACAAGATTACGTTGTCTCTTACATGAAAAAAAAATAGGTAACCCAAAAAAGCATTAACAATGCGCCGTATTCGACTATAATCCAAAATCATTTTAAGAAATCCACTTGCGATACCGTAATAGTGCAACTAATGGACTTTTCGCGCGCACTCTGCAATTTTCAATATTCAACTTTCAATGTCCATCGGCCGACACAATTACCACGTTACATCCGTCGCTCCCATTCACATGACTCGCTTCTTTATTCAACCAGTTCACTCGAGTGCGAGGTATCAAAGTACGTCTCGAATATACTTTTTCTCCTCCTCCTTGAGATAAACACACAGATGCATACAACACAGAGATAATTAAAAATATATCTAATAATTAAAAAATCTCAGTCTTTTAAAATTCCGACAAATTAATAAAAAGGACGAATTAAAGAGGTCAAGAATAAAAAAAATTATTTTTTTTTTAAATCGAATTCGAAGGACGTTCAGATAAAGATTACAATTCGTTTGCGAGAAAGCATGCGAATTTCCGCCACACGGACGACGATTACGTAAGGATTAATGAACGAGGATGAAATATAGCTGCGCGTACCGCAGACTCCCAGTGGTATCGATATACCCGAAGGTATCGGTTGCATTCCTCATCTGGTACACGGCTTTCCGCCCGCACTGATTCATCGCCAACGGGGGAAGAAGGAGGATTCACGGCGTACTTCACCCCCGTGATTCACCCTGACGTAGATTTCGCTGGAACGCGCGTGGGTGTATAGCGACGGAGGAGGTGGTTTGCGTGTATACACTCACACACACAATATATATATATATATATGTATACATATACAGATGAGACGCGCGTCGAATTTCTCTTTCTACGCCACGGGGTACGTTCTAGGCCGGCGATCCATTAGTCACGTCGCGCGCGACGACAAAACTTTACGAGCTAAATGGCCGGTACACCTTGGCCCCGCGAAACCTGCAATTCACTCCGCCGCGCCGCACCGCGTTGCGCCAAGCCGAGTCGAGCCGAGCCGAGCCGCGCGAGAAGGACGCAAAACTTGAGCATTAAAGCCCCCGGCCGCGCGCTTACGCCAGGCGGAGCAAGGTTCTTTTCATAAGTAGGATTTCGTCAGTCTAGGGCGACATCAATGGGACGTCGGCGTACGTAACTTCGTCGAGTCCTTTCGCGATCGAAAAGAAAGAAAGAAAGACGTATAGACGTCCCGTAATGGATTCCGTTAAACGTCTCGCCTGTCGATTTTGTGAGGCGCGAATTCCTTTTTTTCCCCTTATGTGGCATTCGCGTAACCACAAAGTCGTGATCGACATCGCGCCACCACAACGTCAACGGGTTCGCGTACATATACTAGGTAACGCACAGTTAACAACTTTAAATCCTGGAGTATATCTTATAATAAAAATTTGCAAAAGCTAAGATAAAAATAAAATAAATATTTGTGTGAGAAATCTATTTCAAATGCTATTATCATAAATATATTACTATTGGAAAAATAATTGTAGGATAATCGTTATTTAGAAATCGTCAAGATCTTATATCCTAGAATCAAGGAGGAAACAATTTAGGATGTTGAAACTGTTCGTTCCTATATTTGCGATCTGCGAATACATTCGCATGTGACTTAGGATATCATATGTATATCTCGCTTGATGAAATAAGGTATTACCTGTGAGTGTAGAGTTGTTAATGGTGTTGTTTGCCGTGGAAATGGCTGATTGGCTGGTGACAGGTGTGCCAACGGTGGTGGCCGTGGTAGTCGAAGAGTTATTTGGCGAGAGGGCGTTTGCCGCCTGGACCTGTGCCTGCGCCTGAAGATTATAATTCCAGGCGAGCAGCATCAGCTTCAGCTTATCCGGGTCTTTCATAAGCGAACCTGCCGAAACTGAAAGTACCCATTGGTTTTAAACAAGGTTTAAAAAAAATTATCATGTGTATAATATTAACTGAAAAATCGCGCGTGTGCACACTCTCTTTCTCGCCAATAAAAGTTCTTGCTCGTACGAGAGCATAGTCATATCGCGAACGCGTCGCGTCATTCGTCATCCACTGGCAAGTCTCATGCGCCGGAGGCTATTATCACTTATCAGCTACCTGAGCTCTCTCGCGAAGCGACTCCAGCCCGAGAGCGGAAAGCATCGAATAAATTAGACTCACAAAACAACAACATCGTCGACTCGATTTAATCGGCTGCTTTAATAACGCAACAGGTTTAATTACCCGAAACTGATAAATCGGCCGGCCGCGTAGCTCAATCGTCACAGCTGGCGGCAAACTTGTACGCTGGTTACGATTATTAATCGATCGGGTAATTTACACAGACCCTGCTGACAAAAACACCAACCCGCGGGCCTGTATGAAGTTAGCCCCCCATTTTTCGAATTTTAAAATTTTAAAGGTTGTTCCAGGTTGTTCTAGACTTGTTCTAAATTGTTCCAAAAGATCAAATTTAAAAAATAAAAATTTTCGCGAAAAATGGAAAAAAACGATTTTTTGACCTGGCCCCCCATTTTTCGAAAATCGAACTTTTAAAGGTTGTTCCAGATTGTTCTAGTTGTTCTAAACATTGTTCCAAAGTGATAATTCCCTAAACAAAATATTTCACGAGATATAATAAAAAAATAGTTTCGTGCGCTAAAACAGTATTTTTACGTTTTCGGCTATAGTTATTATCTCTTAAACACCAAACTGTATATTTTAGCTAAAAACGAACAGAACAACCTGGAACAACTCTCAATTTTGCTAGAACATAATTTTAAAGAGTACTTTACTCTTGGAAATAAACACATTTTTCGTGTTTTTTGTATTTTTCGACCGATAACGACGTGACAGCGATCCCAAACTATAGAACAATTACGTACTGGCATAGAACAACTTGGAACAACTCTCAGTTTTGCTAGAACATTATTTTAAAGGGTACTTTACTCTTGGAAATAAACACATTTTTTTTGTTTTTTCATCTTTTTTGCCCGCTAAAGTCGCGATAGCGGTCCCAAACTATAGAACAATTACGTACTGGCATAGAACAACTTGGAACAACTCTCAATTTTGCTAGAACATAATTTTAAAGAGTACTTTACTCTTGGAAATAAACACATTTTTCTTGTTTTTTTGTGTTTTTCGACCGATAACGTCGCGACAGCGGTCCCAAACTATAGAACAATTACGTACTGGCATAGAACAACTTGGAACAACTCTCAGTTTTGCTGGAACATTATTTTAAAGAGTACTTTACTCTTGGAAATAAACACATTTTTTTTTGTTTTTTCATCTTTTTTACTCGCTAAAGTCGCGATAGCGGTCCCAAACTATAGAACAATTACGTACTGGCATAGAACAACTTGGAACAACTCTCGCTCATACATAGTACCTACCATACCATCATACATATATGTATGATACCAATCATACATAGTACCTTCGGACTGCGGACACAACCTAATACGATATAAGACATAAGTATCGTGAGAGGCAAGGGGATTCACAATTATCAAGAACCCCGAAAAAGAGTAAAACACTAAATTTACAATTGTGCAATCGCCAGGTTCTCGAGGCTACCTCAACAAAAGTCTTCTAGAGGGAGGAAGGTTAAATCTTACTCTGACACCAAGAGTAAAGTTCCCTTTGGGTGATTGTTCCGGGAAAAACGAGAGTTGTTCCAAGTTGTTCTATGCCAGTATGTAATTGTTCTATAGTTTGGGACCGCTGTCGCGACGTTATCGGTCGAAAAACACGAAAAAACAAGAAAAATGTGTTCATTTCCAAGAGTAAAGTACCCTTTAAAATGATGTTCTAGCAAAACTGAGAGTTGTTCCAAGTTGTTCTATGCCAGTACGTAATTGTTCTATAGTTTACGACCGCCGTCGCGACTTTAGCGGGCGAAAAAGATGAAAAAACAAAAAAAATGTGTTCATTTCCAAGAGTAAAGTACCCTTTAAAATGATGTTCTAGCAAAACTGAGAGTTGTTCCAAGTTGTTCTATGCCAGTACGTAATTGTTCTATAGTTTGGGACCGCTGTCGCGACGTTATCGGTCGAAAAACACGAAAAAACAAAAAAAATGTGTTTATTTCCAAGAGTAAAGTACCCTTTAAAATGATGTTCTAGCAAAACTGAGAGTTGTTCCAAGTTGTTCTATGCCAGTATGTAATTGTTCTATAGTTTGGGACCGCTGTCGCGACGTTATCGGTCGAAAAACACGAAAAAACAAAAACAATGTGTTTATTTCCAAGTGTAAAGTACTCTTTAAAATTATGATCTAGCAAAATTGAGTTGTTCCAAGTTGTTCTATGCCAGTACGTAATTGTTCTATAGTTTGGGACCGCTATCGCGACTTTAGCGGGCAAAAAAGATGAAAAAATAAAAAAAATGTGTTTATTTCCAAGAGTAAAGTACCCTTTAAAATAATGTTCTAGCAAAACTGAGAGTTGTTCCAAGTTGTTCTATGGCAGTACGTAATTGTTGTATAGTTTGGGACCGCTGTCACGTCGTTATCGGTCGAAAAACACGAAAAAACAACAAAAATATGTTTATTTCCAAGAGTAAAGTACTCTTTAAAATTATGTTCTAGCAAAATTGAGAGTTGTTCCAGGTTGTTCTGTTCGTTTTTAGTTAAAATATACAGTTTGGTGTTTAAGAGATAATAACTATAGCCGAAAACGTAAAAATACTGTTTTAGCGCACGAAACTATTTTTTTATTATATCTCGTGAAATATTTTGTTTAGGGAATTATCACTTTGGAACAATGTTTAGAACAACTAGAACAATATGGAACAACCTTTAAAAGTTCGATTTTCGAAAAATGGGGGGCCAGGTCAAAAAATCGTTTTTTTTCCATTTTTCGCGAAAATTTTTATTTTTTAAATTTGATCTTTTGGAACAATTTAGAACAAGTCTAGAACAACCTCGAACAACCTTTAAAATTTTAAAATTCGAAAAATGGGGGGCTAACTTCATACAGGCAACCCGCGGCCGCGCGGTGAATGGAATCTACGATTAACTCTCCACCAAAGTATGCGGATCATGATTTATCCTCGGATCGAGCCGGCGAAGGGAGATCGTTTGTACACTTATTGATCGGAGTCGCGGTAGAATTCGACGGCGCGATTAACGACGTTCCGTCGATTCGCTTCGCGAGATATCTACCGGGAAGCTAGGCGAGATCTACGAGCCAATTTTAACGTCGTACACGCAATGACTCGTCGTTGCGAGGCATCGGTGAACTCGTGTCCTAGAGCGAACAATGTAACATGTGCCTTTTCGCGTACTTCCCGCTTGCACGCGGATTGCATCTCATCGAGCGAAACGGCAAACAAATAATAACACGCAGCGACAACAAAAAATAAAATTCCGGATGACGATAGCTTTCGAAATCGTCACCGATACAATGAAAGCCACGCATGTATATTCGCGCGCGATGAGCGATGAGTAATGCACGTTGTAAATATGTTTTCCGGCAATATCATACGTATTGATTTTTGAAATTTGATTCCGATACATCTGAAACTGGTGAAACTGCTAGTTATTATCTGGTAAATAAGATATCCTTTTTTTGTTTATATGCAATTTAAAACAAATCAACAAGTTTAATTATTTATCTATACGTTGTTTTAAAAGCGCGATTCTTGAGAATTATTAAAGACAAAATTAGAGACAATCGAAGTATTTTTACGGATCGGAGGAAGAATTACCTAACACGAAAGAATTCAAATGCAGTAATATTCTAATCAGAAAAAAATTTATTCGATAGAAAAAATTATATTATATTGATCCGAAAGTCACTGAAAAAAATATTTTTAATTTTTGTATTTCAATGATAAATTAGATGCTATTATCGTCTCACAATTTTTTTTCGCGATGATAATTTCATTGCCTTGTATGATTGAAGATCTTTGACCTCTCACCAGCAGGTAGTTTTTAGTCGATTTTCAAACCTTTCTCAAAGAGGTTCGTCGACACGTAAAACAAAAAATTTTGATGCAAGCAAGTTCGTTCGAATCGGTGTCAATGTAAATACGTAACATGCGCATGTAGTTTTCCGTATTCTTTCTCACGATGTCATTGATATATTCCTTTTTTATCACAATACATCTATAATATAATTTCATACACGTTTCTTTTCGAAGACAACCAGTATTTTTATTACAATCGTAAGAGAAGCGCTATGCCAAATAACAGACATTCGACAAAACATTCTTTTATTAGCTAAAGTATTATGTAAGATTTACTGAAAAATTAAATTTAAATAATATTAGATATTCGATTTTGAATAATCTTAAATAATTTATTGTTTTCAATTTGACGAGAAATTTATATTGCAACATTTAATAAAAATGTACTTCATATTTTCTTTTCAAGATATATTTTCATTACAAAATCATATATATATTAAATTTCATGTCTTAAATGATCTATCAAAACACTGCCAACTTCGTCCGTCTTTCATATTATGAAATTTATATATGTATGTCGATTTGGGATTATCATTAGAACACATTGCGAGACTAGGCTCAATCTATCAATGACTAATTCAGCTTATTATAATAATGCGCAACAGCAACGCAACGATGGACAAAGTGTACGGACGAGCTTACTATTAATTCGCGTAAATTCCGCGGGGACGACTATAACAACGATGTTCGCGTTTCCTGCGCGCAACCGCACGTAATCGGTGTACCAGGGAAGTTCAAAGGGACAATCCGCAGATTTTCTAGCATATCGCGCGGTTCCGTTTGTTCGTCCTGGTGGAATTAGCGATGACACGCGGCGGACGAGCGCTTCGGCGACGAGAGTAGAGATTTATTAATCGGCAAACAAACCCACACGCAGAAAGAGACAAAGGAAGAGAGCGGAACGATGTCTAAATCGTTCGTGCGAGACGCGATTTAATAATTTAGAAGCCCGTGCGGCGCTATCATAGAATTCGGGTCAAGATTTCCGAAACGGTGTACAACCTGACCTCGCGGGGAAAAGAAACGGAAAAAAGCGCGGACGTGTCTCTCGGAAGCAGAAAAGAACACTCGAGAACCGAATCGAGTCGACGAAGTGACGTGACGTGTTAGACGAATGAGACTTTGCACGCGTGCACACACAGCAGGTACATATATATACGCTTTTGAATCTTGTTTCGGGATCTTATAATCTTTTAGCCTGATAAAAGGGGTTTCGAAGGGACGACCGATCCCTTCCGATACCAAATCAGATATGACAAGATTTACGCTACGGGAGAGATATAGATAATGAAAGATTCTCTCTACTCACTGTTTGGATAGTGATCGTCCTCTGATATGTCGGCTGGCTCCGGGGTCGAGATATTTTCCTGCAACAGAGATACAAATCCGTTAGGTTCTGCGTCGTTTCCTGCTTGAGTCGTAGATAGTCGAACGGTTTCGCGTGATACGGACGAATAGGACAAAATTCTTCCAACGCGTTTAGAAGTTCGCGAAACTCATTTTCCGTAACTGCCGGTTATGATAATACCGCGCAAACGTAGCCGCGACTTAACCACATCGTTACTCAGGGACAGATGCTCGCGACCTTATTCAATCTTACTATGCACCGTCCATGCCATTTTTGGTAAGGAGGTGTCCTTTAAATATATTAACATGAAAAAATGTTTAAGTAATTTCATCCTTTATTCTAGTTCAAATATAATGTAGATGCGTTATATTTGAATCTATAATTATTTCTTTAATGATATATATAATTAATAAGCAATATAATTATCTTCTTTTACAAAAGTATAGATATAACTATTTAATTTAATTTTCTCGTGATTATAAATTAAAGCAATTTTTTATTAAAATTATTTTTTACAAAATTATTCAGAATTTTTTAATTTTCTGTTAATGTTAACAATATTATACTTATATGTATATGCACGTGACATATTCTAATATGTATATCCAAGGGAAAAAATGACAAAAAAGTAAAGTACAAATTCTTTCATTCATACTACATTGTATCGCGGCACAAAGCATATATACGGTTGAGAAGAAGCTATCGAAGGCTGTGTTCGCGTTACCATACGCCTACAGGAAGACCGTGGACTTTATTGTCCTAGATCAAGAGCTGGCGGCGATGCGCGATTCGTCGAAACGCAAATTGCTTACGCCTCGATGCTGCACGCGCGAAGGTAACGCGCGTCAAGAATCTCGAATCAGTAGCGCGAGCAAGCATCGGCTCTCAATCCTTTCTAGATACGATCTGATCGATCCATCCGATTTAAGTACCGCCTCATATTAATACAATGCAATTGATTTTTTTACGTTTATTAAAAAATTATTAATTATTATGCATGTCGAGTTCTAATTCCTCATCGTAGCAACACATACATAATATTGAGGTCATTTTTCGATAACTATGCTAATGTAATCTTATTGTATAATCCAATGAAATTTCTTACAACATAACCGATACATTACATTCGTGACACGCGGAAACGGACATCTATAAAGCGTTCATCCAAGAAAAAAGCGTTTCTTTTTTTTATGCTACTGGCCGAGATCGAGCGGTCAGGGACGTTTGGGGGGAAAGGAGGGAATAAGGCCGAGGCTTGTGTCGAATGGAGGATCCCTCTATATGGTCAGGTCGTTTTTCATCGAAAAGAGCAGCGCGAAGCGTTCTCCGCGTTCCGCGATATCGCATCACGCTCTAATCGATCCTCGCATCGAGTCGCAGGCACGAGAGGCAGGCTTCAGCGGCGCGATTCTATCTCGCTTTGATTGATTTTATGCCGACGAAATTAACGGGTTTTTCCCCAGTTGAAACGAACGAACGGCCGGCCGACAGTTTCGCAAGGCATGCACTAACGTAGCCTGTGCGCGATGCCTGGGCCGACTGGTTCGCGCTGCGCGTTTCTGCAGCGGCACAGCCTCTCCTATCTGTGTCAGGTCTCGTGTTGCAACTCCAGAAGGTCGACCGGTATACAACGCGGAGAGCACGGCCAATTGATACCGGCCGCAACTTTGTCCAGCAGGCTTGTAGGACATAGGCGGCGTGTATAAACGATGCACGAGCGAACGAGAGAGTGTGCGCATACGTGTGTGTGTGTGTCTGTGCGTATTAATGTGTGCGCAGCGCTGCAAAAACTCCTGATGATGTAACCGAGAAATTCCGACGCGCGGACGAACGTGGAAATCGCGAGAGCGACGAGGAGATCCAATCGCGACGAAATGTCGCGTTTAAAAAAAAAAAAAGAAAAAACGAATATGGTTGTATTTTCTATGAGGAGAAGAATTCTCGTAAAGTAGGTGTAAAGAGTACCTAGATATTTCTACGATAATGAAATATATTTTACAACACGTTTTACGATTTTGCACAGTTTTTTTGTTTGCTATGGGATATGAAGAAAATGTAAGTATGTCTCGAAATGTGGCGGATTTTTTGCGCATTGTTTTTATCTATATCGAAAGATAGATATCCCGTTTATACGTATCAGTAATGTATCAAATTTAGAATCGGCAGTTACATGTATAAACCAGCGACTTTTCTCTATATTTAATTTATTTCATTTCGAATTCAGCCAATTTATTCTCAATAATATAAATAGCTATATTTTATTTTATATATATATATAATTGTATGTTGTTTGAATACATAAGTACATAAGTAATAATTAAAATAATATATTGAAAAACTATTAATGAATAATTTCAACAAAAAATTGCTTTGGATTATAGAATTTTTATCCTTGTTTGCTTTTGACATCATTTGTATTTTTCAATCGGCCGATACAGATCGACGTATTCAAAAAGTTCATCGGTATTAGATAAAAGCACAGAATCTGTGTTTAATAATCGGTGGAATTTATTGGCCGAGTATATATATATAATCTCACTCGCTCTTTCTTTCCTTTCTAAATACACCGTTGACTTCAAGCTGCATCCGCGGAAGGTTATTTTAAGAATCTTTCATTAAGAATTTAATATAACCCGATTTTCATAGAATCGGTCGCGGAAGTATCTATACGTATCTATCGATTATAATGAGCCACCTTTGTGATCTAAGAAATGAGTCGACTCATGCATCGTAGGAAAAAACACAAGTTAAATATTCAAAGACGGTATTTAGAAAGAAGTACAAATAAAAATATATAATTTCAAAATAAAATGACAAAATAAAAGAACGGAGGAATAAAATTTCAGTCGCAACAAAGTCCCGACAAAGAAGCCGTTCCCCCTCCCTCTTTCTGATAAATTCGGATTATCTAATATTCTCGTATCTGCGATTGGAAGAGTAGTCTCGCGATCAAGCGAGCCGCTTATACCGGAGTTTATTTCGATCTCGCTCGACCGGGCACACCGTCAAGGTGTCTATCATTAAAGATAATCGCGGCAGGTTACCTTCTGAGAAAGAGTCGATCGGCGACGAGCGGATCCGAGCTCTCCGCAGCGGTATTCTTGTAATTGATACCATCAATACGATCGTTACGAAGTTATCCTATGCGTCAGGATATCTGCGAATTATTGCGTTTAATTTACGACGAGGACACGAGTGAGATGGATACAGTCCTATATACATGGAATATTAACATTTTTCAGCATTAAATTAACCCTCTCTTTCTTACTCTCGCACTTATAAAAAATATTTGACAAATTTAATAATAAAAACTCGTGAGAACAAGCTGAAGATGTAAAATGATTGAAACGAATAATTTCTCAAAAGAAATGATCAACGACAATTTCGTGAAATTGCGAAATTGTCATGCATAAATATATAGAGATTATTTTTGTAATATCAAGATCCGAACGCATCACGCTAATTTGATTCGCTACGCCCAAGGACCCCGATGTGTCGGTGTCGCAGGTATTAGTTTATTAATACTCCCGGTCTTCCCACTTCTATACCGGGCTACCACGCTCTTTCTCTCTCTCTCTCTCTCTCTCCTTCTCACCTACGCACGGGGGCCGCCCCACTTCCGGCGGATGTACCCTGATAAATGGGAATCTCACTGTGCGCACGACCGGCCGGCCGTATACACCTACGACGAATGAGAAACGATCCCGGCGTCTTCCAGACATAAAGTACGAGAGAACGAAGAGACAGAGAGGCAGAGAGGATGAGAGAGAGAGAGAGAGAGAGAGAGAGAGAGAGAGAGAGAGAGAGAGAGCGGAGTTAAAACGTAAGCTAAGAGCAGCCGCGCGCCGTTTAAGATCTCCTGGAAGCGTCGAGCTAACGATTCCGCTCCGGCTATCTCGTTCGAGAGATCCCGGACGATGATCACGGAGATGAGAATTCTGTTGCGTCGTTCGTTGCCGGGGTCACGTCTCGCTATAACGCAACGAGCGTTACCGCGCTACGAATGCGCCGCTCGATTCGTGCGCACGCATTCGTACGTGGGAACGTACAATAGAGTCGGGGGATAAGAAGAAGAAGAAGAAAACGCGGAGAACATTCTTAACTCGCGGAGATTCTTCTCTACTCCCGTCTCTCGTCATCAACAAGAGAGACGTATATACGGAATCAGATCTATAGAGAGGGAGTTGAAAGGGAAGAGAGAAGCTGCGCGCGGGCTGGATGGATATACGGTTGGAACATTTGTTTAGTTGGCTGCAATTAAGCCACTTGGCGGCAATTGTTTGTCGCTCAGCACAGAATTCCGCTCCCACCGTTACAGCCGCCGCGTCGTGCCGCAAGATGCGTGTAGTACACGGTTACGCGCGCGTGTACAACACGAGATGGAGGTCTTCTCTATCTCTCCGCGGGCGGGAGCTTCGCGCGCGCTGTGTATCAACTCTTGGCCACCAACACAACAATTCCAGACGATAAAGGCGAGCGAGTTGCCGGGGTTAGGGGTCAACCGGGTCCAGTAGCCGGTGTACGACCAATCAGCGGCCGGACACCGCCGCGAGATCGTTCGAGATGATTGTCTTTGGTCTTTCGAGGCGAGCGAAGATGCTGAATTGTCCGTCGAAGCTCCGCGAGCGACTCTCTAACGAACAAGAACCTCTTCAAACCAGTTAAAAGACGGTGTAGCTTTTCCGACTCTGCTTTTCTTTGCAATGTTTCTGGAATAATTCGACGTCATAGTGCGATAAAGAAGCTTAATTCAAGAAAATTATTATTTTTTTATTCAATATTAGTTATCAAAATGAGATATTCTTATATATATATATATATATGTATAACGTGACAGGAATGAGCAGTAATCTTGTTCCCAATGAAAGAACCGTTAATATAAAATAAAATTGCAAAAGGACATAGTTATTAACTCTTATTCTAATATGTGGATTCCAGTTTCCCCGGAAGTATTACAGCCATTAGAATTATTAAATAGGTGATTAGTATAAAATATTTATTTGTTGTATATACGCAGGGAAATTCTTCAGGCTTACGCAGAAGAAGGAAACAAAAATTCTCTTGCGAAGTATCTTTCGTGAAACACTTTTTTTTTAGAAACGCGTAATCTATATGATTTAATCGAGATGAATCGAGCGAACACATTTAAAGCGATGAAACAACGCAATAAGAAATAAAGGAGAGGTCAAACTCGTCGGGGACCCGGAACACGGGACGACCGCACCGGTCGCGACGTAAAAGGAGGACCGAATTGGGCCCGTTAGGATGATTGCTCGCGGAGAACGCTCGCTCGAGTGGTCGATTTAGTTGCCTCTTCTGGGTAGCTCTTTGGATAATGGGGAAATGATTGTGGCCTACCGGTGATTTCTCCGCTATATGTTTTAACCGGGGCAAAACACCTACCGGCCGTCGCGATTCGACCGTCTGTCTTCTCTCTTCCCTCTCTGTTTCTCTCTCTCTTTCTCGCTAACGTCGAGAAGCGATTCGGCGTGTACCGGGCGACTCTCAATTTCGGCTCATTTGCCTACCAAATCTGGCGTCGCATAAATACACGTAGGCTCCTACGGTGAACGGGTCTCAAGGCCGCCGGCAATTACCGATGCTATACGCCCTCGTTCGAAACGCTTTTATTTTCCTCCCTGTTGTACTTTTACCGTTTAACGCCACCTCGTTCTTTCGTTGTGTGTCCGTCTTTCCCAGGGATTCTATAATCGAATTCCTGCTACCGTTGTGAAACGCCCTCGCCGCGGCCATCATCAGGACCGAAGTAGCGGATCTCTCACGGAGAGACAATCGCTGATTTCTCTCGGGACGGCAAAATTCAGTCGTCACAGTTGACGCGTTTGCAAGAAGCGCGCAAACGTCGACTTCGCGCTTCGAGATTCATCATCGCCTGCGAAGAGCAAGATGATTGTCCTTGCGGTAACCATGGGAGAGAGAGAAGGAGGAGGAGGTTGCGAGAACGAGTCATGTTTGTCGAAAGATCGCATCGAGAGAGATGCGTATCGAGGAGGGGACAGATTCCTCGCTTGGACTTTTCGCGCGTTCGCCCTCCAAGAGGAGTATATACGCGTGATCGTGCGATATACTCGAGAGCAAACTCGACGAATCGCTCGCCGATATATAGGTCGGCCGAGACGAGACGAGACGAGACGAGAGGAGAGGAGAGGAGAGAAGAGAAGAGAAGAGAAGAGGAACAACGCGTGACGTCATTGGCATACGCTTCCAAAGCGGCGCGTCCAGGTTGCGTCAGGGGGAGATCTCTCCGTTGGAGAGGAGATTTCTGATCTAGGAAAGCAAATGCGGAGTAGGAGGCGACGGTAGGAGGACGACAGGGTCACCGTCGGCGGGATAACCTCACACGTGTGCGTCCCAAAAAAAAAGGAGAAGAAATAAAAAGACGACGATGGCGACGACGACGGCGGTGGCGGCGGACGAACCCAATGGCGTCGACAGGAAAGACGGCGCACTTTGCCAAGCCTTCGTTGCGCTTCGCCATCCAAAGACGACGTCGTAAAAGCGCGAACATGAATCAGTGATAGACGTAGGAAGTTGATTTTCCGCGATCGTGTACAGAAACGGTAATCATTTTTGTTTAGGTGACAAAAATCGCAATCTTCTTTTCAATTTACACAAAGTGACTGAAATATGAAGATATTACATTATGTAATTTATTGTGTCTCTGGACTATCGTTATGTTTTTTTTTTCCTTTCAATTGCAAATATCAGCATTGAATTTCTATCTTTCGTGTGGAACCGTTTTAAGATTCAATTGAGACGAGAAAAAAAAAAATTTTACATGTAAATTCGAGCGAGAGTAGGTATATCGTAAAAGGCTTTTTCGTAGATCCCGCTCTCGCGATAATGTGCGGGAAATTGTAAAGTTGAGAGATTAGAATGCAGTACGATCGGGAGTAACATTGTCAGAGCCACGAACGACCACGGTATCCGGCGTGGCCGGTTGGCTACCTTACTTGACCCCTGCGCAACGAGGGACAATTGGGTGTAACAGTCTCCCATTCGTCTGTCCGTCCCTCTCATACGTGTTGCCCCGTACGTGTTCGTGTTTCTCTGAATCCTCGGCCGTGTAATACATCCATTACTCCCGAGGCGTACAATGTGCGTGTGCGTCGTCGAGCGGTATATACACGCACACACGTGTGTGTATCGCTTCTGCGCTGCCTTCCACCGAGGGGAAAAATCCAACGACGACGACGACGACGACGACGAAAAGATCCCCGCCGTGTGCATTAACGAAGAAGAGTCGGGTCCTCGCCGAGCACTAAACGTGAAAACTGCAACTCGTTTGCGGGTAACAGGTTTCCTCTCTATGATCGATTATTTCAGATTTAAGACGTAGAAGATGATAATAAATCCAAAGCAAAGAAGGCTAGAGTTATCGAGATGATTAATAGAACAAAATTGCGAGCTCTCTTGCTTTGTACAGTTTATCGGAATTTATGATAAAGAGTCGCGTTAGTTCGGTGATATTAAGAGAACGTCTTCTCGTCGCGTAACCGGGAGCAGAAGCTCTCATCCCGTACAAGGAACGTATAACGATCACGCAAGAAACGTGCGGTTTTGAAGAATAAAAAAAATTGCAAGTCTCTCTCTCCTTTATTAAAAGCGATCCGTCTCGCGGCGACTGAGAAGAAGATTCATACGCGGATGAATGCGTTAAGCATCGCGAAATTCATAACGGATCGAGCGCGTCCCGTTGACGCGGCATTCAATATCACCTGACGGCGAGACCAAAAGCTAAAAGAGAAGAAGAAGCGTATCGGTCGCGATACATGCGAACGCGCGGGATGGAGAACGGGATGAGCGAAGGGCGCGTGGTGCAGCTGGAGGAGGGAAAAGAAGAGGATAGAGCGAGGCGCGAACGGTTTCGAGCACGCGCCCTGCTCTATTTGGCTCTCCCGCGTAGCGTGCCGCTTCGATTCGTTCTTTCCTTTAGTCGCGTCTCGCCCCGCGAGCAGGAAACGTGCACTCTTCGTATTTTGCTTGTCGTCGTTTTCCTGCTTTCAGTCGCGGCACACACCGCATATGTGTGCGTGCGCGTGTGTGCGCGCGGGAAAAACCGTATGCGGAAAAAAAACCCAGTATATATGTACACATTCTCTCTGTCTTTCTCGCTGCCGCTCCTCTTCCATGTTACGAGACTGTTGATTTCAGGATTGCGCAATCGGAATCTTTCCACAAGTTTTCAGATTCACGGGACTCGCAGCTGACGCATCGAGATACTCCACTAATTTTGATTGATTTTAAAATGCAAAGATCCGGATGAAAAGTTTACGCACAATTACATAGGCACTTGTTAAATCTCGATATATATATATATATATATATATATATATAACGATATATAAAGGATATATAGGCAGAGACGATGGAATTTATCGCGCATTTCCTTCCTCCCTTCACCAATCATCTCTTTCCGTCACACTTTATTTCCGCTGACAAAGGCCCGATAATTAATCCGGACAATATCTCGTCCCTCTTCTCTCTCTCTCTCTCTCTCCCTGTCCGCGTTATAGGTCCATGAACTAATCCAGGCAGTTGTCTCATCTCGATATCACGCCTGCCTATTAATATGCGAAGATCATTAGCTGCGGCCGCTTCCGGGTGGCATGACTCCGCAACGCTCGAAAGCCGTTCGATGCATCGCGCGATCGCCCACAATTATCGGCGACGATCCGCTGGAAACGTCCCACGTGCTCCAAGCAACCAGCCAGTGTTTCAATAACGCCCCTGCCCCTGCCTGTTCGCCTGCCTCAAGCACCTCCGCCGTTGAAACGCACGCTCTATCTAGAGGCCGAGCGTGTGCGTGCATGTATGCGTGGACACGCGGGGGCCCCTCCAGGTCTCGAGCTGAACTCACATGCGAGATCCAGGCCTGCTGGTCTGCCAAGGGAATATTATACTTGGCGATGACGCGTACACGCCACGAGGAGCTATCTCGCCTCGACGAGAGGCTCGGGAGAAAAGAGAAGGGGACTAGGGGGAAAGCCTAGGGTGCGCCACAAGGATGAGGCAAAAGGTAGAGGATATACGGGCGGAGAACGAGCAAAAGGGGGAATACAGGCGCCGAAGGTTTAATCAGAGGAGGCTATCGACATCAATCTTTCCTCTCACGCGGTTTCCAGCGAACGCTCCACGAGAATCGCTTAGAATTGGTGGAAGATCTGCGGGTACGATCTATGTCTTTGTGCGGAACAAGTTTGCACAACAATACGGTTTAGGTCGAATAATATTCCATAAAGATGAGGGAGTATGTATATGAATGCTAACACGCGCGGTAGTTTTGACAATAATAAAAAAACATTCGAGCTGCTGAACTGTTATGGAAACGAACTGATAAAATGTCTGTTGCCGATGACGAAATCAGGGCTTTCTCAATTATGGTTGAAACGAAGACGTAATCTTCGAGCAATATTCCCGAGATAGTCGACGGCGATCTAATAGCGTTTTCGATTGGGAAAAAGTTAGTGCGCACCAGTGCGCACTCAGTTCACACGAACACTGGACAAGTTCCATGGGTTGCACTGAATAGTGCAGGTGAAAAAGAACACGCCGAAATTTTCAGTGCCACTTGAGTTGACTAGATTCCGGGAAGAACGAAAAAGTAACCTCGACATCTTGTGTTCAGTTAAGTAATGATTTTTATTATATGTAATTAAATATAGAAGATGATCAAGAATATCACGTATGACAAATATAAAAATTATTATTATCCAGTATAAAAATGCTATTACATTAAGTACATTAATTATATTTTAAAAAAGGGTATAGGTTCGATGTTTATATAAAAAGATATAACACTTACGGTGTCATTATCCATTTTTTTCACACATTCTACATAATTTACAGTTTTTGGAATTATTCCTTAGTTCGAAGAGTTGTAATTATTTCTTCTTGCTCGCTTGAACTAGAAGAAGATTCCAAAAATGTCTCCAAAATATTAAAGAGAGCCAAATCCGAATTGCTCATTATGTCGAATTTTCGTTCAAAAGAATGCCCTACTGCTTGCATGCATCCAGTGCACTGAACTGGCACCGTCAAAATATCTCGTGCCACTTAGTGCGCACTATGCGAGTGTTGTGCGTTCAAACGAACACGCAACACTAGCCAAGTGCGCATTGGCACTACCAATCGAACACGCGCCTGACATTCAGTGCAGCCAGTGCACCCCAATCGAAAACGCTATAAGTATAAGTCGAAGTGATGTACGGGATTAATCTCTCCCGCATAGGAAAAATAGACAATTTCACAAAGAAAAACGTTGACACTCGTTCCAGGAATATATCCCATCCGTTTTAAGACAATTACTCGCTCGAAATAGGATCCGTAGGATAAAGTTCAATTTCTGCTATTCGAGGCAGGAATAAAATCGATGGCAAGAGCTGGGTTTTAATTAAAACGCGAGAAATTTTGTTAAATTATCAATAGCTTTCTACCTAAAAGATATGCGATATATTGTGTAATTATAGATTCTTCAAATTATTAAAACTTTTAAATTGCCAATATAATACAATATTTTGAAAATGCCTCTAAAAAGTACATTTAACATAAATTAATATCCACGAATATTTATTTGTGCAATCTATTTCGATCTGAAAATTATTGCAATTGAAATGTAATTCAAAATCTTTTAATTTATAGTTTTCATATTTATTAAAATTTTCGAAATAGAATATATAAGATTATATAAATTAGATTTTTGTCTTGCATTTCTGTCGCAAATTATAGATTGTTTAAAGTAAGAAGGTTTAAGAATTCTTATTTTTATACACGATAAAGAAATATACGCGCGAAATATTTCTCTGCTTTCTTACTGCCGTAGTGTGAATTTTCAAAGCAAAAAAGAACCGGTACGAGTCAGGCAATAGATTGTCGGTCGCGTAAGTAAAGGACAAATGCATTTTCCAACCGTGACACACGCTCCAGTAACATTTCTCGGCGGAAGGTGACTGTCCTTGAGCTGATTGTCCGAATGACAGGGCGAGGCGAGGAAGAGGCGACGGTGAAAAATATCTTGAAAAGGGGCCTCGAAAAGAAAAAAAAAAAAAAGAAAGAAATCGAATCGAGCGTGAATCTCGTTCTCCTGCTATCGTCTGCTTTTGACCTTGTTAAAAAAAAATCCGCATTCTTACGCTGAAGTCACGTACATACTACATATTCGCTGCGTTTCTCACTCTCAGCGCGGTGTAATAAGCGCGATATCGAATCTAAACATATACAAACACGCCGCTTCTCGCTCATAATTCACGCCGACATAATTTCTAATCACCTGTCGTACTCTCCCGCATATATAGAGAGAGTTGCCTACCGTTTTACTACGCGCTAATTAGATTGAATAGCGCAGGCGCTATTCGCATTAGCGCGACGCTTGTTATTGACCGATATTAATCCGTGAGATTGAGCTATCCATGACACTTTTCACTCGACCGAACATTGCGGAGCGCGATCTATATGGCCGAAAGGAGGGGGCTCAATCGCCTCTCACCGTCCAATCCATAAACCGAGAGAGCTACCTCCGTTTTGTATTTCGCTAATTGCCCTTGAGGGGGATCGGTTTCCCAGAGACCAATAAAGAGCCCGTTTCTTTTCTCTGCCTCTCTCCCTCCCCCCTCGACACCCCACCCACCCCACCCCTTCTTTACCCCCATCTGACCGTTCTCTTTCTCTTATCCCCTTTCTTACTCTTTCTCTTTTTCTCTCTCTCTGTCTGTCTCTTTCTCTTTCTTTCTCCGGTCACAGACCAAACGGGACGGCCAGAAGGAGCACGATGACGACGGAAGGAAAGAGAGAAAGAAGGAGATAGAGAGAGATGCAGGCAGCTAGAGTGCCGTTTTATTTTGGCATGCTGCGAGGAGAAGAGGATTCCTTTTTATTTCTTCCGTAGCACTGGCGGCTACGCTCTTGCTTCGCTGTAAGGTATTCTATGATGCTTCGTCGGCTCCAACGGCGCCCCTGCTAAATGGAATACGACCGGAGGCTGGTTAAAAGGAGAAAGCAAGCGATAGAGAGAGAGAGAGAGAGGAGCAACGGAGATAGGGACAAAGAGAAAAAGACGAAGACGAAGAAGAGTGGCAACACGACAGTGGTAGAGAAAAAGAGAGAGAGAGAGAGAGAGTCTTTTCCTTTTGTCCCCTCGTCGTCCCCCAGGCCTTTTCTAGCCCGGCTATACTTCCTCCTCCCTCCAGGGCCACTCCTGCCCCCATTTCCCCTGGCATTGGGAATTTTTTCGAGGGCTCGCCTGAGAGAGAGAGACGGCTCGTAGTCGCCAGGCTGCCAAGCGTGAGCAGACCGACCGCTCTCGGGTCGAACCCACACCTACGGCTCGAGGTCGATACACGCTTCTCCGCTTCGCTTTACTTATTCGCTCTGTTGGGAGGACTCGGTATCCGACCGAGCAACCGCAGCGAACGACTCGCGTGAACACGAGCAAAAGACCGAACAGAAACTGGAACCGGCTTCGACGAATAATAAATAATAAATAAATGAACGAAAGCATGAACCGCGATAAATCGAATAATTAAAGCGGGATTTGCGAAGCGAAAAATCATTTATTTTGCATTGCTGTTTGATATTTTATACAGCTTTGTGTTGAATAATTTGGGAATACGATTTGGCGAACGAAAAAAGAAGAAAACTTTTCTAATAATTTTAGATTCTTCCTTTAGGTATTTACGCTAGTCTTACAAAAGCGGAGTTTTCTCGGAAATCGAGAGACTGCATCGCTTTTACGAGCTCTTTTTCCGCGGTACTATCGCTTACGTGATGCAATCGACGAGATAACTCGCTCGCCGAGTTCGCGTATATGCGAGGACCATTTAAGGGAGTGCACGTAAGCACGAGTTATCATCCCGCATGAAGTTTTCCTTACTCCGGCTTTCCGTAGACTCGAGTCCAACGCTAGGTACATCTGTACGAGCATACAGCCCACGTCGGCTTTTGTATAAGAGCAAAACAGGAGAGAAGAGCACGAGGAGAGTGAGAGAACCCAAGAAAGTGACGTCGAGAGGGTGGGGTGGCGGTCGTTGAGAGCGGGTGGGTCGCGGACACGAGGCGAGACGCGTGTTGCAGAGAGAGGTCGGCGACGAGGGAGGAAGGAAGAGGGTGGGTGTACATTGGAAGAAGCGGTAGAAGTCGGAGAGTGGGCAGCGGGAAGAGACTCGAGGATTGAGAAAGGGAGAAGATACCGGAGAGGAAGAGTCCTGTGATGGCAGAGAGGAAAGAGGGAGGGGAGGGGGAGGTCAGGACAGAGTCAGAGAGACGATAGAAGTGGGAGTCAAGAACCCTACAAGGAATTAAGAGCTTATTCGTAACAGGCACCATGATGAAGATCCTATGCTTCTAAAGAGAGAGAGAGAGAGAGGAAGCACGAAACTACCTCGACTCTCCCACACCGACGATCTTTGGAATACCAATCAAGCGACTAATGCGTTTGGCGTCCATGCGGGCGTCCAATTGCTCTCAACGAGTCGGCCCGCGTCGAACTTTCGATCTTACCGATATATACCGAACGAAACTTCCTCTGTGAGTACATCGCAGTCCTGGCTGCTCGTTAGAAACCAGATGTATGTAGCAGGATTTTGAAATATACCAACTCCTAGTACAGTTATAGATGTAATCGCATCGAGAGTAGTTAGCGCTTGAACATTATAAAGATTATCTCATAAAGATTAAAGCTCTTCAATCCCGATATAATATAATCTATTGAGAATTGGCACATAGGATTTTCGAAAGGCTACTTTAGTCGTATATCACTAATTGAAGGTGTAATTTCAGAATGCGATATCCAACACTAAATTGAATATAATTTAATTGTATATTTAATTATAATTTATATTATATAACATATGTTTCAGAATGCGTTTACATACATGCATACATATTTTTTTGCACATTACGTCGATTAAGAACTGTTGCCCAAGGAAAAAAATTATGATTAAATTATTTCAACTTAAAAATATCACACGTCAATTACGCTTCATTTTTTCTCCGAGATATTAAACCACGTCGATGCACTTTGTAGATAACTCGTAATGCGTTAATGAACAAAACAAAGGATATCTCAGAGCGGCGAACGCGTTAAGTAGAGAACTCGGGGGATGCTTTATCAGCGATCATTACAATATCTCAATGAGAAGACTTGTGTCACAGCCGCGCCGTGAAATAACTCGTATAAACGGTGAGATCACAGGGCAGTTTATGGGAAATGATCAGTGTCGTGGAAACATAACAGGTTGCGAGTTATGACAGAGGCTTAAACTTTTACTGGTTTAGAAGCGTCAGCGTCTGAGATATGTTTGCTCTACATCTCGCGCGTACTTCTCTTTCGTCGGCTTTCATCTGTCTCGCTTTTTTGCAGCCTCGCCCATCTCTTCGTCTTCACTCGCTATTTTTCCGCTATTTTTCATGCGCGTATTTCCGATGTTTTTGTGTTCCTTTACGTTTTCGAGTTTTTTATTTTTTTTCGCTCTAAAATGTTGGCGAAAATTGAGCAAAACAGAACAAAGACAAAATTCCAACTCGGGTCTAAAAAGGGATTCGAATAGAGCGGATAATATTGACAGCGCGATCTGCAGACAGTGCAACGATGGGTGGATGGGTGGAAAGAGAGGGAGAGGGGTGCTTTAAACCGGCGCGGCAGAGTGAGATTTTATAGGAGTTTATCTTCCGGTGATGGGTATGCTGGATGGGAATGGAGCCGTTCAAAACTGCTGGCGGTTATCGTGGCCAAAAAGACGAAGCGAGGTGATGCGCACATGCCGGCCGTCGAAAAAAGAAGAAATGAAACGCGCGGAAAGGGATGGAGATGGAAACGCGAGACGGGAAAGAAAGTATATTGAAGTCGATTGTAGTTACACGTGCGAGTTGGCTTTGTGAATCTCGAAAATATATGCAGGGAACGCGATTTCTTGGATGGTATATTATATCAGTTTACGCGCAGTTTTCTCCGCAAAAATGAATAAAGATAAATATATATATATAGCTGAAATTGATTTGTCAAAGCTTAATCTACATTGAATTTTAAATCGTTTTTTTTTTATTCCTTTGATGCAGAAAGAAAGAGATAAGTTATTTTTATTTTGCTATATTTGTTTTCAATTTTCAATTGCAAATAATTATTAAATCCTGTTAAAATAATATATCCCCACAACTTTTGCAATATCATCAAAGATTTGCAAATTTTTTCTCTGCTATTAATGCGAAACGTCGTGAAAGCGGAATATATATATATTCGGCGACTATATAGTATATATTTATGTCGCGTCGCGTATTTAGATCCCAAGAACACCTGCGTGGAATTAGCACAAGGCGGAGTTATCAACGAGGCTGAATATCGAATAAGAAAGTAGCGGACGAAAGTTCTTTCGTCGGAGTTCCTTGGCGCGTCTCCGCTCTTCGGCTTTAAGTCATTGACGCGATTCAAGCGGTTCGTAATGAAAGCGGAACTCCGTAACGAAGTCCTACACATTCCTGGTTTAACGAACCATCTCCAGGCGTATACGCACGCGCGCGCACGCGCGGGAGAATATTCAAGGTCGTCGTTACCGGGTGTGCGACTTCCTGCGGACCAAGAAACTTTTAATGCCGCCTCGCGCTCGCAGAGAAAGAGAGAAAGGGAGGAAGCTTTCGAATTATATTGTGGTGGCTTGCACGACAGAAACGCGTGACGCCGAGACGACATAAATCGACATTGAACAAAACGCATGGAAGCGATAAAACCGTGGAAATGGCAACGCGTACAGCGTCCACACCCACGCTCCCAGCCGGATACATATACGATCTCTACGTACAATAAGTAATATGAGTTATACTGAAATTACCAACGCGACCACCCTCGCAGAGTCAATCTTGCGGGCTGCTTTCTTTCTTTTAGAATTTACAAAGGAGAGATATTTATTTGGATCAATCGTTTCGGCGCGAAAACAAATTTGAATAATTTACAAAAATTCCAAGTAAATACATATCTCAATATTAATTTCATTTTACGAATGACTATGCATTTTTTCAACGGAAGCTGCGAGGGACGAGCGAGATCCCATTGACAAATCCGACAGTGAGTTATCAAGAAATTTCGATCGCGATAAAAACCGAGACCTCCGTGATTATTCCGATAGCGTACGCGCGCTTTCGTTGCTCTATTAATTTCCCCGGGTGTAAAAATAAAGACCGCGGCTGGCTTCGATGCGGACCCCCTCAGTGAAGAAACTCACCGATGCGTGACCCGCATCCGGTACCCGAGGTGTGCCGGAAAGGAATCGCGGTGGCGGGCGGCAGAGACGAGGACGAGAACGACGACGACGACGACGACGACGACAACGGTGGTACGGACGAGTGTCGGCGTTTATATTTAAACCACCGCGGACTCATCGGAGTCGCCGTGTCGACTGACGCGCGCTACGTAAGACGGGCATACGCTCTCGCACGGAACGGCCAGATAACCCACGTGACCTTTTCCTCCCTCGCGTCTCGCCGCCGTCGCCGCCGCCACCGCCGCTGTTGTATGCCGATGCGTCGGCGTGCAACACGCGGCGTCCCCCTTTCGCGTCGCCGGCGAGAATATCGCGCAGACAAAAAGTAGGGGTGAAAGAGAGACGATTGACACAGCGTACAGATCGGCAGGGTAGGGACGCAGGAGGAGGGTGGTGATTCGCGCGCCGGATCAGACAGAGAAAAAGGCCAGAGAAAAGGGGTGGCGCGACACCGCCGGTTCAGTGATAGCTTTCGATCGCACGTGCACGACGTCAAACTTTTTTTTAGCGAATCGGATAATTTATTCAAAAGGCATCGGTTTAAAAAAAAAAAAAAAAAAAAATGACGTCTATGAACAATATGTTGTATAAAAGTGTAGGGGAAAAAGTTTGAAAATTAATTGACCTCGAATGAAATCTCTTTAATGTTCACTTTAATTCATGCAACTCAATTTTATTATTAATACGACGTATTAGGTATATCTCATTCTACTTATGTAGAGATAATGAACAATGTGAAAGCGATTTACAGTTGAGAACTCGTGTTCCGGAAAAGTTATAAAATGATTGGGCATGAAATAATTTTTTCTTGGAAATTCTTTCAGAAATTATATAGTAAGAAATACAGTTTATCAATCAAAAAATATCGATGCAGTGCTTCAAGCATAACGAAAAGTATGCGGATCGACTTTTAGAACTTGCAATCCAATAAAACTATAGTAAATGGGCATATAAGAATAATTGCTTTCTAGAAAGGAAGGAGGAGACTTGACACAAAGAATAAATTAGTAAAGTCGAGTGGAAGAATGCGCGCGCGAGTAAATCAGTGGGTTTATAAGTTAAAGTTGAAGAAAGTTTAACTCTTTAAATCACATTACTTCGTTAAAATTTCCGAGTTTCGCTAGGTTTCACGCTTTTGCCAAATCAAGTATCAAACAAAGTGTATAGCTGTCCTCCGGATATGCGGCATCGACGCCATCGCTAGCCGCGATGCGTACGATAAATTGCAGGGTGCGCGAAGGGGGTGGCAGACCGAGAGGGATGACGCATGGGGGTGAAGACCGAGCGAGGGGAATCGACGTACGCGGCGGCCGAAACTCAATGAACTACTATCGATTAGCTGCTCATTTCGCGTCGCGTTCGTGCGATGGACTCGTTAAACGATTCGGTCGCTCCATTCCTCCAACCCTTTTCCCGTCAGCCTCCTCTTCCTCCTACACCAACACGACGCTATCTCATATATCCCGCCGTGTTATTCTTCTTTTTTTTTTTTTTTTTTTTTTTTTTTTTTTTTTCATTGCACGCTATCACGCCGTCCCGCCGGGGTAGTAAAGCGAGTCAGCGGGGTAGTAGGTCACCCGGGATTTTCGAAACGAAAGACGAGTCACGAGGATGCACGATGCATGGTCGTTCGAGTTTCACAGGGTGGAAGGAGAAGACGAAGGAGGTGAAAGCAGGTCGAACGGGAGATTTTATAAAGTTCCTTTTTCGCTGATAGCGAAGGAAAATAATGGTTCTTGACAAGGCATTCGGAAGAACTTGAGGTCTTCGATTAGCTTGGATTGTCGAGTTTAAGATCTCGGTTTAGATCTGAGAAAAGAATGATCAAAACGTTTCTAATACATTAGCCCCGAAATAGGATGATTTTGATATCAATTATATTTTTTTAATAACTCGAATTTTTTGAGAAACATTGGAAACATTTTTCATTGGAATGATTATGTATTATATAAGCGCGTGAAGCAACACAGTCTTTTAAGTTTCTCGTGCGAGAAGCAAAATTTCGGCAAAATATAACAACGCCCAACAGACGCTCGTGTCTTTTACGACAAAATCTTTCTTCGAGTGAAAGCGTCTTGGAAAGTGCGGAAAGAAAAAAAAATATTTATTTGTGTACATTCTAAAGTTAGAACAGAATGGACGGATAACTCCTCGAAGCACTCTGTATATCTATATCTTGTACACTCGCTCCGTATATACAATACATATATGTAGTGAAAAGAAAAAGACCTTGATTCCGGGATCTTCCGTTTACAATAATATTTCTTAGTAAAGAGAGACAAGTTCGAGATCATCGCCTACGAGCGCTCGGCGGAACAGGAAATTTACGCGATTCGCGACTCGATTTAACGAGCGATCGTGTTCGATTTGGCATACGTCCAATCGTCGAGGTTTAGAGAAGGGCAGCAACGAAACTCGCGGAGAGAAGGTAGCGCACGACGGAGGGAGAGAGACGCGAACACAGCGGGTGCGTGTCGAAAGGTGCGTTGTACTCAAACAAAGTGAGATATAATTAGATCGCGAGCATTGCGCATTCGCTCCCGCGGGAGCCCACGTGTGAAAGTCGCGCCCGTGCACCTCGGTCATCGCTAAAAAGATCTCCCGCGTCGATTCGTATGCGCGCGACTGGCTAAATAATTGACTTTTTAGGGGAGACGTTCCCTCCGCGTCGCGTCTCTCACGTGGCGCCCGAAACCGCCCCCAAAATAGAACATTGCGGTCTCTCGACGAGCCGAGAGAGATACGGCTCTCCGAGTGACTTCCTCTTTACCGATTTTTGTTTCTCGAAAAGAACAGTGGAACCAAGTTCGTGTAATATATATAATGTAGAATATTATATGACAATACTTATCTAACGTTTAACACTCTACCTCTCTTTGTTATACTAAATCACTTGATTATTATTTGTTATGCTTAAAATCAAATAATGTTTGTGAACATAATTGAAAAAAATTATCTATATATATATATATATATATATATATTTGAAGTCTAAATTTCCTAATATATAGATATGAATTTTGCGGTTTCGAAGAATGCATTTCGGAATTAATGGCATAGCATTCGATTTCATCAACGGATTTTACCAATAATTGATAGAAACAAATCAGACACGCTTTTTATAAATGTATAAATACGCGGATATCTTGTTACATAAACGTTCGAACAGTTTGCTGGCACCAATTTAATTTTCCTTGGAATGGTTGAACGCAAAAACTGTATAACTGGCGAACACGGAGAAAGATTCTGAACGGAGATCACATCATAGAGGGAGAGAGAGAGGGAGCGAGAGAGACGCGGCGCCTCGGCTGCATTCTGCAGCCCCCGTAAATAATGGAGGCGATTAAGCGTAATATAGGGTACACAGGCTATGCGCCGTAATATGGTCCGAAAGGGTACGATGTTTCTGGTGTCGCGCCCCAACCCTTGTCATGAAAATAGCCCTTAGCATCGAGAAGCGACGCGTGTGCCAACCTTTGCGAGCATACAGCGCGCAATATCGCAAGAAGTCATAGCTGAGCCGAGGAGGCTACATAAAACTGCACCCGACCAACACTTTCTTTCGCGCAATGGCGCGCTCGTTATTGATGTATATCGCGCTCGAGTTTTATTAGATTTCCCGATCGTCTTTCAGAGAATTGCATACGCTAAATTCGAGAAGCTTTGCTAAATTGCTATATATAAATTATATTTATATGGCGAATATTTGAAAGAATTTTAAAGACGTGAAAGAGATGAAAAGAACTACATGTATACCTTTCGCAAAAAAAAAAAAAAAAAAGCGAGATAATGTACTATCGAATTTTTTGTACAAAATCTGCGCGATATTTGGAAATTGCCGTACAAATGTCGCAGAATAAGGGTTCTAAGTCAGAGTAGATGCATCGAGCAGATTGGGAGACGGTGTAGGAAAGCGGTTTTTGTTCGCGCTTCCGAAGAGACCGGCATCCGACCTCATTTCCACAGTGTTCGGAGTCACTTCCGTTCTCGGATCATCGATTTTCGCCAAGATTCGCTTTGTTACCGTTCAGCTACCATCGAATGAGAGCCGCTGTCGCGTTGAGACTCATTGTCAGAGGTCTTGGCAACTTTAGGAGAGTGGGCGTTGCTGACGATGGTGTAGAGCGTCTGTCGGTAGTTCGTAGTTTTCGTACGATCATCGTCCGTGTGTGTGCGTGTGCACGCACGCATATATACATACACACTCGTATATGCACGCAAACGGACGCATCTACCTACGTGCATCCGTGCATACGTTGCATCGCGTTCCGACGTGAGAACCCGTTAGCGGAGATACCTTAATGCGTATCTCGCACTTGAGAGATACCTCCTACCCCGATTGTGTGTATATAACGCGCGATAACGCGGATTCCCTGTGAAGTGAAGTAATATCGATGCCATATGTGCAATACACGTTTGACTGTCTGTTGGAGATCGATGTGTAGGTACGTGATGCTCGTGCACGTATATATATATATATATATATATATATATATATATATGCGCCGATGCATATACGCTTGCAAGGCTAACCTTGTCTTTTATGCCACACGACGTCGTACGGTTTGGCTTCGGGGTCTTGCGTTATGTATCGATCTCTCGCGTAGAATGTTGTATCTCGACCGAGCTAAAGCTGCTCGAAAAAAAAAAGGAAGAAACATTTCTACAGACTTTTCGAAAATCAACGAGGCGAGGCACTTACAAGATTAAACGGGACACGCGCTAAAACGCATTTTCGATATATGATTTATACGATCGAATGTTTCGCAAGAGCTCGCATTTCGTCGGAGTGACGTCGAGAAATTCGAGTGCGCGGCAAGAAGTGTATCATCATCCGTTAAAATCGAATACAGACGGCCTTATGTAAGGGGACTCGCGTCTAAAGAACTGGATGCGGTCAATAAGTTGATTTTTGTGGTCAGGTAATTTCCTACGTGCGGAGTGACGTACCTCTGGAACTGCATATGAAAAACCGCGGGTGAAGAATTACATAACGAATACGTCTTAATTATACTCTTGTAAATGCCATAACCTTACGTCATTAAAATTTTTTTGCATATCCCTATCTAATTCAAATTATTCCACTTAATTATGATGCGAAATCTGAATGCAAAATTGGAAGAATTCGCCATCGATCTATCTGTCTCTGATGTTTTGTGAAGGACACGTATATTTAAAAAATATTTTTTTGCGCATTTTTGCCTCTAATATTAAATTTTCCGTAGATAAAAATATCAGCATTTGCAAAAATACTTTCACTTTCCTTGCGAGTTCCCCGCTCGTAAATCACGCTCGGCCTGCGTTTAATTCCCCCAAGTTCACGTACCCGGTGTTCGATAAATGCTCGGTGCACCGCGCATGATGTTAAGTTAGTACGTGCTTAAAGAGCCCAATCATCTAACAAGCAATCCAGCCGGGACATAAACGCTGAATGATGACGCTCTACCATTTTAGTTGTATATATGTATAGATAGATGCGCAACGAAAAAAGAAAGAGAGAGATATATATATTCCCTAACCAATCTATACCTGACTCTTGAGAACTTTTTGTGACATTTTATGTGGACAACGATATAATCGTAATCGATTCTAAACTTTTTGGAGTTGTATTCGCGATCGATTATTTAATTATAAATTGTTTGTAAGAAACAAAAAATTGTTGCGTCTTCTAATTTAATTCAAATAAAGATTAAATTAATTTTAGATTTTACGAGAGTTCGATTTTATTTTAGTTTAATTATTTAAGCGCGAGAGATTCTTACCGAGAATATCCATAATTGATGTTTTATGAAAATATCAGAATAAATCTAATCTTATAACAATGTTGTGTATATCGTATAGCGAGTACTACGATATAAATAGAAACTGCGACTCGTTTAAATTATGATTAGAGTTAATCGCGCTGATATCGGCCAATAGTTGATAGCATTGCTAACGCAGACCCTTTAGAATCCCGTGACAGCCATAATGATTAGCAGAATGCAAGGAGGAAATCCAGGCGGAAATCGGGATGACTAGCGGATGTTCCAAATTGCGGCTGAAGTAGTGCCATTTCCTCTATAAATCAATACCAGGTATAGTCGGACAAAACACGCACGATTAGGAATTAGCGATCACGCGATGGATTGCTAGTGAACCCTTTGGGCATTTTAGAGTCCGTCTCTTCTCGATATACCGTATATTATTTCCTTATCATAATTACACGTGTGCACACATTGATTAATTGTCAACTATTGATTTGTCTATATTCGCGATCGATTATACAAATTTATTTCTTTTTCCAATTTAATTGGAGAAATGTAAATATGTATCATGCACTAAATGCGCGGAATCGTGTTAAATTATAATGTACATATATACGTCGGAAGGTTAATGCATCGTTTCTTCGTGTCGCTTCGCACCTATACATATATCTCGTTTAAACGACGCCGAAGTTCACAATCGTAGATTTCAATTAGTCGCAACTGTGTACGCGTCTCTCGTCCGGCGCATCTCAAATGTAACAGCATGCATCAACGTCCGATGTTTACCGTAGGGTTGGAGTATCCCGGCGGCGGCGTGCGCGTAGTACATATAATCGAAATGCAAAACGGCACGGGTGCGTCTCTAGATCGATGATATTAGGCGTGATAAGTTATCTCCGGCTCGCCCCGTAATAACGGCACCACGGGAACGTGATTGATGCACTCGCGCTAGTAAGACACTAGGATCGCAGTTCGCACGGCATAATTAATCGCCGCTGCCAGATTAAACCTGCGGGGCTACAGAGATGTTGATGATTTTACTGAAATGCGGGACGCGGGAAAGGAAGAGGGGCGTAGTTTCTCGAACAGTTATGACCTTCGGGCGCCATTTGATTGTGATTTTGTAATCACGATCGCGTTCTAGAATCGCGTTTCGTTTTGCGAAATGAATCTAGAGATTCGGATTAGATTGTGGAAGCGACGAAAAGAGCGTGTGATTATTCTCCGAATAATTAATGCCGGTGATAAATCGATCCCAAATTTTGATCGAGTGATTAGGAGCGCTAATGATTATGGCAATCGATCATTAAAGCGGGGAATGAGTTACGATGGGCGAATTATTGTGTGCTACTCCCTCTCTCTCTCTCTCTCTTCCTCTCTCCTGGATAATTGAGTACCTGACCGATACTTCGTGCGAGACTTACGTGGATATGTAAAATTGAGCATAAAAATCCCCTTTCAAATCACGCCCTATGACCGTGCACACCGATATTACGGAGCATTATCATAACTACCGCAGCATTATGGCAATTTTCAATTTTGCCGCGCTCTCGATCGAGCCTTCTAAATGACTTCACTGCTACCATACTACGACGAAAGAAAAATTCGACGGATACACGAGGAGATTCGCCGAAGAGAGGAAGTCATCGGGAAATCCAGCTCGTGATATACATATATCGATCGCGCAGAGATTATTAAAGTTGACGCATCGCACGTTGAAATATGTTCAATTAAATCGTTTTCTTTTATAAAATTAGATAAATTAGTCATAATTACCTGTTTAATTATATCATACGAACAAGAACGCATACGATAAACCGGATTTATCGGATACGGTTCCGACCTGAATTTGCATCTCGAACTCACCTGAAAAAAGAAAAAAATCATATGTGTACTACAATACAAATTAATTGATCACACATATAACGACAGTCGTAAAATTCTTTTCAACGTGTAATTGTATAACTCTTTCGAGTAACAAAATGGTGTAACAAAAAGTTTATGCAAACTTTTATCGATGTTTTTTTACGATCGATTAGATCGATTAGATAGAGTAAAAGGGTAGAATCGTTTGGCGATTAGATACGGTGGTTTTATCGTGAGATCGAGTTCAAACAGTTTGCCTCTAAGTTTATCTCCGATAACGGTAAGATCGACAGGATTCCTTCACGAAAATAACGGAGAAGGGTGGCACGAAAGGTCTCGTTTCTCCCGAGACTGACACAGACTATAACAGAGTACAGATACTTCTCCCTCCGTTCTTTTCGTCAGAATTTACGCGAAATTTCAAATCGGTAAAACATTTCCCGAAATTTAAAACCACAAATTTGTTTTAAAAAATAACAAAGAATCAATGCGAAATATTTTAAATTCTACCCTCTAATTTAAAAACACAGTTCACGCGGAAAATATATGTGTTTTTTGTAAATAAAATAGAGATTTTATTTTCATCAATTTTTAAAGTATCATCGTTTATGCAATGTAAAAAAACTCGATATTAATGTTCGATTGTGATTTCTGATTTCGCTATTGCACGCTTTACTCTTTATATATACGCGTGCGGAGCTTTATCTTTTTTCCGCTCTTTAAACAGTGTCGTCATACACATTGCGCGCGATCAAACGGCAAGAGGGTGCAACTCTCCTCTTATTTTTCTCGCTCGCGCCCGTCATTTCGTTTCTCATCTCTCATTTCCTCAAAGAACCACGCAACCATCCTCGCTGCTTTTCACCCCGACCTTATTTCCATGGTCGCCGTCGTGTCGCGCATCGTCTCGCGAGCTTCCTGCGAGAGAAGACCGACTTCCAGGAACGTTACCTCTGACATTCGCGAAACGAAATGCATGCTGCGTCGCGTCGCCGAGAAAGAGATCGGAGCCGCGGGCACCGCATCGTAAACCGACTCTCGATGAGATTGCTCCGCTGCACCGAAGCAAGAATTCGAAAAGCGAAAAGTTCTCTGTGCGCGCATGCACGGCGGTGCTCTGATAGATCTGTGGAAAATTATTTCCAAAATTCTTTCTCCTCGCGCGGTCTTTTGTTGTATCTCGGTTTGCGCAGAACGATTCGCTAATAATATTAATTTTCCCCGCGTACAAAAAGGGATGGATATATAGTATTTTACAATTTATATTAATAAGTTTCCGCGCGCGCGTACTAGATTTCAATGATTTAACCTCTGTTTCCTGGAAATAACAAAAAGCTCTCTCTGTACGCATCACTCGTATAAAGTAATACCTTCCATGAAAATGAGCATGCAGCAAAACATTTATTCTATATACATATATGTTCAACAATAAATTCTTGACTTTATTAACATCGAATTTCTGGTTTTAATATCGAATTTTGATCACTGTGAATCTATGTGTCATTGGACAGAATTTTTAAAAGTTTCACGGAGAGATTGGTATTATTATATAAGTAATTAAAATTTTTTAAATATTGTTTGCGGATACTCTTTAAGAGTTGCACTCACTATAATTTGTAACAATTATAAAAGTCTCATGCGAAATGACTTATGGGCTTTAATATCGAATTTCCAAGAGTGCTATCATTCTTGCTTTCACGTCGTTGTAAAAGATGAGTAATATCCGAGTATTATACCTCTACCAGTACATTTTTCTTTATTTCCTTTTTTTTGTATCGCAGTTATATTTTAAAACTTTACAGAAATTGTAAAATGCGATAAACTAAATGTTTCAACGGATTACACAATTGTACTACTATGTGAATTGAATTAAATTCACTCTGTCACGATTCTTATTCGTGTCATTTGCTGAAGATTACCAACAGGCAATTCGGTGACCCAGTGGCTTCAGTTTTCGATCATTAAGAACGAACGATAAACTCGATAATGCTCGCAACCCCCTCAATCGCTGTGTTACAAATTATAGATCCATACATACAAACGCGTACACGTTCTCTCTCTCCCTACGAATTACTCGCGATGAATAACCATTACTTAAGTGCGAACAATACCGGCGGCCCAACCCAACACGCAACTGAATGTACAGTTTATACACGTGCATGCAAATACGGGTGAAACACAAGTGAGAAAAAACGAATTCGTTCGAAGAGACACGCCCGCCGAAACATCTTTCTCGCACCTTGGCAAAGTACAGTTTGTTTCGATTTAAAATTTATCTTTAAATATATACAAATGTGCCGCGAAATTTTGTCATAATTTAATAAAGTCCTTATACGAATTTTTGGACAATTAATTTTTTTATTTTATTTAATAGTTTATTCACACAGTAATTGTTTATTAATAATTTTTATTTTCTATATAACTTTTGAAACCTTCAAATTATAAATATAAAATTCCGAAGAAATAGCTAAACGATAATGCAAACACACATACACATATATATACGCCCTTTAATAACGTGAAAACTCGCAGATCTCCGTTACACATCTAGATTGGGCGAGCGCTACTAAGAATTCAATTAACGGTAATTATACGGTGACCCACCCCTCGTTACTTTTCCCTCGCTGCTATTTTCCCAACCCTCCGCGAGATCTCCCCACCCAATATAACTGCCGGCTCGGACGCAGTTGCAGGTGTATTCGTATGTGCAAAAGAGGGGAGCGAGTGAAGGAGAGTCCCTGCCAGAAAGTTTGCGCAAAGTCCCATTTGGGGTGGTTGAAACCGACCAGTCTTCCCGCGCTCCTTTCATCCCTTTCCCTCCCTCTCGGTCTTCTCCCTCGTTTCTTTCAGACCACCGCGAAAATGGGGGCTTGCATTTAATGCTCGACGGAAGGTCTTAAGAATTGGCCGCGGCATCCGTGGGTGTATACCGACTGGCTAATTGTGTGTTCCGAGTTTTGAGGTTACGGCGGGGTTGAATCGGCGCTTTTATTCCCGCGTCCCTTAGATAAGGGCGGTGGCGGTGGCGGCGAGGCCTGCCAAATCCGACGTTAGCCCCCGGTCTATAGGTGTTTCGAAATCCTCTTTACCGCGGCACGGTGCAATGAAAGGGCTGCAACGCGGACTTCCCCGGGAACTTTGGCCGCATATTTAATCTCCTGGCGCGCTTTCAAGAGGACACTATCTTTAAATAGGCGCCGTGCGAAATAAATTTCGACTTTAAATGGACATTTTCAAAATTATTCTAGTATTTTCATTAAACTCTCATTAAGATATTATGCTAAGAATTAGCTGAACTTTTAGTATGAATGATGAATAGGGAATGTATATAAATATATATATCGAGCTTTTAAGAAGATAATATTTGAAAAGCCGCACAAACTGTCAAATTGGTCTCAAAATTTAATAGATTAATTTGCAATAATATCTCTAATTATATATAAACTTGTATTTCAGTGAAGCAAAACTATTTAATCTTTTAGAAACATTACGATATGTTCCAGCACTAAAAGCACTTTAAAAATTGATAGCAAGAATTATTCTAAATATTCTAGTACATATATTATTAATATTTTAATATATATTAGACTGTATCAAATGTTATAAACGAATTAGATTCTTCAGCCTAATAGGAAATGAAATTAATTTCAATGAAACATTGATTTTTCCTTTCGAATCTTCGACTGATGCATATCAAAGAAATGATAAGAACCGATGTTATCAAATCAATTACAATTATTATCAAGATCTATTGGCAGCTCTTAAGATGACAGGAATTGATTCACATTGATGTTTTCTAGATACTATTATTACGTGTAACATCTTGCGAATACAAGTACAATTAATCGATCTTTGCAAGGATTTCTTAAGACATTTCAGTCGAAAAACGACAAGCTTGTAAGCTTCTTTTTCACTGACGATTTTTTTTTTTTTTTTTTTTTTTTTCGTTTTACACAATTTTGGCGTGCGCCCGTCAGTATGCAGTCGGACGTACATATGTCGAATGAACAGGCAGTTATCGCCGGTAAATTTCGACGCGCGCGATATGTAATATCAATTAAAGCGCGCAGCCATAACTATGCTGCGAGGGGAAAGCTCGTGTCGAAATACCGTAGCGAATATTTTCCAATTCTGTGCGCAGTTGGGGAAAAAATCACGAGAGAGGTGAAAAAAAACGGGACAGAGATAGAGCGCACCCGTTTTTATTGAGTTTGCAAAAAACATATTCGTTTTCCGCGTACTTCCGCGAACACCTTCCGCTTTCTCCCCCACACCCCCTTCCGCCCTTCTCCATCTCTCTCACTCTCATCCCTCTATTCCCGTTTTTCTATCCTCTCTATTGGCAGTGACGTCCTATCCGCCGCGCCATCCACCAGAAGAGAGACAGCTCACCTAGTAGGGGAAGATAAAACAATTTGATAAATCGCTCGTGGCGCGAGGGGTTGCGCCGCCCTTTACTCCCGTGTCATTGTGTACCGTGAACTATATATACACACGTTATACTCGTTCGGAAACTCGTCGTGGGTTAACCGTTAAAGCCGCGCGGCAGCGTACCGTACCGTAGATAAGTGTTAGGTATCAACTTGTTGCATTAATTACAGCGGGAAGGCTATTAGCCATCGATTCGCGCGAGACCTCGCCACTCTATGTAGTTAGCTCTCTTCCACGTTTCTCCGCACGTGGTCTCGCGCGCGCACAGGGTGTACGTGCACGTGCAAATATTCAAACACAGCAGATACAGCATATACGCAGATCCTCCGCAACTTTTCGCGGCGTGACATGTAACTCAAGTGCGAAATACCGGAAGTTGTATACGCGAAGATTCGCGATCGAGAGCGACCATTATCGGAAATCGACGATGAAATGATTCATCAATCGCGTGAAGTAATTAAAAGTTGTACAATTATAATTTGAAACTATAATACGATATTAATTATTGCGGAGCTTGTCAAATCTCATTAGTATGAAACAACAAGTGCGCGCGTTGATTTTATTTATATTTAACAAATAATTACGAGATACGCGAAACGTTACTGGTAAGGCGATGATAGAAAATTCTCCTTGGAGAGAAAGATCCGGCCGCACGCGCACCGAATGGTTTTGCACATTTTTTATGATGCCGCATTCGCTTCGGATGCACTTTGAGCGAAAGGAAGGTGTTTGCAGGAGCGGATACGTGAACCGGAAGTGGTCGCTAACACCGCGCCTGGCTGCCGGCAATTACGCGGACCCATCTCTATCAACTCGACAACGCGCGCGAGTGTAAATTCTCATGTGTATTTAGGTCCCCGGTCTGGATAGCGCGTGTATGCGCGTATATCGTGACGCGGTTACTCCTCGTACATGTTTACAATAGGTATGTGTGTATGCGTGTATATGCGCGTTTGTATGTATGCGTTTGACGGCCGGATGAAAAAAAAAAAAAAAAGCGCGCTATATTCCCTCTCTTTCTCCCCTTTCGTCCCGACGGTCGACTCACCTTGATAATGCGAGATATCACGCAAATGCACAAGTAAACACGTGCACGCGTGCATTTCGTACGTATACGTGAGACGGCAGGAGGAAAGAGAGGCCAGTAGGTATCCGCAACTAGAGACTCGCCACTCTGCTTCCATAACGCGGTCGACGGATGATTTGAAATTAATTATCCCGTTTTTCTCTATCTCTCGCGATACCCCGCGCGATTTTTTTTAATTTTTAAAAAACACTCGATTACATCAAATAGTCGCTATACTTTGTTGACTTTTGAAGTTATCGAATAACCGAGTCGCATTATGATGTGGAAGAGTGATCCGCACTTTAATCGTCGTGCAAGCACATTTTGTAATGATGATATGTTTGCGAAAGCTTCGGTAGATAGGGATTCCTGGGACACAAACCAACCCTCTTCATTTCCCGAATGCCAATGTAGAACGTTGACATGCCAACGTTCGATTACAAATGAGAAAGGGAACACCCGATGCCCGTGGCATCATTAGCGCGATCGGAGTCGGTTTCTGCGAGTCACGTGTATCGTTGTGTGCGCATATATGGTATCGAGTTACGCGAATAAATTCAAAAAGGTCGATATTTTGAAATGCCATCGCCAGGGGTTGACCGGGGGCTATTTTGAGTGTGCCGTACGTAACTACGTAGAGAGAGAGGCAGAGACAGAGTATGGTGTGCATATGTGTCTGTATGTGAAAGAGAAAAAGCGAGAGGGAGGGAGAGAGAGAGAGAGAGAGAGAGAGAGAACCCGAACACACCACCCGTCAATAATCCACTGAATAAACTATCGTCTACCCCCGCCTGCACAAGCCACCCACCCGTCCACCACACAACTCCACTCAAGCGCCACGTACAGCCAAGGCATATATCACACACACGAGGCCTGCGCATGCCTGTGTACGATCGTAGGTATCGTGCACGCATATATGGAACGGTACGTGCTAATATATGTACCGCGCGGAGGTCTGAACGGACATACATTGAGCGCACGTGTGTGATGTGGCGGGAGATGGGAGGGTGGAGACCGTAAACTCGACCAAAGCGCGAGGTAATCACGCGGAGAAGACGCGACGCGATGGCTACAAACGGGAAAATTTCTGCCGAATTCGCGAAGGGGAAGAAGAAACTTGACGTCGAACTCTAAAGATATATATTCGGAGAATAATTATGTAATTTTATTTCTAGCTTTCAAAGAATTCATTATTAATTGTTACGTAATTTCAATAATATCAGGAAAGAGATGTGTAACAATTTTTTACGAAATTTTAATAAACTTGATGATGCATATCTTAAATAGCTTCGCAGGCATCATATCCTCGATGGAAATGCGTAATGTTTATTTAATTAGCTTCCTTGTTCGGGCTCAAGCGTTTGTCGGTGCAGCGCTGGCGAGTCACCTATATACGAAGAGCGCGATGTATTATTGACACCGCAACCCCCAATGTAGCCTGCCACCGCCAACCCTCTATGTGCGCTCCCTTGTTCGGAATCGGACAGGTATATGCGCATATATGCACGCACGAGTACATATCCGCACACGCACACGCACACACACACACACATATATATATATATATATATAATATACATATATGTATATGTATATGTCTGGGCATTAGTACCGGGTGGCAAGTTGCAAACTGGCCGACTTGCCGTTCTTGCCTCTCTTTCGCGCGTTCACGACGACTGTCATACGAAATGTCGCGTAAAGTGCGGTCATTATGCGTCGCGGCGTTTAACTCGTCGCGCATCGATTTTTCTTATCGAAGCGTCTCGGCGCGGCGGCGAGAAAAAGAAACTTTGTCTCTCGCGCTTTAAAGTCGCTCAAAAACTCGACATATCTCCATGCCGTATCTTCCCCGTTTCTCGCCTCATAAATTAATCATGCGGCGTTTTATCGCGTGACCACGATCGCTTCTCGCGCAACTCGATCACTTCGACTTCGGTTATCGATTATCGGGAAAGTTAGCGATACGAGATACTTTTATCTTATTATCTATCTAACTCTACGCCAATATTTACATATGAAAATTTTGAAACAGTAGATATGTCAATATCTCATATTTCTTGTCAATTACGTGGAGCTTGAGGTAGGTTTGAAATTCGAGGGCTCAAGACCCTTTCAGACGGCTAATTTGCTCTCTGGATCGTCTCAGTTACTTCAGACTAGCTCGCTACATCCCGAGAAGACGGGAGCAACCTCGAGACTCACCAATGTACCTACGTATATGAATAATGAAAATCCACGAGGTTAGGTATAATTACCAGCGGAGCGTCGCATCCGGTCTCGATTCAGACGATCGTCAATTTTCGGGGATAATCGGTCGACTGGGGTTCTGGGTATTTTCAGGGACAAATTTAATTACGACGAGAGTCGGACCGAAGTCGGAGAAAAGCAAGTGCGGAGGAAACGACGAGAAGGAGGAAGAGATAGACGCGGGAGGGTAAAGAGATGCCAGAGATCCCTGACTTCGTGCCTATCTTTGGATCTCAGCTTCTCCACCCTTAGTGACGAAGTACGAACCTACGTCGATTAGTCGGAATTAACTTCCAGCTTGCGCGCGCGCGCGCGCGCACGTTTACGCTCGCACATCCAAGAGCCCTTCGCTTGGCCCAGGTCCGGGACCGCGGATTACCCGACGATAAACGAATTCACTCGCTGTTAATTGACTTCGGGGAGGGTAATCACGAGTAAAACTTTCACGTCGCGCGCGATCTACGAACGCGCTTGATTGGCAGCGCAGCGGGAAGAAGCGATGCCGAGAAGACTGAGAAAGCATGAAATTTATAAGATCGCGTCTGTTCTGCCGAGATAATCTCGAGTTAAGATTAGATGCCTCGTTTTTTGCGCGACGCAGCACGGAATGTTTAAACATTTCATTCGCATTCGTATAAGGACAGATTCGTGTTATTTTTTTTCAAACTCGTCCTTCTACTCACAGATCAGAAAATCACTAACGATAAATCATCGATGATTATTGAAAATTATTCGAATTAAAGAACCAATAATTTTCTTACAAGTTTTCACACTCACTGAAAAATCGAGACGGTATAACTTTGTATGATGGAGCATTCTATTGCATCAGAAATATTACAGCATTTTATATATTTATATGAAATGTTCGAAAAATCCAATTATATTACACTTACTAGTTTCCATGTTTCGGAATATCTTGTAGATGTTATTTTACTCATAATGTAATGTAATAATCCCTTCGATCAGCAAAATAGAATAAATGTCAGCAGAGTCGTAATTCTTCTTTCATATCACAGCACGCACCAAAAGAACTCACGCGAACTCACACGAACTTATTCTGTATCTATCATTCTGTATGTAAATATTATCACGTATTTCTCTCGAAATGCAAATAGTTTCACTATACTCTGTTAGATACTGCTTCTTCATCGACTAAGCGCCACGACTCGACTGAACGTTTCCATCGTTTGACGAGTCTCTCTCTCGTTTGACGTCAGGTAGAAAACTCGAAGCTGGTCATTGGTTGGTTTTGGGTTCGTAGACAATAGGATTCCTATATATAGATGTGGATTCTTTAGTCGTTATTTTAGAAGAAATCCAAAAAAGGATGTATCGAGACCTATTCGTTCTTTTCATGAAAAAATCCTTATAGGTATAGATAAACTACGACTCAGTTGACACTCATTGTCAGCATGGTCGGGGGTCGGGAGGAAGAAAGAGAAGAGGAGTTCGTTTCTAAACGGAAAATATTAAACGATGAACTAAGGGTCACATCTTTAGAAATATTTGTTGTGTTTCTCAGAAGGGTATATTTCAGAAAAATAAAGGAAATTAAGATTTTGACTTATATTCCTAGTATTTTTCGACACGATGTAAATTTTTTCCTTCTAATATTTAGAAAAACTTTAAATTACTTTTCAGCACTGCTCAAATTATAATTCTTTTATATATATATCTATACTAATCTACAAAAAAATACAAAGATTTTTATTATTATTTAAAAATATGAAATAAAAAGTGTAAAAATTATAATATTTAATAGAAAATTCCTTCTTTTTTTTTAAGCTTCTTTAACAAAATAAAGATTCCAGATTAGAAGACAGAATGTTTTAGAAATACTTCAAGAATATGAGTTGATAAACATTCTTATCGAAATATTTCTTATTGGGATTCGACGCGGTTACAAAACATGAGATACTATATGTATAGAAAATATTTGTGAAATTAACAATGTGCTACTTAGGATATTTATCTTGCAATACATTTAGACTATTTTTCAAATTTTGTATCCTCTCCGACATGACGTTTATTTGAAACGTGTGAAGAGTATCGCGAGTCCGCGAATAATTGACAAAGCCATCGGTGAAAAGCCCAGCAGACATACCATATATACGTTTTGCGTCGCGGCAAATCGCGTTAGATCGATACGCAACCGAAAGCGGACCGGATAGGGATCGTAGAGCGGCGCGTTATTAAGCGCTCGCGCGCGAGACTGCGATATATACCGGATTCAAATCGCCCCGCACAGAAGTCGTTTGCGGGTTAAGCGAAATCGCGAAAGTACGTAATCGCACGCATAACGGAGGTAGTGTTCGCCGCGCATACATTTGCGTGCACACGATACGCACACATGCGCGTGTCCGTACGTACGCACCGACATTCGTTTCGCCGGGAGAGCACCGCAACGATAAAAAGCACACGAGCGCATCCACGGCTTCTTTTCCTTTTTTATCGTCCCCTCTCTCCGGCTATCATTCGCGCTCCTCTCTTACTCATTTCTTTCTTTTTCTCTCTCTTTGCGTTTCTCGTCTCTCCAACAATCATACGCGTGCGTATATTCGCGTTCTGCGTGTTCGTGTACGCTTCTTCTCATACAATACGGTCCGTGTGCACGTGATGGTTGTAAAAAAGAATACAGAACGTTGCATATGGACGTCGCGGACGATGCGGTGTACCTTGACACGGATGGCTCCCTGAATCACCCGGCGGCTGGCAACAAACATCACCTCGCGCTATCAACACACGCCTACCGCCTAACACAGCGCGTGCATACGTGCGTGAGTATGAGCGCTCGTGTCCGTGTAAAGCGGTTGACGAACGGCCAGGCCGGCGACGTCGATAAGCCCATCATCAGGCTGCCCGGCCTGCCGACGACTTGGAAGGAAATTCCATTTCCTCCGATTCGTGTCGCAGTACGTGATTCCCGGTTGGTTGGTCGGTCGGTCGGTTGGTTGCTTGCTTGCTTGGACGCTCGACTGGGAAGCGAGAGCGTATAGCGAGCGAACGAGAGAACAATCCGAAGACTTTGCCGCGTTGATTGCGCGACTCTTTCCGCGATTCAACGCGGTGCCTATAGTCAACCTACTATTTTTTTATCTATACGAATTTCATTTTTAAGCTTTTTCGATCAATTTCTAATGATTTCTTTAACATTACATTTGATTTTGTATCTAATTCTATCTACTTGAATACAATTTTGATAATTAAGTTACAAATTACATTTTGAGAAAATAAATACTCGACGTTGAACAACACAGGAATAATTTTTAAGAAAATATAAAGAGGGAGAGAAACGTGTGAAAATAGATACATGATACGAGTGATAAGAATCAAAAGTAAATGGATAAAAAAATTAACAGACAAAGACTAGAGTATTCAATAAAAGATTAATGAATTTCATAATTTCTGCGAAACATCGACATCGAGGAATACGCGTCCCACTTTAACTGGAGTCATCAGTAATTAGAATACAGAGTCCAAGTCTCACATCTTAAGTCTATAATCCTCGATATAATGAGCTTCTCTCTCGGAGTCCTTTTAGAAGTATCCGTAAAGTATAATAAAACTTTCCGGTTGAAAAAAAAAAAAGAATTAAAGTTTAGCGAAAGCCAACTATCGGGTGTGTAAATTCGCCGTAATTTTATCGACCATTTGCCCATAAATATTTTCCGTTGCACTGTTCTTTCTATCTCTCTCTTGCTGCGCCACATCGTTTCGGGGTCGGTAATATCGGACTGTTCTCTCTTGGCTTCACGAAGGAAAAGATAAAAATAACCGTACAAAGAAAGCACGGCGGGTGCTAGGGTAGGCGATCCCTGGACGTGAGCAGAGAGAAATCTCCGTGGCCATGGGAGAGGAAGGACGTGGGGGCGTGGTTCCGAGCCGAGTGCATTTACGGCGGAATGCACTTTTGGAACATACCGTGCACCATTTTCGGGGTAATGTCTCCCGCCTGCAAAAGGCAAAGGTGAAGGCGATAATCCGTTCGATGTTCTGGTACGTACAGAAAAGCACAGTATGGTACCTTTTCATAGTTTATCAAGAGCATTATGAGCAAAAAAATTGTAAAACGCATCCTTTTTTTTTATTCTATGCGATATTATTTTAAAAAAATAAAGAGGAAGAAAGTTCTTCGAAAAAACAAAATCTTAGACACTCGTAAACATCGTACAACCGATTTAGACCGGAAATTATGAAATAACAAAAGGAGCCTCTTTCCGAAGTCATTTATACTTTTCTCTCTCCCAGATTCTTTAGTTTCCATATAAAGCCACTCCTCTGCGTGCACACACACGAATGGAAAATCTCATACCCGTAAAACGGGAATTTCGAAAAACGTGCATGAAACGTGGCGCAGCGGATTTGAGAGACCCCAGGTCAGATATATTTGGAATGCGCTGTACACCGGCGGCAGGCAGACGGTCTTAAAACGGGGTGAGGCAGACCTATCGTGGGGTAGCTGGAAAGGAGGAAAGAGAAGCCAAGTGCTTCTACATTTTTTCTTTTCCTTTTCTTGTATTTTTGCCGTCTCAGTCCGTTCCCTTTTTCTCTCCTTCATCATAACACACATTCGGTCTCTTTTCTTTTTTTGTCTCTTTCCTGTCCCCCTATCTCTTACTGCCTTACCAGCTTAGTATACCGAATGGGCGCACCCTTATTGTCGTGGTTCCAGGCACCAGCATACCTGATCTTATGAGAAATCCATACTGGCCC
The DNA here is from genome assembly GCF_048542155.1 of Nylanderia fulva. Lineage (NCBI taxonomy): Eukaryota > Metazoa > Arthropoda > Insecta > Hymenoptera > Formicidae > Nylanderia > Nylanderia fulva. The sequence continues at coordinate 268,501 of NW_028190488.1, forward strand.
TTCAGTTCGGTGGGAATACGAGGGTTCGTCTCGCACCCTTCAACGAACCTTTCTCTGACCCTTTTCCTTTCCTCCCTTCATCCGCCAACTCTCTCCACAAAGCCTGTCTTTCTCGCCACCCGCTTCTTTCCAATTCCGATCGAGGTGTCCGCACTGAGACTACGTTCCTACTGAGATAGTTATAACGAGGACATGTTCTCGATGCAAAAAGCGCGGCGCCATTCTGCCTTCCGCGTCGCGAACGCGCTATAACGATGCTGCTGTGATTAACCAGAAGAAAGTCAGATTTCTATATTTTTAGTTCTCTCTTAGTTTACAAAGGCGTAGCAATTACCTCAGAGCAAAAATGAAAAGAGAAAGACTCTCCTTTTTGTAAAAAAAAAAAAAAAAAAAAATACAAATTATATATACAATATATACAGAAAAATTAATAACATTAATATAGATGTTTAAAAGAGAATTTTTTAATTAAAACTTTATTCACAAATGTGAAATCATTACCGATAACATGACCGATTACTTTAACACACGCGTGATATGTATGTTTCTTTTTTTTCAAATTATAATTCTACTTAAAAGCAAAGGAACAATTTAATTGATCAAAATTAAGCAATCAATCATTACAGTTTGAAAGTATTGGTGCAAACATTATCTATAAGATAAACGGACTTCTGATAAACATATTGCTACTGCCTTTTACCTGATCGCATCAATATACGCTTCAATTAATTGCGAAAAGAGTAGGGATGTCGGATATATACGTCGAGCCGCAGAACGCAAAACGCTGAACGACCTTCGTAATTGGTAATTACCTCCGATTTTGATGACGATTTATTATAACGCTGCGTAATTGCGATATAATTGTGCGTTATATGAAAACACAATTTGTATTCCGTAGTGTCATTATTCGTCGATGACGTTAAACAATGGCGATATTAATTTCCCCAAAACATTATCAAACTCAATTTTCTGACTTATCGTAAGATATCAAAACGCTATGAAAAGAAAATTTCTTAGAGATGCACATAGATATTGTAATTATTCCACTTGACACATTTGCTGATTAAATATCGAAATCTTTGTTACTAAAAAACATTGATTCAATTTAAAAAGAAAGTTAGAGAAAAAATTCAAATGAAAAAAAAAATGGTTGAAATAGAAACCAATACGTATCGAACATAAATATCGATATCCAAGGGGCTCTTTCGATCGATAAGATTACCGTTACGCACGAAAGGCCCTTACGTACGTCGTCGGGCCCTCGGGCCTTTACTGGCCCCGGCGAGCTCCGTAATTTTGTCTCTTAACGAGAGAATCGCACGCCCCATTAGCGTTCGCTCCCATGATTACACGTGCCTTCCGTCGTGAAAGAGTGAATTTGAAAGCGTATATATGTATACGATCGTCTCTCTCAAATCTATACTTGCATCGTATATCTGTATAATATCGTACAGTCGCATACTTGTCTATATTTTCGCAGAGAAATGGACGTACATGAATCGAATTGATATATTCATTTCTCGTGAACTTGCGAATTTCCAATCTCGGATACACGATTTTATATAAACAGCATAATTTCGTCCCCTTTTTTATTTATGCAAGTTGTCGGGACAAAAAATATTTATCGCCTCTATCTATAGAGATGCGTAAATATATGATCGGTTATTTGGACGGCCAATTTTTCAGCTATTTCGCCAAAAAAAGCGAATTGATTAACGTTTGAGCGTCATACATGACAAGCGCAGCGTGAATATAACGATATGTGAGTAATGACGATTGGTCGGTGCGGTGGGGCGGGAGAGAGAGAGAGAGAGGGAGATCTTCGATTTCATCCGATAATATACATCGCTGGTCCAAGAAGCGTTTAATTGAATAGCCGTTATTCGACGCGAATTATAACATGATTATTGCGGTGCGGCTCGTGCGGTGTTTCATGCACTAACGGCCGCGAACGTGGATATGGTCGAGCTAGATTAGCGCGCGAGGGACGAAGGGATATGCACTTATACTGATTAAAAAAAGAAAAAAAAATGCGAAAATATACTTGTCACTGGAATGCTTTTAACGAATTAATATCCCCTCCCCCTTCTCCTCCCTCTGGCACTTTTGCGATACAATATTTACTTTTGCTCGGTAAGTCGTGTTTGCTCGCATGTGTGTGTATGTGTAGGCGGTTCCTATGCCGCTTAAATCATTTGTCGCAATTTAATAGAATGAAAAATAAATACAAGTAACGCCAGCTTTAATTTACGGCGTTAACTATTCTCGCTCGCTGAGGCTCCTCTATCGGTTGAGGAGTAAGTTCCGGGGTTATTATCGAATCTTTCGAAAAATTATCCCCGAAAAATACCAGGCTATTCATTGAAATCACTCGTGGTCACTCAAAGTTCGCGGTTTATAACAGAGATAACATTGTTCGCTTCTAATTTCCAATTATATTTAATATACTTTGTGTATTGTCTTATTTCAATAATGGAAATAATTTAACACAAGTATAAAGATTAACGAATATTTACAAAAAAATTAATTCGCTCCTTTCTTTTACGAACATCATATAAAGACCTTTGAAAAATATTTGGATACGGCTAAGGGATCAAATTTACGGATAGATCGACTTGAAAGAAAAAAAAGTTTCACCGTCATGCGAATGCAGCGACGGGAGACCGTCGTTGTCATCGTTAACGACGACGACGAAACGGAAACATGTGCCAGAATAGAAAAAGGACGGATGCGTACGACGGCCTGAGGGGAAGGTAGAGACCGAAAGGCAGAGGAGGAAAAAAAAAGTGAACGACGAGGGATAAGAGAGAAAGGGGAGGAAGAGATGCTGCTGTGGAAAAATATAACCTGTTGGACCGCGAAAGAACGAGAGCCGCGTAGGCAGGCACATGATGGTGAAAAGGAGAGGCACAAGAGAGATTGGTGAGAAAGAGAGAGGGGATCTGTGCGAGAGGGAGACCTCGGTAGAAGCGGGACAGCCGCAATGAAAGAAGAAGGGGAAGGACGAAGAGAGACGAGGAGGACGAACGGAGTGAAACAAAGCGAGAGAGAGAGAGAGAGAGAGAGAGAGAGAGAGAGAGAGAGAGAGAATGAGAAGAAGGACGCGTGTGCAGGCTTCCCGAACCTGCCTCAACTTCGACTCGACTTTCGCGGTTCGATTCTGATCCGATCGATCTATCTCGTCGGAGGTGGCATACAACCGTTAGTATTTACACTTTACTTTCACTCTCTGGCATAATGCCGCTAGTAAGCTGTTTTTCCGCGCCCGCCTCCGCTCATTCATCATCCCTCTCTCGTCGTTATCCTTGAAGTTTAACCGAAACGATACACGCGGCGTGCGTCCAGGAGCGTGGAGGGTAACTTTTATTTTTCGATACTGGAAAGGATACAATTTGTCACATTCCTGATGTTGTGATTTGCCCAACACGGCTCCAGACACGTGATAGGAACGTGTAGCGCTCCGATATTCTCGGAGCAGATTTAAGTCTCTATTCACGTGGTCGTCCATGAATATTATATTGACACAATATAAAGATACATTATAACGTTTATAATAATAATACAATTCTAAAAAAAAAAAAAAAAAAAAAAAAAAAAAAACGTTCTACTTTCAACGGGTTAACATTTATCGATGAAAAAATTCGATTTAATTCGTCGCGAAATGAGAAATCGAGAATTCTTTTACACATTTCGCAAATGTCGGATAAAATAGAACTTGGCATAAATATAAACGCGAAAAAAATGGATAAGCGCATATTTAACATAAATATTCGCGATGGGAATCGAAACAGAGATATGAGTGACGACATGAAAAAGGAATATAATTCGGACGGTGTCATCGGGAGCAATTTACACTGCGCCAAGCACGTCGATCGATAAATTAACGAGGCGTGTTCGATATGCGCTCGCATTTTTATCGGACCCGCTCGTCCTGGGACCGCGTTTCGACGGCTGTTATATTATCACTCTGAAAATCGCATAGACGGATATTCGGAAAAATTGTTAAGAGGCGTACTGCGGTTGTAATTCGTTTTAGTTACGGACGCTTCGATCCCTTTTTGCGCCGATTTTACTTTTATCGGCCGATAAACGCGCAGTTTTTTAATCACGTTCGCGATACGAACCAAGATTAACGGCGAGCAGAAGGATGACGTGTTTCGGATTTTATTTAGCACTTTGCATTGTTGGCTCACTTTGGCTGTTGGTATATTTGTTTAAAAATTTACTTCTTTATGCTTGTGTCAAAGTTTCCTTACAAAAAGATATTTCCGAGAGAAACATCAAATTGATAGAAGAAATTCTCAGTCTATTATATATTATTCCATAATTCAAAATTACTCTGTTTGGTTGCTAATAATTTGTTTTTTGCAATATACATTTGTCGAAATATTATCTTAGATTATTTTGATCTTAGATTAATATAATTTTGAAACAAGATGAAAATAAGGCATTCTATAAATAATCATAGGCAATAAGGCAGGCACGTGCGCGAATCGAGAGCACACATCTCTCGCCGCGAAAATACCATCCGGGAATTATCTTTCATTTAGATACGTGGCTCTAATCTCTTGGTTGCTACGACCGAGGAGAAAAAAGTCGCGAGATAAGTGCGATCCGACTGAGTTCGTCATCGAATTGCGCGATTCGCGCCGGACGTGTGTCATCGAGGTTCACGCGATGATCGTCCGTCGATACTCTCGATGATATATTCCGAAGAAGTGGAAATTATTTACTTATGATATACACGAACGCGCAAACTTAAAGAGACGATCGCTGACCTCTCCACGTGCATGTCAAGCGCGCATATTAATGTGTAACAGTATTATCGATATGTGCGTAATTATGTTATTATATTTATAAAAGTGTGCGAATAACATTAAGAAAAACATTAATTAAAAATTAAACTAGTAGATTGGAAGACAAATTCATCACGCGTTCTACAATAATTTTGATATTTTACCGCTGTTAAATTTAATTACTCTTATATAAGATTTTTCAGAATCACTCGCTTTTATCTAATCTGTAATAACAGATAGTTTGACGATTTTTTAAATAAAATAAAAGGAATTCCGAGATTTTTTATTAATCAAAAATGGTGACTTAGTCATAGAACGCAGAAATAATAGCTTTATAAAAGAATAATTTATTATTACGGACCGCATTCTTTGCGTTAGGAAAAATCATTTCTTTTATCGCGCGAAAGGGAAAGAGAGAAGGAAGAACTTCTGTATGCGCGTAATATTACAATTGGATGAGCGAGTTGGTATAAAAATCGAAGGGAAATAACACAAGCGTGTTGCACGACGCATTTCGAGTAATTTGGCGTGCGGTGCTATCTGCGCGGAATAGAAACGGCACGAGAACAATTTTTTTAACTCGGCGCACTTCACCGCATCTCATCATGTCGTCGCCGCCGCACGGGATTTACACAACTCTTTCAATTAAAACTTTTCCGCAGTTTATCTTCTCGCGCTCTGAAAAAAATTAGGTTTCGCTCGCGCAGTAACGAGTTCCGTTAACGGAACGCGCGGTTGTTTCCGAGCTTGTTCAGCTTTTCGCTGGAAAAATTCATCATTCGTCACGCATCATGGGGGATTCATTGTGAAGGGAAAGGAACGCGTTAGAGGAAAATAAATTAAGCATCGTGAAGGTTAACGTGAAATTAAAATAAATCTCCCGCTTAATGTTCTCGTAAAGAACTTACTCACGTTTCCATATCGATAAACCCCGGAAAAGCATTTCCCGAGATCTAACTCATCGGCAGACCTGCCTCGTTGAAAAAAATACCACGGTATATCACGTGGCGATATGCATGTACGTCTGAATGTACGCGCGTGTGTTTATTTATTTATGTGTGTGTGTGTGTGTGTGTGTATGTATCGCGGACTCACCTTGTGGTGCTGCATGATGGCAGTGGACTTTCGCTTGGCGGACATATTCAGTTTGCCGGGATGCCCTCTCCGTTCCCCCTTAGTGAGAAATATCTCTGCCTCGCCGGTCTCTATCGGGCTGTCCGCCTCTGTTCTCCCGTCTCTCTATCCTTCGCTCTTCCGTCTGTTTTTCTCTCCTACTGACAAGCCATAAGCGAAGGCACGGCGACAATCACGAGGAGCATAAAGGCGGGAAGGGATGGAGGGAAAGCAGCGAGAGAGAGAGAGAGAGAGAGCGACGACGAATGCACTCTTCTCTTTCTCGTCCCTACCGTTGTTTCCTCTTCTGTCTCCTTTCTTCACTTCCGCCTGACAGCTTCCTCTGGCGCGTGGTACGATCCTACTCCCGCATATAGAGAATGAGGTGTTCTCCAGTGCGACCGGCACGTCGCGAGTAAACTTTCTCGGAGTATCGTGTTTCGTTTCTGTCCCACTCTCTCGTCCCTCTTTCTTTATCCCGCGCACACACACACGCGCGCGCGCGCACGGTTGCACTCCGTCCCACCTTGCGCTCGCAAACTTCGAGCTCTCTCACCCCGCGCACACGGCGGCGCCACGAAAGTTCCGCGATAAAACCCCCCGCGCGCAGTTAGTTGTCGCAGGTGTCGGCGCCCGCGCAAAATTAAAACGCGCGCTATCGAAAGAATGTCCCCCGACACTTTAAACCGAGAAAAGTCTGTTTTCTTTCACTCGCGATGCCTCGCACTCTCAGCTGTATTATTGTTTCTCTCTCTCTCTCTCTCTCTCGTCACGACGCAGCCTCGCAAGGCAGCTCCAAGTCCATTAAACCGATGAAACGGTATCGCGATCAGCTGATTCGAATCGTTCGAACAAAGTTTGTTTTCATCGAGTCGTTCTTCGAGCGCGAGAGGCTGTGACGATCCTCGTGTTTAGAAGTCAGACCTGACGTCAGGCTGGACGAGCGAAAAGGTGAACCTTTTCTCAACCTTGGCGCTCTGTTGGCGTCGGGCCCCCGGGTTTTCCGGAGAATCGTCGATCAGAAAAATGGAGCGTTCGCGCGATTATCGCCTACGTGTGTCGTTTAAAGCGATAGGTGAGTGCGCTCGCTGAAGCGATCACGGAACGTCCTCGCATTACGAACGCTCACGGCGAACTGGCGGCTGGCGACGCGGCGACGACCTCCTCTTCTCCTCGCGCCGCTGCGCCGCCGCTTCCACGCCTCAACATGCCCCCCTTTTCCCTCCCCTCCCCTCCCCTCTCTCTTCTCCGGTGTCCTCACCCCACGGTAGAGAGCCTCATACCACTACCGCGCTTCACCCATACCCCACTCACTCTCTCTCTCTCTCTCACTCGCCGTCAACTCATCCCCCTTCCGTCGGTTCCTCCCTCTCTCCCGCGGAACCCCTTCGCCCCAGTCCTTGGACGACCCGCATCGCTCTCTCACTCCCCAGCGGCCCTCTTCGAGCGCGTCAACCCCCCTCGCTCCCTCATCCCCCTCTCGCTCTTTCACGCGTTTGCTTCGCTCGTCCCGGCGCCCTCGTCGGTTCCCCCCTCGACCCTCCCCACTCGGTTCGGTGCGGCGGCGGTAAGGTAGGGTCTGTCACCGTCAGAACATCGAGGGGGCTGTTGGACGAGTAACTCGAGGGGGAAAAGCGGGGCGGGAGGGCAAGGGATTGAAAGGGGCGTAAGGGGCCGCTGTCGGAGGGTGAGGGTACGAGCGGCAGGGACCTTTCCGGGCGGAGAGGGGCGCCAGCACTCATCGGCCGAAGGGGCTTCCACGGGTGTGTGTTAGGCTTGTGCTTAGAAGGGTATGCGCGCCCACCGCTTTGCTCCTCCGGTGTACATTGCTACGTGGACGTACGGTATCCGCGCTCTCTATCTCTTTCCCTCGCAAGCCGGTCTTTGTCCGCGCGAGTACGTTGCGCTCTCTCTCTCTCTCTTTCTTTTTCTCCGTCCGTCTCGGTCGTCTCTCATCGTCTTCTCCTCCGGACTCTGTCCTTTGCACCATACCTGTCACGCTAGTGTGCTACTATCGTGCGATATACGTAACGCCGCCGTCGCGGCAAAGCCTCGAGAGACGTAAGGCACCTCCGACAAGAGCTTGCTTGCTTGCTTGCGTCTGCCTGCGACCTGGGCGACGGGTTTGCTTGCCCGATGTATGCATTTTTAGGGGGAGCTCTCTCTCTCTCTCTCTTCGTTTAAGCCTTCCGTATTATTAGCTCGTCGTCGTACCACCGGTCTGGGTTAATACCGGTGTCGACGATCTACGATCTAAATAACAGTGCGTCATACATTTATCCTTTTGCACGCGATCCGAGTAATTCCAGCGGTTAAAATCATGAGCTTGTTGTTTAATTATTTCATTTTTAAAGCGATCTCCGCGTCGTACGTAGATTGTAAGTAAACGGTGGACATTGGTTGATAATTTCGCGGCGATATTTTGCCGGGTTGAATATTTATCGGTGAGATCGATTTTCAGATATACATATTACTCTTCTTGAGTTTTTACTTTTATTTTTGAAGAATATTTCCTCGTTTAAGTTCGCCATGTTATTTACCGGTCATCGTGTTACGGATTAATACCTTGTTTACTGTGCTGGCGAATGTGTAAAGTCCAATAATTATAATATCGAGGCGGAGCGATTGTCAGATAAATGTTCGTTGTCGTTTTTACGTAATTACAATTTGTGGCCCGGTACAATTCACACGATGAATCATTGAAAAATCTGTTCGGGGAAACGACGAACATAGAATTATCTATCTTGTGAAATTAACCGTTTTCAAAATTCAAAAAAAAAATCACAGAGTTGAATGTGCTCTCGAAAAATTTTTAAACTTCTTAAATTGGAATTAAACTTCTCAAACTGTATAATTATTTCCAGAGTTTTTTAGAATTTTATTTAAAATAAAATTGCAATTGAAAAAGTAGAGAAATAATTATTTGTCGAAAAAAATGAGATATTTGTACGGAATGAAATTTGTACTCTCATTTTCAGTGAATATCGTTATAGCACAAATGTATGTCTCGAAACATTCTTCGTGAATAAACGAAACGATCTACGGGTGGTGACGCGTGAAAGAATACTTGAAAGACTTTGGTAATTCTTCAACCGGATGACGATTTTCCTTTACCGTAAATTTAGAATGCGACCGCAGTCAATCAATCGTATGTGCACCGGTTTTATCGGGTCAAGTACGTACAAAGAGCTACAGAAAATTCGCTCTTTCTAATAAATAGAAACGTAAAATCGCGGCTATTTCTGCCAATCTTGATACTTTGAACGATTGAATCCTTTTCAACCTTTCCGGAAATATTCCAAGCGGAAAAATAAATTATATCCACGCGATGCGGTTACATCGGCAAAAATTAATATGGAGCGCAATGTATAATGTAAAAAATTAATCGATTAAAACTATTATATATATAGATATTTAAAAAATATTAGATTTTAAACTAAGGTTGGGGCAGCAGTCGAGAGATATAATTTCGTCCGAGTAGTCATCGGAATTATCTATGAGAACAAACGATAACATAGATACGACCTCGTCCTGCGAGGGATAGTCTTAAGAAAAGTGGGCGAGTTATCGTAAAATGCTTTTTCTCTAGACTTTACGATGGTTATACTCCGCGCACAAACGTCCTCGGGGCTCTCCACCTGTCCGCTCGACTTCCTTCAAAAAGGCGATCTTTTTATTGGCCGGGCCACGTACTTTATTTACGATGTCTTCCGCACAAGCTTCTATTCTCTCGCTCTCTTTCTCTATACTTTGAGAAACGAAGGAAATTCCAGTCGCGATAAAGCGCGAACTTGCGTTCAGATTAATAATGTTTTCAACAATACCCAGTGCACACGGATAAATAAATGAACGGATGCGAATAAACGCTCGCGCACGCCTACGTTTTCGCGCTGTGTCGTCGACGATGAAAGTCGGCTCGTCGATTGAAAAGTCGAAAGCGTAGGAAGAAAAAGCCCGAGAGTTTTTTCCCTCCGGTAGATCCTAAAGAGATTATTTCTAATTCCTTCACGTCGATGGGACGAACATTCGCCTCCCACCTTATCACGCGGCGTTTACGCGATAACGATCTAAGCAACAGTTTGCTTCGACGGGAGTAAGAAAACTTCGGGACACAAGGAGCGTAAAAAAGTTTCAAACTTTCTGGGGAAAGTGCGATTTTTCCGATTCAATCCGACGCGAGATGATCCGTGTCTTACCTTAGGGAGATACACATAATCGCTTCGTTATCATTATTACCCTCATTATCGCTTTTGTAAACGTCTTTATCAGTCTATCGAAGGATATCGCGTGGGCTCCTGCATGAAACGAGAGAGAGAGAGAGAAGTGGCGGGCTGCTAACTTAATTTATTACGAAAACTTTTCTTAACGCAGCAAGTTACGTTCGTCTCTTTCTCCGTTAGCGCGGCAATCACGATAATATATTATCGGTACGATTACCAATTAAACGATTAACTTTACCGCAACGGTTTATTTTTATACATTTTTATTTATAATCAAATGTTGAAATGTGTCTTATTCAACGTCATACTACTTTATTTAACACAACCTACGCAACAGCCGTGTGTATATGCATGTGCGTATATATAAGCGAGTTTTCTCTTTACCTGCATACGTACACATGCATATGTATGCACACATGCACCGAGTGCGTCATCTCAGCGAGCGAACAAAGTCCACTTCGGCATTAGACACCCTTGGTTTCTGAAGCCTCGGGCGGTAGTTCCCCTACCCTTTGCCGTGGCACCCCTATGGATCTCTCTAGTCGAGCTCACCCTCTCTCTTCCTCGTGGCAAGACCCTTTCTACCTCTCCCCCTTCCTGCTGTCCCCGCGCTTTCCTCGACCTCCCACACCGCCTTCGCTACCTTTACCCTAACCCTCCGTCTCTCTCGCTCTCCGTTCTATGTTTCTCATTCCCTAGAGCAGCAGCCCCTGCCGGTTTTTCTCCTTTCCTCTTCCCCCTCGTTCCTCTCACCGTCGGCAGTCGCCCTCGCCCGTTCGTACCCTACCGCCCCCACCTTCCCCCCCCCCCACATCCGTCCTGCGTACCCGCACACCCTTACAAAAAACCCAAGTCCAGTATATGGGCGCGCAACGGGGGGTTTCTCCCTTCGTCTCCTTTTACCCTCTTCCCATCATTCCTCTACCTCTCCCTTAACCTTTCCTCGTCCCTTTTCCTCCCCTTCGCTTCTCTCTTCTTCCACTTCGTCCCCTTCTGTCTCTCTCTCTCTCTCTCTCTCGCGAGTCGTCCCGAGTCTATCGCTCCGTCTCGCTTCAACGTGTACCTGAAAGTTGCTTCTTGCTCTTATCCGAGAGCTAGTGATTCTCAACCGTCGTCGAACACAGATGACTCCACGGCTGTTCCGTGTTTTTCGCAAAATTGGAAAAGTCATCCCTGTGTGTTATACACCGAAAAGAATTCCCTCGAATTTCTTTTAATTTCCTTTCGCGCTTACTGCCGAGCAACGACGAGTTTTAATCAAGTTAACGTCACCGTCTCTTCTTTCGATTTCGCTCTTTTTTTACTACATTATTTATTTTATCTTATTTTTATATGCCTTTATTTTTTATACATTTTTACAACAATAATAATAATACGCCTTCTAAAAATGTCACGTGTATATAATCATTGTGCAAAATAATGTCCATTTAATTACACGTGTTTGCACAACACCTGTCTGCGGACAGGTAATGCAGATTCGTCGGCCGAATTCCACGTGGCTTACTCGCACCGTGCGTTCCTCGGATTTGACGGTGAATAATTGGCTGCTTTTACGAAGCCGCCGACGAATCGCGCTATGCAACGTCGCTATAAACGACGGTTTAATGCGATCCGATTTCCAAAACGCATAGTCGAGCCGCTGCCTGCCTCGCTTTGCATCGATTCCCGCTCTCGTCGATAATATTTGTAACGGGATATACCGGTACGTATAACGCCGACTAAATATATTACGCGCCAAGGTGTACCATTAAGACGCGCGCAGGATATAATCAGATAATCCCATTACGGTACCGTACGGTTACGAACCGTACGGTTACGAGGAGATGAGGACGCGTATCGGCCTGCAGATTGAGCTAATCCAGTTACGCGCGAGAAAAAAATATCAGCAACGAGATGCTTCTTCAAATATTTTCGTAGTCACGTTCATATTTTGTCTTACGTTCGCTTAATGATACTCCTGTGTAGAATAAATTTGTCGACCATATACCGTTTATTGTCAGTAAGCTGTACTAGGTTGTAGATGGCGAATATCACACGGCGATTAATCGATAGTATCAGGTAGACCTTCCCGAAAAGTGTCCTACTGAATTATCGATTTCTGTGCTCCGATTCAGTGCTAATTGGCGACAAAAAATATCTAATATACGTATATCGAAGTTTCTTAGACACTGCATCCTGTGAAAAAGGTCACGGAAATAATATTTCATGTTTTGTTATTCTCTCGATCACAGATGTATTTTAATTATCGAATCTATAAATATATAGGATATTATGATATATATATTTTTTTCTCTGTACAAATATCGTGTTCCGAAGTTTACCCACAACTTGAGATTTTTTAATCATTATAGATATATGTTACGACAAAAACACCCTTTTGTTTCTTTAATTAATATTATTCTATTATCAGAAGATTACCGCTGTATTGAAAGGGAGTAAGATCTCGAATACTTGAATTATCGATCTCTGTAAAAGAATACTTGAGAAAAAAGTTGATTATTCTCGGTAGAACTGATGAATTAATCAATTGTTTGAATAGGAATCGTTTTGTCTAAAAAAAAAAAAAAAAAAACATCTTTTTCCCCTATTACATTCCGTGAAAATTTGTCGACGTGAAAGACGGAACGCGCATGACTGTGCATTAGCTCCGGTCGCGACCGGAGGAGAACCATTGTCGCGGCCAAGTTTTCCAGGTGCAAGGTTTCCAGTGAAGGAGAGAAGACGCCGGCGCGCATTCCCCTGGCCCTTATGTACCACGATGTACATCGACCGCGGGATACATGAATGTGTGCACTATACCCGTCGCAAGAACCGAGAAAGAAACTTCAGCTCTCTCTCTCTCTGCCATCACACATGGTGGCCACGTTGCCGCCTCCTCGGCGCGCTGTGCGATGAGACGCGGTGCGATGTTCTCTCTTCTCGCCTCCCCTTCACCTCCTACGCCTCTTCTAATGCATTCCCCAGCGCTAATACGCGAGGATGGTTCACACCGTGCGGCCACTCTGTCCCCATCGCGCGTGTAAAGACGTAACTCTGGCTCGTACTTATCTCGCCGCTTTCTTCCTCGTCGTCATCGTTTACGTTGCCATCGTCGTCCTGGTTATACCTCTTGCCAGGGTGGTGGGAGACTCCTTTTAATAGTACCGGAACATAGTGGCGACGCACTCCCGTGATATCATCTCTAGGTGCTATTACACTCGTTCGAGATACAAGCTTCTCGATGGTCTTTGCTGAATTAAATATAGTAAGATTACGCGCGAAAGACATTTTCAAGATTGCATTTTTTTTAATTTGTTCGAAGAAATCGGTCTCTATTTCCGCTATTTTCCATCCGATTTCATTTCACGAATTCAGGCGAACGAAATATCGAGCGCACACAAAACCCTTTTTGACAATATTCATATATGTATTGTATGCGAGGAAGGAGGAGAAAGAATGATTTTCAAAACACTGTTCAATAGCGTACTCGCGTAGCGATCATTGCACCGCGCATTAATATGCGAAAGCATGTGCGGCGCAAAATGACGGCTAATAATGCATGGCACGGTTATGCGAGAGTTAATTAATGACTGGCGAGTACAAAAGGTTCACAAATATAAAAGATAAATATCGGATTTCGCTCCTGCTCGCGACTCAATTTTTTTCCACTTTTTCCCAGACTTTGTATTGACGCCAAAACATTTGTTTACAAAAGTTGCGTCACCACCAAGTCTTGTATGTATTTTACCTCTTTTATTCTCTACGTGAAATTACGGAAATTAATTTTGAGAGATTATATTTGCGTGCACAAAATTCGAAACACCCTTAAATAGTCGCACATATACGCGATCGAAAAGTGGTCATTTTCTAAAATAGCGTTCTAGGGACTTCCAAAGGATCAGTCGATTTCTGTTATAGCTCTCGCCTAATTAATATCCAGCGTACGATTGGCCGAGATACCTAACTAACGAGCGGATGAGACGCGCATGTCACAAAGTCCTCGGGTAAACGGCGAAACTCCTCGCGAAAGCATCCCCGAGGAGGTGCGAACTTTCGTCGGAGTTGGTGAGCGAGTATCCGATCTAACGGGGGATTTGACGTAAGGGGCAATTTGATGCATCGTCGGATTCATTACTCCGTTTGGAGAGATGCAGTTTTGTCGCGTTGGTCCGCGAATCTGCCTATCGCGCGATAATTTTACCGCTTATACATATATAGAATGTAAATCTGAAAACTCTCTGAAATTATTATCATACGAGATATATACGATAAACGCGCTGTGAAATTGCATATGCAGAGAGAAATATCGCGGATGAAATTCGGGAAAATCACAAAATAATTCGTAATTTTCCTACTTTCTAATGCTACAGAGAAATGAGATGAAGAATCGTTCAAAATTTATTAGACACCGTAATTAAAATACGATTCGATCGAAGCTATTCTCGAATGAATTAGGGCTCCGGATTCGCGAATGTTGGAAAAATGAAATTAGTGCTCCTTTCCCCTGGTTTTCAAAGGCGCGCATCCATCCACGATGCGATGGTTTCGCGCACTGACGACGACGCGTACAAATAACAGCACGCTCGTTATTCCCGTTGTTCTCAATTAGGCGGTGGGCGAATCAGCGGGCGCGCGTACACCCGCTATTCATGAGAACCGGATAGATCTGGATCCGGTGATTCCGCGGGCTAGGCGCTACGATCATTGCGATGCCTGTTGTATTACGCGACGTGGCCAATGACGGGTCGGAAAAGGGGGAGGCAAGGGGTGCGGGTGATCGGTTTCGCGTTCGGTTCGATCGCGCCGACATGAATTATTTACGCGGGTTTTGCGATATCGCGTTCGCTCCCGGGCTGCGTGACTCCGGCGTTGTCCGTCGCGTTACCTCTATAATTAATATCTCGTAATTTGGATAGTCAAAGCACGACAGCAGAATGTGTTACACGAGCATCGTACGCTCTGCGCGCTGTATATCGCTAAAAGCGTGATCAAGGCGGCTCGTTAATGCTTCATATGAGTGCAATATATATATATATATATACATTTTTTTTTTATTATACGATTATATATTAGAATGTATTTTATTTCTTTCTCTCTTTCTCTTTCATTTTTCTTAATCACATTCCAATTTTTCCTTATTTCATTTCTGGTTTGCACATGCAAATGTGTAAGCTTGCGCTATTTTCAAGAGAAACAGAATTACTTATTAACGAATCAAAATTATTTCGATTTCTGATTCAGGTTTTAATGCATCTATTTGAATATTAAGCGTACTTAACAAGTTTCTCAAGTAACAATTTGTTATTTTATATCTGTCGGACAATTATACAGGGTTTGTCCGGAAAGTAATGCGTCGCATTTTTTTGTGACGCGACTATACATCGCAGAGCGATGGGACCGGTTGGGGAGGAAGGGGGGTACCCTTAGCTTTCCAACGGTAGGTCGCTCAATTGTTTCCATGCGCTTGGAGGGTTAGGACGGCTTATTCTGTGAACCTCTGCTTAGTGGTCGCGTCGAACTTGTGATGGAGAGAACGATAGAGCAACGCTATGCGATAAAGTTTTGCGTGAAGCTGGACAAGACGCCGCTGGAAACTTTTGAAATGCTCAAGAAAGTTTTCGGGGACGATTGCCTTTCCAAATCGCAGTCAAACAGATGGCACAAGATGTTTAGAGAAGGTCGGAAGGAGGTCGCCGACGAGGCCCGCGCAGGACGCCCGTCAACATCGCGAACGGACGACAATGTGACTCGTGTGCGCCAATTATTGAATTCAGACCGTCGAATGAATGTTCGCTTAATGTCGGAATTATTAAGACTGAATCACAGGATCGCCCGCGTCCGAAAGGAGATCCGCGCTTCATGGAAACTCCATCACGACAACGCGCCGGCTCACACCGCCTTTGTTATTACGGCCTACCTGACCCGGATCGGTGTGGCAACGGTGCCGCAGCCGCCCTACAGTCCCGACTTGGCCCCGGCGGACTTTTTTTTATTTCCTCGGCTGAAAAGGGAGCTCAAAGGACAACAGCTCGAGTCGGTTGACAACGTACAAGCTACTTCGACGGCCTCCCTGAACAGCATCCCAGTCAAGGAGTTCCAGAAATCTTATGACGCATGGAAATCGCGTTGGCAAAAATGTATTGACGCAGAAGGGTCATACTTCGAACAATTTTAAGTTGTTTTACCTATGCGATCAATAAATTCTTTTTTAAAAAAATGCGACGCATTACTTTCCGGACAAACCCTGTATAATATTATACTTTGAGAATCATTTAAATTCTGCTCATTTATTCGTATCTCTTGTAACTCGATACTCGCGTTAATTCATCAATCGATGCTCAAAAGTTAAACGTCGATGATGGTTTTCACAAATAATTGAAGATTCTTTCTAAAAGCGCGTAAATAGAAACTGAAATTATTCTTCGCTTTTCCGCGAGCTCATAACCCGCAGTAATATCGAAATAGCCGGCGCACCGAGCGTCAGTCGCACGAATAGATCGACCCTTTTCGCAAACGGACCAACCCAGGACATCGAACTTACGTCACTCAGCCGTTCCCTAGAAAATCTATAGGAACCTTCTATAATTCACGTCGCTGCGATGCTCCCGATCGAAATGTTCCGCCGCGCAGGAAACACTAATGCCATTTCGAAATGGCGGGCAAATAATTTCAGAATCGACAAACTGCGAAACTGGAATCATGTTATAGCTGGGACAATTCTCTTTTTTGTGTGTGTGGAAAAAACTTGTTTATTTCGTGAAATAGTAAAAATCGTATCTTTCGTATCAGTATGCTATAAGCATCTTGACATTATATATATATATATATATATATATATATATTGCGGATATTAAATAACATGTCAATCTTGCGATATTCACATTTTTTGCTCCGATTTCTAGAACCTATTTATTATGATTGTTTCCTCCCGGAACACCGCGTATAATTGTACGTATAATTGTACATTGACGAGGTGGGTGCCACCCACTTCAGGATCTACCTACTCGACCGAGTCCTTTGCATTAAAGAGGGGAAAGGAGTGCATCGTGCCACACGTACATTCACGTATGATCCCCCAACACACGTGTACACGCCGACCAGGTATGATCCTGTACATGGAACTCGTATATACGCACAGTGTGGTGCATCCTGGGTTACCGGGATCGTCGTAAACGCACATATACAGGGTGTTTCGAACGTCCGCGAAATCCCTTTAATGTTCCGTTCATTAATCCTTCAAAGAGATAATACTCGTGATAATTTGATGCGTCTTTCGATGAAAGATGCCAGGATCCGATAACGTTCACCTCCAAGGTGTCGAGAATGATCCAGATTATATTAATTTACAAATTATTCTATAAATTAAGAAAATTGTCTATGATAATTGTGTCTTAGATTAAATTGTTCTTTGCCGATATCCTTTTAGCTCCTGAATTTTTGTCCAAGACTTCTTAAGAATTAATAAACCTATCAACATACTTTCTTCATCTTCATTTAGATCCAATCGTAGATACCAACTAACAAAAATTTTCTCAGCGATGCAAATGCCACCTCACGCAACATGGCGCGTCCTCTTTAATTAAGAATGTATCTAGGATAACAGCTGTAAGATATGCCGATGGACTTTCTAAACCAAGCGGTACCAATTGAGAAGGGTTTTTAGCAAAATGTTTAACCTACTTTTTAAGAACTTTGCGGGAAATAAAGTCTCTCGTAGAAATTTTTGAGAAAATTAAGAAGAAGGAATTTTGAGAAAATTAAGTTTCCTCAACTTTAAGATTAATTTTTTCTCGAGTACTTGGAATAAAAATAGATTAGATTATTCTTAAATCATGCGAATATCCTTCATTTCCTCCTCAACTTTGATCTTATAGTATAGGACGTTCTCCATTAACAATTCAGGGAGGATAAATATGTTCCAATTTGGTGAATTTCATAGCTTGGAAGGACAGCCTGTCGGCTAATATCTGGCAAATTCGTATGCACGTTCACGCACACGTGCGATCCGCGGGGAGAGGAAGAGGGAATAGAGAGAAAGAAGGAGAAAGAGGAGAGTCGCGCGTGCAGGAGCAGCTCGCGTACCGTTGCCAACGCGATAAAACCAATCACCGAAATAACCGCAGACCACCTCAGCCGGCTTCCCGTCACGGACACGTGGCCTCGCGGACGCACACATGCGCGACATCACGACCCGTGCCGATACCACCACATACACAACCACAGACAGGGGCTCGATACCTATATACATATTCATCTCGATATTCTCCCTTGTTTCATCATCATTTCTCTCTGCGTTCGTTTCTCTCGGTCATCGATTACAGATCTATAGAGAGAAAATGTATTTATTCATCCGAAAATCAAGGTAAAATACAAATAAAAATAAACCTTATATAAAATTATATATTTTGCTAAAACGTAGGCGATTGTTATATTAAAAAATCAAGTATCTCTCCGTTTATATATGAATATCTGTGAAGCTCGAAGAAACTCTCCTCTTCCTTCCCTCACCTAGGATTTAAGTAAAATTGTACAAATTTTCTCATCAATGTATCACAGAATCATCGATTAGCTTTCCAACTTTCTTAATATAAAATAAATACTTACATGTAAAAAAAAAATACGTATCAAAAAAATTCAACTATTTTCAAAAATAATATTTATTCACGTAATTAGAAAGCATACATGCACACGTTTGTATATATAATGCACAATAAATAAATGGCGCCAATATTTAGACATTTTCTAGGATATTGATGAATTACGACCTTGCCTCTTCATCATCCCAATCCCCCTCTCAGCCTGGATATCCGTTGATCCCCCTCCGTTTCCTCCTCTCCCCATACATACCGTGTATATATATATATATATATATATATATATATATATACCCACGTATGGGAGCTGGAGGCGTGCGTATCTTCGAGCGCTGCGGCTGGCCGACGGTACCGCTAAAGGTTTAATTAGCGAATCGGTTAATCGGATACGTGACTATTAGCGTGAAATCCGTGGCGCGAGGACGGCCACGGAAAAAGCCCACTTCTCGCGCGTAGAATCGTGACTCGTTTGTATTTAGGCGCGAGAAAAGTCTCCGACAACTCTGGGTTATCGATTTATCGTCCGTATGGTTTAGTTTGTCATATACATATATCAAACTGTGTCGTGACAATCGCAATAATTCTCACCAGCGAATTATTCTTGAATTACAAAGTATCTATTGTCACTAGAACGGTCAATAATTCAAATCTTAAATTTTGACGACACGTAATATTTAATACAAATTTTCTGATCAATGTATCGTGAAATGATCGATTGATTTTAAATCTCGTTCTTTTTATCAAGGATCGGAATACAGGATTTTTTTGTCACGGGTCACGGGAAGGACTAACACCGCTGGACTCATTGACCAACATTCTTCCCATGCATTCGTTGGTAAACCAGAGTTTAAGAGAGCGTGGCGCGCGCGTAACGACGACAATTTATGCGCCCGCTCGGGTTTATACGCATGCAGGAGGGGTGCGGGAATGGAGGGAACGGAGCGAGGGTGGAATGAAATAAAAAGAGAGAACGAGAAAAAACGAGAGACGAACGAGAATAAAGGGGATGACCGTCGGACGCGTTTTGCGGCACTCGCTTCTCTAACTACCGCATAAACTTTCGCCCCCTCCGAAATCTTAAAATAGTCGCAATAATTTATGTGTCCTGCCGTTACACCTTTGCCATGTTGGTGTTCTTCTCTTCATCCTTTTGAAATTATCTTTGCTAATGCTCAAAGAAGTTATATAATTTAAACATTCTCAAAATTAATTTTCCATTTGCTTCTTGATAATCTCTCTATGATGCAGAAAATATTTTAATCAGATTTAGTTTTCAAAATATCGATTTATATATATATGAAATATCTCGGCATTTGTGTTTGTCGTCGAAGAGTCTGTAAATTAAAATCGCACAACTAAAATCATGACATGGAAACATCTGCATGGAAACATTTCGTATATACGATTATCACGCGTTTATTGCGAGCGGCAGCAGTGGCAGTTACCGCGGGATCTCGCCGCGAAAGCAAAGAGTTCTCGTCGATGCTGTTTTATAATGCATCGCGTTTCCAGTTCCGCTGGAAACCCACTGCCACCGCGGCGCGTAGCGAGAGAGCAACATCGCGGCGCGCAACTTCGCGAAAACGCCCGTCCGTGCGGTAGAATTTATGCCGGGTCTCGTTACGATGTTGCTCAAACGCGCGCGGTTCTCGTAATTGTGCGTTTGGCGGCGAAAATGGAGAGGCGGAAGTTTCGCCGCGGCAAAATACCGTCGCGACAGAGACGCGCGGAAATTTTCGCAACACTGATATATTTCCGCTACCGTGCTAATTGTTAATTATCTTCATCTCGACGGCGCTCTCTCTCTATCCTAATAGATAGCGCGATATATTTCTTCTCGTTGTTCATTCGTCACGATTTTTGCACGATTATTGATTTTTAATTTCAAGTCATTTCAAAAATTGATTAACTTTTCCATGATAATAGAGAAACTGTATCGTTATTGAAGTGCCTGCATTGTTTTTGAACGCGATAATATGAATCTGTCAACGTCGTGTTGTTTTATGCATCAAGTATTTGTCATAGATAATTTTCGGCTTTATGCATATATTTGAGTAGTTTCGATTTTTGATAATGCTGTTTCCCAAATGACCGACACGATTGCTGTTGCGTTCTTAGATAAGCATATACAATGTCCTTCCGTGAGATTCGATACCTCGCTACAGGGTGTTCGATAGTGTCTGCTACAGAAGAACCAAGATAGCGAGATATCTTAACTAACTTCCTGTTGAAAAAAAAGGTCCCATCTGTCCAAAGGCTGATATAAAGATAGAGAAAAGATATTATTTATTTTGACGAGGAAAAAATTCCTGAAAAAAATTATTTAAAGTCTAATTGATCAATGTCTGTGCGTGGCGATAAGAATATTACATACATATTCGTTCTTATTAATTGACGATATTAAATCTGGAGAAAATGATAGAATACGTATATAATGTTGAAAATTGATAGATCACGTTGTTACGTCGGCGGGAGTATCTCAAAGACGAATAAGTTCCTATACTGGAATATGGAAATTAAATCAGGATTTCACTTAGAGAGACCGTATTATATATCGCAACGTACCTCACTATCAGATTTAATTTTATACTTGCTATGTATGTTGTACAGAGGCTAAGAGAAAAATCTCGCTCTCGCGTTCTCGACGCCTCAATTATCGTTAGTGCGAGCGACGTACGTTAATGTAAGTTACGTTATCATACCTTATTACACGAATGTAGCATAATGCATTACCGCGCGTCCGTTAACGTTCCGCGCTTTCTCGCCATCGCGCGCGGATGAAACAAAGTGCGTAAGATGGAAGCGAAAGGCAGGGGAGCTATCGCTTGCGCTCAGGTAAGACGATATTCGCGACTAACGGTGAAAAGCTTCGTTCGTTATGCATGCTTTCGTAAATGAACATGTTAATTTAGAGAGGGAACTAATTAAGGATAGATGGATGAAAAATTTACTATTTGAATAAATTACTCCAATTATTTAATCGCGTTCGCAACGTAACGTTTTTTACATTTGTATATGTGTCGGATTTTAACATATAATTATATTTAAAAATAAAATCTCATTGAAAGAACTTGGTTTGTTATATATAGATACGTCCACACGAATTACAATCAAAGACGATCGTTTTTTTTCTTCTAAAACGAGACGAGGTCACGATTTGTAGCAATAAACCTTATGCAGTTCCTCCGTGAGGGTGCTTTAACCCGCGACTTATCCTTGCTCGTTTCGTTCTCTCCAATTTTTCCCGTTAGCAGCCCTCGACGATAATCCAGTCACGGAGCCACAGGGTATTCTTTTTTATTGCGCGCCGAGCAGGCACCGGCGAAACCACAAAGTATCGTCGTAAAATGATTTCTAAGAAGGGGTTGCAAGTTGGAAAGATCTGTCGGGAACAAAACGGCTCTCGGACTAGGAAAGTTCAATTTTTTGATACTTTGGATGATATCCTTTGTCGGCTATCTTTCGATCGTCTCGATACATCGCGCGCAAGGTATATATCGAAATTATTTATTGTTCCGGATATTTCTCTTTCTCTCTCTCTCTCTCTCTAGATTCGTTACGTACGAGTGGATTTTTACCAGTCGGTTATATTTTATCGTCGACGTAGAAAGCGACGAGGGAAGAAAACGGCACCGCGTTATTTTCCACAGGGAAAAGTCACGTAAGAGCCGGGAGGATCCTTCGGCTTTCAGCAAAAAAGGATAGAGAGTGGGTGAGAAGAGAGGAGAAGGAGGGACTCTCGTTCTATTCGAGTCTCTTTCCTTCGGTGCTCTCAGGACCAGGCAGGACTACTCTAGTTTCGAGGTTATCCCTAGATAGGGAAAAAAATGTCTCGGCCACAGCAGCTGGGTAAAATCGTATCTCCTCCGCTATCCGCACCACCTACCCCGGTTCTCTTTCCATCCTGGACGAGAAGGGGTCGTCCTCGTTGTCGGAGAGTATTGGCCGCTACGAGCAAAAACCTTGGAGCCGTATGTACGTGAGCACGTGTGCACGTGTGTATAGTGCGCGCGGCTCTACGTGTACGTGTCGGGGGAGAACGAGAAAGAGGGTTGAGAGAGAGAGAAAGCAGGCGAAAGGTGGAACGGTAGATGGGAGAGAGAGAGAGAGAGAGAGAGAGAGAGAGAGAGAGAGAGAGAGAGTAAAAGAGAGCCTCGTAGGGAGCCACAGGGAGGTAAAGAGGGAGCGGCAACAGAGGAGAATTGGAGGGAGATGGGAAGCTCTGTGAGATTCGTTCCAGCGCACACAAGCCATCCTATATTACGGAGTCTCACCCTCTATCCTGCCGCACTCTCCATCCCTCTAGCCCCCGAGATGAAACCCAACTTCTCTCTGCTACCTCAACTCACACTCCCTCGCCACCCTTCAGTCTCCCTGCCCCTCCCCCCACGCCCTCGCTTTAACCATCCAGTTCGCCCGCCTCATGCCCTTCCATTCCCTCTCCCCGCCGCCTCTCTTCGCTCCATACCCTATGTCGGAGAGTAAGGGAGTCCTTTGGGGTTGAATCGAGGGAGCGGTGAGAGGGCACGTCGGTGCGGAGGAGGTAGAAGGACACGGCCGAGAGAGGAACGTATCCGCGAAGCGTTGTATGTATCGTCGTCGCTATGTACGTATGTGCGCGCACTGGCCGGTATATGGTAACGGTACATGTACACGTGTCGTGCGCTTACATAAATGTACGTATGTATGCGTGTGAATGGATGTGTGTGAAGAGGTGAACGTCGCCGCTGGGCGATATTAATTTCTCTGCGAGGGCTTTCGTCCACCTCTACCTTCCCACACCGCTCGCGACTGCATGGAACGTCCCCACGACCACCCACCCCCGCGAGAGAACGCTTCGAGTTGTGACTTTCGGCGGTCATTTCAAAGCGCCCGCCTCCCCTCGTCTCTATCCTCCCGTTCCTTTCACATTTGTCCGAGGTTCGTTCGCCCTGGGCGTAGCGTGTCCTTTGCCGAGTCCATCTTACGCTTAGACGAGCTAATCATACAGGTATACCTAGGACTCGTAAATAATAATGGACACAAAAACTCATGGAAAAGAGGAATCGGCGTGAGAGGATTTTATGCGTACGGATTTCTATTTGAAAAATAGTTCCCGCTTTCTAATGTTCTTGTGAGTGGCGGACATTCGACGGAGAAAAGTTGTTCATTGAGCGAGCAAATAGGTACGTATGTTTCCCATTTAGCTTTCAAGCCTGGGAATGATTTGGTGACAATCGGTAGAAAGATTTAAGAGACGTGGGGTTTTATTTGCGCTAGAGGAGGTCTATTATATCGAAGAACAAGAACAATCGAAAATCGAAAACTTGACAATGCGCTGGAATATTTTAGAAACAGTATCATTCGTCATTCTTTTCTGCGTGTACGTTGTAATATTATTTGAAACAACAAAAGTGTGCTTGAGCACTTCAAAGGACTCGCCTATAAAATCAGTAGAATTTAATGACACACTCGGTAGTTAATCATATCTTCCTCTTCTTTCATTCGAGATCCTGTGCGTTTTATTATCCAGCATCGAATGGCCGCGCAAAGGATAGCAAAGTTGCGACCGATGATGTTGCTGCGCGCTGCCTTTTATTTTATAGATCGCTAGTTACGGCCCGCGGCATTTGCGTGAATTTAATTAAACAAACAGAGTTACGCGCTTACGGCTACACATTTTGCAAACAGAAACCTCCGGTAATCGTATCCTCACCTCGGTAACCGGAGGCTAACTATAGAGTGAGGTCAATCTTGCGATGCGGCCCCGAAATAGAGCCCGATCGATTGAAACGGATTTGAATATGAACCGTGTTAACGCCGATTGCCATGAAAATAGAATGTTAAAGCTATGCATCTGATTAATGGATTGAAATTTACTACCGATATCGACAGATATGATTTTTTACGATTCCGAATCGATTTTATAGCCGTAGGGTTGATTTTCCAATTATCAAAGTAACAGTTAAAATTAACGTAATTTCAATAATGAGATACCGCATACGTTCAATAGTACGTTTAAAATGTATCTCTGTGTATTGTTTACGATAATAACCTGCATCTTGTCACGTGATCGTATCCAAATTCCGAATCAATATAGTTATCCGCTATAATAAATAGAAATAGAATTATATCGAATATATATTTGACGAATGTGCGAAAAACGGGAAAATCTTTGACGCGTTTGCGTATATCTATTACTTTAATCATTCTATCGCTCCCGGTGTGTTCTAGTAAATATAACTTTTGACAGGAGAGAAAGAGAGAAAGAGAGAGACCGGATATTTGTTTCGCCCTCTCCACTTAAGTGATATATTCATCGCGTGCGTCCGGCGGCGACGTGAAAAATACCACCGAAAACAGATCGACCGAATTTAGACCCCTTTATATACTCTGCTGCTGCCGCGGCAGGGCAAATGGGGGCGCGCTTTAAAGTTGCACGCCGCACTTAACGTAAATCAATCCACCGTCAATCTAGCGCGCGAATTCGCGGTACCGGATGAAATTAAATTATTCTTCTATTTAATATGAGACCGAATGCATTTGCCGCTCCGCCGCGAATAACGATTTTCGTCGGGAGAGAGATAGAGAGGAAAAAACAGCGTTTGTCGTCGTCGCCGTCGTCGTCGTCGTCCTCGCGAGAGACGACAGACCGTCACGAAATTGAATTATAGCTGACAGATGAGGAGCAAGATATTACGAGAGTTCGGCCAAGCAGCGGAGCGTTTTGACGCGCAAAAGTCGAAAAGTGGAGCGAGCATTCCTCGTCGCGAAGTCTTTTCGTCCTGCTTGGTATGGACCGCCGATTCGGGGAATCCTTTTGTGATCTCGTTGAGGACGATCTCGCCCGCGGTCCATCCCCAGACCTCCTCCTGGGGAGGAGAAGGATCGCCGGAGTCTAAAACCCGTGATATAACCACCCTCATCGCGCGCATAAATCACAATAGAGGCGGAAAGTGGCGTGGAGAACTTCTCAAGCAGGGATATGTTCTCGGTATAGTTCTCCCCTCGCGTTCCTTGGCTCTTGCCAATACTCTCAGCCTTTTCTTCTGCTTCTTCTTCTCCTTCTTCTCTTCCCTTTTCCTTTCTCTCCTCGGCCTTTTCCCTCTGCCGGCTCACAACCACCCAGTCGACCTTTTTACACGACCCGTACGATTCTCTCGCCAAGTTCTAACGAAACAGTGACACCGCCGGAGCTGGAACTGTCACTTGATTTATCATAGCGTTTTATTATATCGTGCGTTGTGTGTAGAATCACGCACGTACTAACAGCAATTTAAGCGCGAGATAAAGAAGCAGTCGTAATTAGGATGTCGTCTAAAAGCGACAAAAGAAATAGAAAGCACAGTTAAAATATAAGGTTTTTTGAACTCGCGTTACATGTAGGGGAAATGGAAAATTTCACGAGGGCCCTTTGCGGAAAATTTTCTATCTCACGTAGAGATAAGCCGCTGTACGTTAACGGATTTAATACAATGCAATATACGCGTTTGCAATACACGTACATATACATACACGCGTTTGTGCACCTGTATATATACGTTTATCCCTATATAGCGCGTGGATTTTATATAGACTCAAGAGCGAGGTACACATGTATGTTGGACTCTCACTCTTGTGTGTGTGTGTGTGTAGGTCGGCACAAGGGGCAGGGGGGACGCGCGGAGGGGACAAATATAGGGGCGGAAAGACCGAACGTCGTCCTTTATACCTTAGGTGGTCCCCGTGGATCCTAGCTGAGTCCTCCTTTCGTATCTTTACTCCCATTTCATCTCCTGCCACCCCACTGGCTCCCCAAGCCGCCCTTATTCTCTCCACTAGCCTTTACCGCGCTCTCTTCCCGGATCAAGTCTCTTAGGTTGGGTTCTCTCCTCTTTCCTCCTTTCCCTCCACCCTCTTCCCTTTTCTCTCTGACCACCTCTCCGAATCGCCCGAAGCAAAAAATCTTCCACGAAAGGGTAGGAACGACGACGAAGGGGAGTGTCACACCGTCGTCGGATGAAGGTAGACAGTTATCTTTCGGAGAGAGAGAGTTTGGCCATGATTTTTGTCGCCACTCTGAGAATCAATAAAATTTTATGACGCTTTTATATAAGAAGCCTTGATTAACCGAAGGTAAAGTGACGTCGGCAAAATGGAATTATGGAATTGTATAAAATATCCGAGTAATCATCCAATATATTTATCGCTAAAAGCGGCAACATTATGCAGAAATCAGCGCGACGAAACTAAGAATATACGTAATCCTAAAAATAAATTTGTGAACGTTCGGAAACAAAGACGAATGAAATAGAGAAGACGGGTGAAAATATCTGATGATAATAATAAAATAAATATTATATTCTTTGTGTATTAATATTAGCTTGAACCATATGATAAAACGTTGAACACCTCGAAATTGACTTGAGAAACAAGATCCGATCTCTGGATTAGTAGTTTTTTTTACGTTTGATCACAAATATTTTTCGGTTTCGAGAATTCTGTAATCTCTGACTCGTGATTCCCTCGAGACCATTAGGGTTTTAAAAGAATACAAAGAGATTGCACACCATTAAAGATACAAAAAAGAATTACAATTGAGATTTTTAAGTTTATCTATTCAATCCATTAAACATTTCACAATAAGGTGCATTTTAAGTGTAACGGAAAATTCCTTTAGTTCCATAACTCGCATATAATTTTTTATTATATGTATCTTCCGAAATTAAAAAAAAAAAAGTATTTAACAAGGTGCAAAAAGCGAAATGTGTGTGATTTAAAAATTTATAAACAAATATTACGTAAAAAAGTCGACTTTTTACTATTTATTAATTAATTCGTTTAGTAAAAAGAGCACATATTTTATCTCAAATTTTATTTGGACTAATTGCGCACTCGGGCGTTACGCATATTCCGGACGATTTTCCGTAACGAAAAATATTCGACAACCGTATAACGTGTAATCATTCATTCGTTGATTTGTTCTTACGATTAATTTTATAAACGTATAGAGAGAGTATATCAAGCGCGCAGGCAGAGACATATATATATATATATACATATATATAAAATTTCGTAGTTTTATTTTAGCGCGCTCGACTTTTTCAAATAGTATCCTCGTCCCCGAACTCGGCTAGCTCTTCATACTACATGACTAATTTCCAGAATGTAAGAAGCAAGGACAATAGGATCAACCAAGTACAATGCTAGATGACCGCGCAGTGGTTTCTTCGAGGTAACACGTTGGGATTAAACATTTCCTTTGTTCGTTTAGAACCCGAGTCGTCTGTCCGGTCGGTCTTATACCCTTTTGTCCTCTAGTGTCTTTTTGCAAAGAACCTCTCTTTTCAACTTGACCGTTCCTTCTCCCTCGCTCTCTTTCTCTCTTTCTGCCGGCGTCTCTTTTTGTTGACCTCTCCTACCTTCGCTCCATCTCCGTCACTCTCTCTCGCTCCTATTTTCCTCCGCCTTCCTTCCACAGCAGACCCTTAGGTAATACCATCGTAGCCTGCCACCCTGGACACCACCAAGTCCCCCGTGTGTGTGAAGTTGGCGTATCATTTTGCGGAAACTCATTATATTTTGAGAGTTCTGACTTCCTTTTTAATAGTTCTAGAGTTCCTGATAGGTAAAACACATAGTTCTGCTCGTTAAAGCCAAAAAATTGCTTAGTGCAAAGTGAGACGCCAACTTCACGCAGCGTCTCACTTTGTCCTACGACATTTTCCGTATCAGAAATGATCAGAAATGAAAAGATCTATAGTTCTACATGAGTTCTAAGAAGAGTTCTACCTTCTAAAAGCAGAAAATATTAATTAAACCAAAATTAAGATAATCGGATACCTGTATCTATAGATGTCGAAGGGAGACGCCAGTCAATTTTTAACAGTTCTGCTTATTATAAAGTAGTTCTCGTATAGTTCTGGGTATGTACGATGAATTTCCAAAGAGTTCTGATAATTAAAACTCTTACAAATTATTTTAATTAATTATTTCACCCGAAAAACGTCTATTTTCGACACTAAAGGTGAGACGCCAGTCGATTTTCGAGAGTTCTGTTTTTTCTAAAACAGTTCTCGTATAGTATTAGACATGTATATTGAGTTTCCAAAGAGTTCTGATAATTAAAACACTTACAAATTATTTTAATTAATTATTTTACCCGAAAAACGTCTAATTTCGACTATAAAGGTGAGACGCCAGTTGATTTTCGACAGTTCTGATTATTATAAAGTAGTTCTCGTATAGTATTTGTCATGTACAATGAGTTTCCAAAGAGTTCTGATAATTAAAACTCTTACAAATTATTTTAATTAATTATTTTACCCGAAAAACGCCTATTTTTCACTCTAAAGGTGAGACGCCAGTCGATTTTCGAGAGTTCTGTTTTTTCTAAAACAGTTCTCGTATAGTATTAGACATGTACAATGAGTTTCCAAAGAGTTCTGATAATTAAAACTCTTACAAATTATTTTAATTAATTATTTTACCCGAAAAACGCCTATTTTCCACTCTAAAGGTGAGACGCCAGTCGATTTTCGAGAGTTCTGTTTTTTCTAAAACAGTTCTCGTATAGTATTTGTCATGTACAATGAGTTTCCAAAGAGTTCTGATAATTTAAACTCTTACAAATTATTTTAATTAATTATTTTACCCGAAAAACGCCTATTTTCCACTCTAAAGGTGAGACGCCAGTCGATTTTCGAGAGTTTTTTTTTTTTAAAACTGTTCCCGTATAGTATTTTTCATGTACAATGAGTTTCCAAAGGGTTCTGATAATTAAAACTCTTACAAATTATTTAATTAATTATTTCACCCGAAAACGCCTATTTTCCACTCTAAAGGTGAGACGCCAATCGATTTTCGAGAGTTCTGTTTTTTCTAAAACAGTTCTCGTATAGTATTTGTTATGTACAATGAGTTTCCAAAGAGTTCTGATAATTGAAACTCTTACAAATTATTTTAATTAATTATTTTACCCGAAAAACGCCTATTTCCCACTCTAAAGGTGAGACGCCAGTCGATTTTCGAGAGTCCTGTTTTTTCTAAAACAGTTCTCGTATAGTATTTGTCATGTATATTGAGTTTCCAAAGAGTTCTGATAATTAAAACTCTTACAAATTATTTTAATTAATTATTTTAATTAGACCTTTAGTGTCGAAAATAGGCGTTTTTCGGGTAAAATAATTAATTAAAATAATTTGTAAGAGTTTTAATTATCAGAACTCTTTGGAAACTCATTGTACATGACAAATACTATACGAGAACTGTTTTAGAAAAAACAGAACTCTCGAAAATCGACTGGCGTCTCACCTTTAGAGTGGAAAATAGGCGTTTTTCGGGTAAAATAATTAATTAAAATAATTTGTAAGAGTTTCAATTATCAGAACTCTTTGGAAACTCATTGTACATGACAAATACTATACGAGAACTGTTTTAGAAAAAACAGAACTCTCGAAAATCGACTGGCGTCTCACCTTTAATGTCGAAAATAGGCGTTTTTCGGGTAAAATAATTAATTAAAATAATTTGTAAGAGTTTTAATTATCAGAACTCTTTGGAAACTCATTGTACATGTCTAATACTATACGAGAACTGTTTTAGAAAAAACAGAACTCTCGAAAATCGACTGGCGTCTCACCTTTAGAGTGGAAAATAGGCGTTTTTCGGGTAAAATAATTAATTAAAATAATTTGTAAGAGTTTCAATTATCAGAACTCTTTGGAAACTCATTGTACATGACAAATACTATACGAGAACTGTTTTAGAAAAAAACAGAACTCTCGAAAATCGACTGGCGTCTCACCTTTAGAGTGGAAAATAGGCGTTTTTCGGGTGAAATAATTAATTAAATAATTTGTAAGAGTTTTAATTATCAGAACTCTTTGGAAACTCATTGTACATGAAAAATACTATACGAGAACAGTTTTAGAAAAAAAAAACTCTCGAAAATCGACTGGCGTCTCACCTTTAGAGTGGAAAATAGGCGTTTTTCGGGTAAAATAATTAATTAAAATAATTTGTAAGAGTTTTAAATTATCAGAACTCTTTGGAAACTCATTGTACATGACAAATACTATACGAGAACTGTTTTAGAAAAAACAGAACTCTCGAAAATCGACTGGCGTCTCACCTTTAGAGTGGAAAATAGGCGTTTTTCGGGTAAAATAATTAATTAAAATAATTTGTAAGAGTTTCAATTATCAGAACTCTTTGGAAACTCATTGTACATGACAAATACTATACGAGAACTGTTTTAGAAAAAACAGAACTCTCGAAAATCGACTGGCGTCTCACCTTTAATGTCGAAAATAGGCGTTTTTCGGGTAAAATAATTAATTAAAATAATTTGTAAGAGTTTTAATTATCAGAACTCTTTGGAAACTCATTGTACATGTCTAATACTATACGAGAACTGTTTTAGAAAAAACAGAACTCTCGAAAATCGACTGGCGTCTCACCTTTAGTGTCGAAAATAGGCGTTTTTCGGGTAAAATAATTAATTAAAATAATTTGTAAGAGTTTCAATTATCAGAACTCTTTGGAAACTCATTGTACATGACAAATACTATACGAGAACTACTTTATAATAATCAGAACTGTCGAAAATCAACTGGCGTCTCACCTTTACAGTCGAAATTAGACGTTTTTCGGGTAAAATAATTAATTAAAATAATTTGTAAGAGTTTTAATTATCAGAACTCTTTGGAAACTCATTGTACATGTCTAATACTATACGAGAACTGTTTTAGAAAAAACAGAACTCTCGAAAATCGACTGGCGTCTCACCTTTAGTGTCGAAAATAGGCGTTTTTCGGGTAAAATAATTAATTAAAATAATTTGTAAGAGTTTTAATTATCAGAACTCTTTGGAAACTCATTGTACATGTCTAATACTATACGAGAACTGTTTTAGAAAAAACAGAACTCTCGAAAATCGACTGGCGTCTCACCTTTAGTGTCGAAAATAGGCGTTTTTCGGGTAAAATAATTAATTAAAATAATTTGTAAGAGTTTCAATTATCAGAACTCTTTGGAAACTCATTGTACATGACAAATACTATACGAGAACTGTTTTAGAAAAACAGAACTCTCGAAAATCGACTGGCGTCTCACCTTTAGAGTCGAAAATTAGACGTTTTTCGGGTAAAATAATTAATTTAAATAATTTGTAAGTGTTTTAATTATCAGAACTCTTTGGAAACTCAATATACATGTCTAATACTATACAAGAACTGTTTTAGAAAAAACAGAACTCTCGAAAATCGACTGGCGTCTCACCTTTAGAGTGGAAAATAGGCGTTTTTCGGGTAAAATAATTAATTAAAATAATTTGTAAGAGTTTTAATTATCAGAACTCTTTGGAAACTCATTGTACATGTCTAATACTATACGAGAACTGTTTTAGAAAAAACAGAACTCTCAAAAATCGACTGGCGTCTCACCTTTAGTGTCGAAAATAGGCGTTTTTCGGGTAAAATAATTAATTAAAATAATTTGTAAGAGTTTTAATTATCAGAACTCTTTGGAAACTCATTGTACATGTCTAATACTATACGAGAACTGTTTTAGAAAAAACAGAACTCTCGAAAATCGACTGGCGTCTCACCTTTAGAGTGAAAAATAGGCGTTTTTCGGGTAAAATAATTAATTAAAATAATTTGTAAGAGTTTAATTATCAGAACTCTTTGGAAACTCATTGTACATGACAAATACTATACGAGAACTACTTTATAATAATCAGAACTGTCGAAAATCAACTGGCGTCTCACCTTTATAGTCGAAATTAGACGTTTTTCGGGTAAAATAATTAATTAAAATAATTTGTAAGTGTTTTAATTATCAGAACTCTTTGGAAACTCATTGTACATGACAAATACTATACGAGAACTGTTTTAGAAAAAACAGAACTCTCGAAAATCGACTGGCGTCTCACCTTTACAGTCGAAAATAGACGTTTTTCGGGTGAAATAATTAATTAAAATAATTTGTAAGAGTTTTAATTATCAGAACTCTTTGGAAATTCATCGTACATACCCAGAACTATACGAGAACTACTTTATAATAAGCAGAACTGTTAAAAATTGACTGGCGTCTCCCTTCGACATCTATAGATACAGGTATCCGATTATCTTAATTTTGGTTTAATTAATATTTTCTGCTTTTAGAAGGTAGAACTCTTCTTAGAACTCATGTAGAACTATAGATCTTTTCATTTCTGATCATTTCTGATACGGAAAATGTCGTAGGACAAAGTGAGACGCTGCGTGAAGTTGGCGTCTCACTTTGCACTAAGCAATTTTTTGGCTTTAACGAGCAGAACTATGTGTTTTACCTATCAGGAACTCTAGAACTATTAAAAAGGAAGTCAGAACTCTCAAAATATAATGAGTTTCCGCAAAATGATACGCCAACTTCACACACACAAGTCCCCCACAATTCCGATCTCCACCCTTCGTAGACTGAAACTCGCATCCCGGCTTCCATCCCTGCGTATTCTCTCTTCCCGCATTCTCCATACGCTGTTACGATCAAACCTCTTTCTCTCAACGGTGGAACAACGTCGGAACGGAGAGGCGTTTGGGCGGAAGGGTAAGTTTCTTGTTAGGGTCCAGACTCACTGGCGACTCCTAAGTTGCTGTAGGCATGTGCCTGGTAGGGCGAAGGAGAAACGACAAGGGAGGAAGAAGAGTGGCGAACGTAGGAGCGAGTGTGCTATATAGTTGCCGGGAGAGGACGGACGGGGGAGAGGTAGCGAAGGGTGCAAACAACCGTGGCTGGACAAACAAACCGATGGACCCGAAACCTCGTCGTGATTCGGATTGTTTGAAGATTAAATCAGCCTCGAACTACCACCGAGTTCGGCCACTCGAGCCGCGATGGACACACTCGGACGACAGAGACGACGACAAGCGGGAAGATCTCGCCGGAAAGGTTTCCAGCTGATAGAGATTTACCTGATCCGCCACATCAACTGACAATCGCTTTTAATGCTCGATATTGCGATCTAAGTGGAATCGAGATGGTTTGACAAATAGCAGCTCTTTGAATGCGTGAAACATTGCAGAAACAATTAATATGTCGATAAATCATGACTTATTATGCGACATTTATACGCGATAATCAATGCATTTTTTAAAAAAATATCGTATCGATTCCAAAACGAGACAAGTATTTTATGTAATCTAAATATAATATTTTGGATTTAAAAACAATTCAAGTTTGATTTCGAAAAATCTTTTCATTAAAATTCATTGTTCAAAAACTGATATTGTTACCGCTTTCGCAAAATATAAAAGACTTATCAAAGTATATTCCATTTACACCATTAAAATGTTACATACGTAAATACGATATACCTACTATTCAATGAAATATTATAGATTGTGACTATAAAGTTTTTCTAAAATTTAAAACTTTAGCAGACTTGAAAACCTAGCTTCTCTAAAAAAAAATTCATTTGACACGTATTATAAAGAAATGAATTCGCTCGATATTACTTATTCGTATCATCCCTTCTGAAAATTTAAAGACTCTTTCATTCATAAATGAATCAACCGTAATCGGCAATTATTCCTCGCGACTCGGATCTCGGTTACGATGTTGCGGAGCAATAATAGACAAGATAGACGGAAAAATCGATCGTTCTGCGATGGAACGACGCGAACCCTGAATTCGGCTAGCAGTTGCACAGTCGCGGATCGAAAGCCGCTGTTCGATCGCTCGACTGTTCATTCGCTCGCACGGTCTAGACTCTGATGGCCGCGAGAAGCGAGGTGAATGTTCTTCGCTCGGCGGCGCGCGCGGACATTATTTAATAATGCATTACTACGTACATTAACGCGATACAGCGGCCATATGTGGCGGTGCCTAGATACATCCTCGTGCGCGCTATCGCACGTGCGTTCCGCGTATGCGCGCGAGAACACGAGCGCGTGTATGAGTGCGCAATAGCGTACTCGCGCGTCTCCTATTCTTGTGTATACCTTTCAACGTGGTGACGAGCGAAAGAGGGGTAACTATAGGGAACCAACCCCTTCCTTCCCTTCCTCCATCTCACATCCTCTGACTCTCTCGTTCGCTTTCCCCGCTTTCTCTCTTTGTCTCTTTATCTTCCTTTCCCGTTCGCTCTTCTATCGCGCGCGGTGTATGTGTGCGCGTTCGCTTCGTGTACCTATATATACGTATCCGTGCATACATAGACAGATGCACACTCATACACCCGCGCTCGACACACGCACGCGGTACGCGTTTCTAGTGGGCTGTATATTTCAGGACTGCGGGCATAGTTACAGTGCACCGTGCAATATGCACGCTGTGGAGGGTGCGGACTGTAGCGTTCGAAGCCTCCGAGTGCAACGTGCTAGGGCGCAGAGGGAAAGAGAGACAGAGAGAGAGAGAGAGAGAGACAGAGAGAGAGGGTGGATAGGGAAAGATGGCCGCACGGGAAGGGAAGGGTGGGTTTAAAGCGAGGTGCAGTGGACAGCGCGGTGGACTAACTGGGGCTCGTGTTACGGGGCCGCACATCGGCGAACTTAGCGTACCTATATGCCTGCAAGCAGAGAAACGCGCCGACGAGATAGAACGAGGAAGCAGAGAGAGAGAGAGAGAGAGAGAAAGCGCAGACAAAGGTCGCATGCAGGAAGGGAGGGGGGAGGGGATGGGAACAAAGGGAGAGGGAGAGTACACTCTAACCAAAATGTTAATTATTTAACTAGCAGGTAGCTCGGCTAACGAGTCGAGTATGCGGACCAGAGTCGAGGAGCGTCCGTACAGATCACTGTAACTCGGAAACGGCGGTGGAGCTTTAGCCGCGTCCAATTACCGGCGCCGGAAAAGCCGGTCTGAAAAGAAAAGAAAAGAGCTAGAACGCGCAAAAGTGATGTTCTCGGTCTAAGGAAACGCGTTTCATCTAGTTTTCTATGCGCCCGAATTTCGAGAAGAGATTCAACGAAAGAACGTCTCGTCATTCGTAAAATGATCATCTGTCTTGTATACATATATAAGATTAAAACTTGCTAAATATTAAAAGCGCAATCGCGAGAACGCGTTATATATTTTTTGGACTGATTCGCAATCAAACTCGCTTTTTCTTTCTTTTCCCCGTTATACACATAAAAAGAGGAAATAAATATACGGCACTTTTAATTCACGGGGATCAATGAAGGGTCGGCGATGCGATTATTCACCGGCGCGTTAGCCGTATGCCCGCCACTTCAACCGCGGTCTTCGTCATAAAAAAATCACGCGATAACATGTATATCAACTCACGATGCTGTGGATAAATAATACGATAACATGATTGTCTCGTTCAGCGATGCCACCCCGTGGCGCTCTTCAGCCTACCAACCCTCTTTCCATCCCGTTCTTCCGTATGCCTGACTGCCGCGCTGCCGGCTTGTAAAGCGTTGCTGCAACCAGAGTAAGTACGAGAGAGAGAGAGAGAGAGAGAAGTGGGGAGGAAGGGAGGG
Source organism: Nylanderia fulva (assembly GCF_048542155.1). NCBI lineage: Eukaryota > Metazoa > Arthropoda > Insecta > Hymenoptera > Formicidae > Nylanderia > Nylanderia fulva. The sequence continues at coordinate 304,632 of NW_028190488.1, forward strand.
AAAGAGAGAAAGAGAGATGCTCCTTGAGCGAAAATGGGGTAAATCGAGATAAGGGCCGGGAAATTAGTGCGTGGACGATTTTATTAGAGCGTCGGCGTGTAATGAAGATTTTATGAGCGCCGCTCAATTATTGGTTATTTAACATCTCCACGCTACCTAGTAGAGGTGGAGGATGGAGGTGACGGGAGAGAAAGCTAGGAGGGTGGGTGGACCGCCCATCCCCGTGCCGGATTCATAATTGTTTTGCAGCATCGAGAGAGGGAGAGAAAGAGAGAGAGAGACAGATTGAGAGAGGGAGAGAGTGTGCTCGAACCCTCGCCGATAGGATCTCTCTCGATACCGCCGAATACCTAATTACCACGAAGCGCGCGGTCGCCATTCATCAGATAGCGCCAGTCGGTCCTTATGGAAATTAGAGAGGAGAACCGAAACATACATATCGCGAATCCTATCGTTCCTTCAACCCCATATCAATTCCAGATCCCTTTGCGTTACTGACCCTCTTACGGATTTAAAGAGAATGAAAGAATATTGTTACGCGAAAATTTTATTTAAAAATTAATGATACATGACTCTATTGTAAAGGATAATAAAAAGTATTCTTTTTGCAAACATGGCTAATGTCATATAAAATGTTTGTTAAGGAAATTTATGTATATAATATAATAAATAAATAAAAATGGTTTCATTGAAGAATGAATAGTGACACATAATTAAAGAGTTTTTCAATGAAATAGATAGACAGATATAAAAAATACGTATTACTAATAAAATCATCACACATCTGAATTAGAGTATATTAAATATACAAATAATCAATAATTGCATTTTATAAATATTAAATATATTAAATATTTTAATTAAATATATATATATATATATATATATAAAGGGGAACACAGGAATTAGAGATCTAAACCATAGATACTATTCCTGATTAGCGAAAAAATTAATTTTTGCAATAACCGTCGCATAAAACATCGCGTTAGGCTCCTACAGCCGACATATTTATAAAATTATATATATAATGTCATTTATATTTATATACAGTCAGTTTGGAAAGTAACATATGAGAATTATGTATTATGTTTTCAATTTATTAAAGGTTCTATTTTGTATGCTTTTAATTTATTATCTCCAAAACAAGACACTGTCCTAAAGTTATAATGCCTTTCAACCTTCTTAAGATTAATATCTTATCCACACTGAGTGGAAATTTCTCATCGGAAGTTGCGGATTCTTAAAGATCGAGCTACGTATATCGACTATACGGTATAACCGAGTTCTCGATGCTGTCGACCACACTCTCCGGTTATCCGGTCTCATCGCACGAATCAATGTCCTTGAAGATACCTTAGGCGGAAGTTGGCTCGCGGGTAAATAAGAGAGAGAATGAGAGAGAGATAGAGATGGCAGATCCATGATACCTTGAACCACCGTCAGGTTGGAAGCGGCCATTTTGCCTCTCTCTCTCTCTCATTCCCGTTATCTATCTATCTCTCTTTCTCTCTCTCTCTTTGGGTTCTCCAACCCGCACTCCCGCAGCATAGGGATGGTACGAGGGATGGATACGGGGGTGTTTGAGGTGAGCTAAACGGGGCAACGAAGGCATACAGCTATAGAATGTATGTGTGTGGGTACCTTTATATATATATATATATATATATATAGTATATATAGATATCTATATAGTATATAGATATCTGCTCTCTGCCCTCCAGTACCGGAAACAGCTCCGTCCCGAACTCCACCAACCACCAGCTATGGTAGCCAGCATGGCGAATCCAGCGGTGCTCATATTTTCCGGACGGGTTTGTTCGCTTTGTCGGCGCCGCGACGACAACGCGAACTTTGCTAGTCGTATGCAATGGTTAAAGCGGAACCTGGATGCATATGCATCGCCTACCATCACTATTGTATTTCGGATGTTAAAGGTACGCTCGAAGAACAACGTGTCACCGTCACCAGAAGATCAGCGGTGACGTGGAGGTCGCGCCGCGCCGGTTCCTCTTCCGTTCTCCAAGCATTACACAATTTTCCCACGTCAGTTTCGGCGCTATTGACAAGAAGTGCTATCGCATCGTTCACTTTAAAATGGCCGAAATAAATAAAATCCGTTTAACTAAAAATTCGATGAAAGAAAAACTATTCGTGTCAGTTGTGCGCGGTGTTTCTTCATTTTTCTAGTGATACAATTACAGTATTCGATTGAAATTTTTATTTCATCATTCACGATTTCGATCTGTCGCGTTTATAGAGATACCGTGCGAAAACGATTTCAAAATCGCGCTCGTTACCCCTCCGCTATGTCGAGGCCGCGGCGCAGAAGGACATCGATATATCGATTTCATGGCAACGGATACACGGTTATATTAATTATAATTTTATTTCGCGTCACGTGAACATATTAGCCACCGCGAGCTCTCCCAGTGGGTCCATTCTCGTTCGCGCCAGCAATCCGATTAAGATCGAAAAGTTGAATTGCGATGACCCAATTCGCGCTCTGACAAAGCGCGCGCCCTTTTTAATCCGACCGGAGAGCGGCGCGGCAATGCGAAGGTATTTCACGTGTGTATACGCGAAGCGTGCGCGGCAATATACGTGTCCTTTCGTAAGTGAAAGAGGGGAAGAGAAAGAGCCGGCTAATGTGTGCAGCGCACGCCATACGTGGGTGTGACAGCGCGGTCATAATAACACGGCCCTTCGTAGCACGATGTATGCCTTCGAGTGCTTAATAATGAAGAAATTAATAAAAAGCCAGAGCGGCGAGGCGTTTTGTTGAAGCAAACGCTCGACGGTGCAACCTACTCGTTATCTAAATAATAAGTACAGAAATGAGAAGAAAGGACTTCTGGATAATCATTTTTTTCCCTTTTTTTAGAGAGATGAAAGTCACATATGAAAATTTCAAAGTTCACAAAGAAAGTTACGACTATGTACTATCTTATGATGGAGAATAGAATTTCAAATCCTCAATTTGTGATTGAAAAAAAAAAAAAAAAAAAAAACATCAAACATTCGAAATATTTGGATCCGCAATATATTTGCAATATGTAAAATAGTGATTTTTAAAAATTGTCTTTTGAAATTATTGCGTTAAGTGAGGAAAACGTTTATGCGATGGAAAAACGATATTCAAAAATTACATATTCCAGTGAATAGAAAAATATAAATCGTGCGCTTCACCTTTTGTCGAAGTAAAAGCACTTTGTATACAAAGAAATGCTGGAGGCATGAGATTCTAATAGAGAGTTAGAACTATCTGCGACTACCATGCGCTCTTATAAGTAGAAGCACTCGACACCGAGGTACACATAAATACACACCCACACACAGATGCACACATGTCGACAGTAACATATAAGATTGGTAGGCGTCGTAGAATAGTTAGTGAGTGAGTATTTGGACTTGCAGACTTGAAGATAGGTACTTTCCGTCTCCGGTAGAAACTGACGGTAAAGGGAGAGCTTTGCGAGAAGAAATTGTCGGCGGAAGATACCCGGGCTACACGAAGATAGCGATGGCTACGAACCTTTCGGGAAGATATCATTAAATTTCCGGAGCCCGTCCTAGTTCGTCTACCTTCGTCCTGGCGTATCCTGGTTCAATCGGTGGCGTTGCGATTGACGTATAGACTGCAAGCATGGCGATCTATTTCTGCAATAGTTGGATAAAATTGTAGTTTTCAAAATAATAAAATCCTTAATATATAACTATATTGTTAGCTACGTTTAGAAATATATATTGAAAAACAATTTGGGATTTATACAATTTTATGTCGAAAGATATATGAAAACTTTACAGATATCGATATCAGCTGATCCAAACATTTTTAATCCGATAATTATTTACAATCTAGAAATATTTATTCAAATATTTTGTCACTAATTAAATTAAAAATGTATATCGTCTCTATACATTTTCTATTAATCTGAATATTGGTTTATTATATTAAAATTGTTTTTGAGAATGTTTTTTTTCTTAAATAACGCTTCTATAGTAAATTAGAACATCTTATTTTCGAGGGCTCTTCCCGGGCAACGCGGAGCTCCTCCGCCGAGCTCCTCTCTTGTACGCGTTTGGAATAGGATCTTACCTCTCGCCTGAGACGGGAACCAGGATAAACGGGAACAGGGAGGGTCTCATTCGAGTTGCAGGGTCGTTCCCTGCGAAGGTGGAGCAAAGGAGAAGCTTTCGCCTTCGACCCCAACGGGTAAGGGCGGGAGGGGGAGGGAAGAGGAGAAGGAGAGAGGAAGGGAGTTAAGAGATCCGGAGGGTTGAGAGAACGAGCAACCCTCAGGATTCGACCTGGACCGACGACGACCCTTCTGCGAAATATCCTCTGGACCAAGGCTGTCTGCAGCATACATACCTTTCATTGGTATAAGGGACGCACACACACACACACACACATACAGATATACGCGAACCACTTGCGAATGTTACATACGTTACCCAGCCATTCCTGCCGCTGCAGTAACTTCGCACTCGCACACACATTGGCGCATGACGAAGTATTCGTACGTGTACGGCCGTGTAAAGTTGGCGAAATCGTTTGTTCCATTCTTTGTGCACGTACGAGTGCACCACCGGCGGCTTTGTGTACGCGCATAATAGTCCTCTACGATTCGTTTATTACGCGGAGATACACCCGCGCGTCTCCTCTATATAGACACAGTCGGATTTTTCTTTCGCGCCGCACTCAAAGGACTTTCCGCGCGCGTCGCAGGTCAATAGGTGCTTCAAGGATTTTCGCAACGAGGATATTGACTTTTCCGCATGTGGCTGGCACTGTTATTTTCATAGTCGTTCTTTATCGTAATGATTAACACGACACATTCGCGGATGACGAAATCTTTGATCATAGATATTATTTTATTATCAATTATACCTAGAATCATATTTCATTTTACATACGTGAACTTAACAAATTAACGTTATTTTTCAGATTTTACATTGATTTAATTAAATTAAACAATTATTATAATAAAAATTTTAAATAAAAAACACATACATATATATATGTGATTTTGAAAATAGAACAAGGGTTTTATTTGTGATAAATTTTTATGTGTCAGTGTAAAGTTTTAGGATCAAATTGCTTTAACAATTTCGGGACATTCAACGACAAGCCTTCAAGTTTCGACATTAAAAAGATTAAGCCTCGCATAAGCTCCCTCATCATTCTTCTCACGCGCCCGCTGATGCAAAGTACACCTTCTCACGCCGCCGCGGTGCCGCCAACCCCCTTCATCTCTTCTGTATCAAGTAATCCGCACGAACTCCGTAGATCCCAATAGTTAAAAACCGGTTCAGGCGTAGCTCCGTCATCGCCGAAGTTTCACCGCGCTCGCGTCATATTTTCTTCATCGTCTTTTTTTTTATTTTTTTTATTTTTCCCTCTTTGCCGTTCCCTTGAACCGTCGCGCGAGTATGTGGATTTCGGATTTACCAAGCAGGTGGAGGCAACCGAAGCCCTCAGCAATCGTACCATGGAATTATTTAGAACAGTGGATAGTAGCCACGTTGTAGTTAGGTTGGCTGCGGTGTCCAGGACTACCACCCTATATCCACCCTACCTTTGCCGTCCCACACCACGAGCGGACCCCGATGTTCAACCACCCTACTCACCCTTCCCCCCTACTCCCCCCTGCCTCCAACCCCCCGGCCGCCCTTCTGCCCCCGTGCCAGCCAACCATCCAGCCTCTCCTATCCCCTTTGCCCTTCGCCAACCACCGAGTGTACTCCACCTCCAGCCCGGCTTAGTTCAAAGCAGCCCAGCAACCCGCCACCCTCACCCGACTCTCTCTCTCTCCCTCCCTCCGCCCCTTTACCGCTCCCTCACCCACTCGCTCTCTAGCCACCCATCTACCCGCCACCCTCTAGCAGTAGCTCGACGTACCCTTGCGTGCTTGCCTGCCTGCCTGCCTGCCAGCCTGCCTGCCTGCCTGCCTGCCTGCTTGCCTGCCTGCCTGCCTGCCAGCCATCCACCTAACTCAACCACCCACACTCTCTCCCGACTACGCTACTACCAACCACCCACACTCTGTACCCCCCTTTCAACCCATCCTCTTGGCGCGCACCAGCCCTGCCTGCTACGCCGCAACCACCCCCGAACAGAAAACACAGCTGAGCCAACGTGCTCTCGGGCTGAAATGCCTTCCACCTTTCAGAGGGAAGAGTGTCTTGCTTCGCTCTCCGCGCACCCACCTTCCGCCCGCTTCACATTCCCCATTCCACTCCCCCTCCCCCGTTTGCCTCCTTTCCGCCGTCCTGTCTCCTTTTCGTTCCTCGTTTCTCGACCTTCCTTCTGCCGTTGACGTCTCGGCTCTTACTCTCCTCGTACGATACGTAATACAATACACAGCTGATAAAAATAATTAAAAATACTACGCGATATATCACGTACCGGTGCTTCACGGTACGTTTTCACTTTTCCGCTGATTATCGTCTTCGTAATAACCAACGAACGTATATACGTGGGTGAATATTCGTCCACCGCAAACACAGCAACTCAGTCCGCGAATATTTTAGCGAGTACATCCTCCGTAACGGTCTCGTGTCGCGCGCTGTTGCTCCTCTTTCCTCTTACCGTGTGTCCCCTAGCCGAGAAACAAGTCCGACCGTATGCAGACACAACGTTACACAGCGTATAACTCACCCGCCGCTCCCAAGTGGCGTTTATTTCGATGGTTAGTGCCTCTTTCGTCGTTTGTTGTGTCCGCGTTTCGTTCGCGAGGTAATTGCATTCGCGGGTTCAGCCTTACACGCGTCTCTGACGATATAAGCCCAATTACACGTTATTAATTAATTCGTTAATTAATTAATTAATTATAATCTTAATTAATCGAATCGTAAAGTCTAATAATTTTAAAAAAACTTAAGCTTCCGAGAACAACGTATACGAAACACGGATGTATTACGATATGATATTTAAAATCAAAGAGAATAACTTTCTTCTTTCTGTGTAATAAAATTGTTCAATTTCTTAAAATTCTTACAGGTTCTATAATTAAAATAAAGAAAGGAAATATGAAACGTTATATGTGTTTGCATACGTGTAAAGCATATATTTGCCTTTTCTCCAACTAACTCACAGAACAGAATTGATTGTTCTCTTTTCAAGATATCGACACTTTGATTTCGTGTTTCGTATTGGACTTCTCGCGGTTCACGATTATCGTTTCCGTGACTTATTTCCTACATGCATACGTAATGAATGTACCGTACAACGTAGAAATGCAATTCTTTACATAATCGCGCACTCGAATGATTAGTCCATTTATTTCCTTCCGCTCTTTGTTCGCGTATTCGAGCGATTCATTAATAAGCCGACATTTTGTTTTGTATCCCTTTGTCACTGAAACAATTAATTCGCGCACAATCGGGCGATATTTTTAAATTATCCGATAGAATTCGCGTTTCGTTCGTACGGTATCGCTTCGAATTTCAGTTTGTTAATTCCATGCAGAAGAGCTTGCAGTATTCCAACGATCTTCCGATATTACCGTTGCGTGAAAGGTATTAGTGATCAATTAATAAACAATTAATCCAACTGGCTGTAACGTTAAACACGTGCTTAGCTTAGGATACACGCGATCGATGCGTCGATATACACCTGACGTTCTCGACCATCCTAAAGCCTGTGTAGCAGCCGACCAAGCGTGTTATCTGTACTTTCTTATAAAAACAAGATAAATTAGGAATTTACTTTTTCCTCTCTCGTAACAGAAATAGAAATTTTCTATGCGTGAATATATTAATTTATGAAAAATGCATGAATTTAAATGACACATAGAGTCTACCATATAATAGAATGTAATATAGATAACGCAGGGCAATTTTATAGCGAAACAAATATGAAACAAATTTCACAATCAGAAGTAAATATCAACTTTTTAGTATCTAAAATTAATAAATGTAGAGTATTTAAAATTAAATATTCAAACGAAAGAGTATTAACAGTTGTTGCGATTCATCTCGTTAAATACTATATATAATTATTATACGACGTGGCGCCAAATATTTTTTTCACCAATATTATTCCTTTAGAGGCTGAATTTTTCATCAACAAGCGAGTTAAGTAATTAATCCCAAGATTAAGCTGACATTTAACGCAGAACGCATCGATCGTCGCGTGTGTACGTCTCGCGTTCTCAATTATCCTCTAAAACCTACGTGCGTAGAAACGCGTTTGGCCAAAGCGGTCAGGCGAACATATGCGCGACTAGTCACCACCCCCTTTGTATCACCCCCTGAGACTGCTCTCTCTCTCTCTCTGTTTCACACATACTTATGCAACTGGTACCCGATACCATGTGCATGTCTCCGAGAATACCTGTCTCCGTAAAGCGGGTATTCCGTATATATGTCCCTACCTACCTTTCCCCACCACCCCCCGAAGCCCCACCTTGCGAGTCACCCCCGCAGAGACCGTGTAAGATAGAGATAGGGAGAGCGAGAGAGAGTTTATACCGTCCTTTCTCTTTCTCTCTCTCCCCCTTTCTCTACCTTACCCCGTCTCACCAAGTATGCACGTATACACCCACGCGCATACACACGCGTGCGAAATCGCACCGACCCTCGTCGTGCGTGTGTCAGAGGGGACCGTGAGCGAGCGGTTGAGAGAACAGAGAGAGAGAGAAAGCGGGGGAGAGAGGTACAATATTCTCTATGTATTAGCTACATATCCGGCACATAGAGTAGCCCCCGAGTACATGGAGGTGATGTTTGTAAGGTGTAACACATAGGCGCGACGTATATAAGAGCGCGCGAGCGCTCACACGCGTACTCACACACACACACACACACACATATATATATATAAACATACATACACATATAGAGCAAACTCTGCGAACACATCCGCAGACGTCGTCCCTGTGCGGAGCGTTCTGCGGGGGGTAGTTGAACGAGAAGAGCGCGCGGGTCGAGCGGGTGCGGTGGCCGAGGTAGCGAGGAATGGGGGAGGGGGAGAGTGGATGGGCAGAGGGTCCCAACGCGGCTGACACACAAACAACCGAGCCACCTCTTCCCTCCGACCCCCGCGACCGTCCCCCCGGATCTCTATCCACCCACCCGTCCACCCCCGCACTAGCAACCAGCCAGCCCGTCGGCCACCCCAACGCCTGTCCACCCCTGCCCACACTCTCTCTCTCTCTCTCTCTCGCGCAACCAACCCATCGCCACCCACCCACCGACCGACCGCCCGGAGCCACCCTTAACCAGCGTTAGGTACAGCTGAATTACGCACTCCGATGCGAATGCGGAACCAACGGGCAAACGCGCACCGACGAGCGAGCGCGGAAAATTATGGGAAAATGAGCCAACATTTTCCGTCTTTCGTCGCGACGCGCCGGACCCAACCGCGTCCTGCATCCTGCAAATTCCGTCCGATGCCCGCGGGGTGCGTTCGAAATGCGCAAAAATTGCCGCGAACGAAAAAACGATAAAAAAAATACACGCCGATAAGCATGCAAAAATTGTGGGGAAGCGAGTCAATTTCTCCACCTTTTCGCGTCAATAGCGATTCAATGAAATTTTACATCCTGTAAATTCAAATACTGGGATGAGATGACCCGAATTCGCCTCCCCCTCCTCTCCCTTGTGATACACGTGACGCGTAGGAGGGAAACTAAAAAAAAAAAAAAGGAGAAAAAGTTTTGCGCGTCTCGAGGTTGCGCGTTTCACGTGCGTCGGGGGAAAAATCGGACACACGTGAGTGGTACGCGAATCGACTATTGATACCGGTATAATATAAAACACGTTGAACTTACGAGTTAAGTTTTCAGGATCCCCATTTTTGTGGAATAACCTTGAAGATATTGATCGTTGATTTTTGATAGTGATCGATATATGCAACGTCTAAGATAAAACTTGTAAGTTTTCTTCGAAAGACCGCACAAAGAATAATAATATACCTACTGATTTAATATTAAAATAAAAATTAATAAAAAAGTTGCGCTTGAATAAAATTGTATAATTAAATCGATATAATCTATCGACAAATGAAAATAGTTATCGACGAAAGAAAAATGGGCTATGAAACGTTTATCGGTATACAAGTAGGAGAAAACGCATATCCTTTATATTCAATCTCTACCTACAAACACGAAACAACACTATATTACAGTCGTGCGTAATTAAGTTTTCCCTTAGGTTAATTGTACTGTCGCATCTACGAGAATATCTTAATTATTCAGGATTCAGAACTATTCCAAATATACGTTTACGAAATTTTTCTACGTAAATGGCCGAAAGAAAGTAGACGATTTGGAGCTTTTTTGAAAATTCTTTTTTTTTTTTTTTTACTATTACATAACATGGAACGAGGTAAAGCGAGAGCATGGCAAAACATTTCTGGTCCCGGATCGCAGGGATTGTTACCGCAAAAAGCTACAAGCGACAAAGCGCGCACATGGGCGCCGAATAACCGCGCGAAGGCAAGGACGGCGTATAAGCCGTACACGCGACGGACATAAATAGTTATCAGCACCTTTTGCGGAAAGCAGCCTAATGGATTCGCATCGTATGGTAACGGTACGGTGTGGAGTACGACGGAAATTTTACTCGTGGCGCGCCAGCCAATCTCTCTATAGAGGAAAGTCATTCTATGTGCTATCCGTGGCAATGCTGCCCCGGCCCGGTCTTGTCGATTTTATATCTACCGCACATGACCGACCTTTTTTCATCAAGACTCCGCCGCCTGATTCAGAGAGGCGAATTACAGAGGGAAGGGAGAAAGAGGGAGAATGAGAAAGAGAGAAACGGAGAATCGCGCGATACGTGCACTGGGTATTCCTCTCCACTATGAAATCAGCCTCGCATCGTGGAAATCCAGCCACCATCACTCCACCCCTCCTCCACCCTCCCCCGGAGCACCCCACCCACCGGTAGCAGGGGACAGAACCGGGGAAGGGAAAGAGGATGCGAGTGACACGACCGAGAGGCGAGGGAGAAGGGAGTGGAGAAGGGGTGGATTCCGCATGGATTTCGCACGTTTCAATGGAACAAGGCACGTTGATGTCAACCTACCTGCGTTGGTTGGGTTCAACGCACCTCTAAAGCAACCACACCTCTATCCACCCTTGCGTTCACTACCTTCCCCTCTCTATTTTACCCTCTCGACCCACCTCCGACCTACGCCACCCTCTCTCGCCCTCTCTCTCTCTCTCTCTCTCTCTCTCTCTCTCGTCGATCTCTCCGTCCCGCCGAACCCTCTAACCACTCTACCGGTCGACCCTATCTGTACGTACGTAGCCGCGCTCGCTCGTATATACGCTCTCTATGTGCCCCATGTACCTCGTTTACATACATCTGGTACATAGACCGAGGTATGGTATCAAAATGGACGCAACCTACGCCAGTGGGCACCGCGCTAGATACGGACGCACTCGCATCCACACGTACGTATACGCGTGTTCACGCGGCTACGACAAACCACATTCTCACACATGTACGTCCATTTACATATATATATATATATATATATATATATAAACATATACACACACACACACACACACGTGCGATTAATTATATAATAGCTTCGTCACACGGCGAGTAGCACGAATACTTGCGTGTGTTACGCATCTTGGTCTTTGCATGTATCTTATGTACAGGAATCATCATCGTTGTCGTCGTAGACGACAGATTCAAACGCGAGCATACACACGCGGGGTTGCGTATCGCCGGCCTCGGCTGATTGTGGACTTGTGCGGAATTGGGCCTCGGCTACACGGGAACACGGCTATGCGCCGATAATCACAGGTAGCGATTCATCGGCCCCCGTTCGCTCTGTCCGAGACATGGGTCGCCCTAAAGGGACTTTGAGATATGGTCACGGCTGGTTGAACAGCCGATACAACCCGGTACCACATAGCTTGGTCCGTATCGTTCGTCGTTCGCCAAACGTAATCCGTCACGCGTATCATGATACTTATTAATGAACGATTTTGCTTCATCTTAGATTTATAAGACATCGGAGAAAAATGATAGTCGGTTCATGAGCGATATAAATAAAATAGCCAAGTCGATTGATAACGTAACGATGATGATTACTTAATGACAATTGATAAATGTAACGGAATATAGAATACGGCGATTAAATTAGCATTTAGAAATTAAAATAGATATAATATTTTCGTAACGCGTACAGAATGTCTTTTGTAGAAGTGTGTATTTTAATATATTCTTGTCAAATTCTAAAATATAAATTTCAGAATTAGAATTTAGATTCTAACATTACGGCTAGAATAACATTGCTATAGAAATGCAACGATTAGTGAAATGCATTCCATCATCGAAGAATGAAATCACTGTAATTATATCGATTTCATACCCTGAATGAATTATGCAGGAATTTTTCGAGACTGAAATAACTTTCGTGTCGGAAATAACTTTCTATCTCGTTGTACTTACACCGACAACTTGTTGAAAAAAATACTCGAAGCATCTTCTGCTTTTCTTTTTTTTTTTTTATGTTAACAAGCGAATTTACGAGCGAATTGATATTTCGTAATAAGTAATCTTTCGGATAAAATCAAGCGGATTCTAGCGAGTTTCGAGCGATTTATCCCCTTGATCGCAATCACCGGGATCTCTCGGAGCCTGTAACGCATTGCGGTAGCTCTCGCTCGCTGCAACTCGGCCCGTAACGCAACCCTCGAATTTTTCGTCCGCGCAAACATTAAATATTCGCGGCCCGGCCGGGCCATGTCGTTGCGCGGATTTATTTGGAAATATTCGCGCGAGTCGTGCCGCGTCGCGCGATTCTTCTCCCTGGCCTCTCTGTATACGTAACACGCGCGCGCGCGCGCACGTGTGTGTATGTACGTACGTACATGCATAGATCCGCGGATGCATAGATGCGTGCACGCGCGCGTGCATGCGTGAGCGCGGCCGCAGATACTGCACAATGTTATTTAAAATTTCGACCATTCATATTTCACCGGCGCGACCGTCAATACAGGTCCCGCAAATATTGACGGTCGTCGAGCGTGTATCGTGCCAAGCCGGCCGTTCCGGCCGGATACTTTCGTAAATATTTAAAGGTCCACCCGGGTGGTAATTAATCGGCTCTCAATGGAGCGTTAAAACAATCGCGGGATCGGGTTGGTATCCGGGGGTCGGCTATCGCCGACGATGGGACACCCTCTTCGCGCTTACGGGGGAACAAAAGCGCAGCGGCGGACGTCCGGGGATGGCGAAATTTTCGGAAGAGTCGTTTCAATCAGAAACCTAATATTCTTTTCCAATTTCGAGCCAATCGATCCGGCGGTCTGCTGGAAATTCCCTTTGCTCCCGCGATCCCCATCCCGCTCTCTCTCTCTCTCTCTCTCTCCCTCTTGCATTCCCATACATACGATAAACCGATACAGCGCTTTCTCTACCCCCTACTCACCCCCTTCCCTCCCCACGCGAGACCGCACACATTCTATGTAAAACGTAACTAATTACCAATATCGTTATTGTATGAGTAACGGACCGCACAGCGTCGTCCGTTTTCAAACTTTGCATTTACATCTCGTGCGACGCGAGTGAGGACGCGATACGATAAATCCGAAATTTCTTACGTTTTGCAAGAAGAGGACGATTAAAGTTTAATTTAAATGTAATGCCGAGGCCGAGAGATGTAATTTCATGTGAATTCGGATACGACGCTGCAACGCGGCATTGTGCAGAATAATCGATTACAACAGGCGGCGTGCAGTCGCATGTATATACATATATATATATATGAAATATATATATCCATCGCAAAAACAGTAAATCCAATATTTTATTATTCCGTAAATTTAATGATTACATCGCGAATGGAATTTTAACGTTTAAATTTAATTAAGTCGGGCATTTAACATGGCTACTTTACTCGTATAGCGATTAACCAGTTGTTGGAAATAGCCTGATTCTACTATTGAAAGTAATTAAATTACTCTATGTTAGAATTCTACCCCCCCCCCCTTCCCCCTCTCTCTCGTAATGTTTAATTAAAAGTTATAAAAAATCTTGATAGAGCGGCAAGGATTAATGAAGAACTTTTGCGGTTCGATCGCGCTCGGGCGAAAATAATCGGAAATTCGTCCTACTTTTATCACGATACGTGCTATATCTCGCCATCTCGATGACACCTTTGCACTAGGTGAGAGTCGACCCAGCTTCCTTCTCCCGGCGACGGCAAGGGTTCCGTTAATCTACGATCCGTGGGGCGGAACGGATGGTGCACGCGGGGGCGGGAAGGTTGACGGAGGGGCGGACAGAACGACGAGGGAACTGGAAGGACCAAAAGAGACTACGAGGGTAGAGCCGAGAAGATGGCCGGGGGAGAAAGAGCGGGCGGAGTGGAAAAGGGACGAACGGCTGCGGATGAGATGAGGGACGCTCGCGGGGTAGCGGGTGAAGGGGTTTCGTAGCACTGGGGGCTCTTGATAAAGGTGGGGTTGGTAGATCCGTTGATGAAGGTTCAGGCAAGAGGGTTACTCTCCGCTCTTCTACCCTGATGGTTCCAAGGCGGGCGAACCGACAACGGGGGTGGAGTGGAGGGAGAGAGGAGAGAAAGGAGAAGAAGAGAAGAGAGAGAGAGAGAGAGAGAAGCAGCTACGGAGGTAGGAAGACAGTCTACGAGGGTGTGGGTACGGTGCGGTCCAAGAAGCACTGATTCATCCCCGGAGTTATGCCCCGGACGGTCAAGGAAGATATACAACACCGATGTATTTTCGCGACGTCTCGCTCTCTTAGACTCTTACGGCTCTTTTCTTCGTCCACGCCGGGGCCGTACAAAGAGCGGGCAGGAGGATGAAGATGGAACAGCACGGAGATGGGCGAACCGAAGCCGCCGTCGATAACGAGAGAAACGAAACGCCTGGGGAATTGAACGGGAAGAGTAAAGAGAGATGGGGCGATAGACACCGAAAGTGTCGAAATTAATAAGGACACCAATCGCCGTTGGCGGTAACAATGCGCCATTTTTCTCGAATCGCACACTTATCATTCCGACGTTTCCTTAGGCGTGGGAATCGATTATCGTCATGCAGGGTCGATTCGAAGGATCACGAATACATCGTATGTAAGTTGAAGAAAGAAATGCTTAATTAGATCGCTGACGTTTGCGGTGGAAATTCGCACGGATCGCCACTATCAATTTTTTAATCGCCTTACTTTCGCATCATCCCCTTTCCCTTCTTCCTTCCAGTAATTAACGTCAAACTGAAATGTTAAGAACCGATTAGGACCGACTTTAGTACGGCAAGACTCTTGCAAAACGAGCAAGAGAGAAATGCAAAACAAAGCAATTATACGGCAAAAATTTTGTCTGTGCTTTTAATTAGGAAATTAATAACAACGTATTGAATTTATTATGATAAATGATTCTATTATTCGCATCTCATGTATATACAAAAGACGAAGAAAACTATAATATAGATATTTGTGATTAAAATATGAAAAAAATATAAATTTATCATGTTTCACAATGTGTAATATTATATTAAAAATCGATAATAAGCTTGGGAGCAAGAATAAGAATTTCGATTATTCTGAATATAATTTAAACTTACTTAGTATCATATATCAAAAAGCAATGCATAATTTTTTTATATTGCAATAATCAATATGATTTTGAAGGCGAACTTTGTATAGATCGTTTTAACCAGCGACGTAGATATTTCTCAGAGAAACCAGCGGAGAAGTAGAAGGACTATGAGAACATCTCATCTCAAACTAAAACCATAACGAACCTCGAAGGGGGTTAGCTGGGGTGTAGGACCATAACGACGGGGTGTTTGGATGACAAAGAGCACCAACAGAGTTTCGAAACACCGCATCGTCCTGACTTGCTACTACTGGCCGAGGAAAGTGTATATAAGTCGTAATACTAGTAGCGGCCAATTAGAACCCTGTGTAATAACAAGCGTGAAGCTTTCGTTATAAAGGGAAATGTACATCCCAAGTAAAAAACATTGCTAATGCTCGTGTAAAGAATACAAAACCCAGCGTTATGCTATTTTACAAATTGCACATATATTGAACAAATACTACAAATTGTTTTCTTCGTAGATATAGCTTTAATAAGAAGCGAATATATGTATTTTTAAATTACGTTAAGCAATAATTTTTATAAAAAGATCTTAATATTTTATTATGATCTAATTAAAATAATGTGTAATTGTCTTTCAATTTCTCGAGTACTTGATAATAAAATAACAAATGACGTTGTTTCGACTTTGTCGAAATGGTACTACATACAATTTTGTATACACATCCTTCTTCATGGTCACAGGACTTGTCGTGTACTTCGCACAGTTCCTCGTGTCTATCGCAAGCACTTGAAGCGGACGTTTGCGAGCCGTCAATTCGATCTCACACGAATTCTCGGATTACCGTAGTTCGACAATAGGACGGATGGCCGGCGAAACAGGATGGGTTACCTCATCCGCGTGATGGAAAAGTAAATAACTCCGACCGTTACGAGAGGAGAGAGAAGGAAGAGGAGGATGTAGTGGAAAACGGTAAGCTTCTTGGCGGCGTAGGTGTCAGTTTGGGTAGGCCAAAGGGATAGGAAGTGGGCCGGTGTGGTAGTCAAAAAGCGGTGTGGGAGGTAATAAGGGTAAACTACTCTCGTTCCATTACGCGCGCTATCAAGGTCCGCGCGAAGCGTTTATTAATAACCAAGGAAGCTAATCTCTCCGTCTCGCTCGCGCACCCTTCGCGCCTTTACAGAACCTCCGCGTGCCTCGCCCTTCTCTCTTTTCAACCAACAGCGACGTCTCGGCAGAGATCGCCGTCTATTCGGCTCGCACGAAATTCCACTCAGAATTCTGCTTCTTGAACGCGTGTGTGTGCGTTACGGTTATATCTGTCGCTACCCTTAGCCGCCTCTCGGGCGCCTTTCCTCCCCCGAATAGTAGTCGAGCCCCTCGAGATGGTCGTTCGAGGGGAGAGAGAGAGAGAGAGAGAGCGGCGGAGAGGGTCGGATATCTCGGGCGTCCTGTTCGTAATATCCCTAGTCCTCCTGCTTCCACCCGACTCACCCTATCCACCCACTCTCCCGTAGCCCCATTTACTCGTAGCGAGCCAGCCCACGTTCACCCCCGGGGGCCAGAGAGTTAGGAGGGTTGTCTGCCCCTACACACCCCTGGCCTCTTTCTCACCCCTTGGACGCCGCACAAAGTGCGGACGGTTAGGGGCTGACGGTTTGAGGGGGGTAGGTGGTTGGGTCAGAGGATGGAAACGGACCACGAGTTTACGAATACCGATGTGTACGAGCTTTTGCGCGCACGAGTGTATGTGTGCACGAGCACAAGTTTCCTATGTTGGGCAATGATCCTGTACCTACCGATGCGTGGTGTAAATGTAACCATGAATGCGTAGCGAAGGTACCCTTTGTCACTGGTAAACGACTAAATTGTACGTCCTACTGTTGGAGAGCCTGCTGATGTACAATATTACTAATGTCCGGCGCATCCTGTATGGGAATAATGAGGAAGGCTCGCGTACATAGAAGATTGGTGGTCGCTGTTATATAATGTGTTATATAATGGCGCGACCGTTAGTTATGGCGGGACACTTATTGCGACCGTAAACCGCTTTGATCTTGCGCGTTGCGGCGATTTTTACGGCAGGACACTCACAGTCAACGAGTATAATTATAATTTAGGACACATTGTGAAATTATTAATTACGCTTCGGCTGCCTCGAGTCGAACCATCGAATTCATTTGTGCAAAGTCGCTCACTATTATCTAAACAAAATATTAGTCTTTGACTGGATTATAAATACGCACATATATATTTTTTCGAATTTATATATATATATATTTGATATGACAATTATTTACTTTATAACGATTATAGTTTCTTGATTCTAATAAAATTATCTTGTTTACATATAATGAACAGTTCTCTTTGTTTCGAGTATGAAAATTTGAGAAAGTTACATTGCAAATGTTTATAACATCCTAGCTATGTCATTTTGATGTAATATTTTATTTCAAAGCTATATTGATTCATCCGTAGTCGCAATTATCTGATATCATATGGAGTCCCACGCATTTCCCATCGAATGATCAGCGAAGATTCTTAGCCCTTAGTGATTTGAATTTTACGGCGGATTACCGTCTGATATAATTTATCTTTATTCAACAACGACTATCTAAAATAAACACAAAGAGATTGAAAAGAAGAAAAAGGGGATAAAGAAATACAATAACATGAAACGGTTGTGTACTCGCTGTGAATATACATACATTCAATTACTATTATCTCGTTTAATACAATATAATATATTATTCAGCGATTTATAAATAATAAAACAATCGACAATTTCGCTCAAAATTAAACGCCCTGATACAGAATTTGTCATAAAAACGTGAAAACACAGCAGCGAAAATATAACTCTATAATATTCTTTAACAAAACATAATTATGTTCTAACTTTTTTCCCTTATTTTTTGACACGAGCCGATATCATTTTCAAAGCTTCGTTAATCCCTTCCCAAACGTCCATCTCAAAGATGCGGATCTTGGGTGTATAGGATATTTCGTTTCGCTCTTGTCTCGAGATGACGTTGACGAGTCCACAAGTATCCAATATCAGCAATTCCGAGGATGCATCCGTCATCGCCGGAGAAAGATCTAATCGTCCTTGGTCGGTTCCCTCGTTTCCGGCTGCGCAGTAGTCGGGCTTGCGTGCGAGGGGATTACGGGTAAAAGTCGAGAAGGGTTCCCGGGCGAGATACACAACCCCCGTTTTTCGTTTAGCCTCCTACCCCCGCGCATTTCGCCCGGGAACACAGTCGGTCGAATGCGTTTCAATCCGCGCCACTATTGGATGGTAACTGGATTGGTCCGTCCGAATTCGATGATTAACCGCGTTGTCTAAATATCAATGACTTTACCCGGGCTGGAGGGGTGGAGGGGCGCGGGCGCGGGCGCACAAAAACGATGACTGCGGAAAATCATTTACAGCGGTTCCGATGGGCGCGGCGCACCGCGGGGAATAAATCGCGTGCACGGTAAAATTGTAATTTCGCCACAGAGAAAATAAAAATACACACCGCGCCCGGCCGCGCAAATTACGCGCTTCAATTTTGAACATCATATATTTCATTTCGCCGCAGCAAGTTGCGTTTTTGGCCTCGCCCATTGTGTGTACCCTAAAACGGCCGGCACGAATTTACAAACTGATACGTGCCGCCACATATTTTCGCTTCCGAAAAAAATGTGAATCCCTGATGCTCGATGCGTGGGACGCAGTTATATTTTTCAAAAAAAAATGAAATATAAATATTTAAAAAAAAAAAAAAAGAAAAAAGAGAATATCGCAAATCATTGGAAATTCTATAACCAGTATAAAGTAGCGTTAAAAATTCGCAAGTTGTTGTATAAAAGATGAATTTCCTTGAAAAAAGCTTCCTTTCTTGAAACTATTCAATATTAAATTGTCTAAAGAATTTATGATCGATTCATTAAAAAAAAAAAAAAAAAAAAAAAAACGCTCCAGTAGTTTCGCCACATTCTATATTTATTTCTCGAAAGTGTCGGATCTTTTTTTACACCACCATCGAATTATCCCTCGTGCAAACGCACAGATCCCGAGATGCATTCTGGATACTAGTGTATACGCGCTCGCTCGCATATCCGATATCGGTAATTCCTCAACATCGGAGTTTCTCAGGTCACCCTGGTTCACATAAAGCGTGCGCCTCTAATCTCTCCATACTCGGAACGAAGGATCAGGGGAGAGTGGGTGATGGAGAAGAGAAAGAGCGAGAGAGAGAGAGAGAGAGAGAACGTGGGCGATGAAGAGCTTGAGCCGATGGAACGGGAAAGGCAGAAACAGACGGGATGCGCACGTACGAACGATAGAGCGGTAGGTACGAGAAGGGGGGAGGAAAGGGATAGATGGAGAGAGAGAGAGAGAGCGAGTGGTGCATCCCCTCGCCGATCCATACGCACCCCAATATCGCCCCCGGGCCGTGCAATCACGGGCGTACAGAGAATGGGATGAGTCCCATCCGAAGAGGATGGGTTGGGTGGTCGGATAGTGCGGCATGACGAAGAGGCGGAAGGGGGCGCAAGGGGTGGCGGGTGCAACCGGAGCCGAGCGAACCACCCCCCGATTCCCGTCGCCGCCACCGCTGCCGCCGCCGCCGCCGCCAATTGTGCGTCGTTGACAGGCCTGCATCGGGGGAAAACTTATTGTTGCGCGCGGAAAACCAAAGAGAACGTTCCCTCGGGGGACGCGAGCGCCAAAGTTACGGATTAAACGCTCCCCGCGATGATGATGGGGGAGGAAAAGAGGGGGAGGGGGTGAGTGAGTGAGACGCGGAACTCCATCTCGCCCTTCCTGCGACGTGTGCTAACTCTTCCTTACTTCCTCGCTTCCTTGCTTCTTCTCGTCCTCGCTCCTTCGAGAATCGCGCGAGACAGAGAAGGCTCTCTCTCTCTCTCTTCCTTCTTCAGCCGGAAGCTTGACGCGCTAGATTCACCCTTCGTGGTGGTGTTCGGCCGGATCGTTAAGCGAAACTCCACCGGCAAGCAACAACGGCGGAATGTCAAAGGACGACGACGCCCGCGTTCGGCTTCTTTTTTTAAAAGGAAGAACTCGCCGATAAGGATAGTCAAAGATAGAAATGCCGTGCTTTGAAAATATACGAGTAAAACCGCTGGCGATCGATAAATATTTCCGACAATCGGTATCGTCGCATTACAACACTTCTTTATATTAAGCGATATTCTTTTTTTTTTTGGATGTTAATTATACTAATTGGTACAATAACGACAAGCCATTAATAACAAGAAAATAATTGTTGTAATTGATAAGTTAGTAAAAATTTCACAAATTTTTTTACTTTTAAATCTCCGTTCAAAAATTATTTCTCAATCTATATTTCTTTGATTAAAAATAACGCAGAAAGTATATTGTGTATTCTACGCATATTTATTATACTTACAAGTAGAAAATGAAGTGCTAAAGAGAGTGTACAGTTTCGAAAAAAAAAATCATTACGTATCTTTCATGTGTACGCCGGAATGTCTCTCTGTGAAGAGGAATGCCGGAAGAGGAATAACAGAATGAAATTGACTACGTCGACGCGCGAAGGCGGGCTGTACTTCGGAGGGATTTATAGCGCAGAATACTTTGCGGTTTTACGAGAGTGGAGAATAAGAGTGGGCGTTGCGCGATGCATTTTTGAATATTCGATCTATCTTTGCTGCTATCGCATTTCGAATCATAGACACTCGACAAGTTGCGCGCGAGTGTGTATATACATTTTACGACATCCCAAATCTGATATACCATTTCTATACTTCGTTGAACGTTTAAAATCTTCCAAGATTGCTGTATTCTATCGTTGCGCATAGTCTTATCCAACTTTATTTTTTTTTCTCTTTCTTTCTCTCCTTTCGCTCTTTGAAAAAACAAAAATAATCTTTTACAGCGGAAAACGTGATGTATGTAGATAATTAATTTTTTCTAAATATATTTTCAAAGCTTTCAAATTTTCTGCGCTTTTTCCTGCTTTTATATCACATACTAATTAGTATTAAGAATCGAGTTTGTTTGTATGAAACATTTCGCTTTCATTACACGAGTACTGTGAACTTTCGCGCTCTTGTACTTGTATCGACCTATCCAACGAAGGGTGCGTTACTAGGGAGAGATGCGAACGAGTCCTTCCTCCGAGGGGTGGCAATGGCCATCGGCTACAAACGCATTGCATTCTACACAGCGTACAACGCTGCAATCACGTTAGTGATAATGGCCGTTGTGAATGAGGCTTAATGTCGAGAGGCTGCCGGTAGCTATTGTGCCGCTAGAAATTTATCTCTCGATTCGAACAATTTCCCGCGAAGTGGGAATGAAAAAAAATAAAAGGAAAAAAGAAAAAAACTAGAGCGCCGGTCAATTGAATTTCCACGCAGCACGCGTGGAAAGTGAGAAGCGGCATCCTGTTCGATTTAAAAATATCGGAGCACAGACGCGCGCACGCGATAAATTCGCTGTATTATTAAACGTTCACCCACGCTAACGGATGCGAACAGGATCATGCGACACGTACTACTCCCAACGGAGATCGCTATATAGGACTACCTACGGCCATCGTATATATTACATTTCAACCGTATACTCTTTAACAAATTTGGATTCGATTTTTATATTGCAAAGATTTGATGTGTGTGTGTGTATGAAAATAATAAAAATTTGATAAAATAATTGAAAATTATATTTAAAATTAAAAGAAACTAGAAACTTTAAATTTCCAAGATTTAAAAATTAATTTTAAATTAATTTAAATTATATCACACGTATTTTCCAATTTAATTTTCAAACTAATATTCAGTGTTGAATTTAAAGTTTTCCCGATCCTATTTTAATTTTCATAAAAAATTCTTTAACGTAAAGCATATTGATCTCTTAGTAACAATAAAAAATGTGGCACTAATTATTGGTAGGAAAGGATTATAAAAAGAGTGAAAGATAAAAAAAAATGTAACGCGGCCAACGGCGGAGAAGCACGAAAGCCCCAATAGTCACCCCTTTACCTTAATGGCAGACATCTGTTTTTCCACCGCGAGCCACTACCTACCATTGGCGAAGCCCCGCCAGGTTCGCGCGTCCCAACCTTCCTTTAATTAAAATTAAAAGACGGCAAACGCCGGATTCCCGGCGTCATTTTCATCCTCCACCCCCGTCGCTCTTCAGGACCACCACTTCCATTCCGCCCTTTCGTTCGCCGCCCATTCCCACCCTGATCGTCGTCCTGTCCTCCACCCAAACCACCACCCGCCATCATTCGCCGATTTATATTCATAATTACGGTGCGCTTCCCACACCCTCCAGTTTCACCTGGCACCCCACGGTGGCTGAACGTGGAAGAGATTATTAGCTGACGATGGAATCAAAATGGTAGGGAAAGTCGCGCAATGTACTGCGTCTGCCGTTACAAGCGCCCTTTAAACCCTAATCATAATTCTGTGACGTTATTGTACTTCTAAAGATTATCTCCGATGTTGCAAATTTTGTCACGTATTCGTACCGGAGGACTTAAATAGAAACGCAATATATATTCTTTGGATGAATATTATTTCACCTTTGAAAACAAATGTAATACAAAAAAAATTGTTCGGATTGTTTTACTCACAAATATGATTTCGAAAAAAGGATATATACAAAAACTGCATAATTTTTAAATGAAAATTCTTCTCTTATTATTTAAAAAATTGTCATTGTATTTTTTTGAATGCATTCATAGCATAAACCTTCTCGATTCAATCAAAGCGTATATGCATTTAACAAGTTGCACGTAAGATTTATTTGCCGTTTAAAGCAGACGAAAAGTATCGAAGTATGAATATAATAAATTGCATCAGAAAGAATGGCGCACATAGCTACGCGCGCGAGATTTTACTGTCACTTTATGATAACGGTGCCGACGTTATAAAACGAGGTGATGAAAGCAGAGTTACGACTGTTAGATTGTTACGACGGCCTGTATAAGTGTGTTGTACGCACACAAATTTATACATATCGCATACATCGAAGGCGCTGAGGCAACCTCTTCTTCCCTTCGCTATCCTTTAATTATTAATGGGCGATAAATTTCCGTTTTAATCGTGGCATCCTCACTGCAATGTTCAGGCGACAGAAGGGTCGATAAAGACCACGATCTCCGTGCCAATTGTATCAGCCGAGTCGAATGAATCTGTAATCGGGTCTGTCGTAGTTGGCTAAATGTCGATGGATTTCCAGAAGTGGTGGGATAAAATGATTGATTAACGAGAACAATCATAGAATAAAAATTGTTCCTAAGAGTTAAAATTAAAATAAAATAATGTTTCCTAATTTCAAAACACGTGCGTATCGAAATATATATTATATATTTAGATACATACATACATATATATATATATATATATAGAGAGAGAGAGAGAGAGAGAGATTCTAAATAAATAATGACACACAGAGCACGTCTTTGCATTTTATTCCGCAAATAATTAGACGCGATGAAAAACACGCTGTAAGGTCATTTCTATTTTTCTCGTACAAGACTTTGTTCATGTTGGGAGCTATTTTAAGCGGCTGTTCGCGGGGCGAATCTATCTTTTGGTTCTGATATTGCGGCGCGCGCCTCGCGCGCACATGCACATATGCGTATCGTGCACATGCACGTGTGCATGTCGCGCACACTCACAGAAATGATCTGAATTACACCGACTCGCGCGCCTGCAAATCTATCCACGTTCATCGGGCGTACCGGGTGTACGGGACCAACTGGGGCGAACTGCTGGTTCGATTTCGCAAAAAGGGCTCCCGACGGTTTCGCGCTGACGTCACGGGCGCCGATGATCCTATAGTTCCATTACGAACCAAAATTCCTGAAACCGACTGCGAATCGTCGAAACGCATCACGTGATGCGGTCGGATTGTTTATGCTTGCAATATGCAATCGTGACGCATCGCAGTCGCCGATAAATATTGTCTTGTTTTTAAATTCAATTCATGAATTTCCGTCCGCTCATCTCCCCCATCAACTTTGATACCATTATTACAGAAATGGAAGATATGAACTGTTTTACATATATTTGCGCAAATCGCGAAATAGCAATTGATATATATATATATATATATACATATACATTACATATATACTGCAAATCCACAAAATTTGGAAATCCATCATTCCCGGAATATTTGCGACGCATTTAATGATCGTTATACACAGTCCGCTTTTATTAATTGTATTTTCTTGTTCCGCGATCGATTTGACAGCAGGAAATCCATTGCGCCGCGCGATGTCGCAGTTCCATCATTAAAAACCATTAAACCGGTCGCCTGCAGTTTTTAAATTACACGTGCATGCGATAACTAGATCGATGGACGAGCTTCTGGCTGTGAGACACTATTATCGAGCGTCATCAAAATATTTCAGGTCAGCCTGGTGTTCTCGCTGTAACGAGCCGTCGTGCATCAACGGGGCGTGTCATGAGAATTTTGCACTGTTAACGAGTCATTGTAATATTTTCCTACCAGGCTGACTGATGCGCGCGTATATACGCGAATAAAAAATTTCCCGAACAAAAATTAAAAAAAAAAATTCGCATGTAAACACGGCGCGAGAGTCGTTTACCGTTGATTCTTGTTGGACATCTTTTTTTCTGGTTGCCATCGATTATCGGCCGATGCGTCAAGCCATCATCACACATCGACGCGGCGTAGTCCGGGTAATAAAATACAAGCGAGGTATCGACATTGCGCAATTTTGTTGCGGCAGCTTTTTCCAGGTTGATTCTATGTCAAGCGCCGGCGCGTGATAACGCATTGCTCCGGGCATTACAAACAATGAAGCCGCGGACGAACGTGCGACCGACTAATCTGGATATATGTGAAAATAAATCTAGAACGTGCAATAGTCACATTATCGTTCATTCGCGAGATAATCAAGCAGCGGATTTTCAGAACAAAAAAATTCATTTTTCAACCAGCAAAGCTAAGATCACGGTGAAGCTTATTTTTCGAAAGAACAACTTTCTACGTTACATATCTGAGCATGTGTTTTACTTGTTGTTCAGCAAAATATTATTAATACGATTATTAATATGAATTTCAATAGAATAATTTCAAGAATTAATCAAAAATAAAAGTCACAAAAGTGACACGAATAAACGTTAGGCATACATATGGTAAAATTAGAAATCTAAATTATTTCGTTCATATGGTATATCGATTCCTCGTGACCCACTTCCTATGTTTTAACATATTATACACTGCGTGTTAGTGTCGCGATAAGAAACTTGCGCTAAAATATTTAAAAAACATCTGACAGAGGTCCCGAATTTTTGTTAATTAATAAAACTTGTACGAGTATTGTTATGTCAGCATCTCATCGTTATGAATTGCTTCATTCGTGTGTGCAGATGGACACATTAAGGATTGCATTACAAGTAATGCGGCGTGAAATCATCTGCAACAAAAATATGTTAGTAAAATGTACTAAAATGATATCTACTTAAATTTATTTAATTAAGAACATTTCAACACATTTAATACGTACAGTGTATACGACATGTATTATTTTTTCAGATATACAGTATTCCGAGCTATCTAGAATTTTTTCCAAGGCTATGTCATCGAAAACTAAAAGCTATAATATCATCCGCGACGTAATATAAATGCTAATGTAAATGTGTTGCAAATGCTAATCCTTGCAATAATTTTAAATAGCGCACTTTTTAGCTAAACTTAATACGCAGTATTCGAAAAATAGCGATACGACTATAATCCTTTGAACTGTAATTTACGAGAAAATATATATATAAATAACATTTAATTATAACATATTAATTATAACTTAAAAGATATATATTCCATATAATGTAAACGCCTATACAAATTAATATGTTTTTCTATTCCGAGAAAATTAATGTGTCTCTAAAAGATATTTATCAACATTGTTATGCGTTTATTTCATTCATTAGCAAATGTAATATACATTATTCAACTACCGCGCAAATCTATCTCAACTCTCGAAAATAGGTACCGCGTTCGAAAGTCACTTTAAATCGGGCCGAAGGGTCGGAGGAGGGGGCGCATTTTCGCGCGCGTGAATTCGCGCGGGAAGGGTGGACTTGGTCGCGGATGGGGTGGTTGGGCTAGAGAGTGGGTGCGCTTTTCCTCGTATTCGCGGCCGACCGCAATCAACAGTTCCGGCGGCCAAGTAGGCGGCCTTGCGCGTACGTGTGTGCACGCACGCGCGCACGCACACGTATACACACGCACGCACCCTATCTCTGTAGCGAAGCCGGATTCAGTTCGTGCCGTTGGCCAAGTGTGACGGCCGGTGCCACATCCACGGCGCGGTTCTAACCGCCGCAGTTCACCTAGCAGACACACGTGTGTACCCTCGTGTACACACACCCTGTCCGCGTGGACTCATATGCGGACACGTAAAGATAGAGAGCGAGCTCGTTCGACATCAGTCGCGCGACACAGTCACGGACAAGGTAAACACTTACCAGGTAGCCTCCCACGTGCGGCCACGTGCACACAGTGACACATATTCGGTGGTTATCCGCCGCTGTCGCCCACTCGCTCGTCGACTGATGAGGCGGAATGATGATGACTATTCGTGGGGAGTCCGCGGCGACGGGATGATTTCGCGAGGGTGGAGGGTATATACGTCAGGCACCCCCAGAAGCGAGGACGATGGGGGAC
This sequence comes from Nylanderia fulva, assembly GCF_048542155.1. Lineage (NCBI taxonomy): Eukaryota > Metazoa > Arthropoda > Insecta > Hymenoptera > Formicidae > Nylanderia > Nylanderia fulva. The sequence continues at coordinate 331,845 of NW_028190488.1, forward strand.
AGGCGGAGGAAGGGAGGGAGGGAGGGGTGTGTGTATGCCACACGTAGGTGGGCACCCAAAGGGAAACGAGCCAGGGGGTGGTATAAATTATACCGTTCAATCGATTTGCTGTCAGAGGAGACCCTCCGCTGCCACTACTACTACTACTACTACTGCGAGGAAACTCATGCTGCCGTTGCTGCTGTTGCTATTGCTACCCCGTTAGTACCGTTGCTGCTGCTGCTGCTGCTGCTGCTGGTAGTGCTGGTGCTGCTCTGCGGCTTGCTAGGGTGCATTTAGTCGAACGGACGCTCGAGTAGCACGCATACAAGCGCACAGTGCGCCTGTGCGCGCGCGTGCATAAGGTTGACATGCGTCCGCGAGGGAAAGGGTTTGTCACGGATACGAGGCCTGTTACGAAGGGCGGAGGCGCTACCCTCCAAAGGTAGCGTTCTCTCTCTCTCCCTCCCTCTTCTTCCCTCTACCCCTTTCTCCTCTCGCTTTCTCGCTAGATTGAAAGGGGATTACGGTGGAGTTGGACTATACCCTCGCGTGCATCATCGCGCGAACTTGCAACGATGATCGGCCGTGCACACCACCGAGGCAACCCCTCTTGGTGTATGTAGCCGCGCACGGTTTATATAGTACGCTTATATGTACATATATACTCTATCAGGAAAGAGGAGGAGAAAAAGAAAGAAAGAGAGAGAGAGAGAGAGAGAGAGAGAGAGAGAGAGAGAAATGATGCAGCTGAGAATTTTTTGCGGATGAATTCTCGGGCGTACAGTACATCGGTGCATTCTTGGAACGCGTGGGATGGACATAGGAGCGTCACGTACTCGGTAAAGTCTCGCGGTTTCGTTTCAGTCCCTCGGAGAATAATCAAGTCGATAAGTGAAATTGATTGGATTTTAATGTCTTGCCCAACTTTCTTTAATATAATTTATATGGATCTGATTTTTCAACGCGCAACTTATTTTATTAAATCAATTGCATAAATGATAATATATTCATCACATTTATTCTTAATCTTCTTAAAAATTTATAAATTTAGGAAATTAATTTAAATTGGTTTATTACAATAATTAGTTGATTAAGTTTTCACTAGATATAACGCAAAGAAAGGTATTCGAAATAAAAAGTATTTCTTTTAATTCTCTGTGAATATTTCTAATTTATCTCAAGATTCTATCTTGATTTGTAGGCTTTAATTGCTAAATAGATAATTCATAAGAGAAATTGAGAGATATTCACGACGCGTGCGTAATGGCATCAATGTGACAGATGCATAAATGACAATATCACATAATTCGCTGATGTTCGGCAGGTCAGATTTTGCTATAAACGACTTGACATAGGTTGAACAGCAAAGCACATCAGGTGACTCAGATATCAAGCAACCTAATGCAGTTAGTATACCCGACACATCAGATGCGTAATTTAGATAATACATACAAGATATCGCATACGCAAGCTGGATAATTTACTCAACCTTGGTACGATATCTCGTACCTGAAAGATACTTCAGATTCTGACATGAATAATGACACACCTCAAAATTTATTGCCCAAGATTTGAAAATCATATTTTGAATTCTTTAAAAATTGAAAACTATTTTTTTTTAATAGGATTAGAATTATTCGTATACACGAGAAAATATTTGAGTAAAAATTATATTTTTCACAATCATGAAGTATATTAATAACATATAAGAAAAATCACGAGATATTTTTATTCAATAATATTATATATACGTATTATATTTTTCAAAGGAGTATTGAGTATTCAAATATTTGGAGAACAAACAAATGCATAATCATTAACAAACAATACGACAAATACATCATTTATAATTTTTATAGTAATAAATATTTTATTAATGTCGTTATATTCGAGCTTTACAATAAATGTTGTAAAAGGGAATATTTCATGTAATTTGTACTGTAAAATTTTCTCCGTGTGTATACGCACGAACATAAATACGAACACGCGCATACCCACATGCACACATTTTATTCCACAGCATCTTCTTTCTGATAAATTATTTTTTTTTTTTTTTTGTAAATAAACTTTTTTTAGATTCATCGTAGATTTACATATGTATTCGAAAGTTAATAAAAGTGCATGATGACGCGCGGTGCTCGATGCGAAAACGCTATACTCTTGAAGAGCCTGGCATACCGGTGTCGAAACGACAAGGACGAAAAACAACTCCGATGAATCGCATTCGCGCGCGCGAAGAGAGAAAGAGAGTTAATCGAACCGGCTCTGAGTTGGCCAGCAGGGGGCTGAAAGGGGCGGTCTCGCGCGGGGGAGGGAAAAGTTTCGCGGCAACTTTCGTAATGTACGCCGGATAGTTATACAAAATTGAACGTGGAGGACGGACAGAAAGGGCGAGAGGGAGGAGAGGCAGGAGGACGCCCGACGAGGCAACAACGCAACACTCCGGGCAATGTGCCGTGTCTGCCGTTGGGGATGGGTTGGAGAAGGAGTTGGAGTGCCGTAGAAGGCAGGAAAGGCGGCAGTAGGTACGACGAGGGTGTACGCGGGGGAGGTTGCAGGGTGGGTTGCAGGTGGTCGGGGGCAAGCGAAAGATGAGCGAGGGTGTGAGTCCAGAAAAGAGGGTTGGGTCCCCGAGTCCTCGGTAACTCACCCTCCAACGTAGAGAGCATCGCCAGAACTCCGGTCCGCCTTCTCGCTCGCTCCCTCGAAAGCTCGGTTTGCCTCTTTCTCCCTCTCGCCCTCCCTTTCACTCTCTCTCCCTCCTTCTTTCATTCCAGCCTTACGAGCGCAATCCCATCCTACCGCCCTCGTCGCCAACATCGTACCTTCCAACGCTCTCTCGCTTGGCTTCAGGGACGCACGACGTCGCTGTAAAATTCCAAAATCCAAGGAAGGTTGTACGCTTCCAACAGCGCTACCATCTCCGGTATCCCTCCCCTCCCCCACCCCACCTCTCTCAGTTTCCTTCATCCTGCCCACGCTCCTTCTGCAGCGAGCGGCAATGAGGGGTTGGCGCAACTTTTCTACCAAAGTCCCGAAGGTTAAGCGTCCTTTCCTGAAAATTCCAGGAATCTTTGAGAACCCGGTGAGAGGAGGAAGGAATAACGTGAATAGAACTACCGGGGCAATTACTTGAGATATTAATAATTTTGCGACCGTAGAAACGTAACACCAACGCCATCGAGGGTGGTCTCTTACGTTTCTCTCGGGATGGACGTTTCTTCGGCATGCCCTCGTTAACGCGCAGTGAAATATTGCGCTGCGACACCGAGACTTGTTCTTCGTTCGTTTCTCTTTTCTTTATCGTTTAGTTCTCCGGATCGCTTTGCACTGTTTTATTCGAGCTTCGAGCTAGTTAAAGCTCGGAAATGAAAATTAGGAATCGATCTTGTTGCTGTTACCAATTACTGTCCTTCGCGCGCTCAACGTTATCGCGATAATAGATATTTTATTACATTTATCAGGTTTGTAAATTTGTGCGAAAGAGATGAGAATCGTTAAAATATTGAAAAATTGAAAAATTACTTTAACCATTATTCACGTAACTCGAAAAATTGAAAAACATGCGGTCTCGTCGAAGAAATGTGTCGACACGCATAAACTAATAGTTACATTGTTTGATCTTCGAAACTAATTTGCTTGGAATTTGCACGTCTTTCCCCGTAAACACACAATGCAAACGCGTGCAAAGTTAATTCTATCGTCGCAATGTAACATTATCTCTACAATGCGGCGGTGGTATTCGCGCGGGAGTGGTTCGTTCCTATCTATTTTAGGCAAACTACGACAATAGGCCAACCGGCGGAGCGTCTCGCCTAAGCGGCCCGCTGCATTAATCTCCATCCTCGTATCCGGGCGCATAATCACCGTCCATTATCGAGACCGACGTTCACCGCAAAATAATTCTACGAGCATAAGGACGGCGGCGACATTACCCGCGTTTGAACCGAAGCGGTCGTCTTTCTCGTCATCGATCGGCAAACTCGACGATGAGATCGCTACACCTTTTTGCGGTAACAAAGCCAACGGGACGTAAGAACGACGAAGCGACCCCGAAGAAGAAGTCTTTCAACGACCAGGGGTGGACGCGGGAAAGTTTTCAGCGAGCTCGAAGGATAATTAAGGCGGCCCTGCCGAGCGACCTCGAAAGTCTCCTCGGCCCCTGGCTACTACTACGTGGCGTACAGGGTGGCGAGTGAGTCCGTTACTCTCTTTCTCCCCCTCGTTCTATTCGTTACCCACCCTCTCTCACCGCAGTCCGCCCTTTCCGCCCACCCACCGTCGTCCTCGTACCATCGTTCCTTCTCGGCCTCGCCACCTCAAACCACCCTCTTCTCACCCTTCTCATTCCCCGATCCCCTGCAAGCACACTCACACTGAAGCTCCCGACCTAAGGGTTGAAACCACCCCATTTCCAGTGGTAGCGAAGGCAGAAGCGAGCAGACTCTCCTCTGCCTGGCAGACTGGCAGGCTGGCTGGCAGGGGATGTGCACGTCACCGTCTTACACTATCGTCCCGAACAAACATCCTCGCCCGGCTCCGCTACGACGTCGTACCACCGACGTCGTTTTCCCTCATCCTCGCCCTCCCCACCGCCTTCGCTCTCCGCCGCCCACACTTTCTACCCTGGGCCAACCTTCGAGCATCCTGCAAAGCACGTCTCCACGTGCACGTCACGGGACGTGTAGGTCGTCTCTCGGAGACGATCTACTCGGTCTTCCTCCTTGCGAGAGACGGGGGAAAACCCCGATGAAGAAAGGGTAGAGAGAGAGAGAGACAGAAACAGAGTTAAAGGAGTAGAGATGGAAGTCGAGGGTGCAGTCGAACGGCAGGAAAGATCTCCCAGCACCGTCTCGAGGATAAGGGATGTTTCCGGCGCTTGAGAAGCATCGCCGAGGGAACGCTGCTACTTTTAACGCACACACCAAAACTCTCTCTTCGTAGTTCTCCATCACGAACATATCGATTCTTACATAGGGGATGTTTTCCAAAGGTGGAAAGTTATGCTGCGAGAAAAAGCGAGAGGAATCAGGAACACGGCTGACCTAGGCAGAATGTGATTTGAGGGGAAAACCGATACTCCTTCCTCTTCCCCGAAGAAGTTGGATTCGATGACCAGGGATTGTACTATGTTGTTTTCGGCCATGCCGCGATAGTTTTCTGCCCTTGCGGAAAGTCATCTTACGAATTGAACTCTTACGCGATTCCATCGTATAAGTCGCATCGATTTGCTAGAATTGGAGTATGTGCTCCCCCATACCGAATGGGAATTCATAAATAATGCAACGTGTATATTTGTTTCAATGTTATCCAAAATTATAAATTGCTGCTTGACTCATTACTTTCGTCCGAATTTTGTTACCACGCTTGTCTATGCACTATGAAAGAAATGCGCGGATATAAATTACGGATTTTAAAATAAAAAGAAATTATTCCAATTAATCAAATCAAGTCCAAACTTTTAATAAATATTTCGATTTTTTTAAACTATATTTACTCTAATTTGTATTTAAATTAATACCTTTATCTCTTTTTCCTCGTCTTTCACACGTCGACGTGTAAAAGAAGTATAATTACGATAGAAAAACTATGTTACTTCGTAAAAAATTATATTTAACAAAACATGGCATGCCGCCGCGCCACAATAAACGCGAACCAAATTGGCGGCATTCACTTTTACAGACCACGCAAGGCCAGCAACCCCTCTAAAATTATTAGGTGCCCATACACAACAAATAGGTTCCTCCCTCCTTTCTTTTATATCGTATATATCAGTGGATCTCGCAACAACGGCCGGAAAGCCGCACGCCGGATAATAAGCGGGGTGATTTTAATTCCGTCAGCCGCGACCCTTCGTCCTAATTTCACGAATGCTCTCCGCTAGCTGAAACCACGTACACGTGTGCGCGCTTGATATTTAAGGCTGTCGCTGAAACACGCTCTGGAAAGGAAGGAACGACCCTTGTACCGTTTGCCACCTCGTTCCGCGTATTTATGGCTGGATGTAGCGTGTTTACGCCAAGCCTTAGATCCATCCCCGACTTTGCTACGCACATCTCTTCCCGTCCGCAATTCTCAAATCTATCTTTCCTACTTGTAAACCTTGCGAATTTCACACACACGTATACATTCATGAAGATGTAACGACGAACCGTGTGCGTATATAATAATATAATACATGTGCACGCGCGAAATTAATTGATTTGGGCTAGATTAACACAATTTACGAAATCGCTGATTTTTCAGTCGCAAAATATACGATTGATTTGAAAACTGTTGGCAAAATATAAATGTAAATTTTAATTTATTTGAGTATGATTATTCGAAATTGTATTGTATATATATATATATATATATATATATATATATATAAAGAGAGAAGGGGGCGGATACAAAATTTACGAGCTACTCTTTGACCAATTTACAGTCAATTTAATCAAAATAAATTTTATAAATTTTGTCTACCTTTTTCAGATACATTTTGTATTTTACAAACAATTTCATAATACAATTTCCGTTTTTGTAGATAAATAAATAAACTGTATAAATTATATAGGATGGGTCTCTGAATTATCACGCAAAGTTTTTGTCAGTTCGACGGGGAATGCAACTATTTAAATCTCGCTCCGATAAGACGCGAGAGTTTGAAAACTCTCGCAGTTTTCTAACGGGTGTAATCCATACTTTAAAACATTTACCGTGCCCACCCGCTTTCCACGCGCGACTTCTTTAATCCTTGCTATAATATCCGGCGTTTCTCGATGAACGCGAAGAAGTTTTCCCACTTGAGATTCTTGTTAGTCCCAGCTCGCGACACTGCGACATCGACTCCAGGTTTTCCGTTCCTTCATTCATTTTCGTTTCTTTTTCAACTACCCGTTCAGGTGTCAAGATATCCTATGAAATGCTTGGCCTGACGTTGTTAATGAGAAACGCTATATAAATCTCTTTACTAAAAAAAAAAAATACATATATATATATACTGAAATAAAATCATACATGAAATTGAATCAATTAGAATGAATCTATAAATTAATCTTTTACTCGGAATAGTTTATATATACATTATTTACGTTTCGACGTACGATATATTATACCTATGAATTACACGATACTTTTATAATATTTCATTAAACACACATCGTATTCTCTTTTTCGAATTTTTAAATTTTTCATTAATTAATTGGGGATAATTAGAAGTAATTATCCGGCTAATCTCGCGTATATTATCGTAAATTACTGTAGAAATAAAATGTTTTTTCCGAAAAAATAAAAGAGAGATTTTTGTAAACACGAAAAAGGATCCGTCTTACGCGCAATGTTACGTATGATAAACACGCGACAGTTGCAACTAAAAGCAAATTATAACAACAACGAAACACGAAGTATTCCCACTTGGTAATACTCGCGGTAATACACGACGCGATGATGAGAAAAGGAATGGCGAGAACTTGGCGTCGGACGCGCCATCCTTAATAATTTCACACTCGAGAAAGAAACGAACAGCCTATTCATAATCCTTTTTCTCTCTCGCGACTTCCCTCGCTACGCGTATATACCACCCCCGCCATTGACTTTCCCCTCATATGCCACCCTCGTAATAGCGAAATCCCGCCAGAAGCTATCCGTTCCCCCCATCATCCGCCGTGCTATCCCCTCGTGTGACGCAGGCGGGGTGCTCATTCATTTAATTTCAGTCATTGCCGGCAGTCGCACCCCCCTGTCGCGCGACCGACAAAAAATAATTAGTGAAGCCTTACACCCCCGTGGCACCTCGTTCTCTTCCCTCCCCTGTAGGCTTCAACCCTCCCGACGACTGTGACGACGACGACGACGACGGCGACGGCGACGGCTCGACGCCCCCTTTCAACCCCACGGGTACGTACCTTGCGCTCGAATTCTCTCCTCTACCCCTTCCCCGCGCCCCCGTTTCCCTGCCAACCCAACCAACCAACGAATCACCCTCCTGTCCCCTCACCAACTCTCCCGAACAGCAGCAGCAGCAGTAGCAGTAGCAGCAGTAGCAGCAGCAGCAGCAGCAGCCACTACTACCATTCTACCGCCAAAACCCTAGCTCAGTCAGCCACCCGCCCTCCTCTCTCTCTGTCCTCCCCGCCCCATCCTCTCGCCCTCGAAGCGGCCTCGGGCGGGATAATTCAGGCGCCAGTAGGGCGCACCCACCTTCAGCGGGTGGTGTTGGGGTGAGTCGGATGGAGGTAGAGGGCGGCGGCGGGAGCCAGTGCGCGGGAACGGTAGAGCACGGGTATAGAGTAGAGAGAAGGGTGGGATGAGTAGGTGGGTGAGATTGGGAGAGGGATAGAGACAGAACGGAGTATGCCGGGGGACTGCGGTGGTAAAGCGAACTGCGGAAGGGGAGAGTGAGAGAGCGAGCGAGCGAGCACGCAGGAGGTGGTTAGAGGGCGGGGGACGAGAGTGAGCTGCCAGAAGGTGGATTGAGAGTGCGGTGGAACGGGGCGAACGTAGTGCTAGGAGGGTTGGGAGAGATACGCGCACACGGGAGGGTGGTTTTCCACGGCTGAGATATAGGCACCGCCGACGCCGCGGCGTGGGTTATACCCTGGGCTAAGTAATACAAGGAAAAGTGCTACGTGAAGCTCTATCTTTCTCCGGATCCTTTCCTCTCTCGCTCGCTCGCTCGCTCGCCCTCCACTACACTCTCACTCTATTTGTCTATCCTGCCGCCTTTCCTTCCTCGCCCGCTGGCTCTCTTCCCTCGCTCGCTGCGCTTCATCCGCGTCTTGCACTCTCGCTTTATCTTCGCCACCCTTTCACCCTTCGTCCCTGCCATCGGCGTGCATCAGCGCAGGTGCACGTCGCGAGATGCATTCTCGAGGGGAATAGGGTTGCTTTGTGCGGATAGGGTTAGCTTTGTTACGCTGACGGGGAGTTAAGTAACGGATGAATATCGCTAGCTGCTTATTATCAAATGACTCGGACGGATGCTATTTTAGCGCACAAATGCATTCCTATCTCGCGTCTCTCTTCGTTTTTCGCGCGCCTTTTTTATATTATATACTTTCCTCCCTTCTTTCTCGCTCTCTCGTATTTTGCACTGCAAATGTATCATAATACTAGGTGAATTTCATATACTAAATTATGTAAAACACTAGTGGAATTATTACATGATACAATGACTTAATTTTATCATTCCTATATTAAGTTCCTATATTGGTGCAAATAATTATCTTATTTTAGATGTTACAATCTTGTGTTTTAACCACTTTGAGCTTCTTTAATCAATTATTCGTGAGCATTAAAAAGAATGTCGCAAGACATTGAAGGATTAATATTAATTTTTAACGTTTACGGTCAACGAAGATTGGTCTCACCGTGTTAGAAAAAATACAAAGACAGAACCTGCGTCTTACACACGCGAAACACGTATTCGTACATATGCGCCAGTGGAGAATCGCGCTGCACCTTAAAGCGTTTCGATGGAACAATCTTTCTCTCGAAGGAAACGCCAGACATCGGAGGGTGCGCATGTAAATGGTCGGACTTTCCGGGAGAGGTTTGCGAAAAGTGTGGAAACGATAGCGAGAGGAGTTTCAACACTTCGATTCGAGAGTGTAGTGTATCCGTCGACGAATCAACAATGAAAGCATAGGTTGGTGACGGTTGAACCACAAAGTTCATATGCTTCGCGGCCATTCGATGTCATTTCACGGATGTATGTTTAACTTTCGTCTATTTTGCAAACGTATAAAACTCGCGTAAACATTTCGACATTTACACGATGCATAGGAAATTATATATTTTCGTAATAGACTAACTTGGAAATTTACTAATACACTTTATCTCTAGCTTACATCCATATGTCGAATCTAAAATTTTCTACTCGTCTGAAATTTTGAATCGATATCGATTTTATTAAACGAGTGGATGTCATCGTGCAATAACTTAATTTAGAAACTCAGCTATTTACAAAATCTTTTTTCCAATATATTTAATATGAGATTAAGAGTAGGTGCGTAATGGTAAAGTTAATAAAGATTTTCGCAATCTAAATTATTTAATTGGTTTTTCAATTATATATCACACATTTGCAGCTTCTAAAATTATATTTTATTATATTCTATTATACTTTATTTTCTATAATTATACTTTCCATTAAAAAAAATTATTCCAAAATTAAAGAAATAGGTTTCTCCGAGAAAAAAATAATATATTTAATTAAAGTAAAATGTTTTTTTATCAGCAAACCAAGATAATATATCTGTTATTATAATGTCAGGTGAGATGATCTTTTTACGCTTGACAGCAGTTTGCTTTCAACACGAAATCATCTACATATGTGAAGTCGATGTATGCGCGATGGATAAAAGTATGGCTTCGGCTTCTTAATAAATATGGTTTCTCTTCGTGGAACGAAGGAGACATTATAAATAGCGGTATTAAGAGTGTTTTTAACCTTTTTACGTGTGTAAGCGTCTCTTAGTCTTTATGAATATGGATACGCAGTTGTTGCATAAGCTACCTTTATTTTACTACTTCAACAACAAGTTTGCTTTTTTAGTTTTCCAAACTATTGTTTCCCGTAATTGTCTGGAATAGAATTAAACAAAGAGCCAGTAAAAATTATTTTTATATAAGTGCGCGGTGAAAAATCTTATTATGAAAATAAAAATGATCGCAAACATGATATTCTTGACAAATTTTGTTTATCCCATGCGCTTTCAAATAAATAACCAGCGAGCAACAGGGGTGGCGCTTAATTCCTAATGGATTGGTTTTTTTCAGCAACAGCTCGCGCGATTCCCGCCGCGATTTCAATTAATCTCTCCCAACGGAGAGTATCGATACACAGCCTCGCGTGTCGCTCCCGTTGTCGCTCTCTCTCTCTCTCTCTCTGTCTCTTTCCCTCTATGCGACGCAAACTTTCGCGGAGTGCCAAAGTTTCGGATAAGCCGGCGCGTTTGTCAAACGGGAAAGTGCGAAATTGTGCGTCGTCCTGTAAACCCGGCGGGTCGCTTCTCGCGGCACGAAATTAGCGAGAGTGAAAAGTAAAGGCACCTCCCCCGGTGCCGCTAATGCCACGACGCTCCGAAGGGCGCGCATTCCTTCGTGCCGGGGGTAGCCAAGATAAATTACATAACGATATAAGTGGGCGTCGCGAGAGAAAGAACGAGTCCGCCGGAGGGGCGAAACGAAGAATAAAGCGACGTGCAAACAGTCTGCCTTGCGGAATCCACTTGTCCTAAGAACAATTGTTCTCGGAAAAAGGAGCAACACGTTTGTTTAAACACTCACCCTCCGATATAATATCTTTAAAAGTTTTTGCCACTTGTAAACTTGCATCGAATCAATGATATCGTATGATTTATATTATTTAATATGACAGATAAATATGTATCGTAATATAAATCATTTATCATGAGAGATGAATAATTTTTTTGTCAAAGATTTGAAAATAAAGATATCTTTGCGAGAAAATATAAGAAAGATAAAAGTTGCACTTTGAAAGAGCACAAAATATATTGTTCGAAATAAATTTTCCCTCTACAAAAAAGTATGTTCCGATAGTGAAAAAAATCATTACACGCTTAAGAAATCAAAAATTTTCGCATACATAGTCGCATCGCAAATGTAATTTCTCGGTATACCCTGCGAGGAAAAGATTCAATCTTGAATAAGGGAGACGGAGGAGACAATTTGTTTCGGGGTGACATTGTTTTCGCTAATAATGCGTAACATGCGGTTAAAGAAGAAAATAAAGCGCCAACAATGTACGACGCGAGAGAGTGGCGGTCCCTTTCGTAAAGTGTGCGAGGGGTTGGCGATTCATCCCTTCATTATTCGAGAATTAGTAACCCCGTTTCGATCTCTCTCTCCCTTCTCTCTCCGACTCTCTCGCCTCCTTCTCCTCCCTACCATCCGCTCCCTTTCTTGCCGCACTCTGACCCCTTTATCTCGATGTTCGTGACTGCCTTTTCCGTCGTTGCATTGTTCGGAACGACGTTAATGGGGGTAAACGTTAAACCGATTTCAACAGCGGCCACGCTTTCGTATATTTCGAAGTGTCTTGCTGTATATCACCTATATCAACCACACTATCTTCCTCGCGATGTGGAAAAAATAGATACCTGTTTTTAGGCGTGACATATTTCGCGTTCGTGGCTTACTTAATGCGATTCACGGGAAGCCGAGACAAAACTAAAATAATCTGCATAATGGCCGGATTCTATTCTTATAAAGATTCAGAGTTAACTGCCCCCTCGTTTAACTTTGAAAATTTCATACGAGACATTTACGTTTTACAGTATGATTTTTAACGGATGTTAAAGATATATTAAGATCTCGGATATATAGAGTAGAAATAAATATAGTAATAGTCTCTCTCTCTCTCTTTTCAGCGGAACAGATAATCGATCTTTCTTAACAAATAACTTTTTCAGTATTGAATATCTTCGTAATAAAGTTTCACATTCTGATCGAAGACAGTTCGTGCGGAAAGTGAATAAAAAAAAATAAAACTTGTCATCTACCACATAATTTTTTCGATATGATCCAGAATTAAGTTGCTTATTAAATTTCTTCAAATAATAAATAAACTAACGATCCATATATATATATATCCTCTTTTTCGAGAACTGTGGCACATAGAATATTCAAATTCAATATTTTACAAATGCTTGAATGAGCAGAAAAAAAACTGTCGATTACAATGCAAAATAATAAAAAAAAGTCTCTTTTAGAAAGATATTAAGTAACCAAACCTCCTAGATTCGTGTCATTGAATTTAATGTGAGAAATAACGCCGTAGACCAGATAGTCCGAAACAAACCATCGCGACACAGATACGAGGTAAGACAAAGATATCAGAAGTAGGGGATTTGTATTAATCCGATTTGTGTATCCGATATTTTTCCGATACTTTTTAATCACGTCTGTGCAGCAGATGGCCAGGTGACATTTACAAAATACGACTCGAAGTCTATCTGTAAAGCGCATCTTGTTACTCGTCTTGTAATATATTCATGACTTTCTCGTCGCTACCCGTAGAAACTCACAATTTACAAGGTTGCAACATCATTTCTAACGAAAACTGTCGCTTTTTGTCAAAAACTTTCACGGTATCTATATTCGTAAAATAGTATGATCGTTATACATATATCAATTACATTTAAGATAAACTCCTCGGTTAATTTTAACATCATTCTTTAAAAAAGTAGCATGCTTTATTTTGCGATCGTAATCTTTCTAAACATTGGAAATAAAATATGCAATGTGTTTTCCTTTTTGCGTCTATCAATTTCCTCCAATTAAAATTCTATCCGATGTATCAAGAATGATCCTAATAGTTGATTTACGACGTAAAGAGTTAAATTGTGACGTATTGAAGGCGCGCGTGTTTACATTCGCACGTCCTGTTAAAGAGTAAAACAAAGATCCGCAACCTAAAAGATCGAAAGGGGCGAAATAGGTTTCCCGATTTGATCTCCTTAAATCCCAATAAACTTCCTCGCCAACTGTATCTACCCGCTTGGGCTCGACATGTGCACGTCTGTACGCTATATCCCATAACCTACATCGCGTTCATTGGTTCCCGGTCGATATCGCTCACTATCGGCCTGCTCATTGTCGCTCGCGAATGCCAATTACGGAAACCGCAAGCGATCACCGAGATCGATGTCGTTGCGTAACGCAGCATCTCGTCCATGCGCTCGGTGTACATATACCTACGCATACGTACACACGGACACATAGATATTTGCAGATTATTTATTTAAAGTTAAACAAGCCAGCACCGCAGAACTACGAGCATTTACGGTTCGCGCGCAGAGAAATCCACATACACAGAGGCCCATACACATGCAGCACCGGAGAGAAAGGCCGACACCTCGGCGCCAAACCTCACCCTCCTGAGACTCTACAGACTCACCTCCATCCCCCGTCGCGTCCCGCGCTCTCCCCCAAGCTCCGCGCGCGCGAGGCATCCCAATCGCAGCCCCCGTTTCGCAAACCCACACCCTTCATACTCCCCTCCGACCTCTCCCTCTCTCATCCTCGACCGCTATATACCTTCTCTCCGTTCTCTCTAACCGTGGCAGCTCTCTCTCTCTCTCTCCTCTACACCACTCGTCTCGACCCGACCATTTCCTCCCCCGCGCGCCACTCCGTCCACCAACCTACAACTCCTACGTACCGGAGCGACCCTCGAGCTATCTCCAAAATCATCCCTTACATTCTAGAGCTCGGCATGGTATCCTCCTACTCCTCCGTAGAGGATAGAGCCGCAGTCGGACGTCGGGAGAACACGGGGAGAACTGGCTGCTACGAGAGCACGGCGGGATGGCGGCGGCTTTCTCGGAACGAGGGTAGACGCTCCGGGTCTATAGGTAGGTTTCGTCGGATACAACGAGAAAATAAGAGATCTTCCCGCACGACTCCGCGATACGAATTGCAATAGCCGACGGTGGCGCTGACGAGCCATCCGAGTCTTCTCCCTATTTTCACCCTTCGTCGACCGCGAGGCGCACAGCGATTTTATCCTGAATTTTGGCTCTCTCGTAAAAGGTCACACCTCGTACAGACTTATTCTACAAATATTTACAACGCGTCATTTTATTCTTCAAATTAGGAGATTTTTTTTATCATTTTGCCGTTATAAGCTATTTGTTACGCTTCAATGTTGTATACGTTCTTACGATATCCAACAAAGTATCTTGGTATATTGTAAGTTCCTATCGTGTATTCTCTGTAAAAAATTTCTCGAACAATAAGCAAACTGTGATTTAATCTGGACCGCGCATTGTTTTTATCGTTACATCATAACTACGTTATTGAGTTGTAACGCGAAAAGTTTCAGCAGAGTCGCTAGAATTTGGTCAGCGTTCGTTAAGTTATCGCGTGCTAAAGTCGCGGTGGAAAAGCGTCGCGCGAAAGCTCGAGTCTAAGCTCGCAAATGGCCGTACGATATAGTTCTGTTTGTTCGACGCAGCTGCAATCGATATCGACGATCCTCGAGATGTTCTTCGCAAATTCTCAAAAACACCATCGCGATATTCTGGGAAGCGGAAAAGGCCAAAGCCTTGGAACATCGATTGCCGCGTGCTCTTTCCTGCGCTTCTCTATTGAAGTATTCCAGAGAAAGGTATCGTTTGCTCGAATCATCCTGGCCAATGTAGACGCAATTTTGTTTCAAATAATCGATACATTGCGTAACATTAATTTAAATTGAACAATATTTTTCGTAATTATACATACATCCTTGAAAAATGAAGAACTCTCACCCAAATTGGTTTTTCGCATCGAAAGAGAAGAAAAGAAATTGTTCCCAATATGTATTTCACGATCATCGCAAATATTATTGACATTTGTTAATGCACCGCGACTGCAGTGACGTAATTCCATCACTTATCTTTTCATGCACAATTTGAAATTTGAAATCGCGTCGTTCGCAAAACTCTTCCGGCTCTCGCCGTCCGTGAAAACCTCTTTTTCCTCTCTTTTTATCGGAATCCCCGAAGGACAATGGACGTCACATACATCGCGCAAGCCAGCGAGGGTGAAATGTTAAATCGCCGTTCGATCGAGTTAAGCCCCCGGTAATATCGTCGCTACGGGCCGCAAGGGATCGCGCGGGGGACGCCTTAATCGGCCGATCCCGGCCCATCGAAAACGAGAGTTACGGGGACGCGATGTACGACGAGTATATCGCGAGACAATGGCGCGCTCTCTTTCGCGACGCATCGGTGGATTGCACGTACGTGCGCGCACCGACGAAAGTATGACCGATCGTTGAAATCTCCGACGCGCTTCGACGTCGCTCGATCTCAATCCGAAGCGGCGAAATATAAGTCTACCTTTAATAAGTCAAATTCACGCGACGAAAGTGCGCAATTACGAATAATATATGCAAGTACCCGGTATATTTCATGTTTGAGTACGAGCTTTTACAGAAGATAGAAAATATAAACGTAAAAAGGTACAGTGGTTTTGGTTTCTAACCGTAAAATTTAAATACCGAAACTTTCAAGTACGTGTTTTTTTTTTCTATTTGATACTTATATTTGTTATGAATAAAGCGAAATTTCAATGAATGTAAAAGTGTTAGAGTTGAAATGATTTCCGAGTACAAACATCTGATGAAATAGCTCACGTTAATGCAGTTAGCATTTAGGACGCGCAGCTTAATATCGTAACGTTCGTTGAAATCTCTCGTGCGATTTCCTTACTTCGCCGCCGGGCGTCCTGGTTCTCTATTTGCAGCGACGTGTCAGCTTCGTAAAGTGGCACGGGTTCCTCAATGGTCTTTGCGAAACAATCGAAGCCAAGCCGGCGAACATCTTGGCGTAACAAAGACGACGAAAGTGGTTCGAGTCTATCTTTGAGGGAACGCAGCTTACGGCCATCGAGTCTAATGGGAGTTTCTCATCGCGTCAAACTCTGCCAGCGACTTATCTGCATCGAGTTGTCAGATCGCGACTCGCAACCCGATATAGAGAAAGAGGGAACAAAATAACTGAAAATCGATAGAGTAAAACGAGCAATTTTCAGAGTGACAAGAAAAATTTTGTGCTCTAAACGATCTCTAATACTCTTTTCGCACGCATCCATATACGTATTACGCGAAATTGTAATAATTTTAACATTTACAATACTAAAAACGATATATAATTCAAGACACGAGAAGCAAATTTTTGAAGGAAAAAGAGAATGGAAATTTGTACAAAATTCTTTGATCAAACCAACTGCATTAATTTCATGATTGCAATGTTATACATTCAGCAAACAGTATAATGCTATTCGCAGTAGTAGCCGCAAAGTACGTTTGAGTAAAACTTTGTTGTCAATTTCGTTATACGAGTTTCCCTTGGATCATATGTTCTCGACACATCAATTACAAAATTCATTTTTACGCAAATATTGTACAAATGTAACAGAGAGAAGTGGGATAAACGGATTTCAGGACGAGCAAAAAAGTACACACATAGATAGAAACGAGAGGAGCAAACGCATGAACATCGCGCGTGAAAACCAAACTATTTATCGCGGGCGCAAAAGGCACGATGCGGGAAATATAACAGCGCGGAGGTAGTAACGCGAAGAAACTCGGAGAGACGGAGAAAGAGACGTGAAAAAGGGTGAACGAGGGTCGGACACACATATATACACCGCCTTTCTAGAATCCTCGTTATCCGGTCGACCGGATAGGTGGTCGTAACCGACGGTAGCCACGAGATATCCGAAGAAAAACACGTTTCCAAGTCCGAATCGATAGCAACAATACCGTGGCGAAGAGAGCGCAAGAGAGGCCTGGCTCTCTGATGGAAGCGGAGCTTTAGGGTTCGCCGCCGGAGGGTTACTTGAGGGAGCGGGAGGGACAAAGAGAGTCAGAGGGAGAAGTAAAGGAGACCGCCAGAGCGAACACGCGAAGGAAGCAGAGGGTGAAAAGCAGAGAGGGAAACCACCAGCTAGACTAGGAGGTGGGAGGCGGCAGCCTTATTGGAACCGGGGGGAGGAAGTCGAGTTTTCCTGAGGGCTGAGGAACAGAGAACGAGAGGGAGAGAGAGAGAAAGTGAGCGGAGAGAAAGGAAAGAGGAAACGAAGGAGATAGCTAGCTAGGGGAAACGTAGAAGTTGATGGAACGAGGTCGCTACAACGTTGGCAACAGCCGGATGAGTAAAGACTGCATTACCTATGGTACCTACCTCCTCTCCAAGAAACGATCCTCGCTTCACGGCGAGAGAGCAGGTGAGTCGTTGGGACGCCACCTCCTCTCTCCTTTGTTAAAGGCAACACGATCATTTCGTCCTCTTTGTTCGCGATATTAAAGTACGTCAGACGCCGAAGCGACTGCTTCTATCTACCGGGAGGGTAGAAAAGGGAAGAAGGAAGGGAAAGAGGGAAGAGGTGTCAATTTCGTTTCTTGTTCGTGCACGGAGTACAGGATCGACCGTTACTTCTTGATGGAATCATCAATCGATCAAACTTTTTCGAGCATTTCAAATATGACATTTGTAGCGAGATGAGAATCAACATGTTCGAGAGCACTTTCTATAGTTGTTCCTTAGAAATTTTATAGAGAGTATATTCATATTATTTTATACAGAGGGTCTCAGGTGTATACGATTTATCGTGATATGATCATGCAATGGGAGGAGAGGAAACTTTTGTTGTCAATTTTTCTAGTTTCTTTCCTAGTAGAACATAAAGATCGTTAACTTTGAGTGATAATATTAATAAGGTAGTAAAGCAGAGGAGTAAAGGATTGAAAAGTTTAAATACATCAGGGGAAAAAAGAATATTTTTTAGACGGTGCAAATTATGTATACGATTTTCGAGTATTTCAATTTTATATATTTCCTCGTCTGACTCTTTCGCGCGCAATTTAAATACAATAGTAACACAATATAATATATATAATACTTATATGATAAAAATAATAAGAGTAATAAGATAGCAGTCGTAAAAATATTAATCATCTATGGATCATTACAATAATAACGCATAATTATTTATAAATCGATATATCTATATATATATCCATATATGTATAGATATATTTATATATATATAAAACATCGATTATATATATATATCATATACCGTGATATAAAAGAATGATTCTTTCGTCACGTAAACATAATCGCGCATTTTGTTCGGCTGAACGCACTATAATACAACGATTATGTACAAAATAATATATATACATATATAGATATATGTATGTATATATAACGCATATATGCATATATGTATATCTGATGACACTCTCGAGGGTTATTAACCCTCGTCTACTTTCACGACGATTATCGAACTTCTAGTAAACACATCATTTTTTTTTCATGCAAGCACACCTTAAGGCCTATCGCGTTAGCGGTATATCTTTTTATTTCATCCGCTAACGACATGCTATGTCGTACACGAAAGACGAGCTACTTCGAATAATATCGTACACGAGGCTAGGCTACATATTACAGTCAGATGCGAAATGGGTCTCGTTGTCCAAGAACCGTCTCGATACGGAAAACAATCGATTTATATATATATATATGTATATATAATTACAGTCCGATCCATTTTATCTGTAATTCTACGAAGACGCAGATCTCTCGTGATACTGCCTTTGGTATATAGTCGATATCGAATCCGGCGATTGCCGTCGTCGACATATTATTTTTAAAAAGTAATTAGTAAAACTAAATTAATATAATTGTAATTTTCCTAACTTAAAAAAGAAAAATGTTTTTAATTTATTTCTCCATTATTTAAATTCTAAATAAATCTTAATCTTAATTTAAGTTAACCTAAAAAGTTAATATACGCGCAGAAAGTTAATATACGTGCAGAAAATTAATATACGTTTGAGAGGAACAAAAGAAATCCCGAAATATAAAGACTGAGGACCCAACGGGATCCAGTTTGAAGTTTTTTAATGTTGATCAAAATTTTAAAAAAATTTTTTAATTAAAAAAGAAGATTATATAATACTAATAAATATAATGGCATCGAAATATTTATCCCTAATTCTAAATTCAGTTTTCCGTCTGAAATAATGTATTCAATTACGTGGTCGCGCCGTGGTATCATCAAATATCACCGAATCGATCGTGTCAATAATACGATAATTAATACAATGTAAAAGGAAGCTGACGGCTTGATAATTCCGAATCGACCGATTCGGCAAAACGAAACTATAGTCAACCCCTCTCGGGCTCGACTTGATCTATCTTTGTTGTGTGTAATTACAGATGATAACATTACAATTACAAAATAGGTCGAGACGCTGGCTAGATGCAGCCAGCGCTTTTCGTGTCAATGAGATGTTATCCGATCCGCGAATCGACATTAATTCAGACTTACTCACTCGAATAAAAAAAAAATGAGACACATGTCTTTATTGTTTCGAGTTAGTCTTCCGAATATCAATATCTAGCTATACGAACAAATTTAAAAATTCTATTCAAATAAAAACCACTCGCGCGCGACAATAATGACGAATGACATTTTGTTATTTATTTGCTGTCCGAAAGCTTATTCGTAAAATTTATTTTTACGCTTCAGAACTCAAAAATTATTATCGTCGGAAAAAGTATGTGTGCTAAATTCAAAAAAAGAATTCATTATTCAGCCGGAGAGTATTATTCGCCCATTCTGGGGCACGTTATAATTAGTCGGAGCGAATCGTCGCGCGCGATCGAATCCGCGAAATATGAAAGACAATTCGTCAGGTCGACAACGACGCCGGATGTCGAATTCATCGGATGACACCCGAAAACGAGAAATTGGATCTCTTTCTCACTCTTTTTGCCCTCTCCCCCCCCCTCTCTCTCTCTCTTCTATCTCGTTGGTTCGTTGAATATTCAAGACCTTCGCGGTGTCGCCGCGCGGACTGCCGCTTTTGCCCCGCCTGGATGGATCGATCGGAGTCGGCAGCGACCAAATATCGCGAGATCCGGCTGCTCTCCGCATAACGGATCCCTAAATATCGGACATAGAGGAGGCGGCGCGCGAATCCCTGACACATCGACCCGTATTTCGACAGACTCGGGAATTATCCCGCTCGCTTGGCCCGTCGTTCTATATCGGACTGGCGTCGGACGCAAGCAAGCAAGCAAGCAAGCAAGCAAGCAAGCAGCAGCAACCGGCACGATCGGATGAAATGTGTGACACGAGCGCGACAACAATAATCGATCCCGTCCGGTTCAATATGTAATTGCGTCCATCTATCGTTTCGCTGACGGAAGACGAGACGAGGGAGAATCGCGTTCGCAAACAACGCGTCAGTCGACATACGTTATTAAGGACGAATTAAAAATGAAGAGAGAGAGAGAGAGAGGGAGAGAGTCACCATAATCGACATTGCGTACAAGAAATCTTATAACCGTTCGATTACATCGGAAAAAAAGAAATAAAAGAAATATTAATACCTTTGCAGGAAATCCAGAAGTTCATTGTTCGATCTGAAATAAACAAGTTGATTTGATCGAGGAACATTAATCTGAAATGAACGATTTATTTATGACTGACGAGATTGCGTTCAAGCAGTCGCTATTATCGATGTGAAATAATCCTGGTTGCAAAGATATCATATATTTTTTCATCTCAATCGCGAATCATAATTCGGTACGCATTCACGCACCTCTCAGGAAAGCCGCTAAATCAATTCACACCTGTCAACGATCCTGTCTTCCATCAGTTTACAAATGATTCTCTCCCGTTTGAACTGACACTTCCGTGCCCATCATCATCGAGCTCCCGAGAACATTTGGCGACGTCGACGGCAGAACTAAAGGACTCGCGATCGATGGTCGCAGTCGCTCGGTGAGCGCTAGCATCACTTGGCAATGCAGGTGCTGAATAGTCGCTAGTAGATTGAGGTTTGTGTCGATCAGACCGGTAGCCGGCGAGAATCTCTCCTTCTCGGCGCTCTCCGTTTCCTCGACAAGCGGCGTCACAACGGTCTTGGGCTCCGATATCTCAAATGTCTCCCTTCCTGCATTAGCGGCGGCCTTGCTCTTCTCTAGCCTCTGCTGATGCTTTAAGTACGAAGTCGTGATAGGGAGGCTATAGTCGATGGGCGTGTTCTTGGGATCCAGCCCGGGGCTCCAGGGTCTCGCCAACGGCTGACTGGGTTGAGGCGAGGGCGTACGTCCCTCCGGCAGCATTCGCTTCCTTTTCGAGGATGCCGAGCTCCTCGAACTCGCTCGGTCCGATTCCGGCGTCCTTCTCGATTCCGGCAGGGCGTCGGAGTTGGCAAGAAGACCGCTGTTCGTCGGTTCTTTCTTCAGTAGGTTCGTAATGCTCAACGGATTGTACTTTTCCTCCTTGTCCTTTTCGAGTTTATCTGTCGCAGCAACGCCGCCGCCGCCGCCGCTCTTGTGTTGCTTCTGGTGCCTATAATTGTGCAAATTCTTTGCCTCTGACGGCGCATGGTGACTGCTATCGCGCAGCCTGGAATTACTCTGCACCGTCGAGGACGATAATGATGAGGTCGCGAGAGCGGCGTTGCTAGCACCTCGACTCGGGCTCAACGGGGTTGGCGTCGACGCCAACGTCGTAGCCGTGGATTGCGACTGACTATTGGCTATACTCGTGGGACTGGGTGTTCGCGGACGACGTTGGCATTCCGTGCAGCCTAGCAGAAATCGCGTTACCGCTTCTCGGGGTAAGAATGCATACGTTTCGGTAATCTGCAACAGAGAGAGAAAAAAGATCGCATTCTTTAGAGCGGTCCAGATTTTGACAAAATATCCACGATTCTCATTTAATACGTTTATTTTATTTTTTAAAGCATATATTATTATTTTAATTTTAAAAACATTTTTGAATTTATTTTCTATTATAATATAGTTCTCAAAAACAAGGGATAAGAATAGATCAAGCTTGTTGCGGGAAACTAATTTTATACAAAGAACTTTAAGACAATTACGAGTGATCTTCTCATTGTCTTAATCGTATATATTATATATACGGCTTTAATAAGTCGTTAACTGATATTGAAAGTGCAAATGAAGGTATCGGCGAGATCTATCGAGAGATAGCGTGTATTGACCAAATTGTACTGTTTCTCTATGTCTAATTTCTCGTATACATTGCTTCGCGACATTGTTACGTTCGAATAGCGGTCGGTCAGGCAATTAACCAATTCCGCGGGACCGAGGCATCGCGCACCCACGTTCGCGCAATAATACAATTGCAATATTGTCAATTGACGTATTAATGTGCACGCCAACGACCTTTCCCGGCTCTCATCTCCGCGTATCGTCGTCACGTGGCGTCGTTTTACGCGCGACGCCCACTGGGGAAAATTCACGAGCCGGTATAACCGGAACTTTTTGATGTCTTCTGCGAGAGGAGGCGTTCAGCCGGAGGGATGTTCTCCGCCTCTTAATAGGAAACGTTTCTCTCCGAGGAGATGGAGGGGGTGGCATAACTTAATCAAGGAGAAGAGCTGCCTCTTCGCTGCGAGAGCCGAGAAAACCGACGGAGGTTGATGTGTACGTGCGCGTGTATAACTGCACGATTCCACAGGGGTGATGATTCTCGATTTGTCCGAGACTTCATGACGAGATCGCGGGTCGAAAAAAGGGAGGGTCGAGTAGGAGAAAGGGAGAGAAATATCGAGACAACGTACTTTAGATTATTGATATGGCAACTTATCGCGGTTCACCGATACTTTGATTTACACTCGAAAAAGTTGTTGCATTATGATATTTGCAACGCAAAGAGGTAAATGTGTCCAATAATGCAATATACGCTTCAATAATGTAGCATATATATTTAAAAAAAAAATGATGATCACTTTTACTAAACAAATATATCAATCTTTTATGAAAGAATGAATTGTTCTTTCTTCGTTTTTTTATCTTATCCTTTATTTTTAGATCGAAACTTTATAATAAATGTAAAGAGACATAAATAATTTTCATGGATGTGATTTTAATGTTTAAATCACTTTAAGGGAAATTCTAGTAAATGTCGTAACCTTACACATTATACTCGCGATATTACGAGAGGATTGATTTTCTCAACTTTGAACAGCAAAAATCGTAATACGTAACGTGCCAATCGAACACGCGCATTAAAGACGCGAACTGTCAAAGGTGAACTACGGCACCGTGTGTACATATCGGTCAACTCGCAACCCTCTTAGCACGTAATAGCAGCACAACTCGAAATACACCACTCTCGACGCAGCGGCAATAGCGGTGGTATCGAGTTGCGCAACGCGAGCCGTGACATAACGCGGGCTCCTCTGGAGCCGATGAATCCCGCCGCCTAACGCCGACTTGAACGTAAAACAGTTCCACCGTCGCGCGAACGCTCGAGTGTGTGAGTAAGCAGGCAATGCAACAAGTGTCCTGAGGTTTTGAATCACAAGCAGATCGCGGCGTGCGAGAAAGAGAGAGAAGAGAGAGAGAGAGGATGGAAGACCGAAGAGTGGGAGATTGGTCGCAGGGGCCGATGTTAAACGATAGAAAGAGACCACGTGCTGGGGGTGCGGGATAGAAAAAGAAGGACAGAGCGAAAGAACAGATATGATATATCCCGGAGAGAGGTTTACGCGAATGCGCGCCGGAACATGTGAGATGACGTGTGGTATCGAGTGTGGTTCGACGCTTGAACGCCTCGATGCCTTCCTTCGGGAACGGTAAATATCGCGTGTCGCGGGTAACCATGCAAGAATTCATCGCGCTCTGCTGCCGATAGCACTCGAATTCAGAATTCGATCGTTCGCGGATCGGCGGATACTTCGATTAGCGCCGAGTCTAATAGGCATGTTGAAACAAACTGAGATATCCGGTTTATGTGCCAAAAAAATGAATGAAATCGCTCCGCTTCTACCTAAGTTTTTAATTTTTAAGTTGTATATTTTTTTGCAAATTAATCTACACTCTCTAAATTTCTTGGAATTTAATTCTACTCTTTTAGAGCGAGATTCCACTCCAAGAAATTAGGATAGTATTATATACATTTGACATTTAAAAAATTTCGATTCTTTAACTAATAGATGTTAAGAGATGCGGGTTTTGATATTAAATGTATGTGTGTTTCCGATTAGGAGATATTTTTAAAGATAAATATAAATTTTCTACGGTATGAGAGAATTTTCTTACCGTTCTGTAGGTGCGTTTCTGACCTGCATGCTTCCCAGGACGTCCTTCGAGATCGACGTGAACGGCGTGGATAATGTCGAAGAAATTCTCTACAATCGCGACTTTCTTGTATACTTTTCCAAGTGGGACTGTACCTTCGGCACCATTTAACGCCTGTGAACACGATAAGATAAAAGAAATTATATATAATATGTTTGCAATGAATAAATGAATAAATATATTTATATGAAAATAAAAAAACATTGTATTATTGGGAATAACATCAGACGAGAAAGACTATGCTAATGCTTTGAAAGATTGACGTAATCTTTGCAAATGTGAATACGACAGAAACAATTTTCATAAAGGTATATCAAATTTTGTAAACATTTGGATTTGGTGATCTCTTAAGGCGTTTGCCTTAAGAACAAAAGAAACTTTTAATTTTTTAATTAAAAAATTTTTTTCCGTTTTTAACATAAAATCGTTAGGATCGCGCTTTGTTTCTATATGTAGTTTAATCGTAGAAAAGCATTTATTATTCTATTCAATCAATAAAAAGAAAAGAGTTCGCAAAAATAATTTTATCGATAAAAAGCGTTTAGGATCCCCTTAATTTGCAAGCTATACTATGTTCGCCATCTATTGTCGGAGGTACTAGTATTTTCCCTTCAATTTTGTCAGTCGAGAAACGTATTCAGTTCGTTACCAACGTTGATTCCGATTCTACTTTATCGACTACCATCATGTTAGGGAATCTTCAAAATAATAACATCTGCTATCGATAAGGCAGATTTCATTCGATATTTTATTATTAAAAATTATGACATTATAAAAAATATTTTTTGCATTGCTATCTTCTCTCAGCTTTATATATTTGTAACTTTTCTCAAACTGCAAGAAATATATTAAATCGACATGTTACATTGGACATATTATCGTCATAATCTTCCTCCTACGTCATCAATATCTCGTGAAAATCAATATTTAATTTAATTTTATATTTAAATAATTATATCGGATGCACAATCTTAAAGTAAAATTTTTCTCAAAAAATTAATCTTTATTTTTACTCCTAAAAGATTGATAAAATATATAATAGATTATCATCAGAATATCATCCAATATATAATTAATATATGTAAAAATAATGTAGTTTTGTAAAAAATAAAATTGATGTATCAAACGAGAATTTTTTCAATTAAACGAAATTGTAAAGTCTTGGGATTTATTTCACACACTACGTCTTTCATAACAAGTCTTATCGTTCCTCCATCTCGAACACATTAACAAAATTTCTCATTAACCGCGCGAAATTCACTAGTTGATGTTATCCGGACGGGATTGAGAACCGCGGCGTCCCGCGTAATCTTAATTAATCTCGTCCTAAGTACCGGCATCGCCCGCGGGCATGGTCGCGGTCAGATTGTTCCGGCGAACTTTGCGACCTCAAGAAGTTCGGCGCGCATGCGCGACATTATTGTATTTCCCTAAACACCTGTTGAAGGGTAAAGTTGAACTCGTGGAGTTTAGTGCTCGGGCTAAGTGGCTGTGGTCAAGCGGGATAACAATAGCGATGCGTAGCTGATCATATTCGCAAAGCGGGCGATTTTTTTCGCGACAAAACATTGCGTTTGAATTAATAATTTTTTTCGGTACAAAGTACATGCGTATCATCGTGGAACATAATAATTTAATAGATGTAAATAATGTAATTCGTGAGATTTAAACAATATCCTCGATTATCATAGCGGAAGGAATTTATTAACTATCCTAAGTTTGTGCTTTAAAAATTGAAGGGAATGAGTATATGATACAGAACGAAAATGGATCAACAGAAATTAGTCGGTGCTAACATTATCTTGATTATATGTCACGCTTGTGAGCATTTATTTGAAAATTCGTACGTAGAATTGAATAGACCGGAAACCGTCTTATTGGCGAATATATGTAATAATCTAAATGTGACATTTCGCCACTTTCTGACGGACATCATCCTGCAATGAACAAGTCGAAACGCGAAACACCGTTCTATAAAACATATAAATTCCAAATTGATTCTCTTTTTATAAAAAAAATCCGAAATCGTCAATCTCTTTACTTCATTATTTAAAGCACATTCTATAACATGTCGTCGAATGCTCATCAAACTTATTATATAATCATTTTCATATCTTGAAAAACGAAACGTCTTTATGCGATAATTTTCATATTTCGTACAACACAATGAAAAAAGAGTTTGGTTGTTTTTCGATGAAACAGAGAATTACTGGTTGAATCGACCAGAATTCCTTTTACTTAATGCAACAAGAATCTTGGTTGCACAGCAAATCAGTTGTTTATGCTAACCAAGATTGTTGCATTAAAAGGAATTCTGATCGATTTAAACAGTAATTCTCGGTTTCGTCGAAAAATAACCAAACTCTTTTTTCAATACATTAATCAATTTTGAATTAATGAGCAATTTTAAAACCATTGGAATTATTTTATATAACACGCACACGTACATACATATAACTTTCAGATACGATGAACACTGAGTGCATCAGAGGGTTGAAACGCGGAAGTGCGTGCACGCACACGATAGGCGCCCACCAAAGGGGCTCAAAGGACTATCCGGGATAAATTTAGCCTTTTATCCGAGCTACTCTCAGTACTGCTTCGCGTTACACAGTCAAGCTAAGCATCTCACCCTATCTTTGCTCATATGACGTAGATCTACTTCAATAATTTAGACTTTATCTAATGTATCAATGTCTATTCTATCAGCATCACTCTCGATTAAAGAAATATAGAACTGGTTTCAACAGAAAAGCTAAAAAATCTTACATGTCATGAATGTCTTTGTCGAAATAGAAATGCGCAGACTTTACGATTAAAACTAGATCGAAATAATATCGGTCGCAATTCCCGTTCTAGTACGGTCGTTTTTTTTTTTTTTTCATAACTCGCGGAAAAAGATTGCGAAGACGATGGCGACAACGAACGATGAAGAACGGTGGAGAAAGAACGCTTCGCGGAGATGAGAAGCGTTCCTCGAGAAGACGAGGCGAGGATCCAGAATAGAAACGCGTCAGCGGCGCCATAAATCCCTACGAGATGTGTAAGACTCGACGGGGCCAAGTTCGTCGACGGTGTATAGCGGCGAAACCGGGCGCGCAACACGAAAATCCGGGGTATAGCGGCTGTTTTTAAAGCCCCCGTGGACCGCGAGCGAGTTTGCATTTTAAACGAACGCGAACGTTGCCGCCGCGGCATGGCAGAGCGCAATGCCGAGGGGAGAAAACAGCGCGACACGGCGACCGGCGAAGCGGATTAAAAAAATTCACGAGGGAGTCTCGCGCCGCGAAAATCTCGTGCGCGAACGAGAGACCGAGAGAGAGAGAGAGAGAAAGCGAACAGTCACGTACCGGGTGGTCCGGAATCGTTTCCTCTTCCGGCGTAGATAACGGATACACTCGGCAACGCGAAAGAAGCACCGAGGAAGAGAGCTCGGCTCTGTCGTCTCTCGCTGCCGAGTACTTTCGAATGTTTCCGTTCTCGAGATATCAACGAGCTATCTAAATGTCTGAAAGTTTTCCGTGAACTCCGTTTTCACTCCGACGAAATGCGTCGTTCACGGACTATCGGGAGAGATAGAAAAAGTTTAATGGCAATATGCTGCAAATATTTTATATATTTTATAAGTTATATATATATATTTTTTTTACTGCAATTTTACTCCCTCTTTCTTCCATAATCGCACTAATCAAAGAACGAAGGAGAAAAATGACCTTCGCGACATATGTCATTAGTTCTCGGAGCTCGGAAATGTCTTCGCTACAACCGCTCGCTACTTACACGATAATTTCGCGAGATCGCAAAGAGATCGCGAGCAACCGCCAGCGGCTATAAAACACGATCCGCGAGTTTGGTCTCGCTCGGAGAGTGCGTATCAATGAGCCGAGGACGACCGCTCTGCGCTAGTCTCGGCTATTCAAACAGTACCGAAGCGGCGTCGTAATAACGTTGCATAATAATGATACTAGGAAGCAGCGGGAAAGTAGCACGGCATCGTTCATGTATATGCGCGCGCGGACAGGGGAGGAGAACGACCATTAAATATTCTCTCAACGAGGTCGGATTACCTCCATTTCACCCGGAGCCAAGCGACGATGATAACTACAATGGCAATATGACGATCCGACGGACAGGCCTAACCGAGCCAGCAATACCGAGAAGTCCTGGTCGCAGTTTTGCTGGCACAACAATCGCCGAGCTTAGGATATCAAGCCCTCTCTTCGGGATCGTTTCTTCGACGAGCCGGAGGCGTGTGATTGGGTTAGTTTGGTTTGTTGGGACGGTCGAGACCGGGCCACCCAGTAGCCATTTAGATAAACGAGCGGCCCCTGTTGAGTGCCGCGGGATGCCAGCGCCGAGAGAAATCCGGAGAAGAGGTTTGAGAGAATGCGCGATAGGAGAGAGAAGAAGATACGATGTCGTGTTAACGACAGAGACTTGCGAGAAGAAAAGCTCTCTGGGTCTGAACCACAGTCATACCCGGTATCAGAGGAGAAAAAGTATTCGGGTTCGGATGACGGAACAAAGAGACGTGACGAGACCTACGGTGGTTCGCTCTTCGAGAGTCGCCGGCTTCTCTCGTCGGAAAGAGAGAATCGAATTTCTTTCGGAATTTTGCTGTGTCATAGTGATTGTGGAATTTTCCATTAACAGTTAAATAAATAAATTAAAAATATGTATGTTCCTTTTTTATAACTGATTATATGCGATTCCTGTGAGAAGCGAAAAGATGAAAACATTTTCAAATTTAGAAACAAATAACAACTACAATGCGTCTCAAGTAATTATTGTATTATTAACAGAAATCTGAAATGTGTGTGTGTGTGTTTGTGTTTGCAATGTGAAAAACGAAGCAGATACAAAAGAATTACAAATCAACCCCATTGTCACATTATTACAGTTATTGCAATTATAAAAATGTCATGTAGATAAAGATATTTTAAAAATTAAGGATTTCATGCAAAATATTCCTGACAATGATAATTGTTCTTGACATGTACGAGTATATGAAAATATTCCGCGATATGCTTTGTCGAAATATTTCGCGTCGGCGTATAATACCCTTATAATCTAAAGGCAGATATTATATAGAAAAGAGAGCCGGATTTCGATATTGGGGGCGGAGAGATATCGGTTTGAACCGCGAGTAGAGACGCAATATCGAATCCATCCTCCGAAATCGCTCCGAAGCAATTTCGAACTTCTCCAAACGGCCATGGGACTTCTTTGGTAACTCGAGTCACCGAGCAGCGCGGAAATAATTCACAACAATCTCTCTCTCTCTCTCTCTCTCTCGTGTGTGTTGCGGAAACAAAACGCACACATACGATTGATGTCGTTTCATATTATTGACGATACAATTCCCGACTGCCGCGCGAAATCGCACTACGCTAATCACGGTCGCTTTTTTTTTGTTTACTGACAGCGATTTTTCCCGCGGCCGTTTTATTCGCGCTTTTTAAATCCAAAAGCACCGACTGTGGATTTTTCCGATACCTCTCTTGGTACATCCCGCGAACCGCGTTATCGAGGTCATACCCACCATAAAGCGTCCCATTAGCTCCGGGCGTACTCACGTTACACCCACAAACTATGCTACAGATCGATACAGAAAAATGCGAGCGGAACTTTCTTCGCATCGTCCGTTCGAATTGCACACATTTTAGCGCATCCACTTATCTTCCGGCATCTTTCGAAACTTTATGTCTCTTATCTTTCATTTAAACAGATACCTTAATCGAGAAAAGAGATTACTCAATTTTATCGTAATAAAGACAAATAAAACGGAGATTCACAGAATTATTGATCGAAAACCCTAATAATTGCATCCGACGTTAAAATTATTTATCACAATACGCGCGCGTTTTATCTAAATGACACAGAGAGAAAATCCATCCTCCGGCAATAATCGTGGGATGCAATTAACATTATCTTCCGTAAAATGCAATTTAGACTCAGTGTGCATTAGCCTCTTCGCGGCAATATTTTTCGGCCGATAAACGAAGAATGAAGAACGGTTTTCCCGAAAAACTCCATTTCCAGCACTTTCGTCAGTAACGGGGACCGCTTTATCGCGATCGTAGCTGTCATAAAGTGTCCCGGCACCTTCTTGGAATGCCGGACGAGTTTCGGGGGCGGCGACGTCAAGGGAAGGCCCCCCTTCTCTGTCGGATCCCCCCCCCTGTGGAAACGCAAGAGGGAAACTTTCATCGCTCTCTCGGCCGACCCTAACTGTCCACTCGTAAAACCACTCGTCGTCGTCGTCCGTCCGAGTGGCTCCTCGTCGCATCGCTAACGACAACGACGACGACGACGACGACGACGACGATGAAGCGCGCGAATCGATAAGAGAGGAGGTAGGCAACGGCAACTCACACCAGTATGCCGACCAGAACGGCCCGTGACCGGAAACCGATCGCGCGCCGATCGCGTAGCCAATCATCCGAAAAGCCGCGTCCGCCACGCTTGCGAACCGAACGATCCCGGAAAACCGGAACGTCCGACCAGAAATGCCGCCCACGACCCGTTGGAGACACCTCGACGAGATTGCTTCCAACTCGAGATAACGATCGCAAATTTACGCTTGATGCTTCCCGAAGTTATTGACATTCATTTTTACGATTTAGCAATTTAGGCTCGTATACGCATATTTCTACAATTTTTTGTAAGATTCTCATTAATTTCGTCTATATGGTGTCTGGTGAAAATACAATTAATCGATTAAAATTGGAAGCCTTATGCAAAATTTCATAACAATTTCTTATTTAAAAATTTTTCTCTATACAATTTGTCGTGACACCTAAATACCTTAAGATTAACTAACACAGATCAATGTATCAAGTTGGATCCTCGTTGAATTCGTCATGCTTTATTTTCGGTAGACGACGCGTCTCATTGAATGAGTCTAAGTTGCACGGTGATGTGATTAAAATGAATGAGCGGAATACCGGCGCTCTAACACGTTTAATTGGCGGTCGAATAATTATAACCGATGGGTAGTATCACGCTTGCGTAACCCGGTGTCACGAAATATCAGATGACCGCGACGTTAAAGTCGAGCCGACGTGTGGCATGAACGAACGGGCGCGTTTTATTACAATGTTATTACGTTTCATCGTGACGTTTTGTACCATCACAATGACGATGCGAAATATCAGCATTTAACTCATCATTCTCGCATTTTATCGAACGTACTATCACTTTCATGGTTCATGGTCCTCCTAAAAAAGTAACGCAATCTTAATTTCTTCATTAGCTCTCTACTTGGTTCTCGCAATGACTAATGTCACATTAATCGTCACTAATGTAGTACGAGTATGTTGTATAGTGAATTTTGCATCAGTATGCACGTCCCGATTAAAAATGATATCAGACATTCCGTAAATTAATACTATACTGTAATAATAATTGATATTATAAAGATGATGATAATTTAATAGATAAAAAAAGAGAGGAATTTTGCGAGGGAAAAAAATATACGAACGTATCGGTTAATTTTCCATCTACGCTATAATAATTCTCTCGCTGCGGTTTATTATTTCGCTCTGAATCGCGTCGAGAGAGTAGGGTCACGCTAAACTGTCATCCGATTCCCGACAAGAAGACGTCGCGTTATCGGCTGTTCTCTCTCTCTCTCTCTCTCTCTCTCTCTCTCTCTCTCTCTCTCTCTCTCTCTCTCTCTCTCTCTCTCTCTCTCTCTCTCTCTCTCTTTCTCCGTGTACCGTCATGCTGACGCAAAGTGAAACGAAGCGCGGTCGCGTATCTTCTTCTTCCCTCCCTTCAACACGTGAAGAGAGATCACGATCCTCCATCTATCTCCTCGTGGCTCCCAGTCTGCCACGGATCCCCCGTTGCTCGTCGCGCATCGACCGCGGAACGAGAAGGACGGAATCTCGAACCCGATATAGCGTATGTGCGAGGAACTTTCAGAAGAGCTCTCTCTCTCTCTCTCTCGTTTGGCATACGTATATGTATGTATGCTCTTGGTGCCGGACACGGTAACACATTCTCGACCTTGAGAAACCACGACGATCGTACGCATATGTGGTCGCAAAGTGCGCGTATGCAGAACTCGGAGAATCGGAGGAAGGAGGAAAAGAAGAGCCCGGATCCAGCGTCGAAGAGACTTGACAGCGAGCCTAAACGGAATAAATTATCACGACGACGGCGACGAGCTCGCCCCCTCTCGATCCTTCGCTCTAAGAACGGATGCCACCCTCCCGGCACAAAGATTCATATCTGACTCGGGAAGCCCTCCCCCCCAGCTGCGCCTTCGAACGGGACCCTAAGCCTGGAGCGGGACGGGCAATACTTGTCCAGCCTGTCGGCGGACCAAACTTCGGCATTCTCTGACTCTATGCCTCTCGTCGACCTCTCTCTCTCTCTCCCTTCCTCTCCGCCGTTTCATCAGCTCTCTCTCACCCTCGCGGCTGCTAAACGCGTTTCCCCTCGCTCTCGCGCAGGCGTCGCTCGGAGCCGCCTGCGGTGTCGGAACGGAGTAAGCGGGATAGTCGGAGCTTCAAGAGAGAACGATGTAAAACGGGGAACACGAGTGGGAAGTTGTTGGCGCGAGGGAGAGAGCGTGAACGTGCCGGGTGAGGAAGGAACGAGGACGCGACAGACTGGAAGCTACGAGGAGATCCTACACACTCAGAGAGCCCCGAGAGGGAGAAGGAGGAACGGGACGGGGAGAAAAAAGAATACCACGTCGGTGCGACGAAAGTAGTCGACGGCGTGTGTCGGCGGTGGAGAAGGAGAGAATCTCCGGAGATTCCATGCATGGAGAGCCGTGGAGAGGCCAGCCAGACCGGGCCTTGTTGGTTGCACGGAAGGCAGGCAGCTGCCAGTCGGCTTACCACCGCCGCGCATTATACGAGAGACCAGAGATAGAGAGAGAGAGAGAGAGAGAGAAAGAGAGAGAGAGACACACTTTCCAGAGGGAGGGGTAGCGAGAGCGCGTGAAAAGAGTCGACCGGCCCGTAAGCCTCGTCGCCGCTCCGTAAAAAGCGCGCGCGCTTAAAGAGACCCGACTGCGTGAAACCTAAATCATGCGGGGAGAGAACCGCGTTATGCCGAGACCGTTCTCTCCATCTCGGTCCGCCGGCTAATATAATATCCAGCGACGCCTGGAATTGCGATAAACCCCGTCGCGCCGCACCGCACCGTCGCGTCGCGGCCCGCCGGCTCTAATTAGCGGCTCCATATCGGAAATCGATGCCGGCGTGGCCGCCGCGCCGCGCCGATATAGCACTCTCGCGGTCGATTAAGAGCGCGTCTCGGCAAAAGGTAAAGCGCGAGCGGCTACTCGTCATCGTCGCGTGTCGTCTATTTCTATTTCTTCGACACGTGTCAAAATCGCCCGCCCCAGCAGCCTAATTAGCGTTTCGAAACCGATATGCGCGATATAACGCGAGTGCTCTTGGAAATTAACTGCGTCACAATCTTCTTTTTTATACTTCTATGCTTGTATTTTATCGAAAAGGTTGCTACTTTCCAGCAGAGAGAGAGAGAGAGAGAGAAGCAACTTGTTACATATTTTTCGAATTAACGGCTTCATATCGAATAATATTCCAAATCGATTAAGAATGTATTCCCATCGTAGATTTTGTATTTTTTTTCGACATATTTTATCGAAATATCTTGGTGTGGCCTGCAGATACTAATTAGTAGCTACATATTGGAAATCAATGTTGAGTTGACCAACGATATATTATTATTCATGAGTGACAGCAGCTTTGATGCGATGCTTGTAATTAAGTATCAGATTCATCTATATTTCTATTTCTTAGGGTGAAATTTACTTTTTCGTAATACAACAGCTTAGATAAATACATCGGATTAAATGTTATATCCTCATAAAACGCAATAAATCACAGAAATGAATCACTATATTAGGTAACGATAGTTAAAAGTCTCTCCAATATTGAAAGTTTGAACAAAACGGAAGAATATTTGTTTCGCAGATACAATCTGCGCGAAGCCAAAGTTTCCGATATGAGAACGTTAATTGAATCGAGCGAATTGAATAGCATCGCCGGATGATTTGCAGGAGTCAACGGAGTCATCCGCCGAAGGAAGGAAGAGTCGCGAACTCTCAGATTGTGTCTGGTACGGATGAATTCGCAACGGAACCTGGAACGGTACCAGGAAGTTTCCGACTACGGAGTCCGCCGTTTCTTTTCGAGCCGAAACATTTAGGACCGAAAGTTTACGGTAATGCGGTAGATTCTCGCGATGCGCCAGCGGAGAAATCCGATCATCCGATTAGTCATCGAAAGACATCGAAAGCGTTACATGCGCATTATCCTAGATAATGTCGATGCCAGCGAATATTTCGGAATATTTTTGATTGGACTGCGGGATTATTCGAATTAATATTGCACCAAGAAGAGTTAATTGTCGAGAAAATAAGTCATAGATTCTAGATGCGCGAAATTTTAATTATTTATTAGCCACTTGTCTATATCGATCTGCTTTTTCTGACAGATGAATACTTAAAAGGGGGAAGTAAGACAGTTTTATATACACGTCAACAGTGTCATCGATTTCTGATGAGAATGGAATTCTCTAAAATTGCTTTTTATCTATGATAGTAAAGTCAGTGCCATCGGTGCAATCTTACCCTATCTTACGGTACTTAAAAGCAAAGTCAGTTGGCAGCTGGCGGTTTCCCAGCAGCCGTCGATAGCGAATCACGAGGGACGGGTTCCCGTTGTTCAACCCCGATTTACGTGAAAACGCCGGCGGGGCGACAAACGTATTACGGAAGTGACCGCGCTTCTGTCCTCTCTGCTCTCTCGTTCTTTCTATGTTTTCCTCGCTCCTCTCTCCCTTACTTTACTCTCCGCCTCTCTCGTTCATCAAGCGGGTGCGTGTGTTTGCGTGTCCTCCTATGGTCAACGACAAAAAAAAAGAGCGAAAAAGAGGAGAGGATCTCCACTGTGGTGCGAGCTCGCGTTTCCACCCTCGTCGACATTGGAAGCCGGAGACCACGGGGTAGAGAGCACGATCCGCAGTCAACGCGAACGATATAAGCCCCCTCTCGTCCACCCCCGCAGCGCTCTCTGTCGCCGTCTGTCTACCCGGTTCAGCCCTCCCTTCCTCGTCCCACCCCGGAACACCCTCCCGAACCCCCTAGCGTCGTCCGTCCTCTCTGTCCGCCTGGCGTGTCGGATTTCTGTTTGCGTTACCGTGTCACGCATCGAGCCTCGTCGCTTCGAATTCGACTCTCTCTCTCTCTCTCTCCGCGTCACACACGCTTTCCCATCCGACGTACGTGTGTAATCCAGGAGCGTCTCCCTCTCTCTCTCCAGCGAGACAAGCCGGCTAATAATTCCTTATTGCCGTAAATCGCGAGAACGCTCGTCAGACCGCTCGTTCACCGGCTCGTTCCAAACGGATTTTCGATAAAGTGAGTCACGAGTGCGATTACGTCTCGCGATATTCCGCGTCGACGCTCGTCGATATTTTTTTAATCAGTGCGAAATAGCGCTTGCGATTTCTCGCAAAATTAGATGCGACATTATAAGCTTCGTCGCGAGAAAGATTTTTCTTTAAATTGTCACACGTTTACATTTTTATATATATTTCATTAAAAAATGTAATTTATGGATATGTACTAATTTCCCTTTCTCTCGAAATATTTCATCGCTATATCCGACGATTGCTTTGATTTCAAAGATATTCGTGAGATCGACGAGCGAAAGCTCGACGCGTGTACAATCTTCAATCTTCGTTTTAATTATTGAATTACAAATGTAACGCACGGGAGTGGATGTCTATCGCGGGATTAAAGGGCACGAGTCATCCCATGAGTACACGCCATAAACCCATCACCCGTATAATACGCATAGTCGATACACATGTACGTGTGCAAGTGTGTATAATATACATATATGCAACGGTTAAACCGTTGAAAGTTGCTCTCATTTATGTCATTTTATTATAACCGCGCCAATCAATTACAGCATTAATATCATTTCGCACCCAGTTTGATCAGACGCGAAACCCGGGCGGCAACCCGAACAAGACGGGAAATTATTACACGCGTCCACATAATATGCGTATGATCGATGAAAAAAAATATAAAACGATCGCAGTTATCAGCAGTTCTAAATAGAATGTTCCCCACGATGTAGATCTAACTCGCGCAATCTATTTCTAGCGAAATCTATCTGAAAAGTCGATACGAGAGAATCAAGGAGAGTTTACACAGATAAGAGAAAGAAACCGAGACGTCCGATACGTAAACGGATCCTTCGCTCCCTATTCGCACAGCGACCATAATTGAGAAGCCGAGATGTGGGAGCGCATTTTGCGCGGACTAGCAGTATCGCGCCGGAAATATCCAGCCGGCGCCTTGAATAGGGAAAGTCGACGCGCGATCATCGGGCGTGTTCGGTGCATCCAAGTTGCGCAGCTTCGGAAGTGGCTTCGCCTATATCTCGTTATCCGGTCTCAGGGATCTCTCGCTCTCGCTCTCTCCTCTCCGATAAAACGGTAGCTGTTGCGCGCCATTCGCGGCATGCGCAGAGAGAAGGAGAGAGATAGAGAGAGGATTCTCGCGTGCGCGGCGAGTCGCATGATACGTACCGACACGGATTCCCGGGCACGGGATACTCAGGGGGGAGGGAGGGGGGAGGTTCCGCTCGCGCATGATTTGAAAAGTTGATGGAAACGACTCGGAAGATGTAAAAGCCGCAACGCGCGCCTCATCTCCGCAAAAGGCCTCGGCTATCCGTCTATTCGCGCGCGCTGGCGCAATGCACATTTCGCTTCTCTTTTTCTTTCCCTCTTACTCTTACCGCGCGTCTCTCTCGCCGCAGCATCAGCATCACTCGCTTGTACTCTACGCCGCGCGCTTTGTTTTTCCGCTTTCCAACGTTATCGCGGCTTTTATGCTCGACGTTACGATACGACCGCCGCGAGACGGTCAACCTTCTGCGGAAAAACAGTATAAAAATGAAATAGAAACCGCAATCGAATTGTGACGGAACAAACGAGACAAAGAGAGAGAGAGAGAGGGTCACATATGTACGATCGGATATATTTTTTGTCTTATTTTTGTTTTTATCTCAATTATGCAGACATGTTTTTACTTTTGCGAGTAAAAAACAAATTAGAATTTATATAGGACTAAGATTTTAATAGGTGACGAAAAATGTGACGCGCGACGATTGGAATAATAAAAAAAGATGAGAAGCTATTTGTTCCTGCGAGACCATTTGATCTCTCGATCGTTTCATGGATTAGGCACATTAGATGATCCGTGGAATAGCTTCCTATCTTCGAATAGTCGGTTGCATCGATATGTGATGCCGTTGCGCTGTCACTGGTATATACAGGGTTTTCCGGAAAGTAATGCGTCGCATTTTTTTAAAAAAGAATTTATTGATCGCATAGGTAAAACAACTTAAAATTGTTCGAAGTATGACCCTTCTGCGTCAATACATTTTTGCCAACGCGATTTCCATGCGTCATAAGATTTCTGGAACTCCTTGACTGGGATGCTGTTCAGGGAGGCCGTCGAAGTAGCTTGTACGTTGTCAACCGACTCGAGCTGTTGTCCTTTGAGCTCCCTTTTCAGCCGAGGAAATAAAAAAATGTCCGCCGGGGCCAAGTCGGGACTGTAGGGCGGCTGCGGCACCGTTGCCACACCGATCCGGGTCAGGTAGGCCGTAATAACAAAGGCGGTGTGAGCCGGCGCGTTGTCGTGATGGAGTTTCCATGAAGCGCGGATCTCCTTTCGGACGCGGGCGATCCTGTGATTCAGTCTCTGAAGCACTTCCTTGTAAAATTGAGCGTTGACAGTCTGGCCGGGGGGTACGAATTCATGGTGCACTATCCCCTTTGCATCAAAAAAAACAATGAGCATTGACTTCACCCGGGACTTGCTCATGCGAGCCTTCTTCTGGCGCGGCGACGACGTCGTGTGCCATTCCGCACTCTGCCTCTTTGACTCCGGATCGTACTGAAAGACCCATGACTCATCCCCAGTGATAACGTTGTTCAGGAAATTGGGATTATCTGCACAGAGTTGCTTGAGTTCTTCACAAACTTCCACTCGGTGTTGCTTTTGCGCATCGGTCAACACTCTGGGCACAAGTTTTGCGCAAATCTTCCGCATGGCCAAGTCTTCCGATACAATCTCGTGAACAATCGTTTTCGGCAAGTTCAATAATTCCGACATTAAGCGAACATTCATTCGACGGTCTGAATTCAATAATTGGCGCACACGAGTCACATTGTCGTCCGTTCGCGATGTTGACGGGCGTCCTGCGCGGGCCTCGTCGGCGACCTCCTTCCGACCTTCTCTAAACATCTTGTGCCATCTGTTTGACTGCGATTTGGAAAGGCAATCGTCCCCGAAAACTTTCTTGAGCATTTCAAAAGTTTCCAGCGGCGTCTTGTCCAGCTTCACGCAAAACTTTATCGCATAGCGTTGCTCTATCGTTCTCTCCATCACAAGTTCGACGCGACCACTAAGCAGAGGTTCACAGAATAAGCCGTCCTAACCCTCCAAGCGCATGGAAACAATTGAGCGACCTACCGTTGGAAAGCTAAGGGTACCCCCCTTCCTCCCCAACCGGTCCCATCGCTCTGCGATGTATAGTCGCGTCACAAAAAAATGCGACGCATTACTTTCCGGACAAACCCTATAGCTGTTGCTAGGTATTACGATATCTGATTGCATACAGGTCCCTCTGGACTTACGGCTGATCCACCAGTGCAGACTCGTATCGATCTGTACGTAATATCGGTGGATCCGAACTGTCTTTCCGCGGATTTTAAATGCCTCTCTCTCGCTTTCTCTCTCCCTTTCAGCATCGACAAACTCGCTACAATCGTCCGAAACGATAACAGCAACACTTTAAATACCCCAAAGTTTAACAAACTCTACGGTCGCTTCCGTTTTCAGCTGCATTGTATTTATTTCATGCGTCGGAAAAGTTTCTTTTAGCGAAAAAAATATTTGATGCGGAGAGAGATTGTATAGGGTGAAAAGAGAGCGCGCGTTGCAAAATGTTCCGCTTGATATTTTTACATAGATCGTTTCCTCGTTCCGCTACATTTGCCTGCATTATTCGCCGGGAACTGTTGTACACGTTGAAACGCAGCGCAGCGCGCATTTTCCCTAAATGCAAAAAATTTCTAATTTCTCCCTCCCTCCCTTCCGGTGTGTATAAGTTCGTTTACTCGTTAGCATTTAGACCATGACAAAATTTAATCAAGTTTATCACCCAAGTCCATCTCGCGTTCAATGAACTCGAGAGAGAATCGTTTCGCTCGCGAGTCGCAAAGTCGGTCGATCATTTTCGCAGGGAGAAAAAAATAGAAAAAAAGAGAAAAAAAAAATCCGCGAAAAATCGCGACGTCAGTTTTCAGTTTTCGTGGTCTATGGTACGCGATAGTCGTGCGATTTGGCGGCGCGATCAATCACCGTTCTCGGTAGCCGGTTGCAGCTGCTACCGCGGATGCTGTCGCTGCTACCGCTGCCGCTGCTAGTAGATGGTGCGATATCGGACGGCGCGCATGCATGTGGGAGTATGTCATTACCGTGACGCCTAGGCAGCGCGACGTGGCGCATTGTGTTCGAGGCCGCGACGGCGGCGGAGAGAAAGAAGCGGGCGGAGGGAAAGCCGACGAAGGAGGGGAGACCGGCGCGGCGCGGCAAAGCCGAGAGGGAACGATGACGAGAGCGGGCTGCGCGTGCGCGCGGGCGTGTGTGCGTGCGCCTCATTAACCAGACGCTCGCGTTCGGCATTCTAGCGAGAGAGAGAGAGAGAGAGGTAGGGAAAAAGGGGAGCGCGGAGGGGAAAGAGACGAAGAGGACGAGGCGCTGTAGGCCAGGCAGGGTCGAGCACGAGGCCGGGCCAAGCCAAACCGCCGCTTTGAGCCAAGCTCTGAATTTTGCGTCTCTCGCTTTTTCTTTTCTTTTTTTTCCCTCTCTCTCTCTCTCTCTCTCTTTTTCTCTTCGTTAAATAATTCCGTTCTTTTTCTCACTCCCCCAGCCGCTTTCGCGCAACCCCTTTTTCCCGAACCCCTCCGCATCACCACGCCCGGCTCTTTTCCCGGCTTGGCTTCTCTGTATCGGCGAATCGGCGACACACCAGCTGGCCGATCGTGGCCACTGAACGGTCCCGCGAACGGCACGATGATTATACTGGGTGTACCCGAGGATCACGTACGCCCGTTCACCCGAATCGATCGTTTGGAAAGAGGGATTCAGCGTCGATCCAGCAGCGGCGTTTTACAATAGCCGTTGTCCCGGATATATAGACTCCCGAGATTGTACATATATTTAGAACTTGCTTTCCGGCAAATCCCGAACGTCGTTTTTATTTGATCATCGACGACGTCGCTAGACCAACCAGTTTCGATCATTTCCATTCCTAATCTGTCGTTAACGAGAGTACGCGAAAGTCTCGATCGAACGACCCTTCGCGCGCATCGCGTTAAAGAGCATCCTTTGCATCCGCTTCGATTTGGGTACACACTCTAGACTGTAGAACGGAGCTTTCCTTCTCATGCACGAAGCCCTCTATTCTCGTCGAGCTCGCTCGCACGCGATGGATGTTTCTTTCTCCCTCCTCTCTCTCTCTGCTCCAGCTCTTTAGCTTAAAGCCAGGCTGCCGCGACTACCGTGAGTTTTACGACCCGCCGCGGCGGCGGAAGTTGGAAATTTCGCACGTTAAGGTAGACGCGCGGGACGGGGAAACGGTTGGAAAGCACCGAGGGACGTCGGCGGGTGCGACCGCGGAAAAGTTAGGAAGATAAGAGCGAAGGCGACGGCAGAGTGGCTCTCGCACCCGCCGCCCACCTCGTGTCGCCTGTCTCGCGATAGTGCGGGATTAATTCGGTCGAGAGAGAGAGAGAGAGAGAGAGAGACGACAGCCAGGGGTTCGCACCTCGGGGTTCAACCCGAGGTACGAGGCAAAGTGCGAGAAGGAGAACGGAAGGACGCGTTTAACGCCTGGGGGATGAATCCAATTACACGCAAACCTCGCGCCTACGACCCATTACGTCGTCCCGCCGTCTTTATCTTACACTCGGGGAGAGTGAGCGAGTTCTTCTATTTCTTCTATTTTTTCCTCCTTTTTTTTCGCGCGGTTCGCTACGTCCGTACAGGCTCTTCGGACCGTGGCCAGCCGGTGTACCGGCTCTTTTCCGGACGCGGTGCATACGCTTCCCGTTCTTCTCTCTCTCTCTTCTTCTCACGGTTTCTCCTTCTATACACACATACATGCATTTCGCTGCTTCCGTTGCTCTTTATCTCGACCGCCGCCGCCACCGACGACTCCCGGCGCTTCTAACTCGCTTATACGCGGCGGATTTGCGGCGCATCCGTTTTATCCGAGTTCGCTCTCTCTCTCTCTCTCTCTCTCTCTTCGCTCTGCGATTTCTCATCACATCGTCGGCCACTTGTTTTTCCCTCCCTTTTTCTCTTTTACTTTTTTTCCCTCCCGTTTTCCTTCCTCCGATTTTCTCCGCATCTCTCTCCTCTCGTTTCATCCGTTTCCTTCTCTTCCGCTCGTATAGCACCCACACATACGGACGTGTACACGCACGTGCTCTTTCCCTCAGCTTTTCTACCTGCCTGCCCGTTCGCGTTCTAACTGGCGCTCGTATTTTAGCGTTCCGTCCCCCCTCTTCTTCTTCCCTTCGTCGTTCTCCTCCCTCATACCACGTCGGCGAAGCAACAAATTCCGCGACCCTCCAATTACCCCCGGGGTCGGGGAGTTTCGCCCGGCCGTTTTTAGATTTAAATGTCCGTGCCCCGACTTCTTTCATGGCGCCACGAAACGCCGCCGCCGCCTGGGAAATCGATGGTCCCGTCGCCCTATGTGGAACTCGTTCGCGCCAACTCGCTCCGCTAGTGGATCGAATGACGACGGAAAAGGGATCCTAAGCAAAACGACCGAATTTCCACGCGTTTTCATTCCTAATCGTGCTCGTCATTTTTCGCGCTCGTCATTTTTCGTCGCAATCGGTTAATTATATATTATTGATTTTTATGCAGCGTGGTGTTCCGAGCTTGGCGTTTCGAATGGATCTTGAATATTTGAATTAAATGACACACTTGACGAGATAATGCTTCATGTATTTTTACTCGCGTTCTTTTTAAATAAATTGATCTCCGTGAAATATTTTACAGGCGTAGCTGCTCGTAGCGGCTCTTAATATCTTCAAGTGTCGTGAAAAGTCATAAAAGTGGCTTCAAGACATGGTACTACATCAACGACTTTCGTTAATACAACGACGACGACGTTAATATTTCTTATAATTTAATTGGGATATTTTGAAAACGATCTCTAAATTAAACGTCTTACTATTAAAATATTCACGATATAATCCCTTCGTAATTTTGCGCTTCATTTTTCGCCACGTTAATTAATTAATAACGAAACACGAACGCGTAGATCTTGCATTTCAATCAGTGATCGTGCAAGTATATATTTTCTCTGAAATGCGGAAAAATTTGTTTTTTTTTTTTTTTCAATATTAAATTGGTAGTCAAACATATTTTAGCTAGAGTGTAAAAATAAAAATCGCAGTATATTTTCAGAATTTGTAATATCGAAACAAAAATTCAATACGCTGCGAAAACACAGAGAGCTCGAGATGGGAAGGTCAATATTTCTCTGATCCGCATTTCGAATTAGGTATTTCGGGAACAAAG
This sequence comes from Nylanderia fulva, assembly GCF_048542155.1. Taxonomy (NCBI): domain Eukaryota; kingdom Metazoa; phylum Arthropoda; class Insecta; order Hymenoptera; family Formicidae; genus Nylanderia; species Nylanderia fulva. Next base: position 375,132 of record NW_028190488.1, read on the forward strand.
ATTTTTTTTTTTTTTTTTTTTTTCATTTCTCGAGAACGGATTACGTAGGAATTCGTTGAAAATCACCGGCTGCGTGCGGACTCCACTAGCGAGCGATCTGCGAGTTTTCGCTCGTTTCACGCTGGGCTGGGTGAAAGAAAACGAGCGAAACGGGCCAACCTAACCGAGAGTACCAGTCGGCGGCCGAGAATTCGAAGAAAGTTCTCGTCGCGGTCGGTTAAATGGTCGAAGAAAATTGCGGCGCGCCTCTCTCGTCGCTCCGTTTCATTTCGCGACGACGGCGGCGGCGACAGATCGGCGGGCGTATCGATCGCTCTTGTCGGCGGCATACAACGTGCCGACGAAGGAATAATATCTCACCGCCGCGGGAGCGGTCGCGCGCGGTGCGAAAATCGATCGTGTCGCGATGGTGAAGTCCATCCGGAACGGCCCGGCCCGCTTATCCCGCCGGCGGATCAAAAAGGAAAGAAGCGGAACGTCCGACTCACGCGGCGCGCTATCTGACGGAACAATCGATATCGTTGTCGAGGGAGATAATTCCGGACGGCGGTGCCGAGACAAACATTCGGGGGTCCCGATAACTATGCGGAAGAGGATTCGATCTATGGCGCGCGAAGTGGCAACGTTCAAAAAATCGTAATCACGTGGAATATAAAAAGTATAGTCCTCCCTTTAAAAGCTATATACCAATTTCAATTCCTTCGGTCGCGTTCATGTGTCGTTATATCACAACATTTTTTCGTAGACTCGTCACGTTTCGTTGATAAAGCGACAAAATATTGAACAGAGATGAAAAATTAAAAAAAAAAGATCATGCTTTGTCACGTGCTTTCACCAGCGCGCGATTAATCTTCTAGCGTTTCTCGACATTCCAAAGATTCTTACGCTACCAAAAAATTTGAGCAGGCGACAAAGCTTGATAACCAAATATATCTTTCATTCTTATCGCATATCTTTCGTTCGATATTTTGTCGCTCCATCAACGAAAACGATGCTTACGAGAACAGCAACGAGAACGAAACTTACATTGCTGCATGCTAAAAAAAATTATACTTTCGTGTGCGATTACGATTTTTCGATATTGCCACATTGTACGCTACAGATTTAATCTCGTTAATTTTCTGACAGACCTCCCATATACATATACATACGCGCGTTATCGTTTAAACATTTTACACGGATCGTCTCGCGATAACGCGGAAGTATGGGATAAGGCGTTATCGGATATCGATTTGTTCGACGAAGGAAAAAAAAATATAACGTCCTATTATCAAGCGATCATGTATAGCGATTATAGCCAATAGGCGCAAAAATACGAATTTGACGGTGCGTTTTCTCGCCGGTGTTAAAAAAATAACCGCGCGCGCTTAATCGAGCTGCGGAATAATCGCGGCCGTAATTTTCGAGCGGCGCGTTTTATCGCGAAACCCGATCCATAAATGCACGGTTAATTGCCCCGCTCGAGTGATTAGTTCGACGAACAGGCACGCCGCAATCGCTGCCTACGCACATGGTCGCACACCGTCGACAGATTTGCGGAAATTGTTGCCTGGGCTTTGGCATTTCGCAGCCTTTCAATGTATTCCAGACGTGACGCCGCTATAGGCAAAGCCGGCCCGGATCAAAGATTCGAAAGATATGTCGGGATTTTACTTGCCTTAATGAAGAGAGCAGCACGACGGATCGATTGTGGGAGTTGGATCCCATACCTTTACCGGGTCACGTGCAGACGAACAAACACCGGGAAGCCCATAGGCAGCCCAGGGAGGAAGGAGAGGAGCGACGGCATTATCGAAAATCCGCACAGCGAGAGTAGAAAGAGCACAATGGACCTTCGGTCGGCCACAGTCAATGAGTTTTTCAAATTCGTCCAGAAACCATGAACGGCCGGTTACCTCTTTTTTAAGACGCTTTTTGACGTCGTCGCGTGATTCCGCAGTAAATCATTCCCGGGTCAGAAACCCGGGTCCCGATTTGGGACTTTTCTGACCTGTGGTCGGTCCGAGTTAGACAAGTTCTTACTATATCCACGGCTTACGCGTTTCGAGCTCCTATTATGTCGGAATGTACGTGGTCGGAGTGTTGCCATATGCAGCGACAGCCGGACGCTCCATAAATAGCGATTTGGGCTTACGTCGAATAACCATCGTATCCGAGTGTATGCGCGGCGCATAAAATATTCGTGTATAAATTTCTCGCGACCTGCTTATCTCGATTATTTAAAAATTCGAAATAAACTAGAAAATGCGAAGATAAGTGTAAGTACGATTTTCGTGATTCTGATAAATGTAGAAACGCGGGGATGTTTGGTTTACGACGATAAATTTAATATCTGCGGAAGAACCTCGTCGAAAAAAAAAAAAAAAGAAAGAAATGTGCAATAAAGCCTTCGATAAAAGCCCCGATCGCGAGATGACAATAACGCTTTCGAGAAGAGCCGGTCCACACACTTCCGGTAGCCACGGCCCATAAATTGGTGCAGCGTGGAGCATCCTCTGGTGGTGTTTATAGCGGCGGATAACAAAGAAAGTAACAGAAACGCCAAAGTGGTAAGAGAGGCGCGGCTAATTGGCCGTGGATACCGGGTGCGAGGAGTTTCACTCGAGAGCTCGTTTCTATATATCCTTCTCTCTCCCTCTCTCGCCGTCCTCGTCTATCCTGCGCGCGGCATTCACTTCGGTCCCGGCGATCGTTGTCCCCGGGGAGCCAGGAAAACGTGTGCCGGATGCTCTAGCGAGACTTTGCACGGACTTGTCGATCCGAGGACTCGGCCACGAGGGAATTCAACAATCGTACACGACATCGAGAAAGAAACTTGGAAAATTATATTGTAGATATAAAAAATGCAATATTTCGCGATGGAAAAATAAGTTTTCGCAGAAGGATCGACTTGATTCTTATGAAGAATGTTTAATTTTTTTTTCAACATATTCATTGATATACTTATAATTGGTAATAAATAACATGTGTGTGTCTTTAAATCTTGCGCTGTTTTGAAACGTTTAGAAATGACTGTTTATAATTTCGAAAGCGATGCATATGAAATAATAAAGGCTTAATCTCGAGATCAAATTACTGCTATAGCGCAGTCGGACTGTGCAATCTCATAATGTTCCGCTGTTACGACACGAGTCGTCATTAAAGCGTTTCGAGACATTAAAAAAAAAAAAAAAACAAATCCTACCATGATCGCAACAGAATGTACGAAGAAAGAGTATACGCCATCGATATATTCTGTCGACACTCGCAAAAGATGTACATAACTGTTTTATCATTCATAATTCTTTCATTTTGTAATGTCTATATAGAATAATTATAGTAATAAAAAAAATCCCATTACACTCCAACCCTAAATACCTACAGTTGAAAACGATTTAAAGGTAAAAGATATAGATTGCTACGCAGTCCCTTCCAACTACGTCTAATTGCCTCTTTCCTTCTTCCTTCCCTCGTTCGAAATCACGTCGTTCTTCGAAATCCTAAAAGTTTCGAGGTGAGGAGAGAAGTAATCGGCAGGACCTATCGCTCGTGCGATACGGCGAAACCCCACGGGGGTAAGTATAACACAGCCCGAGATCTCCGTTCCTCCCCGGATAGGGAGATCCGTGAATAAGTAGTTCGGGAGCTTATTTGTAGCGCGAAGGGGGTCGGCGGCGGTCGTCGTCGGAAAGGGGTCGATACGTATCGCGATTTGCCGGGTTATCGGATAGGTATATCGGTCGGTGGGGGCAGAAGGGTGGTCTAACTCTACCGGGTCGACCCCCGCCCTAAGCGTCTCTAAGCGCCCACGCCCGCATCATCGGGTGTCAGGCTGCCTACGGTAAGATAAGAATCATCAAGGCGTGCTCTATCGGCCTCATCTCCGGCCACCCTCTCTCTCTCTCTCTCTCTCTCTCGGGACATCAGCGGCGGTGAAGGCTATAGAATACGGCTGTTCGGGGAAAAAACGAGGATAAGGAGAGAAGGAGGTAAGAAGGAAGAAGAGGAGGACGGAAGAGACCCGTTGATGCCGTTCCGGGACGAGGACGGAAGATTCTCGGCGTTGCGCGTCGTTGCACAGACGAATCGAGGGACACGGAGTCTATTTTTGTCGGGTGGCTGCGGCGGTGGCGAGACAAAAAGCCTGCGGCTTCCATCCCCCGTCTCTTTCTTTTTCTTCAACCGCTTTTTTCCGCATTTCCCTCTTCCTCTCTCTCTCTCTCGGTCTGCGTTTCCGCCCGTTTTCTCCTCTCTTCCCCTTCGCCACCGCGGTCCTTCTCGAGCTTTTTTCTCGCTCTCTCCCTCGCTACGCCTCTTTTTATGCCACCGCACAACCCCGATCCGTCCTTCTCTCGCGCCCACTTCTCTCTCTCTTTTGCCCGACGCGCTCACTCTCCCTCGTGCTTTTTTCTCTCCGGCGTTCTTCCTCTACCTCTCTCTCGCTCTCGAACACAACCACCTCCGTCGTTTTTTCGCCGATGTTCCCTCCTCCTCCTCCCCCTGTGCCCTTTTCCTGACGTGAAACCGATCGCGCACGCGAGCGAGCGAGAGAGCAGAATCACGTAGAGAACGAGAGAATGAGGGAGAGAGCGAATATCCGTATACACACGCAGACGAGCGAAAACGCGCCGCAGGAGTGCCGGCATGAAAGAAAGAGAGAACAGGAAGGAGAGATCAGAGGGAGGCCGTACCGGCGAAGAGCGATGGAATACGCCGCGGGCGGAAAGAGGAAGAGGAAGGAGAGAAAACGTGGATGCTGAAGAGAAGCGAACGAGTGGAACGAGATAGATCGCGATAGAGAGAGAGAGAGGCAGAATGGAACGGGCGGAGGTTGGCAAGCAGGTTGGGGAAAAAGGCCGAGGCTCCCTTGGCGGCCCGCTACTAATTGCCGCCGGCCGCGGTTACGTGCCGCGCGTTATAGCCGCCGTGTGCGCGAGGGGACCGAGGGAACGAGACGGTCGGGACCCCAGAACTCAGCCGCCCAGAACGGCCGGTCCCGAGTTCTCGGCGGCGCGTACGCGCTCTCGATCCGCGCGCTTTCGTTCCGCGTTCATGCCGGCGCATGAACAGCGGCCCGGTATGTCGGACTGTATGCGAACCATCGCCAGAATCTCTCTCTCTCTCTCTCTCTCTCTCTCTCTCTCTCTCTCTCTCTCTCTCTCTCTCTCTCTCTCTCTCTCTCTCTCTCTATCTCTATCTCTGCGAAAGCAGCGACGAAATTCGCTCCGCTAAAGCGGATCGTAACGGATGCGTGCGCCCCGTTCGAACGAAATGTATATAGGAACTTAGGCTCCACAGTTGGACTGGTAGAAATATATAATTAATACGATACGATACCAAGGGAGAGGAAATCGACCTCTCTAATCGCATTCTGAAAATTTCACGCATTTCTTCGAAAATATCTATCGCGGGTGGAAAAATTTGGATGAACGTAATCATTTTAAGGCGATATCTTAATACGGAGCGAAATGTTATACGTCGTATTCCAGCGATGTTAATTTTTGGAGCAGAGGATATACATTGCTAACGGTATCCCGGGGGGTGAACCAGAAGCTCTGCTGCTGAGTTCATTTACAGAGTAAGCGTACCGAGTTAAGGCCCGGAAATCCAGATTGTAGTGTCGTATTTCACGCTACCATGGCTGCTCTGTCGCGTCCGACACCGTTCTTCCTATCCGTGTACCTAGTGCAGCGAGTCTGTTTTAATGCCTCGGCAAATCTCGCGCCGTTCTGCTTTCTTCGCGGATTGTTTCGCGGGATGAATTCATCCTCGGGATTTACCATCCCTCTCTCGATTTTCTTCCAAGATGGCAAGATTATTAACCCTTTTACGATTGCATTTTAATCTCTTTGGGAAAAATAATACTGTATTTATTTTTTCACGATTTCTTATAAAGTTCTAGTAAAAAAGTTGGAATATTAAAACACTTTCCTATATTTGCTAGTCACAAAAATTGCCAGTGGTCAAAAATGCTTTTGAATAAAAAAAAAAAAAAAAAAAATTCCAGAATAGAGACTTCATACATTTATTTAAAATTTGGCTTTGTGGAATTTGTAGCGCAGAATTCGAATTTGATCGAAGAGATGGCTCGCGTAAATCGAGAGATAGCGTTACATAACAATGTGGCAAAATCGGCGGCGAGAAGCTTTCAATTTTAGCGGGCGAAAAATTCGGAGTAACGAAGGGTTAATCTCGGGGCATTAGCACGAGCGTACGAACGAAGAGCGTGCACTTTGGTTATCGATACGGGGAGATAGCGGCGATAACAATCTTTACCCAGCATTACCGTTGTGATAAACCGTAGACGTAGCTTAGCCTCTTTCCACGCACTTTCTCTCTCTCTCTCTCTGTCTCGTGGATTTTATAAATAAAATTCCGCTTGCGCAATGAATCGAGTTCCATCCGTGTCGCGAGAAAATAAACATTACGCATGAGATACGTGACAATAGTCTAATTTCGTTAGACCGATTTTACGTTACCGATATTAGAGAGAAGGAATTCTATGAGGAAGTTTCAAATATTATTTTTGTTTGAATAATTAAAGTCGAACCAATACAAGTATATAAGATAACGAAAGCTGTAGAACTTCAAACATATCGTTTTCTATTGTTGAAAATATATATCCATTCAAAGAAGATACATTTTTTAAAGTCGATATATTTACTCTGAAAAAAAAATACCTTTTGTTCTGCGTGGGAGTGCAATTAAAAAATTCTGTCTTTTAAAAATCGGGGACGGAGGAAAGGGTTTTGCGTCCGGATCAGTGCGGCATGCTAAAAATAAAAATTCCCGCACGAAGCTCCCGTCGTTGTTGCTCGGAACCCTCTGTTCGTCCCTCACGGAGAGAGACCTCACGCGTTTCTCTTTAGTGCGTGACTCAGCAGGGCCGAATATACGCCTCGAAGCCACCCTCGTTGTAGCCTCCCCTCTATTCCTTTGCCGCCGCCGCTCTTCCCATCAGGTCCCGTCCACCGCCGGTGCCCGAATGCAACCAGGCGGCGAACCCTGGCGCTTTCGACACAGACACAGACACACACACGGAAGGTAACGCGCGCACGTACTTTCATTATCGAGGCAAGGGCGATGATAATAATCAAGCGCTGCTGCCTGGGCCGCGCTAAGGGCTAGGCCGAAGGGCGCGCAGAGCGATCTTATATATATCAGCATCGAATACCATTACAAAGAGCGATTGTTAACGGATGTTACTTTTTCTTTATCTCGTTTCAACGTCGATACTCGCGCGGAATAACGTGTGATTGATTTGACACATCGCTTAAAATATATAGACGCATTCTCCAAAGTTTCAAAGATAAAAAGTGTCTAATTGATTCTGCTCGCGAGACACCTCGATTAAAATAGACGAAACTGAACGCAATAATACGGCCAAGTAAATTTCGTTGCAGGGATCGAATAAATTTCTTTCATCCCAAGTTTTTCCGATAATGAATTTCTTCTTTTAGTAAACGTATCACGCAGCATCCGTACGGCCGATCGATCGCAATTTATTTACGCGCTCTTCAATCAATGCGGTTTATTCGTAGCTGTCCGAACGAGGAGGAGAAGAGACGCGAAACCAAGAAAGAAAGAAAGAAAGAAAGAAAAAATGGGAACCATTAGCGAAGAATTCGCAGCGTTCGCCAAAAATGCAGAGGACCACGGGATCGTGTCGCTTTACCCGTTCCGCCTTGCTACTCTCTCCTCCGGTGAAGGAGGTCAACTGTTTTATTGGCTAAGGGTCGCGGCGCACGCCCTCGGAACCACGGTTTCGGTTAACCGAGCCAAACCCCCGAAATCGGAGCGACGAATTATCGCCTTGGTTAACCTCCGCGCGCGAGGACGATCTTTTTCCTTGTTCACGTCTTGCTACCTATTCTACGAATGTCCCGGTTCCCTTGTCCTCATTGATTAAAAACTTCCAGCGCAGCATTTCCCCGGATGCTCGCAATTCTCCCAACAAACGTCCTTGTTGAGCAACGTCATCGGATATTTAGCAAACGCGATTATTGTGTTCGTATGTTATATCTTTGCGCCGCATCATAGAAATTACGAAGAGTCTCTGATTGAATAGTAAATGCGCCAAGAGAAGTCAGTCTTGGATCTTTCTGCACATGCGCGTTGCACCATGTATAAAGAATAAATCCTAGGATTTCGATTAGATATTAAAAATTTACAAAGCTTTCTTTCTCCTTATATTTCAGCTCGCTCTTCTAAATTTATTTGAAAAAATAGGTGTTTTTTTACGCAAGCCGCACTCATCGCGAAAGATAGATAAGTGTAACGGTGATTATCGTGTTTTTCCCATTTTTATCACATATCAAAATTACGTGTCGGATCGCTATAGTCAACCTAATAACGCTGCAATTCGAGCAGCGCAAGGAAAGAAAAAAAAAAAAGGTCTCCGCCGTCACACGCACGTGTGCTCGCACACACTCCATACACCTATACGTTATCCGCATATATAGCTGCGGCTACATGCCGGCGGGCCCGTGCTTGTACGGGACCTTTAGCGGCTCACAAGCCGCAGTCGGGACGATCAATGACAACCTCTCTCTCGCTGCGTCCTCGTCGCATTCACGTGACTAAGCACGGTTAGTTGAGCTTTCTCTCTCTCTCTCTCTCTTGCCTCGTAATCGCGAGAGAGAAGGACGGAGAAAACGACGTGGGGAGAACGAAGAGGGAGCATACCAGCGCTCCCTCTCAATCAAGATAGACGCGCGAGAGGCTTAGCACCGAGAGAGGAGGCAAACACGACGACGTCGGCGGCGTTTCTCCTCGCGAGGGGAGTAAGCGAGAACGTCTCGAAGCCACAGCCAACGACAAGAGGGGGAGACTTATACCGCTTCGTAGTGTCGGCGCGAGCGGGGGTGGGACGCGAAGGGAGAACGAAGGGTGCGAGAGAAGCACGAGGAAGGGCACCGGAACCGTAGCGAGACGGAGAAGAGCGAGCGGCCGATAGACGGCACATGGAGCGAGACAAAATGACTGGGGGAGAAGGAGAGAGCGAAGCGAAACGTAGAACACACACAGAGTAAAGGAGGAAGCGAGATGGACGGGAGAGAGGAAGAGCCGCGGCCTGTCTGTGCCTCTGCTTCGGAAAGTGACTAATGACTGGCCAGACCTACCTAACTCTTCTGCCACCCTCGAGGCGAGCGAGCGAGCGAGCGAGCGAAAGGGATCGAGTGGAGCGGAAGAGGAGAGAAAAGAAAAGCTCTTCTCTCTCTTCTCCGGAGAGTTATCGCGGTGGCGAACCTTTTCTCTTCGCCGTTGTTATCTCGCGGCTCTCGACGACGGTCAACCGTGAAAAATGAGTGTCGCGAGCGGGTGATATTTTGCGGGATGCCGTGAACGGAAGTGGAGTGGGAGAGCGAGAGAGAAGGCATGCAAAATCCCGTCGCGCCGCGCCGCTGCTCCGACCACCCGGAACTGTGAATCCCGATCGATGGACCGAGCGAGCGACTGCTGAGCGAAGCGGCGGAATTCTAAGCGCGCCCGCTCTACGCGCTCTTCCTTTTCCGTGAGAAAGAGTGCCGCTTCGGTGCCCCACCGCGCGACGCGCGCAAACGCGAGGTGTAACTAATAGAACACTGCAATTTTTCAAGGGAGAAATAGTTGGACCAAAAATTCAAGATGCGTAATAATGATTCTAATCGATTCCGGAAATTCGAACTTTAACGATCCGTTTTTCGACGCGAGTTTCAACGAAATAAATCAAAAAATTCACCGACGATTTATCGATGTGGAAATATCGGATAAAATAACGCCGTAATCTCGCCGGCGATTTGGAAGAACTCGAGGGGAGGGCGATGTCTGATTTTTGTGAGACCGGATTGCGCAGTATGCTACGTTGAGCAAAGAAAACCGTGAAAGTGTCCGCCTCTCTCGCGATAGAGTGAAATGTAATTGAGCAACGCGAGGGAAAAAGTGTAAGCTAGGCGAGAGAGAGAGAGAGAGAGAGCGTGTGAACATCTCTCACAGATATACGAATGATAACGGGGCATCGTTCTGATAGAGACGAGAACTATAGTACCGTAGAGAATGAACGTTCGTGACAATATTTCAACAAATTATTTTTCTCGACAATACTCTAAAGAATTTCGATTTCGATGTGGAAACGCAAACCAATTTTATAAATTAAATTATCATTTCGTTTATCGGGTTATCCATAACCATGACCAGTTTAATCAAGACGTTCCGGCGCAAGTAAATCACGGGATATTCCCGGAATATCCAGCGCAGGCCCGATAGGGCGTGCACGATGACGTGGCGCTGTCTAAGTAATTTAACACGTTATCGGATAGCCTTAAAGTAGCGTATCAGGCGTAGCAAGGAGAGGCGAAGCTCGAGAGAGAGAGAGATATTCTCTCTCGCAGGTTTCATTTTGCGCCGAAATCTCTGCGAGAGAAGACGCGGATGGAAAATCGCGGTATCAAAGAGAGAACCCAGACGAATGGCGTGGCGCTCCTCTCTCTTTCCTTTCTTTTTTTTCTCCTCTTTCACTCCGACAGCTTGGCAAGGCTCCGGCAAGTGGATCGAAGCGCCGTTGCATCGACGTAAGTCTCTTCCTCCCTGCCCCCCTTCTCAGACGGAGAGCATCGGACGAGGTGGCGGCGTCGGCCGCGCCATTACACGAGCGTATATACATAATTAGACGCAATTAAGCGGCCGTCTTATCTGCGCGCACGATGAGCCCTCTCTCTCTCTCTCTCTGTTGCTTTCAGAGCGCATGCCGCGCCCGAGATTTCTCGCAGTTTTTCTCTACTCGCCGTGAAAATAAACCCCACCGACTCGTAAACCTCGGGTTTCTCTCGGTAGGCTGCAGTCGCGGTGGGCTCTTTTTCCGCACACGTCGCCGCGCGCGCGGAACGACCAATCTGCGTGGATAAAAGCCCGAAAGTCAATTTCCCGGGAATAAGGATAAGAAAGTAGAATTTACGGGCTGAATATAGGACACAGCTTCGCGGAGCGACGTTATTACCGTTCTCCGCGCGCACGGTTAGCGCGTAAGAAAATTGTTATAACCGCTTCTTCTTTTCGCTCTGAGCATTTCTCTTAAGAGTATCACTTGAGAAAAGTACAGCGAACGATACCGCGGGAGGATATACGTGCGTATCGACATATGCAAATGTAGATGTTTAATTTTATTTAAATCGCTCGTCTGTTTCACGTTAAATAAGAGATACGTCTTGATACATGTATGCGAGTTTGCAAGTAAAAAGATTCTGCCAAATATATTCCCACCCGAAAATGCATTCTATCGCATCTTCTTTATTAATCTAAATCTAATTGCGACTCTTGGAAAGAAACGATGCGTTAAGCACCGCGTCTCTCAAACGATCTCTTAATCTAAATCTTCCTTCAACGAGCATTCGTGAGCTCTATACTCGAGGAAGGTTTCTCGCGATTACGGGAGAGGTAGGAGATAATCCGCATGAATGTACTCACCTTGTTGTGCGGCAGCTGCGTGGGCACGTAGAGCGGCGGATCCAATCCCGGGTTCGTGACAGCGTGACGTCCGATAATCCTGTCGGCCGGTTTTGCGTCGTAGCCTTCCGGCTGGCTGATATGGAAACCCTTGCTCTTGACCCAGAAGCGGAACTTGCTGTTCTCGGCGCTGTTCACTTCCTCGCCCCGCAACGTTCTCAGAATACGGGCGTATTTCTTGATGGTGATCGTCTTGGTCTTGGCCTGATCGCCGTACGTCCTAATCACCCACGGCTGATAAGCGTTGAACATGGTGTCGTTTTGGAATTTCCTCGGGGAAGCCGCGGCGGCCACCTCGGCTCCGTTCTTTTGCACGCCGTACGAGCCGCCGTTGACATTCGGCGAGAACGACAAGGATATTCCGCTCTTCGTGTCTACGGTAGCGGAACCGTTCGCCGTGTATCCGCTGTTTAACGAGTTCGCGACGCCGGAAGCGGCCAAGGAACCGCCGGTCATGTTGGAAATGTCGAGGTACGAGACGGACGAGCTCTTGCCGAGGTTCGTCGCGTTACCGACGAAGGTCGCCATGGAGGTCGACATGTACGGTGGTATCGGTGTAGGAGGCATGCCGAGGCTTCCGGCGCACAGGCCGGCCGTTTGTCCGCTTGTCAAACCGAGCCCGGTCACGGAAGCGTACGCCGGCACGTCCGACATGCTTGACGTAGTCGTCCAGCTGGTCGAGAGGATGGTCGGTATATCGCTCGTCGACGAAGAGGCAGCCGAGGTGGCAGCCGTCGAAGTGGACGACGACTTGGTCTGAGTGCTAGATCTCGAGACGGAAGTTCCGCGACTCCTTGAATTCTGGTTGTCGGTCGCGGTACTCGTGGTTGTCGAGGACGCCGAATTAGACGAAGTACAAGACGAACTACTACCACCTTTCGCTCCGCTCGTCGAAGTCCCGCGGGACTTCTTCGCTGGCGGCTCGTCCCGAGTGCCGCCGTTCATCGAGTTCAGATTACCGTGGGATGGGCTGTTGTTGTTCTCGTTTCTCGAGCGCTTGTTCGACGACGCACTCGTCGCGGATTGGCGACTGACTCGAGGGAGTCGGCGAGCTGTTCACCGGTGCTCTGCGACGCAGACCCATCATCGTCGTGCTGGCCATATTCGCGTTTGTTTATTTACGTGTCCCGAGTGTTCTGTTCTTTGTTGTTATCCCGCACCCGGCACATCGACACTGAGAGCGCACTACAAGTCACACCAAAGTCGCACAATCATCCGCGATCGCTCACGTTTGTCCGAGATCGCAACGTTTAACACCGTTTCGTCCGAGAAACGCCACGGCGTTTTTCTTCGTGGATGACGACGACGATGCTGCGCCTGGAAACAAAAGAGAGATGAAATGTGACGAGGAAAATTAGCTATGCGCAATTAAGCGGCGGAAACGTTTAAGCGCAAGGGCGCCGCTAATGGACTACTACTAGCCGAGCGGGTGGAGGCTATCGTCGGTGGGAGAAGTAGGATTATAGCTGCTCGGATATAATACGCGGCAGAAATTCACTCGGGAAATTGACTCCCGTCGCCTTCCACTTTCTGTCCGATAATAGACGCGCGTAAAAGAAAAAAAAAGAAAAGACTCGCCGCGAAAAACCCTCCGCTCTAATATTCTCGGCCAGATCCGATCGTTCTCTGCAAGCTTGCTTAATCAGGGCTTGTAGAGACATCAGCCTCTAGCGGGATCAGCCGAGTCATTTATTTTGAAAATAAAGTGAGCCAAATTTTAGAAATTTCGAAAATTAAGTTGATTCATCGGGACGCGCTTTCTCTTTTTTAAATATGATGAAATTTTAATTGTGGTCACAAATAATGCAAAAAATATAAACTTTTCGACATCGCGCTTGAAATAGAAATCTCACGCTTCTTCACGTTTCAACTCTAACCGCATATGAAGAAATGGAAACTTTTCGTAAGAGCATTAGGACAGACGTTGACACAATTACCTAGCAACTTACACGACTTATTAAACAGAGGAACCGGTTAGTCGCAACGACCTTCCCTTTCGCGCGTGCGGAGCGCTTTTGCGCGAATGTCCGATATCAAACTAGAATATAACGTGACACGTGTCAGCTGAAAAAAAATATCCCGAGGATCGAATCGTTATTGTTCTCTACCTCCTGCGGCGACAAAGCCGAAAAAATAATGAGATATAACGACCTAAAAATGAAGCTACCCTTCATCCCTAGAGACACCCTCGATATCACGCCCTTCGATGAACGTTCTGGTTTATCTACAAGAGCCAGAAACATTACGACGATTCGCTCAAATCCATGCGTACACATATTCCATATATACACATATTCCATGCTGAATATAAATTTATACAGCAGAGCGTAATGTTCACGAAACCGCTGTAAATGTCTAAGCTCTCGTGGAATCACGTATTACGAATAAACGTGACCGAATAGAGTATAATACGCAATCATAGTGTCGAACCTATAGGAGAGTGGGAATTAATTCGATAAGGTCGATCGAAACCGTCCGGCCATCTTGCAGTTCGCTCCAACAGCCCCGAGAGTGATGCTTAAAGCATCCTTAGATGGCGTGAACTGGATAATCCTCGGAATACCAGTAGGTAGGTCGTCCCGCGATGGCGGATATTAAAATGAAATCTCGCCAAGTCGCGGAAACAGTCAATTCCATCGACGGCCTTGGGCTGCGTTAACGGGCAAATTGTCGACAATCGCAGGACACGTTCAACGAACAGGAATAAATGGGAATATAACTATTTCGACAAAGTTCTTCAAGATAGCAAAGGAAGCGGACTATACTGAGAATCATAGTCTCCTTGTGTATATAGGTACATAGTAAATAAAACAATTAATAAATGTATCGATTTTGATATTAGTCAAATCAAATTTCTCAAGCTAACAGGAATAATGAATAAATAAAATTTATAAAGATTTCATTTATATTCCGCGTAAAATATTTACGATAGTTTTTAAAAATTAGAGAGTTAATATTAAAAATTCGCTTTTATATATATTCACGATAGATAGACTACTTGTTCGGAATAGTTGTGCCTATAATTGTGATTGAGAGATATCGCTAAATATCTTAGCTCGGATCGTTTGATATGTCTTGACGAGAGAATCGCGCGAAAGACTGGTATTCGGGGTGGATTTCTTATTTTCGCGATTACCGCTCTTGGGAATGTCAATCAACGAGCCAACCGACGGATCGAGCGAGTTTCCGTGTAAAATGGTAGACCTCTGCGGTTTACGCTAGACAATCGAGAAACAAGCCCGCGAGCGGGAACTAATTCAATGAGGTCGATCGAAGCGTCTAGCACGGTGGCTGGCATAATGGCCGGAACGCGATGTACGTTGTCTCCTTCAACTAACAGAGAGAGAGAGAGACAGAGAGAGGAGAAATCACGAAGGCAAAATGCGATGAAAAAGTCGGGATGATATCGTTGCCAGATAATCAATATTACTTCGCGCGGAGATATGATCGTGCGAGAGTGCGAAAAGATTTATTTCGAGAGCGTCGCGATTTCCTTAATTAACGGGCCGATTAAGTATCTATTAACTACATGCAGTCTCGTATTTAATCTGCGCCACCATCGAACCAGACTTGCAGACAGATCAATGGGGGAGAGACCAAAGCGGATAAAGTAGACTGGTAATATTAAACAGAATATTAATGCTTTTTAATTGCGAAAGAAAAAATACGAGAACAAAAGCAAAATGAGAAACATATAAAAATAAACTTCTTAATTGTTATATAATATTTAGTACATGTCCCCGAAAAATAAAAGAAAAAACGTTTGTTTAAGTCGAGAAATATACCATATATAACTCTGTGTGAATATAATCTATTTATATATCGATAATTTATTGTGTCAAGAAATTTTCATCCAGTAATTATTCGAAACCCTCGTCAAGATGCATAAAATATTTAGGAGAATAAAATTTAAATATTCGTGGCTTTAGAATTTTAAACGATCTCTAAAAGGAACATAAAATTGTAATGTGTCGAAGGAAACTTAATAAGTGTCTACATGCGTGTACGTGAGTGCATGTGTGTGAAGAACGAAGAGAATCCCAAATTAAGTTATCTCGGCGCGTTCCGATTTCGCTGAATATGTTACAGCGCGCAAACGCTCGCCAAACGTGGACGGAAACCCTAGACTAGGTTGAAAAAAAAAAAAAACTCCGAGAGCTTGCATTCGCGAATACGGTGACCCGATTAGGTCAGCCGCGCTTAGATAACTCGCGACGAACAATCGGGGAAACAAACCCGAGCGGGTTACGCTGAAGGGGATGAAGGGAGAGAGCAAATTCAATAAGGCCGATCGAACCGTCCGTTCGGCACGGTAGTCCCGGCATAATGGCCCTGGCGCGCGATATATCCGCGTGCTCCTTTAGGTGGCAGAAACGGGGCCCCGGGTGATATGTCTCGGCTTAGAGCCGCACACAAGTCACGTAGTGGCATGGGACCACCACCGAGTATTATAGCGCGTCCCCTGTCGTCCCCGCAGACGCCGGTCTTTTCCCCTTTTCCTCTCCCTCTCTCTCTCTCTCTCTCTCGTCCCCTTTACCGTGTCGCTCCATCTCCCTTCTTTGCTCTACGTACGCTATTCTCCCTCTCGCGCTCTATCTCCTTCTCTATCTCCCTCCCTTCATGTACATATTACTCAGCGTATAATATGGGTGCTGCTCGCACACCGAGCGGTCGGGTGTCACGCTACGTGCTTCCTGCCCGCAGGCCATAGTGCGACAAAAGGCCTTATGTCCGCCCGCTCGTGGGACACTCGTGATCGCAATGTGTAATCAAGCTCGCATGGCCACTGTATTACCACGTACGCCCACCCGTTGTACGCGTGCATACGCGGCAGTTTCGGTTATCCGTTTCCCGCGCAGGACGCCACCGGGTCCTCCCGTTCATCCTCCTTCCCCTCTCTCATCCCCCGACACCTCTTTGTCTACCGTTGATCGGTTTCGTAACAGCGGCGTCTCGCGATCGACAAATTCACGATCGCTATTTTCGTCATCCGGAGAAACGCGAATGCTCCGGTTTTTTTTTTACATTATCGCGAATAAGAGCGGTATCTTTAGGAAATATTTCTCAAATAAATTGCCAAATTTGGAATATAAAAATTATACTGTAATGAGAATGATAATGCATCTTGTCTACGATAGAATTTTACAAGTATGTATCGAAATTCGAGGAGACAGAGAGCGAGAGAGAAGTTTGATTTTTAAGTAATTATTACTCTCCTTCTCGTTTTAGAGAGAAGATCAAAAATATTTTCATTTTAATGGCATATGTTATGTATCGTCTCATCATGATCAATTTATTCTTATGTACACTTGAATTTTTAATTTTAATATTTTTTATTCGTGTTTCTAAGGTTGTTTATAACTCGAAAGAATTTCGTCGAAACTATGGTTGCATAATCTTTTTCCATCCTTTTTCAAAGAATGCAAAAATTAATAGCCTTCACAATTTGGCGATCTATAGACATCACTTTGGAAGCTTGTTTCATTTTCGTAACTAATTCAAAGCGAGTATTAATAATTACTTCACCGAAAATCGCTCTTCTTCTCTCGCTAAAAATAAAATTGCCAAAATTAAAAGTTAACGCAATTGTCTGTTGAAAGTAAATTTCTGTGTTAAATGATGAAATTAGGGTAAAAAGATCTTTGTTATTCGTAAAAACATTAATGATTTTATCGATTTTGTGACCGATAATTGCTATACTAATTATCATTTTTATTTCGTTACATAAAAATTTCTGAATAAGAACATTCGTCGGTGCAGATGGAGAGAGTTCGCGAAACAGCTTCGATTTCCGAGCTAAAATCTAGCCGCGAAAACATTTTCGCAATCGCGGTCAAAAGATCGCACGTGAAATTCCGACGACTTCACACAAGTCGACAGACGAAGCTCAAAGAGTCCATAAACTGAGGCAATTTACGATCAATATAGACACGTATGTTTTGACGCGCGACCAGTTTGTGTAAAATTTCGAACGTTCGCGACAGGATTATAACAGACGAGATATGATTAGCACGAAAGATTCGAAATTCCGCTAGGAGAACGCGAAGGAGACCAAATATCATCTACAGCCACGACACTCGCGAAAGTTTCTACAGAAACGCGACGCGTTTTATTTTCAAGCGTCGAAGGATCAGCGTAACGAGATTGCGAGAGATGCAAGCGCATAATAGTATATATTCCGATCTTGTTTGGCGTAAGAGTTGTGCGAAGAGCTGTATCCAATCTTAACTACTTTTATCGATCATCCGTTATATTAACGTAAGATAGTTTCAACAGTTGCCTTACGTCTGGCAATGTCATTGCTTAAAAAGGATCATGGATGAGGGATAATAAATCCTCCATTTTTCGCAACGATTAACTTCTTCGATATTGCGATATTGCGAATTTATTTTTTTATGAATAATATTTTGTAGAGTGAATAATCCTAGGTAAAAAATAGAATTCCAATAAATTTCGAAAGTTAGTTATTGAATGTAACATACATATGTAAAATCAGTGGTTACATTAGTGAGAATTAATTTAAACAAAAAGTTTTTAACAAAGCAAAAAGCGAGGTTTAATTCAACTCGTCGCATCATCGCCCAATGCGTCATCGGCGCAATGCGTTCAATAAATTCCGCAGAGAAAAAAAAGTTACAAATAGAGTCAGGACGAACTATCGCTGATAATGACGCTTTAAAAGAGCACCGCAAACGAGTGCTTTGGATTTTCCAATCCAATCACGCGTTTTCCGTTGTCCACCTACGTCGAATTAAATCGCTAGTGTAAAGAACCAAACGCAACAATCGCGTGTAATCGAAATGGCGGCAATCTCCTTAACACCCTTGGAAAATCGATAGCGAGACTTTTCTCAGACATTTCACGACTCGGGCAATAATCTTAAAATGCGATAACGGAACTTGTGCAAACGCGACTCGTAAACGTACACTCGTCGACGACATCCTCTCGCGTCGCGCGCGAGTTAATCGCCGATTTGATAAGAGAAATTACGCGCCAGCGATAAGTGTCCCCTCGCGAAAGGAAGGATCGATCGATCGAATCGCCGCGGCGCCTTTCGCCAAACGGGCGCGTCGCGTCGGCCCGTTAGGATCCCGTCGGAGAAATCGTCGAACGCTCTCCTCGCGCGAGTCCCGAGTGGCAGTAAGTTGAGAATTCCCAAACGGGCGGGTGTGGCGACCGGCCCGCAACGGGCACCAGAACGGACGCTATCTCTCCGTTCCCCTTCCGACTAGAGAGAGAGAGTTCTCTCTTTCCTTCCCGGGAACAAAGGAAATCTCCAGACACGCCATTCGGAAAATAATTTGGACTTTATCTCCTCGATCCGGGTGCCGTTCGCGCGCATCGATCGCTTATTATACCGAGAAACGTCGTCCCTTCGCGCCCTTTCGCCCCTTAACAGAGGGATCTTTTTCGGCGCAACTTGTGCACGCACGAACCGCAATATAATCGAAACGCAGAGATCAGAAATGTATGGTTAAACGAACGTATACCTAATTAAACGAACGTACGGTAATGCATTGTTCATGTAGATCTTTCAATTATGTAAAATCCTTGCATTTGTGTGATTCTGATATCAATATATTTTGAAACACGAGGTTTCTAACGCGGAATACATGTATGAGAGACCGATTAATAATTTATATATTTATTTACGTAGTATGTCGCTATAACTTCGAAATAGTTTCGCGGCCGATTTTATTTTCTGAAAAATGCGATGGATATAGCATGAATGAAAATGCTAATCAATATGAATTAAAAATCGTGTATCATTCCAACATCGAATGACATAAAAAGTGGATTAAATCGAGTTATTTGCGACGAGCCGATGGATGATCGAGAAAAACTGTTAAAAATGTCATAACTTTGCCAAACGAATTTTCACTGATCACGTTTCGAACGCACGTCACACAAATCCTATGACAATGTTTTCCGCGTATAAAGAAAATTTCCGAGACGAAGTTCCTTGTCTACGATTCAAAGAGAGAAAGAGCAGCATTTTCAGAGGCAAAAAATCGTACGAGCAGCTCGAAGATAATAAATTAATGATGAGAACTCACTTGAAAATCGTCGTCTTCAGCACTGTCACACCAAGATAATAGGCATTGACCGTTTTTTAATGCACTATCAAGATCGGAGCAAGCCCACTCAACTCACGAGACGCTTTCGGAACAAAAGGTCCAAGTTGACAAGGAGGTTGACAAAAAAGGTATAGAAAAAGAAGGAAATCTTGGCACCAATCTGCAACGGAGCGCGGCTCTTCCGTGTTCTCGCGTGTATCCACCGAAAATGCGCGGAGATCAGTGCCGCGTGTCTGCCTGAAAGTGTCACATCCCTCTCACTCCCTCTTTCTCTCTCTCTCTCCGAGCGATGTGCCGGCGAAGATCCGTGAAAGGAGGAAGAGGCGAGAGATCGTCCGCAACACGGTCGCGCGGATGAGCGCTGTCGGACGGTGGCGGCCGCTTCTGTGCTCGCTTTCCTTTTTTCTCGCCTCTCTTCTCTTCCTCTGGGTAACCACCAGCCCGATGATGTTGACGTCGCGCGGCAACGAGGCGAGTATAGGAAGACCACTACGACCAGCAGGAGGAAGAGCGGTGGTAGAAGAGCAAAGAGTGGAAGGTAGTGGCGGGGGTGGGGAGGGAAGGGAAGAGAAGTGGAAGGCAGAGAGTAAGCGAGAGAAACGGAACAAGGACGAAGACAAACAAAGTGTGAGAGAGATAGAAAAAGAGAGAAAAGAGCGAGAAGGAAGAATCGGAGCAAGAACGCCAGTAGACTGGGTTGACTCGGTGGCCGAGCGGTATCTCACCCGCGAAAAGCGTTTCGCGATCAGGTGACAGCGGGAGTACACACCGGCGTTCCTTCTGAGCGAGAGGGAGAACCAACGAATGAAAGAGGGAGATAACGAGAGAGAGAGAGAGAGAGAGAGAGAGAGAGAGAGAAATCGAAGACGGAGAAGAAGGATTGTCGCGACGAGACGAGGACAGCCGTGTCGCGAGCGGAACGTAGGAGGGATCGTAGAACGGCGCAAAGGGGGGCTAGACTAAACACGTGAGAGAAAAAAGGACGGACGATTGTTAGGAAGGAGGCAGAGTGTGAATGAGGGAGACCCGAGAGAGGGAACGAGATGGAGAACCAACCGACGGAGATGGGTGACGGATAGCCGGTGCGTTCGTCGAGTGTAACTCGACTAGCAGAGAAGGGCGAGGAGAGGCCTCGACGGGACAGAGTGGGACGTGAAGAAACGCCGCGCGCCAGGGACGAAGAGGGAGAAAATTTCAAGAGGGAAAGAGAGGGACACGTGTATGTGTTAGTATATCTGTATAGGTGAGAAAAAAGGACGGGGTCGGAACGATGGTGAGGGAGCCGAGGGACGATACGGCCGTGGGTGACGAGGCCGAAGTGGGGTGCCGACGAGAGAGAGAGAGAGACGAGAGCGGGGTGGCCGGCAGGGAGGCAGAGAAGGGCTCCCTGATCGCTTCTGAGTGCAAACGGTTCGGCGTGCGGTGGGACACTGGCAAGCAGTCAGGCGGGCGGGCTGGCTGAAACTGCTGTGGATAGCGGGTGGCGAGCGGCGCGGTGCGATACTCTACGGAACGGGACGGGACGGACCGAGAGCGCCGAGTCGGGCCGGGACCCCCAACCAACACAGGCGCACATGGATGGTGCGCGCACACAAGTGCAAGGCCGGAACGTTCGTGTGTAGTTTGCCACCGACAGAGGCACCACGCGGAGAGACGCAACCGACACAGACGCGCGGTTCACACGGATAGAGTTGGAGTCGAGCTGTCGGACGAATGGTCGGATGCGGGATATCGAGGGAGGAAGGGCAACTAGCAAGGCAGGCAGGCAGGCAGGCAGGCAAGCAGGCTCGAACGCTATACGAACCTCATGCGTTACTACGCCAACGGCTCTCTCTGTGCTTGCCCTCGGCTCGACTCGGTCTCGCTCGGGCGCCCGCACTAGCCCGATTCTACCCCGTCTCTCTATCTCATCCTCGTCTCGCTCTAGCGTGACTCGTCTCTCAGTACGAGCACTTCTCACTCTGTTCGTTCGGTCTGGCGGAGGCCACACCGCGCCAAGCTTAACCGAGACGAGCCAAGCCGTAACGCGCCACGCCGCCACTCATGCCGCGCCGATGCTCTCTTCCGCAAGTGCGCGCGCGCGCACAGGGGGGCAACATAGTCGTATCTTTCCTCTCTCTTTTTCCATTGGAAACCCTCTACCTTTCTCACCCTCCCTTCTCGTTCGTCACTTTTTCTTCACCCCCGCCAATTCGCTACCGTCCTCTCTCTGCGGGACGTCCACTTTTCTAAAAATCCTTCGTTCGTCTTAGTAGCCGAACCTTTTCCGAGTATGCTCACCGATTCACTAATTTGTCTTCGCACCATATCTATAGACGCATTTGCGAGAAAAACACAATAGTGTACTGTGTTAGCTGTCTTATTTGCACTTCTTAAAAATTGAATGAGCGAGCGACAGAAAAATATTTTGATGACGGACTAAGAAGAGAAATTCGATAAAAAAAATAATGTCTACTATTGTTACCTACGTCTACGAATTTTGTAAAACATCGATTCATCTGGCGATATTCCAAAAACTGCTTCAGTATCGTAAATTTCAGATCAAAATGTTTCGAATCCCAAATTCAAAGATGATGCAGTCGTTCGCTTCTATTTTCTTTAGATTTGTGAACGTTAACGCTGAATTATTCAACGCACATCGTGTAAGCCTTGCACAGAATCTTGGTCCTTGAGAGGAGATTCGGAGAAACACGCCGCGATAATGTTTCAAATTGAACTCAAAATTTTTTTCGTCTCTCAGATTCGTTGGAATATTTTTTGAATAAAAAATGTTTTGAATATCGAAAGATTACTCTCAAGAAAATTTAATCTAAAATTAGTACTTTATTGCAATTTTACAGTCTCTAATTGCATTAGATTTTCCTCAACTTTTATATATAAATTCATACAAAGAAAAATATCTTAACATCAATATTTAATAAATTTTTAATCATTGTCACATGAAGATTAAATTATGTTAAAATAAATAATTTGTACAAATGAAATTTATCATTGTCAGGCTATTATTGGTACGACATTAACGCATTACAATCACAAAAAGTGACCGCTGCGATTCATTTATCTTCTATTCGAAAATTTGCAAGAATTTCTAGCTTTCTAAAATTTGTTATGAAAAGCTTAACATGAAAAAGTATGCGCAGGCATACAAAAGAATATTTAATGAACAGGACAGGCCCAAGACCAGGACCTTGGCTTAATCTCTATTTTTTTTCCTGAACATTAGTTCCAGTAGATTGGGGAAAGTAACTCGGTTGAAGAGTTTTTCCCCAAAAAAGAAGGAAACAAAGAGAGAAAACATAAAGAGACTTCAAAGTGGAAACGCATAAAGAATTTGACAAAATTGTAATAAATAACATTTACAACAGCAGATAGGTAAAAGGAGAACGTTTGTCAATTAAAAAGTCACTAAAAGGACCGCCTCGCATAAGTATAGAAAAAGATTGTCGCGTCGAGACGAAAAACGATCACGGGACTATTTTTATAGCTAGAGGTAGAGCATTCCGACCGTCCAATTATTCAGAAGGAGAGAGCAAAAGTTGACTTGAAATTAAAAGAGCGAGAGATCGCCATAAGTGAGAGCGAGCGAGACTAATAATACACAGTAGGGGGCGGTACCCCTTAACACCGGGCACGAGGCAAATAGAGGGACCAACTGTGTTCTATCCTTGTTCGGGATCTATAGGGGTCGAGGATTATTAAAATGCAGACGAAGGACGGGGAAGAAAAGCAGAAGAAGGGGAGAGCGTATAGCCTTCTACTGTTACCGGTGCACAGCCTCTGGAACCGGTAACCCCCCCCCCCCCTCCCACTACCCCGTGTGCCTCTCACTCTCTTGTTCTGCCTGTCTTTCTCTTTCTCTCTCCTTCATCCTCCCTGATTCGGTATTCAAGTTGGAGCCGCGGTGCATGCTCTCGGTGCATAAAATGCCCCCTACAATGATCCCAATCAACTGTGGTACCCATGCGCGCTCAGCAATCAGGACCGCTTTGATGACGGCGGCCAAAAATTCGACATTAATTCAATGAGAGATGCCGCATCGCGGATCGATAACGATCGATCGACGACTCGCTGCCGCTCGTTGTGGATCGCGCGCACGCGAAAGTGGATCATCTATCTTGATCAGCGAACTTGAAAACCGAAACATTCTCGAGTGAGCGTTGAAGTACTCCTTGAACATAAATGCCCTGCGAGAGATCTGACCGAATAAATACCGCAAAAAAAAGTACGAATAACACGCGAGTACATGAGCGATAAAAAAATAATGCATCAAAATTTGTCTATCTACTGTTGGCGAGGCGGTGAAGAAACGCAAAGATCCCTTGCACTTAAATTGACAAAAAATACAAAGCCATTCCAAAAAAGGTCATAAAGTAGTGATGCCTAAAGATCCTAAATCTTCTTTAAACCGTGACAGAGTCAGAAGTACAAAAAAAAGATTAAGAAAGTCATTGTGAAATAGAAGTTTCGAATCCACACCCACTAGTGTTAATATTGTGATATAAATGTCAAAATTTAATATCTTGATTTGAAACTTATAACCGCATCAATCTTGCCGTTTTATTTATGAAAAAGCATGTTTGTCTTGTATGTTTTTTAAATTTTTACTTATCTCAATTTTATTATGGAATGTTTTAGCTACACTGAAAAAAATATTTATGTAAAATTACACGATTAAGCTAGGTTTTTTCCGACCCAGCATAATCATGCAATATTGATATTGTACTTACATGGAAGATTACAGATTATATATGTAATTTCATATTCTCTAAATATTTTCAAGATTAAAAATATTTCACTGAACATGTAATTACACATAGGAAATGTTAGGAATGTATAAATGCTATAAAATAATGTTATAAATAAAAAAATAGATAAATACTTATAAAATAAAATTCTAATGAAGTAAAAATGGTAAATTTAAAATTACATATGATTTTTGCATAAAAATAGTAATTTT
This sequence comes from Nylanderia fulva, assembly GCF_048542155.1. Classification (NCBI taxonomy): domain Eukaryota; kingdom Metazoa; phylum Arthropoda; class Insecta; order Hymenoptera; family Formicidae; genus Nylanderia; species Nylanderia fulva. The sequence continues at coordinate 399,627 of NW_028190488.1, forward strand.
ATCTATATTTTACATGTATTTTTACATTAATATGTATTTTCACTTTAAAACAAATTATGGAAACAAAATTACAATGATAAGCAAGTAACTTTTCCAGTTCTGAGCTAGTAATTTCCATGTAAAAGTACATGGATTTTTTTCAGTGTACGTACTTGACTCTTTCGTCTAGTCGTGTTTCCGCGTTTAAAACAAAAATGTGTAATCCTTATGCTCATTAAAAATATAGCAATTTGTGAGAGAAAAAAAAATGACGGTATAATTTTGATAATATTAATCCTGACATTTTTTTGAAACTAAATTCTAATTTGCAAACGTAAAAAATATGTTGGTATACCTCAGTTTCTTTCAGACTTCAATTCCAACGTAACATTCTCTCGATCGGATTGCATTCGTACCTTTCCACTTAACCATTCAGCTCAATCACGCGTGAACGTTCTAGAGACGATTCGCTTTCCTTAAGCGGGACGGCCGCACAGGCACGCTCCGTCGACGGCGTTTGAAAACGGTCTGGGATACCGTTCTGGGCGACGGGCACAAGCCGACAGTATCAAGCAACGACCACTACGAAGGATCAACACAGCAACGTCCCGTCACTAATTACATTCTCCTCGCGCAATCACGGTCGGCGCGTATATACACACGGCGCGCACGAACGTCACTGCATTACACTATACGCTGCACACGTTGCGAGAGTCGTACCGTCCGCTGGCAAAAGTCCAAATCTCTCGGCAGATTAAAAGCTTCTCTCGAAGATCCTCTTGGCCTGAGTTTCTGCCACGTTTCCCTGGAAAGCCTCTACGGAGCGGATCGGCGCGCTGCGCCGATCCTCTCCCCCACTTCTCCGTCCTCGTTTCGACAGGGCGGATGCCCCACGAAATCGAGCGAGTGCACGATAGGGACCCCACGCCCCGGGGGTCCTCTACGTGCAGCGTAAAACCTAAAGCCACTGAGAGTCACCTCTCTAAATTCACGGACTTAAAACGCACAAAAACACCGACTTTCAAAAGCCGGAATAATAAAGGATCTGTTTAACGGTACTCAAATTCTTCTTAATTGTCGAAGAATCTCGCATCGATTTCATTCATAAATTCAGCAAAATTAAATTTACGTGCAAAACATTTGTCAATCTTTACAAGTTTTATAGAATAGGGCGACAAAATTAATACTGGATGTGTTCGGGAAGACGCTATTAGCGCTGACAGCATCATTCTATCTCTGTTCCTCGCTGAAAGTTACAGAGTACGCTCATAGCACTAAAACGGCGCTCCTCGAACTGAATCATTTTACACAAAGCAAAAAAAGATTATATAGTAAATAGAATTTTGCCATTTTTCTCAAAAATTCTTCGAAATTTCAAAACGCTAAGAGAAAGAAAGAGGGCTCGACTTTCTATTGCTGGAAAGTTTGCATAGAATAATTACGTTATTCGAAAGAATACCGTGACTAAAACGTTAACTATAATCCATGAACTATTTTGACTTAAATCGAGGTAAATTCTGTCGACATATAACACTCGAATGCGAAAAAACGAGCACTGTCTCTGAGAAACTGTGAATTTTGAATCGATGCGTTTGGAAAATGACTGTGATTATATCATCGACTGTTTATTTTATGCGTACGTGCGAATTAACCCAATTGCTCTTTTAGAGGCTTTTAAGAAATTGAAAGCGATAAGAATCCTGCTGAGGTTTTATGGAATCGCCGAAAAAAAACAATTCCTTGAAAAACATTGAAAAAATCTTTAGAGTGACCCATTATCAAGCTATCAAGGATCATCAAGGATCACATTGGTCAACCTGTTAATTTGCAGCGTTGTTAAAAGCGGAAGAATAAACGCGAAAACCTTGTCTACTTTCAGGGAAGATAGAAACGTAATGGATTTTTTACACCGAATGAGTAGCGTCGCTTCGAAAAATAAGACAGAGACTGGAGAGGAGGGAAGCAATTAAAAGTGAATCGAAAGTGAAAAATCGCGAACGGCAGTGATACAGCTTTAATGGTTACTTCGCTCTCAACGGCGTAATTATATCAAAATAGATTACTCGAAGAATATCTTTAGCGGGATTCAGAGAAAAAAACTATTTAAAGAACGCATTATCTCTAACAATCGTATGTTAAAATAATTTTGACCAAACACAAAATTTAAGTACGCACAACCTTTAAGTATACTGCAATATTAATAACGAAAAGACATTAAAAACGAGGGAATTCTATTGGAAAAAATGCCAACAATTAGATAAGATTAATTAATATAAAAAAATATATATACAATTAAATTTAGTATCGATTATATTGTCAAGTAGTATTAATTATAAGAATAAATCTATCGTGTTCACTTCAAATATTATTTAAGTCAAACGTTTAGAATGTATTTGAAGGAAAAAGATATAGAACGGAAAAATAAAAAAAAAACCTTCAATGAATGAATGATAAAACAATAAGCAAATAAAACCGATGTCAATCTTGTTTATTACGTGAATATATAGTGGAAAATTAAAATAAAATAATGTTTTATATATTTTTATTAAATGCAAAAATTTGCCAAAACGTATTTAGCAGATATTGTAATTTTTTAAAAATTGTTTAATATTATTGCAATTTACAAATATCGATTATTATGTCATAGACGGGTATCAATGGCATTAATGGATCATGTATCAAGGAGATCGGATCACCGATTGGAAAGCCAGATAATAATAGTAGATATAAATATCATTTGAAACTGAATTGATATCGCTTTTAGGCAAGTATTTTTAGAGATATGACATAGCAGACGCCACGTAAAAAAAAAAAAGAAACTCGCATATATAAAGCTAAATGCACTATATGCAAACACTAAATGAACTATATGCAGATTGTTATATTCTGTCGTTTCTCGTTATAATATAATGAGTCCGGCAAATATATAACTCATAGTACGTGTCAATCGATTTTATGCACTGTGTCTACGTCACGAGTGTTACAACACCGAGAATGTCCTTAAACATTATCTCGTAGTTTGCGACACATCACAATTTCGAACATCTGGAAAATGCGTCGTAGATCGCTCGAGGATCCAACTAACGATCTATGCACGATTAGAACGCGATTCTTGGACTGAATCCGTGAGACGAGAATTTCCGCGCTCGTTCCGGTGTACGCTGATTCTAATTCATACTTTTTTTCTCTCTCCCCTCTCCATTCCGTAAATCTGATTCGCGTCCTCTGGACCAGTTCTCGATCCCAGAGCATTCTCACGGGACAGGAGAGGGATGCTGATGCTGAGAACTGGACAACGGTCAAGCTTTGGCCCGTTCCTCGCGAACGAGAGTAGGAAAAAAAGGGGGGGGGAGGGAGAGGAAGGGGGAGCTAGACGCGATGCTGGACGATGGCTCGGGATGTGTAGGGGTTGAATCTTCCGAGATCGGAAGGGTGAGCGCGGCGTGATTCTGGTTTGATTTTATTCCGTCGAGGGATGATTCCGCTCTCGCCGCGTGAGAAAGGGCTCTCCGATTCGACCTTTTTCGTCGCTCTTTTCTAGCAATGTCGTTCACGTGTGTAATAGGAACATCATCGCTACTAAACTTTTTTCCGGAATAGATAATTATTTTGTGATTTCTGAGAAGCGAGGAACTTTCGAACTTTTAATCCATCGCGACAATGTTAGGCTTACAAATGTAGAGACATTTTCTGACAGTTGTTAATCGTTTTAAAATATTTTAATAGCGTTTATAAATTCCTTTAAAAGAAGAGAAAAAAGTATATAACAGATTGAGGGTTAACGCTCAGACAATCCTGTAATCAGCATTTTCGCAAAAGCCACGCTCGGTGCAGAGACGTTCGGGTTTAGGGTTCGTAATTAGAGCCGCGAATTAAGCGGCGCTTAAGTGCGAGCGAGCGAGACCCTGGTCGAATATCGGCTGTGCGATATTCCCGGGATGACGTCAAGTAAGTTTCGGGACATCCGGGATTATCCTCGAGATCTGCCGAATATTTCGGCGATCTCTCGTGAGACGCGATCTTCCACGAACTCCGAAATGACGATGAATTTCTCGTAATTTCCCACGAAGAAATATATTTAGACGTGTAATCGATCAGGAAATAAAAATGTCAGTTTATTTATAGGTTCAGGTTGTTAATTTCAAAATTATTTGAAACATGTGTTACGAATGTATAGTCATAAATGCTGCGCCCATAAACATATAATTCAACTAAATGAAGAATAATATATGTGTATCTTTTGTAAAAGAACTTTCAAATGGTCAGAGTTAAGTGACTATTGGGTCGCAAAATATTTTCCTTTCTCATTCTGTAATAATAATACCATAGATATCTCGTAAAGAAGACTTTTTTTTTCTCGAAAAATCAAGGACACCGTAGAGAGTTTGAATTATTGTAGAATAACGGTTCCCATTGTGCGCAGGAGGAAAAAACAGGCTCAGGCTAGAACAGTCGTTAAGTCGACGTCTAAGCGGCAAAAGAATTACTAGCCAGCATTGTTCCACACAAGTTCCCGGGCCTTCCCGGCCTTTTGCGAAAACAAAGGGACGAACGCACGGGAGAACCAGAGGTTGGGGCGCGGCGCGGTCGCGCTTAATTCTAAATTCGGCACTAATAACGTCGACCTGTGTTTCGTTAGCCCCTGGGAGATTAACGCGTCGGCGAGCGGCAGCCTAATAGCGCCGTGCACAACGAATTCGAATAATATTTACCTTCGGCGTGGCGCGGCACGGCACGGTCACCCAGTGGTCTCCTGGGAGCGGCAAATGCGATTGGTTTCGACGTATGTGCGCGTCCGATCGTTCAGCTTTTCACCGATCAATCGGATCGTCCCGTGCACACTGCGCGTCACACACACTTTAGTTTTATTTATCGCCTCTAAAAACTCAGTTACGCGCGCATTCTACGTTGCGAAATCGCTAAATTATGAATAACGTAGTAACGAAACGCGTGCACGATATGACACTTGAATTATTCGCGAAAAAGTAAACGAATTATATGTATATACAGATATATATATACGGTGTGTATGTGCGGGTGTATAATTCGCTTATTCTCTCGCGAATAATTCAAGTGTCACATTGTGCACGCGCGTTGCGTTACTGCGGTATTTCGATTATACATGTATATATTATATACATATATAAAAAAACTCTAATACTTTTCGCAAATCAAAAAACTTGTTTCGAAAGAAATGAAAAATAGAGGATAATTTTCCAGCTCGATATTTGGAAATCGAAATTTTATGTATAATGTACGAAATAATTGGATAAAATATTCAAAATATATGTATTTTAAATATAAGAAATTATATATTAGAGATACTAGAAATAGTGAGAGAAAAAATGAAATATCAACGATAAAAAGTTTCAATATCTTTTCGTATTACAGCATATATGAAAATTTCGAATGAAATCACGTAACAGCCCATTAAATTTATGAAATTTGATACACCGAATAAAAAGTAAAAGTTTGTCGAAAGTGAGCTTCGTGCTCTCATCGAAATCTCTAGCGGTTAGAACCGGCAGCCGACAATTTGATTAATATCGTGCATTATCTTTCGTCTACTGCGCGCGTAATCAAGTATCTATTAAGGTGTGTAATATTCGGGTATTCACAATAATCACACAAGTTTCAGGTACAAGTATACTTTATTTATTGTCCTTGCTGCTTTATGCGTACTGTCGTGCGTTACACACACTCACTCGCTCTACTGCGCATGCGCGTACACTACATCCCTTCTTTATTTTTATTTTTGATAGTACATATGTTTCTAATAGTAGACAATTAAATAATTGAATTGAAATGAGTTTAAGTAAGATAGAATCAACCAATATAAAATTAAATAAGATAAAATAAAATTACATTGCAATAAAGTTATAGTAAGATAGAATAGATTCGTACATTATAATTAGTACATCTGTATTTCATTTATTATCTCCCATTCTCCATTTACTTTTTTCAGGTGCATAATATTTCTTCTAAACTCTTTACCCGTAGAGTCGTTTTTTATTTTGATATCTCCTCCATTTACTTCTGTTACCGTGTGGGTGGTAGGATTAAAGTTCGAAGTTAATTTATTCTCTTTATTGATATTTCTTGCATATACCTTTTCTCCTACTTCCAAGTTGTTATCTGCAGCTTTTCTCTTCCGGTCTCCGTATTCTTTTCCTATTTCTTTCATCTCTCTATCCTTGTCTCTTACTTCTTGGTCTATTATTTTATTTTCAATGTCCATCTTAGCTGGTATTTTGTCTCGAAATTGTCTTTGATAAAATAATTCCGACGGCGATTTCCCTGTTGTAAGATGAGGTGTGCTATTGTACATCATTAAGTATGTAAATATTTGTTCCTTCCAGTCTTTTTTCTCTAGTTGACTAATCTTGAGTCTTTTTAGTATATCTCTATTTTGTCTCTCTACCTCTCCATTCATTTGAGGCCAATATGGTATGGTGTGATATAGCTTAATCCCGCATTCAGTGCAGTATTTTTTAAATGTTTCGCTTGTGAGTTGGTTTCCATTGTCACAAGTTAGAGTCGCGGGAAACCCCAACCGTGAGAAAATTTCTTTCAGGATTTTGATCGTGTCTATTGCCGTTATATTTCTTGTAACTTTTATCTCTTTATATCTACTGTAATAATCTACGATGACTAGTAAGTAATCATTACTGGGCAAGGGGCCCAAAAAATCTATTGCTACATCTATCCATGGCATGCTCGGAAGTTCCCTTCTTCTCATGGGGTTTGGTGGATTAGGGGCAGAGACTAGTGTACACCCTTTGCATGATTTAACCATGTTCTCCGCGTCCTTATCTATTTTCGGCCACCATACTTTCGTTCTAAGTCGATTCTTCATTGCAACTATTCCCGGGTGTCCTTCATGAGCGGCTTCTAATACTCTTTGTCGTAATGGTGGTGGGATGACTATTTTATTGCCTCGTAAAAGAATGTCTTCATTGAAGCATAACTCCGCTTGAAAAATTTTATAGTTTCTAACCGATTCGTCCCAGCTGTTGTTATATACGCCATTTTTTACTTTTAGGATTTCTCCGTCGATTGAAGAAGCGGCTTCGATTTCTTTCAGCGGTACTGCGATTGGTGTGCTATATTCGACAATCTGATTTATATAATTTTCGTTGTCAAATGGTTTTAGTGTGTTTGTCTTGCATAATCTTGATAATGGATCCGCGATGTTGGATTTGCCTGGTTGATAAATGACTTTATATTTAAACGCCTGTAGTCTCAAAACCCACCTTTCTATTCTGGCACATGGTTTGGATCTCTGTCCAAATATTATCTCCAGGGGTTTGTGGTCACTAATGAGTTCAAATTCTTTCCCGAAGAGATATATTTTAAAGTGTTCCACTGCCCACACGAGAGCTAGTGCTTCTTTCTCTGTTTGGCAATATCTTTTTTCGCAGTCTGTAAGGCTTTTGCTCCCGTATGCTATTATTCTGGGGCCATTGGAATCGATCTGAATGAGTACTGTTCCCAAACCGACTGGGGAAGCATCTGCTATTACTTGCGTTTTATCGTCCGGGTTGTAATAACCAAGCGTTTTTATTTTTGATAGGCTTTCTTTTAGGTCTTGGAACGCTATATTTTGATCTGATGTCCAGTATTTTTGAATATTTGTTGTTTTGTTTAATTTTAAGCGTAGTAATTTCCTGAACGGTTCTGTTAAGGTAGCCAGGTTCGGTATCCATTTACCTACGAAATTCACCAAACCTAGGAAACTCTGGAGCTCTTCGATGGTTGTAGGGCATCGACTGGTTTGTATTACTTTTATGTATTTTCCTAGGGGTTTTATACCTTCCTCCGATAATTCATGTCCTAGAAATTCCACCTTTTTGGTTTTATAAATGCCCTTCCTCTGGTTCAGCAGAACGTCATTTTCCTTCAGGACTTCCAATACTTTTTTCAGCCTTTTATCATGGGAAAGTTCATCTTGTCCGTACACAATTATATCGTCGATGAAGTTTGATGTGCCTTCGCATCCTAGAAGCATTCTTTCAAGAACCTTTTGAAATATCTCTGGGGCGCAGGATATCCCAAACATTAGTCTTTTATATCGGAAAAGCCCTTTGCTGGTGCTGAAAGTTGTTATGTACCGAGAATCAGGGTCTATCTCTACTTGATGAAATGCGTTTTTTATGTCTAATCGGGAGAAATATTTCGCTTGTCTAAAGTTTGGTAGCATCTCGTTCATCGTAGGCAATGGGTGGTTTTCTCTTATTATTGCTTTATTGGCACGTCGCATGTCGATGCAAATACGTACTTCGCCGTTTTCTTTTAATACAGGTACCATCGGCGATACCCATGGTGAAGGTCCGTGAACCTTTTCAATGATGTCGGAATCCTTCAGTTCTGCCAGTTTTTCGTTAACTTTATTTTCTAAAGGAATCGGTATCCTTCTATATGGTTGGATTACCGGTTTGACGGTTTTGTCTATTGGTATTGTAATTTTGACGTCTTTGAACTTCGGAAGTGGTTGGATGGCGTTTATTTGAAGACCGATTTGCAGTACCCCTAGCTCGATTGCGGTATTTTTCCCTAGTAGGTTTCGCGTCCCATTGCGAATAACGTAGAAAGTCGCTCTCCGTGGGGAATTATTGGTGTTAATGGTGATATCTGCTTGAAATGATCCAATAATGTCTAAAGGTTTTTTACTTCCATATGGCAGAAGTACTTTATCTGGCTTTTTTATTTGTTGATAAGCCTTTACCTCGTGTTCCTTTAGATATTGCCAGGTCTTATCGGTGATAACATTGCACTTGCTTCCTGAGTCGATTAGCATTTCAATCTTTATTCCTCCCACTAAACAATTTATAACCGAGTCCTCATCCAGATGGAAAATATAGTCTACTTCTTCAGTTTTAGTGTCTTCTTGCTTATGTTTGTTAGGTCTAGTTTCTGTCTTTTTTTCAAATATCTTTCTCTTTTGTTTTGTCCTGCAATATTCTCTGAAGTGGCCAAAGAGATTGCATTTGAGACATCTTTTATCTCTTGCTGGACATTTCTTGTCATACTGTGAATGCTTGTTGCTGCCGCATCTTGAGCAAGTCTCGTCGGCATTCCTATTATTTGCTTGTTTATTTGAACTTTTGTACTTTTTAAAGTCTAATTTGTTGATTTCATTATTATTTCGTTCTTGATGACTTAAGTCTTTTTTATTAAAGACTTCTAGTTGTCTGCTGACTGCTTCCAACGCGTTTGCTTCACTAATAATCTGGTCGAGTGTCATGTTGTCTCCTGTTGATAGTATTTTTTTCCGTAACTCCGTTGAATTGCATTTCTCTACTATTTGGTCTATTAGGTGTTCTTCAATGTTTGTAAACTTACACTTGTTTGCTTGGTTTCTTAATTTGAGTAGGAATTTTTCAAATTTTTCACTCTCTTCTTGTTTTATCAGTCTAAATAGATGTCTTTCATAAACCTTGCTTTGTTTTGGTGAAAAATATTCATCTAATTTATTAAGTGCGACCTTGTAGACGTCTACTCCTTCTGCTTCATCCACGTGTGCTCCTGGTATATTATAATAGATATCCTGTAAAGTTAGTCCTCCGGTGTGTAGGAGCGTTGCTCTTTTATTTGCTGGTTTATCTATGTTCAAAGCTAATAGATATATTTCCAGTGCTCTCTTCCATTTTTCCCAGCGTGTGCCTACAGAAGCTGGGTCACCGTCACAATCAAAACAATTGAGACTTGTCAGCGTCGAGGCTAGTTGAGCCATTTAGATGATCTGAAATTAAATTTAAAATATATATTTTTTTTTTCATGGCCCTTTATAGCATTTGCTAACAGATTTCTTTGCGTGGCCCTTGAAATATTGAACCATAAAGAACTTTTGTTCTTGTTGCGTGGCCCTTTAGCATTTGCTAACAGATTTATCTGCGTGGCCCTTGTAATGTCATGATTAAGTAAGCGACAATATTGAAACATGAAGAACCTTTGTTCTTATTGCGTGGCCCTTCAGTTCTTTTGACTGCATGGCCCTTGTCCAGGATTGACATACGTTATACCTGACGGAATTTTTTTTTTTTTTTTTTTTTTTTTTTTTTTAGTTATAATAATCTCGTCAAGCAACCGTAGTACCCGGAAAGTTTGCACTTTCATGCGTTATTGACATTCTTTATGTGCGTGGCCCTTTTATTACTTGCTGTAATCAATGTGCGTGGCCCTTTGCATACTTGTAATTAATTTATTTCGTAATGTATGATTCATTTAGAAGTAAGTAAAGTCTTCCGACATTGTCATTTGTATCTATCTTCTAAACTGACTTGTTTTCTATAGCAAATTTATAGACGTCAATTGACAATGCACGGAGGTTAGTTTACTTTACTTTTTTTTTTTTCTTTCCTTTTACCTGTTTATTTACTTCTTGGCACTCAAGTTCTTCTTCCTCGTCGCCACTTGTAATATTCGGGTATTCACAATAATCACACAAGTTTCAGGTACAAGTATACTTTATTTATTGTCCTTGCTGCTTTATGCGTACTGTCGTGCGTTACACACACTCACTCGCTCTACTGCGCATGCGCGTACACTACAAGGTGTACAAGCGGAATCTCTTGAATCAACGATTGCCATTCAGTCGGCGGCCGTATCGCGATGGTGATTCGCCAGTTTTCCTCGCCGCGAGCATAGGAGACGACGAGATCCAATCCGAGGGATCTCTCCTCGGACGAGACGTTGCTCTCGGAACGATCAATCACTGTCGGCCCGTGACACCACGAAGAGATCGCTCGCGTGGGATCTCTCGCGGGTCTTGATTCCACAACCTCGGAATATGTTCGGAACCGGTCGGTCGCAGGGATTAACCGTCCGTACCGATGAATGACTTATTGAAATGTCACGGCGCCACGACTGCGCGCACGTCGCGTCGGCTCCGTTATGATTTACGACTACGCGACCGGCGGATGATTAATTTCAATTAAGACACGTGGCCGCGTGTTAAAGGATGCGTGCTCTCATTATCAACCGCATTGTATTTCAAAGCGGTCGATTTAACATTGCGCAATCGATTTACAAAAAAAGTATACATAATAACAAATAACGATTTTAACAGATGTGTATATAATGTAGGCGATTATATATGTTTCGTATTATTTTGGACACGTGTCCTAACCGTGATGCGTGAGATCACTTTGCGCATGATCATCGAATGATTCCGTTTTGCGACAGCATGTATATTATTCGAGAGAGTCGTATTAGAAACATCGACCGAGACACATGTATTATTATTTCTGAGTTGACCTACCTGCCTCGGGTTAATATCGAGTATAGTAAGTGCTTATAGAAACTGTATCCATATATCAAATACATCCTGACGAACTCTTTATAATATTTTATTTTTAATTATTCATGTTCTGAAAACCCCCACAATAATAATATTTTTCGATTGATAAATTATATATTAAATATTTAATTAAATCATTATTATCGCAAAGACTTTCTTGCGACATGAGAAATATATCTATATTTATAATTTTTTAAATTGCTCTTTTACTTTTTTTCGCATACTAAAAATATAGGATATAGATTGTTAGATATAAACGGGATTGCTAATTAAGGCTTGTCAAAAAATATTTTCATAATTTTGTTCACCTTACATCGATCAAAATCACTCAAAAGACTTAAAGCATAACGGCTGCTTGTTAGCTTGTTCATAGAATTGTCAGAATTCAGAATCCATTTGTTTCTCGAAAACTATAGGAAAACTAGGAAAATGCTTACACAGACAATACAGGAGGATTACAGAAGGGTAGGGGGCAAAAAGGTGGAAAGTCGAGAACAGCAGGTATCTCGTCGAGGATCAGAGGAATTTCCCCTTGACATAGATGTCAGATAAAGGATTCTGAAAGTTACATCGCCGGTGGGATCAGCTTCGATCTCGTCGCGGGATACCGAAGAAAACGCTGGTCAGCAAAAATTATTGTCTTACTAGACTATGTAAGCTGTATATCGTGTTCCATGTAATGCTACGTACATCTGTAACATAATCTATCTATAGTGCTACAAATTTTTTTCAACAATATCTGTGCGTCAAGTATATAGCATTTTAGGTAAAAAGAAACGTAAATCAATTTACACACAGTAATAGAGTATTTCTTTGCGATTAAAAAATATACATATAATAATTTAAAGCAGTGATAATAGTTAATTAGATGTTTGCGTTCAAAAATTTTCGAGGAACATTTTATGCGTTTGATAATTTACACGAACTATATGTACAAAATTTTCCAAATTCTCGACGTTAAACGCAATTTACGTCTTAATTCGAAGCTCTTCCAAACGAGATTTTACGAATACCAATTTCACAAAAACTGCCTGGGGTCGCAGAACGCGATTACCGTTTTAATGACATCACTTATTCGGTGGATAAGCCAATCGAAAAATCGACGGGGCATTTTCCAGCTCGTCGTCCAACGGACGGGATGGAAATCCCACCACGATGGTAAAACCTGAAAGTCCGCCGCCGGAAGGATATGATCGTCGTGAGAGCTTCAGGTAATCGCTGCAGAGAGATAAGAGAGAGAGAGAGAGAGAGAGAGAGAGAGAGAAGAGAGAGAGAGAGAGAGAGAGAGAAATTCGACCGCGGGCGGGCTGCCTTTATCGGCGCATATTTGCCGGGTTCTGCAAATCCCACCCTGGGATTCCACGCGCTGTAGCAAAAAAGAAAAAAAGGGAAAAGAGCAGGAAAGAGAAGAGATTTAGGGAGGAGACGATGCTCGGGTGGGCGCCATACAACCACCATCGTTGCCATGCCATCCCACCATCACACTGACACTATGAAGCGCCGTAAACAGCACCGCACCAGCCCTTTCTCTCTCTCTCTCTCTCTCTCTCTCTCTCTCTCTCTCTCTCTTTCTGCCTCTTCCTGTGTATGGTGTATGTATGTGTCATCGGTTAGACTCTACGGCTTTGAGGGATGATGGAACGACGGGAGAGGGAGGTGGCAAATAGAGTGGGACAGCGCGAGAACAAGGGCGCCGTGACAAAAGACTGAACGGGCTAGGAAGGCAGGCGGGAGTAGCGGCGGAGGATGAAAGAGATAGAGCGGGTCCCCCTGGGCGCGAGTGGCGAGACAGGAAAAAAAAAAGAGAGATCGAAGCGAGGGGACGGGGAAACAGAAGCAACAAGCCGGACGGAGGATTCGAGGGCGACGAAGTAAATGGGGATCGACGTAGGACGAACGAGGAAAGGGCAGGCAGCGCGGGTGGCTCACAAAAGGGACGGGAGGGAGAGAAGGCCATCGGGGTTGAAAAGTTCAATTGCACGTATTCTCGCAGTGACATCTCGCAAATCCTGCGACTGTCCCCTCTGTGCGTCCTTCGGCGCCCTTCGCGCAAGCAACCGTTCGTCTCGGTCTTTATCCTTCGTCCTTCATTCTTTATACCTGCACGAACGATGGAAAACTGATGATATATACATGACCGCGCGTTTTTCTATTTTCATCCCACCTATACAGTTCCGGTGTTCGCTCCAACGTAAGTTTGTCCCGTTACACGTGCAATCTAATATTATCTATATTTTGATTCATTTACACGAAATGCAACGCAGATTTAGCGGATGATTTCAACAGCTATAATGCATGTAGATATAAGTTCTCAATTTTCAAAATACTTTGAGTAGGTAAATTAAATTATTGTCGAAGCAAAGTACAATTAAATTTAATTGGGAAGCGAGACTATTTACACCCTCGGAGCTTCGTAATTTTCAACGTCAGCTAACTTAATTTTATCACTGAAATAATTATACCGTTTCTTTCAGAGTACTTTCGTCGTTAATATCTTATGCCGAAATGACATTTCCTTCGACTTTAGAATTTTTATCTAGTACACGAATATATATATGCAGCACGCAAAATTCAGTTCGCATTTTCCCTCTTTTCTATTATTGCTCCGTTATTCCCACCCTCACATTCTTCTTCTCCTTTTTCTTCCTAAAGGGAGAAACGAGCGCTCTGCCCGTTTTACTGTTCTCTTCTTCTCTCGCTAGCGCGCCCCACCTCTATTTTTATTGTCATAACCAATTTAATTAAGTTTCGCGCTTCGACGTCGCGTACTCGCGGCTGTGTTAAACATTTTAATTAAGCGCCTCGCGCATTTGCGTCGCCATCGCCCCCGTTTCGTCCCATCCTTTTCCAACCCCCGACGTAGACTCGCACCACCAGTCGAAGCATCGGCATGGAAGAGAACCGTTCGACTATTTTACGAATTAACGAGAACGCGGGAAACGACAGCGCGCGCGCGCGCGCACCGGTTAGTCGGTATAGCGTTTGCCGCCACCAACGCTAATTCGAGGGGGTTTGCGAGGGGGAGGAGGGGGGGGGGAAGCGAGAAGAGGGATGTTTACGCTGGGATCTGCGAAACTTCCGAGGGCGGTGGTGGTTTTAGGGGTGCGCGCCGTCGGGTCGTGGTTTCGCGGTTAAGGCGACGTCACCGAGCCAACGTTGCGGAAATCAAATCGTTAACCCTTTCGATGGACGTGCTCGTAAACGTCCCGCCGTGGTCTATCCGAGTCTCAGTAAATATGCATTATCTCTAGAGGATTGAGCTTCATAAAAAATGAAATAATAGGATTTCTCCGTACGATGATTAATAAAGTATTCCTTCTGAATTTTCACACACGTATATATGTACACAGACACATTGCTACATTATACATGCCCCTTGTAATTCGTATGTCGTTTGAAATATGTATTTTTAGACCGAATTAGTTATGAATATTTTCTCGATCAATTCGCAGTTTTACGGGTATATTTATTACGGACGAATCTCAGAATTACTTACTAATTATATATAGACATTGTTATTTTATTAATTACAGCAGTCCGAATAATATTACTACATTAATATTCGGCAATATAATTGATACTGTGTTTTTCAAAATTTGATGAGAATTTTTGTCGATAGGAAAAAAGTGGAAGAAACTATATATTGTCTATATATATTGCAATTGACCTCGATGTATTCGAACCATTTGAAACTTTGTGTTTCTCTGATTTCAGTGCTGATCGGATCAAAGAATTTGTGGGAAAAAATTTGAGAAATGACGATGGTAATTTTTATGTTTTATCATCGCCAAGGCGGGTGACTAATTGCCTTGCTTAGACCCGGAGAGAGGAGCCAGCTGAGGTGACTGCGAATGTAAGTCGGCCGAGGAAAATTTACGATAAAGCGACTTTAATTTTGATTCATGGCCGACTCTCCTCGAGAAAGCGAGGGCGGACACACGTTCTAAAAAAGATCTTTTCTGGCATCTATCGCGATTTCTCCACTATTTTCCAAATTGTGTTAAAAATTTTTAACGTAGCCAACATTTATATAAAATCAAAACTTGCAGGGATATCGAAGAATTCGAAAAATACAAATCATTGAGATTTGAATAAGTTTTCAATATTTTTTTAACAGAATTAAAAAAAAATGTTGCACTAACTCATAGCTTTCGTAAGTTTGTTAATTCGCGAACGAATTTCAGCAATGACTCGATGCTAGATCGTTATTTCTATCTCTTTCCGCAGAATCATAAACCTGCGGTAATGGCAAACGGGCGCCCGGGTCCCGGGACTTTTCAGCCTGCGGGAGCCGCCCTCCTGCACTCAATAATCCCATGGCGCTATAGCAAGCCTCTATTACGAACCCTCGATCCCCCGACCGCCCGGTAACCCCCCAGTCATCCCTCGTCGACGCTCGCCAGCTCGGGGCCGAGGACGGATAGAACTCGCCCTGATTCCTGCCACGGAGCTCTCTTCCCTTCCTTTTCCCTTACTGAATTGATGGGAAGGCCCGACCATGTTCGAACTGCAGACAGATATCTGACCTTCCCCGGGAAACCTTCCCGTTCTGAAAAGGAACTGCGCATAAACGAGCACGTGTCCTACGTGACATGTCCTTTTGTCAATTTCATATATTTATATTTGTTGACGCAATATGTGTAAATAGAATTCGATATGTTTAATGTTTACGTATACATTCTGTATATTAATAATATACATACGTATATAAGCGAGAAAAAAGAAATTGCCTTTGGTTTAATATTATTGAACGGAGTTTGGTAGTGGGCAAAAAAAATTGTAAAGGATTTTACCATCAGATTTCCGAAATTTCCTCACGTATCGCGGTTGTTATCATAACGTTCATGCTTACATCGCTGAATCAGAGAAACTTTTTTTTTTTTTTTTTTTTTTTTTTACAAAAATTTCCCCGAATCCACGACACGCGCTGGAGAAATGTTGACCGGCCATGCAACGTCGCGCCGTTCCGCACGTTGCGCAAGAAATACGCGGTCCTACATGCGCGGACAATTTCACGTGCGTGCGTGTGCCGGTCTATCCTCGTGTGTTGAAATAGAGAAGCAAAGAGAGGGAGAGAAGAAAAAAAGAGGTGTTGGGTACACGACAGCTGTAAACCCCGGGGGCATACGAGTCCTCGACTCGCACCCCCGCTCACGACCCTCGCCCCTTTTCTTCCCCTCTGTCACTCCATCCCTGTCTCTTTTCCTCGCTCTAACCCTCTGTCTCCCTTCGGGCTCGTCCTTCATAGAGAGTTCCGACAGCGTTGTACCGGGGCTTACGCGAAGAGAGAAAGGGGCGAAGCGGGGAAATGGGGTGGAGGATCAAGGGGGAAACGATGGCTTCGCCATAAGCCAGCGATACCAGCCCGGATGACTGGCGATTACGTTATTCGGAGGGACGTACGTGTTTTCGTCTGCACCGGTTCGCGTGCCCGTTCGTTTGTTCGTCCCGCGTGTGTTCCACGTGACGCCCGATTCACGAACGAGCCGCGGCCTTCCGGCTCTAATTCACCCCATTAAATTTAATTTCGAACGGCCTGCCCGCCGGCTTCCTCTTCTCCCCCTTCCTGCCCCCCGCGCATTCCCCCCCCCCCGCTTGCGGGAAGATCGATCCGTTAAATGGGACCGACTAATACCGAAGCCGATGGAATTATGGCACCGAAGACACGCCGATGAGAGGTGTTGAGCTCGACCATAGTTAAATTCAATGATGATATCCCCTATCATTTGCTTTTTGATTTCAAATATGAATTAATAGCGCGCCTATATAGCTTTTTTGAAATAATTCTTACATGAAAGTTTATTCATTTAAATTTGTTAGAGACATAAAAGTCTTTTGTTTTTATTGTACATTATATCGAATCGCATTGTATATAAAATCAAATTTGTAAATAATATATAGTTATTTTTGTTATAATATAAATTGCATAATAATTATATTTTCCACTCTGATAGAAAAATAATCATTTTTTAAATATTAATATGTAAACGTAAATGAAGCAGATTTTTAATTTTATCATTGAAAATTTCTGCTAATGAAAAAATCGAAATTGATGATAAAAAATTGAATTTGATCTTTCTCGCATATACTCCTTTTTTCAAACATATTGTACATCATTAAATACATATACACATGGAAGAATAAGATGACCAAGAAAGTTTACGCAAAGACGATAAACATTAGCAGTGTTCCCTCTCATCGCATTTAACGAGTTTGCGGGGGCGGAAGGCCACGTCTGTGGCGTAAACGAGTGCCATTCTTGGTAAAGATATGGGTTTCTTTGAAAGCGGTCCTAGGGCTAGTTGGCCAGAAAATACCTTTATACTCTTGTTTTCTAAAAAAAAAACTGAAGCTTCAGTCTAATTAGAGTCATAAAGATGGAGGCGAGCAACCAAAAACTCCGCGAGGAGTTGGAGGTTGTTCGCGGTTTGATGGCTCCCCTTCCTCCCTCTTCTGGGGAGAAAGAGGCGCCTCCTGCGAAGAAAAGATCGCGGCGGAGACGGGGCAGAGAGATTGTCTCTGAGCCGGAATTTTCTGGCAAGGAGACAGCCTCTGAGACGCGGAGGACTTTATTTGAGTCCTCTGATGCGGCTTCGGGGGGGGATCCACACCAGCAGCTTCTAGCGCGGGTGGATCTCCTCATCGAGAGGCGCGTATCTGGGGCGCTTGAGGGCCTGAGGAGGACTGTAGAGTCGCTCAGGTCCTCTTTGGATTTCCGGGGGAGTGGGGTGGATTTGCCTGCCCCCGCTCCTCCTGCCAATAAGGTTTCCCCTGTCCTTTCCACGCGTAGACGGGGGAGGCGGGGTCGGGGTGTGAGTGGGGCGGTCTGCTCTTCTGGGGCTGGGTTGCTTGCCTCGCCGGCGGCTGTTATGGTTGCTGGTGGGTCGGGTTGCCCTGGTTCTGGAGGGGCTCGGGCGTCGGGTCTCGCGGCTGGCCCTGGGTCGGGTGCGCGGCGTGGGCAGGTGGCTCGGGCTGTTCGTCCGAACGCGTCGGTCGTGCAGCTTCTGTCGACGGGGGGTAAGTCCTACGCGGATATTTTGAGGGAGGCCAAAACCCGAGTGAATCCCGAGGAGCTGGGTATTGGGCCCATGACGATGAGATTTGGAGTAGCCGGGGGTCTGCTTCTGCAGGTCCCTGGTAAGAGTACGAAAGAGAAAGCGGACAGGCTCGCGGGCAGGCTGCGGGAGGTCTTCTCGGACGGGAGTGTGGTGGTCTCCCGCCCCCAGAAAACCATGGAGCTTAGGCTTCGTGGGACTATGGGGGAGGGGATCACTTCGCGCGAGGAGATCTTGGAGGCGCTGGGGTCTCTGGGGGGATGCAGTGCGGGGGGCATCCGACTCGGGTCGGTCCGTCCCCTGCCGCGGTCTCCTTTGAGTACCTTGTGGTTGCGCTGTCCTGTATCGGTGGGCCGGGAGGTTTTGTCGTTTGGAGGGCTGAGGGTGGGGTGGAACACCCTCGAAGTAGAGTTGCTTCCCGCCCGCCCTCTGAGATGCTTCGGGTGCCTGGAGTTTGGCCACGTGCGGGCTAAATGCACGTCCGGGGTGGACCGTTCGGGCCTTTGTTACCGGTGTGGTGCGGCGGGACACCGAGCGGCGGGGTGCGTCGCCACCCCTCGCTGTCCGACTTGTGCGGACGGCGGGAGGTCGGCTGACCATGTCCTGGGTGGGCGGGGGTGTAGTTCGCTCCCCCCTCCACTCGGGCAACGAAACACCGGGGTGTGCGATAGGCGCCGGTCTCCGGATCGTCCCGATGGGGGACGGCCTATGGAGACTGAAGCTGCCTCGGAGTGCGCGCGGGCTCCGGGGCCCCCTGTCGGGGGGGCTCCCGATAGCCCCGAGTGGCTGGAGGTGGACTGCGGTCGGGGGCAGGGGAGGTCACGGAGAGGTGGCTCCCCTGTGCCGGGCTGCAGCTCTACTCCCAACGTCTAGTGTTGTTTTTGTAAATTAGTCGTAGTGTGTAGCGGCGGATGCGGGGGGTTCCGGGGAGGTTGCCGTTAGGTGACTCCGTGGTCTCCCTGCTCCGCCAAGTTTATGTTTAGTAGGTAGCGGCGATGGGTGCTGAGTGTCGGGGAGGTTGCCGAAAGGTGACTCCGCGGCCTCTTCACCCACGCCAAGTTTATGTTGTCATAGTTTATTGTCTTTTGTCATAGGTGGGAGTAACAACCCTCCCACCTTTATTGTGGTCGGCCTCTGTGCCTTATCGTTGGCCCCTAGAGGGCTGGGTCTGTGGCCCTTATTTGGTTTTGTTGTGGACGTGTATATGTTTGTCCACTTAGTTGGTGATGTCTCGTGACGTCTAAGTGTGGGGTGGGCGGCTGCGGCCGTCTCACTTACCGGGTTCGGCAGGGAGAGGGGTGGGGGCCCCGATCCCATGGCACGTCGACCCAGGGAAGTCCGGGGGGAGCTAGTAGCCCGGCTCCCTCCGATGCCCTTTCGGGGCAAGGGAATGTCCTCTCCGGGGGGATACCTGTAGTATCCTTCCGGGGGATGTGTCCTACCTCAGGACGCCGGTCGGGTGTCCACCGTGAAGTTATGCTAAAACGCGGTTCCGCGGTGGACAGTACCCATACGACCAGGGGCTTCAGTCAGGTTTTAGGTCGGTCCCCCGCCCGATAGTCCCTCGGGATACTACGGGCGGGAATCCACCACAAAGCCTCCTGACCCTCCCTCAGGGGTCAGGACGGCGAAGTTTGGTTTAGGCAAATTTCCTGACTATAAAAAAAAAAAAAAAAAAAAAAAAAAAAAAAAAAAAAAGAGTCATAAAGATAATATGATAAATGTGTGTAGGTATTAAATGTGTAAAATGAAATGTTTCCGTCATGAATAATTTTTCCATTTTTTCACATTTTTTATCTGATTATTATTTTCGCCGGTATATATTTTTAAAAATTCGTTTATGCATATGTGCGTGTATACATATGTCTATCGTAAAATATCTTTCTGGAAAAAAAAGAATTCATGCGAGATTTACGTACAAAAGGAATTATTACAAAATTGATGTTTAACATGATCCATACTTTCCACCTCGGATTAATGTGAATGATACCAAACGAATAAAATGGTACATAATCATCTATCAAGAAAGCAACTTTAGTCGCAAGCGTCGAAACTACGCATCGTATGCACGTGCACACATTATTAGGCACTTGCCGACAGGCAGAGACAAAAGGGAGCCAGACTATCGTTTAGGAGACTAAGCTAAGCAGGCGATAAACACGAGCAATCCTCATCTACATCGCCTTGAGCCAACAACAAATGAGGAAGTTGCGCTTCCGAGGAGGGTCGCAACTCGGCGATATCAACGACGTGTACCGAATAACTTTCTATAAAGAGAGAGTGTCGATTAGAAGACTTCGCTAACAGGCGTCAAGCTTTGTCGCTGCAACACAATGTGTGTGTGTGTGTGTGTGTATCAATTATACGTTAAAATTTATCTCCCTGCAAAGGCTGCATAGCTGCAAGCTTTAAAAACTGAAATATCAGTACTTGTAAAAATTTATATTCGAAAGCTGGATACTATATCCAACATAATGGTTCAGAATTTTTTAATTATATTCTATAAGCGATGATAAGTTGCCCGACTTATTATTGCAAATCAAAATAGATTATTATTAAAGTTGGAAAGATTCGGTTTTTTATTAGTATTTCGAAGGCTTAATTTAGCACTTTTTAATATATTCGATAAAGCAGTATTGATTTTTACGTATGAATAATAATCCTTCAGATATAATGGAAACATTACGCGAAGCTAGTTAATTAAGATACAAACATCTCTCACACAGCACACGACGCTAAGGGACAAAAAAAAAAAGAAAGAAAGATGGAAAAATATGCGGAAAATTGCATGTATACGTACATACACATGCACCCCGTTAAAGCAGCAACAACCAGCAACAGCAGCGGTAGCGAGAAGCCAAGCTCGCGGGCTGCTTACGAGCTTGTAAAGAGGCGATAAACATAACCCGGCGGTTCTATATCGGCCGCTACGAGTAGACCGGCAGAGGAAGAGGTCGGCATCGGTGATGCAGAGAAGAGGGTCGCTTCGTCGTACTAGAGTTGTGTTCGTTGGTGAGAGGAATCACACATGTGTGCTGGTTTCTCTCTGTTGCGCAGGGTACGCG
This sequence comes from Nylanderia fulva, assembly GCF_048542155.1. NCBI lineage: Eukaryota > Metazoa > Arthropoda > Insecta > Hymenoptera > Formicidae > Nylanderia > Nylanderia fulva. The sequence continues at coordinate 421,025 of NW_028190488.1, forward strand.
CAAGTTATACGAAGAGAACCGTTGCGTTATATGTAGTATGTACGTATGTGTGGAAATGGTGGTTGATGTGCTGGTTGGTGCGAGGCTGTCTGGGTGATCGATTATAATCATCGGCGTACAGGCGCCGCGACGGATCTGCAGTCATTAGGGACGCCTGGGCGGGCGTTCCGCACCTTATTCCGACTGCCGGAAGAGAGTAGGAGAAGGGAAGGGAAGAGAAGAATTCTCGCTCGAGAATATCTACGCAGTCGAGCTTTCGCGCGTCCGGCTGAAGGGGAGAGATTGTTGGTCTCTCTTTCTCTATCTTTCTTTATCCTTTCTTAGAGCGAGGTCACGTAACCTTCTCGTCTCGTACCGTAGCTCAAGTTTGTTAATGTAATTTTTCGCACCTTAACTCCCACGATGAGTCTTTGCGTTTTATCCTCCTCATCCGCCGTTCGACGAACTTCACAGTTTAATCCCCGCGCTTACGATGTAATATGTCAACGCGAAAATCGGAAAAATATGAGATAGCTAAAATTATTAAAGCTGAAATATTGGATTAAATAGAAACGTGTCAAATGGATTTACGCATTAAGATGTTTCCAAGATATTGCCACACGATAATCTATATTTATTACTATGATTTAATAATTTATACGCAATAAACTCGGGATATTTTCTTCTTATCGTACAGTTACAAATAACATTATGCAGTTACGTAACTTTCGCTCGATATCTCGATTTAAATATTACCGCGAAGTATTTCCTCGATAACAATAAAACGCGCCTGGTGTTTACGCCGTCAAGGATTAATAACACATTAATGACGTCCGAGTGATTTCCCCGAGCGCGATATTTCCATGATTCTCCGAACGCGGGAAAACTGTTCATATGACTGTATCCTCATTAATTTAAATGATCGATTGATTCAAATGTAGCAGCTTTGTTGAAATTCGCTCTTTTAATCGTTCTGACAGTAATGCCGATAAAAACGCTAATGAGGCTGGAACACGAACAAAAATGAGCCGATTAAAATAGTACAACTGAAATTATGGGCAATTGAAAATATGCGTATATTATCATGCCTAATCAAATCCATGCGATCCGAAAATATTCGAATCAATTTTTTCCACTGTTCAAAAATCAAAGCAATCATAAAGGGTTTTGGCATTTTAAATGGAAACAAAAATTAATATATCAATAACAAATAATAACAAATTAATATATAGGATATATCCGATTTGATTTAAATTAGAATCATATACGATAAAAAGGATTTTACATAGTTGGCCTGAAAATGCTTCAATTTTTTTAAGTTGGATATGAAATTTTGAAATATGTAGAAGTTTAATAATTGAATTACTTTGAATAATTTAATTAATTAAAAAATTATATCCGATATAAAAGACTGATTTTTTATCTAACGATAAAAAAGCTCTTTGATGAATTTCGCAATATCGATCCGCGTTTATTCTACGTTCGTGCAGTAAGCAATGATATCCGAGCATCCACGCAATAAACCCTCCTCCGGCCATATTGAGCGCCCAATATCATACAATAAAGTCCGTACTACATCTTGGGGAACAATGGTAGATAGATTCTGGAAACGTTGCACGCGGCGTTTGGCATTGCCGGCGACGTGGACGGAACGTTTGGCAGGAACACTCGCGGCACGGGACGCTCAAGAAGCGCGATCAATCTCTCTTTTTATTATCTATAGTCGGCAAATGGCGTATGCGGCAAGACAATATTCGCGAAGGGATAGCGTCTACGCGACGTATTGCCTCGGACATTTGGCAGTGGATATTTAGAACGTCCTATACTATAAAAGCGTTTCTTGGTTACACACGTTATTCACGCGACGACAAAGCGCGAACTCTATTAGTTTCTTTTTTTTTTTTGCCTGCTCGAGAAAAACAACCACGACGTTCCAATTACATCATTCAATGGGTGTGTGTGTTAACATCATTTTCACACATATATGTACATTGTAAATTAATGTTATCGTCATTTATTTACAATGCACATATACATATTTCAAACTGTTACGCTAAATGTCAGTAGGATAGGCTATACGTGAAGAAAACTTAAATTAAACTTTGTTTTTTTTTTATTAAGGCTCAATGCAGATAAGACCAATGCGAGCCAAAACGCGTAAACAATTCTTTGCATTCATATAATTACTCTTTTACATTAATATTAATTATAAATTGTAGTCGAATGCTGTAAAAGAGTAATTGGTGATTAAAAGGAATAATTGAAAGTTGAAGTGTTTCTCAAAAATTTATTTTGAGTAAAACAATTTGCAAATTTTTTTTCGTCATCGGTAGTTGCATTTATATAAATTTTATTTTTTTATCGTGTATGTTAATGACAGTTTTTAGCGTGTGCATTTCGTAATATAGATTATATATATTGTCCAAAGAGAAATATACCGTTTCCGAAAAAATGAGACATTTTTTAAATAATTTCCATTGATTTCCATTAAACCTACTGAACATTTTCCAAGCTCTTCCTCTCTCTCTCTCTCTCTCTTTTTCTCCTGTCTATAAATTTAATTATTAAATCTATCGCCTCTCTCTCTCTCTCTCTATATATATATATATATATATAACGTAGGAGGGAATTTTTAATTCTAATTGTACACCATCTTTCACGTCTGCGATCTATATGCGTATATATCCATTTCTCGACATGCCAAGCGAGTGTGGGCGGTGCCGTCGGCTCGGGCCACGAAAACAAACGAATTTTTAATTAATCACCTGCTAATGAGACGGCAGCCACTGCGCCGGGTGAGAGCGGGATAGACGGGTCGGGCCAGGTGCCTTTTCGTGTGTTTCTCATTCGCCGCGAGAGAGTACCGTAAAAGAGGACAAAGAAAGAGAGAAAGAAGAAAGGAATGAAAAGAGAGCGAACTAACAGGCGAAGAGAACGAAGGGGCAGAAAAGGAAAGAGCACCTGGTAAATGTTTTAAACTTCATCGAGGCTCGGCCGAGGCGGCGAAGGGAAAAAAGGAAGGCCATTGCTAAAGATCTTTGTTTTCTCAGGTCAGTTTTTTCAGTCTTTTTCCTTTTTTTTCTCTTTCGTTTTCCAATTGACAAAGGAGTAATCGACATAGCGTCACATCTCACAAGTGGAGAAACTTCGGCTTTTGTTATCAACGGTCTGACATGTGAATGACCCCACCGCGTGCCTCTGGCTTCGAATATCGATTCTCAGGCTTATCGGTCCCCGCATACCTTTTTCGTCCCTCTATCTTCCCTGGCCGTTTTCCACCAGTGGTCGTATCCGCCTTCGTCCCTGACTCGTTTCGAAGGTGTTTTCGTGAGGTTTTCCCTAGCGCGTCATCCCCGGGGAGAGCTAAAACAATGCGGCTTCTCTCCGGGAACCTTCGGTTTCGGTCCCTTCGCATTCGCGTCATTCGCTCTTTCCTCCCGCGGGCTCGTCTTTCTGCCGGAGACCCTTTTCGTGGGAAAGAAACGGATCAAGCGAATAACGAAGGACACGGGAATCGAGTTTTTTTGTTTCGAGGATGAAGCAGAGAAATAGATCCCGATAGAGGGTGTCTCGAAATTACCGACATTTGATTTAACGATTCTCTTAAAGCCGAGAGAAGTTCTTTTGTAACGTGACATTCGAGGAACTTGTTACAGGTTTTATTTAAACATTATTTTTATTGTTTATTAATCTATATATATTATTTATTTTTTTATTTATAGTTTTACTTCTTTAGGACTAACGGTAAAAAATGTCTACTGTTTAATCGTTTCTAATTCAACCATCGATGTACTCCCGATATTATAACGTCATTTTTTTTCTCTACCATCTAAAATAGATATGGGCTGCTTTCGAAGCACCCTCCATACATTTTTGCCATAATTTTATAGTGAACGCGATATGCGAGGGAAACGAGAGGAAAGTTCCCACCTCGATGAAAATGACGTACCCCGCAAAATGTCAGGGCGCTATTATTTACAGTGGTGGAGTCCCCCTAGAATAGAACAGGATATTTCTAAAAGTAAACTACAATTTGCGATATGATAATACAGTTGCGTTGCCGCTCGGTAACTCGATTATACCTTCAACATCTGGAAAAGTTTCCATCTTTTCATCGAGGGTATATTACATATGTAGTGCTTAAATAATAGCGCGAAGGCGAAAGCTACCTATTTTTTATCGGGGATTTTATTAATTAAAATTACGGAGAAATTGATCCAGAAAAATTACGACAATGGACTCAAAACTCATATATGTAATTTCATGATATATAATAATTCAAAATTCTCAATCATACATGAGTTTTCTTTTTCATAAAACAATTATATGTATAAAATATAAATATTTATGTATTTACTTTTGCTTCTAATTTTTTGAAATATAGCCTTAAAAATAAAGCTTTAAAAAATTACAAGTGCTTATTACACGTGTATGTGTATTTGTTATATCGAATTAAAATTCTGCAGGAAATCTTTCGACTAAAATGCGAAAGAATAGTAATTCTCAATTTCATAAATTAAGAAATTATTTAATCTGTCTATATCGCAACATGCGTGTCTCAACGTAACTAAAGCAAGAAACGTTAATATGGCCAAAGTGTGTAACACTAAGAGTTAACAAACTAAACGATTAGCCACGCAAATGAATCCAGGTAAGAGCAGAGTGAGTTGGTGGAGCGCGATTACGGAGGCGTTATTTCGTTTGCGAGGGGGTCGCATCAGGTTTCACTTTAATTAAGCGAAATAATTAGTCGCCGAAGGCTAAAGCGGCAACGTCGGTCTTGCAAGTGAATAATATTTTCCGCCGTCGTATCGGTTTCCGTTCGTTAAAAAAGGCCCGGTATCGAGAAAGTACGTAAGGATTCCCTAAATCAAAGTTTGTTTATAGAAACCGAAGCAGCGTTTACATAAGCATGGGGAAAGTTGCAGCTCTCTTACGAGCACACTTCTATAAAAATCGAAACTTCCATTAATCTATCTATAATGTTAAATAAAATTTTAATTGTTATTATAACAGTTTTCCTATGTTTAAAGTGTATCTGACAAAAATAGAATTAGTACAGTAGAATTAATACTCTGACGTACAGTTTTGGTTTTTATAAAAAAACTTAGTTGATATTATACAGTTTGTAGATAAACACAGAATTAATACGCAACAATGACACTTTGAAACCATCCTCAAAAATAGTTCTCGTATATAGAAGCGTGAAATTCAAATAGCGTCGAGATTCACTATGTGCACCTGTTTCTGAAGGGAGAAGCGATTAACGCAGGACGCTTGTCATCCGCAGCAAATGTGTTAATTATAACTTCTAGGTAGAAAGCACCCACCGTTATTTCATGTTTCGTTCAACTCTCCGCGATGTAGAAAAGCCATAAAGTACTCTTATGATTAACATGAATTCTATTTTTTTTTTTAATTTTTACATATATTATTTTATCTATTACACGTGTGTCATGTTCTTTCTGATATTAATTTTATAAAAGTTAAGTCCATACATACAATAATAATGTCCTCTTTTTCGAATGAGATAAATTAAATTTATACTTAGCAAGACCCTATACTTAACGTCTTAAGCTCAATTAAATGATGAAAACGTAAATTATCGAGACTTTTTGTATCAGCCAAAATTTAATTTTTATTTTAATATATAAATAAATTTTTCCAGCTAAAAATAATTCAATTGCGAGAGAGCTTATATGTGAATAAAATTCTACCGACATAAATTTTTTCAACACTTTGTACGCCGAAAGGGATAAATTTACGAGCATGGTGGAGAAGCGGGAACGGAGTATCGGAGTTCTTGTACACTTCCCAAACACCCCAAACGTTCCCTCATTAATCCTCCGATACCGTCCATCGTTCCTCCGTCATTCCCCGACTACGGAAGCCGAGAGAGGAGACCTTATCGGCCCTTTACTCTCTCTCTCTCTCTCGTCGTTTCCTCTCAGGGCGCGCGCGCACGAGCCGAGATATTAACGACGCCATGTTAACGGGATTTCCGCAGAGTCGGAAAATACGATGGCTGAAACCTCCGGAGGATTTGGATTTCGGCGAGCTCCGCGGCTTGTTCTCGGTCATCCAATAAAGTGCACCTTTACTAGCTCGCATGTAGCCCTGTGCGAGGATGCACGCGCATGCACACGTATGGTTTCATACATATGAAAATATAGACATAGTCGTCCCTCAGACACACGCGCATACATATGTATATACTTGCATTTAGGAACTTGCGCCATTGTGAAAGCATAGCGGTTGCGAATGTGTAACGTTACGTATGCATACGTCATGCACGTATCATATTATCCGAGTATAGAGAGTATACACACACACATATATATATATATATATATATATATGCACATGCGATCGTGCAAGTGTGAGCTAGAGAAGCGTAATTACGATTCTGCCAACTCTAGACTATCATCAGACACCGCTGATGTTTCTAAAACGTCTATATATTATTTCCGTAATTAGTTAGATTAGTATTTATCTATGTGTGATGTTATTCTCCACATTGGTATAGTTTGTATACTAATATTAGTTTTTCGGTGGTCAGAAAATACTTTATTCTTTGACTATCTGATATTATATAATAAAAAATTTCTAAAAATTCAATATTAATTAAGATATTAGCCGATATGTTTGTTATTTATGCGCATATGCTGTGTACATATGCTATATTAAGATATACATCTTTTCACCACACCCACATTTGATCAATCCAATTTCGGATATAAAAGGTTCGATCGAAATTATCAGGATAGTCAGAGGGAGAATCGTTCGAGGAAGAAACGAAGAGCGGGGAAACACACGCGGAATGAGCAGTATAGAGATTCAGTCATATCGGTCTCTCAACAATTTCTGTATGTCGAGTTGCAGCTCCGATAACGCATTTTTACCCTAAATATTGAATTTTAAAAATAAATTTTCGTTAAGTTTGTCTTTCGGTTACTTCGAACTAGTTGAAGAACTGCAACGAGAGAGCGAGAATTTTCGGCATTTAAGAATGAAAATATTGTAAATCCTGCTTTGATTATATAATTTGACGGAGGTATTCGATTACGTTAAACCAGCATCGCGCGGAAAACGTCGATGTTTACCGACACGCTCGTACACACGACGCTGAAATATACATATCGAAATAGCGGGCTCCGCCCGCGAATCCTCTTATCGTCGCAATCTCAGATTGCGTCGGGGGTTAAATGCAAAACCAAGCGACGATCTTGCGGGCGTCCGAAGTCACGGCGCTCCGAGGACTCCGAGCAATTCGTTCAACCTGTTGCAAAGCCGTCGCGACATCGATCCCGTCCCTCCATCGATTTCCCTCTTGAGTGATATACCTATCGCGAGGAGGGTGTGGCAAAGTGACCTCGTCACGGAAACTCGAGAGGAAGGCAAAACGAAAAACGCTCAATTAACGAGCCGCCCGACATTTCGCGACGACAGTTCCAGAATCAATGCGATAACGCATTATCGGAATAGCGGATAATAACGGCGATTGTGAAAGATCGAGAGAGAGAGAGTGGTTTTCGTCTAGATATAAACAAGAGAAAAGTTGAGTATGCATTTCCGATATTATATCTACGCGAATCTCCGCCGCGATCAACTATCGCGTGCAACTTGTTTCGAACGATGAATAATTACGCGATTTTAGGAATGGTAAAGATCGAAAAAACGAATAGTTGTAATAATACCCCCATGGCAATACAATAGCAATTACAACAACTGCAATAATAATAATAATAATAATAATAATAATAATAATTTCTTGAAGACAATTAACGCGCTATATTTGTTATTTAACGAAAAAGTAGAATATTAATCGCGCGAAAAATAATAATAAAAATAATAATAATCGTTATAACGATAATAAACGGCAGGCGCTACCGTTCGCGTGGCATAGGCGGCGACCTATTACGCGAAACACGACACCGGCGCCGGTCCGAGGCTGGAACCACTTGTAAAAGCGAATCCCCCTGCCATCCGCGGGCGAGATCGAGAGGGACGTGCATCGGACAGAGCTAGAAACCATGGGCGAAGGGGGGCGAGGAAAGGGGAATCGCGCGATACAAGAGGGCGAGAGAAGCGGGGGTGAGGGAGGAGAGTGCAGCCGCTCACCGGTGGTGAAACGGAACGGGGCAAAAAGAACGAGGAGAACGAGTGTGCCGGGAGGAAGAGATAGGGAGGAGGCAAGAGGGAAATGGACCTCTCGAACGTGCTCTCGCAGAATGAGAGGGGGCAGAGTGGAGAAGGGGCGAGCGAGAGAAGGAGAGATGCGTGTGCACCGAGTAGCAGCGGAACGAGTAGAAACGAAATGCACGGGAATATACACGTATACGTATACTCTATATATATATATATATATATATATATATATATATATATATTTCTAGGGGTGCGAGAAGAAGGAAACTAGAAAAAGAAAGAGAGGGAGGACAGAGAAAGGGAGGGAAAAGTGAGAAAGGGGGTATCGGAGGGAGAAGTTCTGACTCTCGAGATGCGAGAACTGCCGCGAGAGTCTGTGGTGTGCGAAACTTCCTCGCGATATATAGACGACGGTGCGGCAGAAGGGTGCGGAGGGGGAGTCAAAGGGGATGCGGAGCACCAACGGAGAGAACGAAAGTGCGATGGAGACGGAAGGAGAGCGGCCCGAAGGGAGAAGCAGGACGAACAACGGAATCGTAACCCGACTCTGGATGGAAGCCAGCATGAAACCCGTGGTATGTAAAACTCCCTGTGAGAATGGTGAGTTGCGCGCGGGTAGCGTGTCGGTGGAAGAAAGAGAGACGACGGAAGAGAATAGAGAACCCGCGCGAGTATGTTGTAATCAATGAGTTTAGGGCGAGAGCAAGAGCGCAGCGTGATTCGGCCACCTTTGAGAACACACGGTTAGTTTCGTACCCAAATTATCACGATTAGCGACTATTCGCCTTTATATAACTCGACTCTTATTCCCTATAATTTCTCATATAATCTATATTCTCTTCGATGCTTTGAAACAAAAGTTATCATACAATTATTTCATTTAGGTATGTTATCAATCTTAATTATCAAAAGTATGAAGTTTTTCTCGCGATAAAAATCATGTGAAATCACATTTGTTTATTTCAAACAAAATCATTTACGTTTAATTATTCATACTCAATGAATTGTTTAATTTAAATTTCGTCAGCAATACCATGATGAACTTAACCGTCACTATTCCACGCAAGAAAGATTCCGAGACGTGTTTCTGTCTAACGCGACAACGAAAGGCTAAGCAAGCGGAAAGCGATACGCGTGAATGCGAGCGAGTGAGCGGCTCGATGTTCCGTTGACTTTAAAGCGTAATGGTTTTACGGTACGTCAAAGCTGGCACACGCGAGACGGGGTTCGAAACGCGGGGGTGAGCTACATAGTGAGAGAGCGAGTCGAGGTTGCTCATGGCGGGGATTCGCGTTCTGACGGGGCCATTACACCCTTGATTTCATTACGGCAGCCTTGCTAGTCGACTGCAATCTCTCCATCCCCTCATCTCTTTTCCTTCCACTGCCTCTCGTTCGCGCTCTGTAATTCCATCATATCGCCATCCCTCTCTCTCTCTCTCTCTCTGTTTCTCTCCTCATTTCCACCCACCCATCCCCTTGAAAATCTTAACGATTCTCTCTCTCTCTCTCTCTCTCTAACCACTTGGTTACCGTTTCAAATCAGTGATCTTCAGTGTCACTCGGAGTCGTTTCGATCCTCCATGGTTCTTCGCTAGAACGTGCAAATTGAACGATGAACTTTTTACGACGAACTGGCCCGGAAAATCACAAGTTTTCTGCGAGGGTGGAGACGGCTTAATTGTAAACCTCCGGCGAACGGACAACGCGCGGCGTTATCGGGGGGAGGGATTTATCGGAAATTGGATGGTGCCCACACACAAGCGGAGGGAAAAAAAACTCACCCACCCAGATTGAAATCGTAGGCAGCGTGTTGGATGTCGCGACAGGGTAATCCGTCAGATTTCACGATGTTTATCTTTCCGAGTTTACCACGAAGTTGATGCGACATCGCTGCGGAACTATACGATTCATTTCAAATGGTAATCTCTGTATGCATTTCAGAAACACTGGGAATATATAGAATAGAAAGTAGGAAAACACGAAATGTAACGCGCGATGTAATTTTGATTTTATCCAATGGATACAAAAATTTCGAAGGTATTGATAAGTTTCATGTAGTTATTTACGTTCGTATATCAATATAAAATTCACAATTTGAATACGCGTGATAAATATAGAAGAATCTATAAAACTAAACTACATCTACTTTTATTTCTATCTTCTTCTTTATATTTTTATCCTGAAAAGGAAATAAGAACAATCGATATAATCGTAGAAAACGTAAATCTGACCGCGACTGGAAACAATCAGTTGAGATTTCAAGCGGGAGCTAGATTGAGGTTCGCATCGAGACGACCCTCTTATCTATCACTCATCCGGGTCTCCGATTCAACCATCTCTATCTTCGACCCTTCGATGGGAGCCCTTGCCCTTCGGCTTCTAAAGTGTCAACAGTTTGCGGCGGACCGCGAGAGATTAAGAACAATTATCACTACAATGATAATAATCGGTCACGAGATTCTCGCAAATAAAAAAAAAAAAAGATTAAAGTAATATTTGAAAAATTCATAAAACTAAATAACAAAAATCAAGATATATCAAAACTTTGAACATTAAGAGTGAGCGATTGAGAAAAGACAGAAATGAAATTTTTTGAAATCAAATTCGCTTGAATCAAAACGATACTTTGAAATCCGCGATACTAAGATTTCGTAAATTCAAATATATAAGATTTAGAATATTAAGTTAGAAATGTTTCGCACATCCATCATTTTCAGACACGGATACGAATTGCGTCGCGCCCTTAACGAGCGCGAAAATTCGCAAAGTCGCCCCCAGAATGAAGAATAAAGCGAAGTTACCCACGATTGGCCATCGAAAGTGGCACTCGATTGATAATCCACCGAGCTCGTGCTTCGCTTCGATTCGAACGAGGGACGGGACGGGAAATCGAACAGTGGAACGAGAAGCGAGCGCTCGGTTATAGTCGAGCGAGGGTTGGATAGCGACAGTTCCGTTCGGGAGAAATCGAAGCGGGTGGGTCGAGAAGGCTCGGGTGAACGCAGACAGGCGGGCGAGAACAGGACGACAGCAGGGGACATCGAAATAGGGTTAGGCAGGGTTCCCCTGGTAATGTGATTGCTCACCCGTTTCACCTCGTCTCGGCCCGACTACTTGCCGACTCGCTCGTTCATCCATCCCATTTTTTCCCTGTCTTTTCCTCTCCCCCAACCACCCTCTCTCTCTTTGTTCTTCATCCAGTAGGATTTCCCCCGCGGTCTCTGAAAACGACGACGGTTTTTCTGCCCGTCCACCGGAATATAATTCTCGACCGCGGAGACGGATGTGGCCGGCATGCGGCTGCGTTCCGTTATTCTTCGTGCTCATCCCGTGCTAGAAAGCGAGCGAGATCACCGTGCAGAAGGAGAGATAGCTGACCAGACGGGAACAACAAGTGGTCACCGCCGATTACAAGCTATCTCGCTTCCCGCCTTCCGCGAGATAGATTCAACGAGCTTCGATTTTAGCACTGTAGAAGCGAGGGAATTAACCCCGTAATCGCGGCTTAATGACGAACGTTCCGGATGCTAATTGACCTATCAAATTACTAATTAATCTATCGATCTATGCGGTCTGATTTTATTGACGTTACATTATCCGCACATTTTTTCACGTTAGCCGATAAAAAATTTAAGATTATATGTATTTAATATGGTGTAAAAATTGTGTCAGTAAAGAGAAAAGAAAGAGACAAAATAGATTATACATTTTTCTCATTAATTAGTTATATAAACGTATTTTTCATATAAGAGCGAAGCTGTAGTCCGAAATTAATCATTTAGTAATAATAAAATAATATGTTTGTTATCTGTAAAAAATATTTTACTTCAAAAATTATATAATTTAAATATCTTTTTATTTTGTATCTATTACTGTATTTTCCGTCTATTCGAATTTTTTATGTATTTTTAAATTCAGGCTACCTGTGTTTATTCCCTCACATATTAAATATCACATAAATTGTTTTCCACAAAGCTTCGAGAAATCTAAATGCAATATTTAACTCTCATTTTTCTCATTAGCCCGAAATTCCAACTTTCGAAAAAATGTCTTTTATAATTTATAACAGCGCGAGATCGCTCTCGATAACCGATATCCGGATGAAACAACAACTGCCTCGCAGGATATCGACGTTATACGGCAGATGTTTCGACAGGTACTGACACCGATTATCTGACGTCGAACACGTTCAAAGTTCCGGGAATTAACCAGTCTGCGGAAGCTTTCGACGCTCGTCGTCGTGCTCGATTCTATTCTTATCGAGCACTTTAATTGCTTGCGAACTAAAAGTATTCGAAAAGGATTCCATGAGCGTTGATTATCGAAAAAGGACGTGTCTCTTAAACTTTTCTTTTCGAAAATCAAGATTATTCTGCCTCGAGAAAGATCTTTCTTTCTTTCTTTCTTTCTTTTTTTTTTTTTTTTTTTTTTTGCGATATCTCATTAAATGCAAACGAAATTCACTTCGGTCCCATATATATTATAGATAATTTCGTACCGCGGTAGACACATTTCTAGGATTAATCGATGCGTATAAAAATATTTACCTATTTTCGACATCTAAAGGAAAGCTTTTACACATTGATTAATATCTTAAGAGACAAAGCAGATTGTTCTAAAATATTTTTTTTTCGGTAAAATATCATTTCAACCCGACAGTATCGTAAAAATGTAAAAGACGGCTAAACATCTCGCGCGTCTGCCTCTACATCCGTCCCGACATATACATATATCGACCAAAAATTCCGATAGCAACGACGGAGGCAGGCCACAATTTCCGATTACCCGGAAGCCATACCGCGCGCGTAATATAAATCCACGGCTGGTAGAGAGAGCGAGAGCGAGAGAAGGGCGGAAGGGGACACATTAGCGTTTGCTGTAGGAGAGGTAGACGTGCGACCAGCTCTCTCTCTCTCTCTCTCCGCGCGATGCTAATTTTAACACAACATTTCCATCCTTGTCGGTCGGCGTTAACGACGTCAGCGAAGACAAATCATCGGCATTGCACCCGGCTCGGCGCGCGAATTCGGAAGGTCAACGTAGCTCTCTCGTGGAGAGAGAAAGAGAGGCGTTGTGTTAACCGTCCCTTCCGTCTCCGTCCACCCCCTTAGGGGCGGAAGGGCTATATACCGCGGCGGTGTCAGTTCGAAAGTGCGAGCAGGCATCGGCCCGCGGCGCGACGCATCGATCCCGCTTTCCAGCGCGCTCTCACCCTCCGCTCTCGACGTCATATCCTCTCTCGGCTGCGCCCTCTCTCTCCCCCTGCGCAACCCACCCTCGCGCCGCTACCGCTTCCCGCGTTGCCCTCCCAGGCCCTCCTGTCCCTGCGGCGCGCTCACACCGACCATTTATACCATCCCCATCCCTCCAACGTAACGTACGACGGCTAACCATGATACAGATACCAGAAATCCACCCACATCGTTGCACGTTATGTGGGTAAGCGAATGTGTGTACGTATATGCGTGCGTAGGTGCGTGTACGCGCGTACGTGTGGTCGCGAGAAACGCGTATGCCCGGCCCGGCTGTGCAACACGGCCCGCCATCATTTTAATGAAGATGTAATTACGGACGTTTCGGCGCTGGAATCAGCAATGTGCCCGTAGCGCGACACGGCGAGTCGCATTATTGGCTGCCTTATTAACCACTGCGCGATGCACGTCCTCTCTCTCTCTCTCTCGCCTTTATAAAGCGCGTTGTATTTCGGCTATACATCGCGCACATTCCGTTTCCACAATTCTGCTCGCGAACGGCCAAATCTCTGCGAGTCATTATTATATATGTGTACGGCAAACGCGCTATATTTTGGGCGCTCTCGTAAGCGCGGAAAGAGAATACCTATCCCCTCCTTTCCATGATAAGAACGTTAACATCGTACAAGTTTATCCGCACAAATTTACACGCGCGGGTAAAATTGAGGAAAGAGATCGCGGTAGCGTTAAACTACCCTGTAAGTGATCTTCGTTGAAAATTTGAATTTCACCTAAGCTAAGCGCCGTAACCGTTAGTTGCCGAAGTGGTCCTGCACGAAAGTTCATTAAATCCGCAAGCGTCGGGGCCGCCAATTAGTATAATGACGAGCTGCGCGGTGTAAAAAGTTACGCGCGACACGTTGTTAATTTTAACGACGCGTTGTTTCGTTTCGGAACGGTATATACGAAATGCCATATTCTATCAAGATAACATATACACGCCAAGTTAAACCTCGAGTCTCTCGCGTTATCTCGCGGGCGGAAAAGCTGGGAGGACGAAAATGTTAACGACCTTCGCGATCTATCCCGTCTCCATCATCATCATCTTCATCGCGCGCGTGACGTTTCGCTCTTCTCGCGAGATCCGCCTATCTGGCCGGTGCGCGATGACCAGAAGGAAACCCTTATATTAATTAGAGCAGTTAAGGACAACTATCCCCTGACGATATGTAATGTGCTCTGGCTGATTTGATCCCCTAACGGGATTACGCGCGTCCGGGTTTTGGCGCGCTCTCCGCCCTGTACCATGCAATCCCGTTCGCGCGCATGTATATATATATATATATATATGTATATGTACGCTACGCGTGTTTGTGTGTCGGTTGTACGTGCACACCACTCGATTGGCTTTCGGTTCCTACTGTTTGGTATGGGATCAGCGACGCACATTGCTTCGAGAATTCGAAATTATTCCTCTAAATTAGAACTAATGGCTCTCGATTTGCACGTTTGCGTCGATTTCGGAAAGCATCGTGTACATTATGCCCGAAAAGATTTTTTTTGCACAAGCTATACGAGATCGGACTCAAGAAGAGCATTCTATGTATACATTATAAGGATAATATCAAGCTAAATTTAATTTTAAAATTCATAAATATATATATACATAATCGCAAGTTATGCGTGTCATTTTTATCAATATTGAATCAATGTTATATTGAACTTGTCATATTCCTACATGTTTTACATATAAAAATTCTATATATGTAACGACAAATAAACTTAATATATAATTAAGCTGAATTTTTGTTGAAAAAATTCAATATGACGGTCTGTTTCTAATATAAGAAATTATTTTGACTATTGTATTATAATAATAAGATTAAATTTTGCTTTGTTCGTGTAGCAATATTGTGATTTTCGATAAGAAACACATTGTTAATCGAAATCGGATAAAAGTGGAATAAACTCATCAGTGTAACGGAAGGAACATGATTCGTCAGTTTCTCGTTCGGATTCGGTAACGCCTCGATAGAACTTTTAATAGAAAACAACCCCCATTACTCTCTCGAGAATTTCATCCCTCATGTCCCGATCCAAGGGGTGCGGTACGCCATACCAAGGAGAGAGTGACCCCTGTGAAGGAAACCACCCCATCCAGTTCAGGGATGCTGTATGGTCCAGCATAAGCTCTACAACTGAATCTTGATCTCTGGACGAAGGTCAGAAGGTCGTTAACGGTCTCTGACCAACGGTTACACGATTTTTTATCATACGTATGAGACTAGATGCGTTTTAACGCGAGATAGCTATTTTGGGTAGCACTATTTGGATAAACAAATTAAGACTAAAACAATATATTATTATAACAATTTTTTCATAATGATAAAATGATATTTCATATTTGAAAATTATTTATGTATCATCATTTCTAAAGCGATATAAAAATATTTCATTTTTCTGTACAAAAAAATAATTTTTAGAAATTGTAGTAACGAGAGAAAGGCTAGAAAGTTACTAATTCAATTTAAAATCATGAATAGTTACAAGTACATATTATCAAAATAAAATCTGACCTATGAGCATTAAATTTTCAAAGAAATATGAGCGCCGTCTGACTTTATCGGGAGATGGATTTCTCGCTTGTGGAGAAAACCTTTTGAATTTTGAACGTCACTTCCGAACCCTAAAGGCGGTAGTCACGATTGGTATCGACACTCTTAGCTTTCTCCTTTTTCTCCGCTTGGTCTTCGCTCTGTACAATACACCCACCTCATCGACTATATCTACTTCATATTGCCCTATCTTTCTTTATCCTCCTCTGCTTTCCTCGCTTTCGAAGTAATATAAAAATTCCCGAGAGTCTTGCGTCTATCTGAGGTAAGTATCGTTTATTCGACTAATTAAGCCGATATATCGACGAAAACACGCGAAGACGTGACTGCGTTTTCGACAGTCTGTCTATTTCAAGCTAAACTCAATTTCTGACAGCGAAGAGAAATGTATCTTGATACGTGTGTGATAGAAGACGTGACGTCGTGCGGAAATTCTCTCGAAATGCATCTCTTTCCTGGTAAGGATCTACAGAGGCAGATACTCGCAAGCTCTCATGATAGTTCTACACTTTTTCAAAATTATCGGTTTATAGAATATTATTTACATATCATAATTATCATTACAATTCGCAAAAAATAATACACGAAATAATTTTTATGTCGAAACAATTGACGTTTTCGACGAAAAATTTAAAGAGAAAGAGAAATGTGAAAATTATACTAATCGGAACATTGAAAGGTATTCCGAATTACATCGTAGGATTATCTTGCCATTCAGCAAGAAAATGCGGAACGATACTCCTGGTTCGACCCCGAAGCTCGTGTGATTAGCGAGCTAGAAATTAATTAACACTGCAGGCCGCCCTGCGTCATCGCGTAATTGCCAGCACCACGATGTGTTTGTTAGAGCATAAAGTACGGAAGGGCTGCCCTCCGGGGGTAGCGGCCAAGGGTAAACGCGAGGGTGACGGGAAGAAAGAAGGGGGAGAGGGAGGAAAAGGGCGATAGGGAAAAATCGATATAATCTTCCATCTGCTAATAATAGAGGCTTAGCGCGATCCATTCATCTGCGGTAGGACTCGCGCGAATCGGTCAGACATGTTTGTGCTTTCGCATTACATGCCGATTGAATTCGTGGTGTAATGGGATACCTCTAACAGGTAATTATTGCGAACGTTTATTTTAATTGTTACGCTCACATACAATAGTCGTAATAAAGCAACAATATTAATAATAAAGTATAATAAATGTATAAGAGAAAATATAACAATATAATGTCAGTTTAAATAATATATCTATATCGAAAGAGAAGAGAGAGAAAGAGATTTAAAATTAAATATTAATTTAAAAAGATAAAAATATTTTTCAATAATATTTAACATTTCTATATTAAGTTGAGAACTAGGTTGATCGTTCAGATGTCGAGAATCTTTTCTTTTCATAATAAATTCCTAACATTACTTATATAAACCCTTAACATCGCGCTCACTTTGAATAATCAAAGATAAATGTAACGCGATTATCATATCGTTTTACAATATTATCCGCTTCCAGTTGTTAACGATATTAATTGGAAAATCGCGACGAAGAAGAAAGCGCGCATTCGTCGAATGTCAACGGTAAATGAGTTACTGTCGAATGATAAGTGATTTTCACCACGAAGTACGACGTCTGGAATATTAATATCATCTGATTAACGACACGACTTATCCTGAGTACGACAACGACCACAACGATGACATACTTGCGCAATCATAAGCGAGAGTCGAGAGGAAGTAATTTAGACAGAGTTAGAGCTCTTGAAGAACTTTCACGAGCTGTAATTTTTAAGTTCAATATCCGATGGATTGTTTATTATAAAAACGTTCATCATTATAAAAACGTTCACCTAACCGAAACTACAATACTTTAAAGCATTACTTTAAGCGTTTTCGGAGGCGAAACTTTTTTCGAAGCAGGCCGATAGATATTACCGAACTTTCGGTTGCACTTAATTACAAGCAGCTCTGCGAAATTAAAAAGGAAAGTTAAACCTCGCGCATATTTCTTGTATTAAACGCGAAATAAACCAACCGCCACATTACAATGTGCTCGTGCAAAATTTCAACTCGCTAGTTATTAACGTACGTAACCGTATCGCGACGTAAAATGCTGCGAAAATATTTCAAGGCAATTATGAAGATCCTCTTAATTTGCAAAAGTGTAATGTAAATCGTTCTATTATAAACACATCATTCTACATACCTTTTGTGTATTAACGAAAAGATAAATTTCAAAAAAATATATACAGGCTTTTTGAAATCTACATTTCTTAAGAACGCAGTAAGTATTACAGATCATTTTCGACAATGAATCATGATAATAAATTATTCATACATTCACGAGAGATATAATTTCAAGAATACAGCACTCTTTTTCGTATCAAGTCTTCCAAAGATGTTTGAAGAATAAAAATGTACAGTCGCCGAGGTATTTTTTATTCAGTAATGACACAAAGATCCCGAACGCGCCGCATGTTCGCGACGTCAGAAACCCAACGACGGGGCCCCTTGTTACGATTCCGATCACATTTTCCAGACATACGCGTCCCGCCCTTCTTCCAACCGACCGCCCGCCCTCTCTTGCGAGACTTCGGCGATCCGATCGATCGACCGTCGTCGTTCTCGTTCTCGTCGCCGGGGCAGACAGGCGGCGGAGGAGGATATCGCGTGGCCCCCGAAAAGGGCTTAATCCTAAGCATTCCACGCGCGAGGACTCGACAGGTCCTCGAGAATCACTCGGTTGGGAGATAATCGTCACGATAACAGAGAGCACGAAGGAGGAAAGAGACCGGCCCGGTTCAGGACCAGTCTTCTTTCTCGAACTCGCCGGACCGGATGCTGTATCCTCGAGGTGATTCTCCGGTCGGAGGTGGGAAGGGAGAAAGAAGGGGGGAAGAAGAGAGAGCGAAGAAAAGGCTCCTTAATTCGCGGTCGGTTCGACCCGGGGCCCCGATTCCCGAGAGATTCGTTTGCATCGCGGGATTCGCCGGTATTTAAGCCCGAACGGGCTGCGAGATCGCGGCCATGATACCCTCCTCTTGCCCTCTATACCTACCTGCCGTCGAATGACGGGAGAGTGGAGTGGAGCAGCACGAGACAGCGGCAAAAAGAGAGAAAGAAAATCGAGGGGGAAATCCGGAGGATGACTGGTGGAGAGGATGAGGAAGAAGAGAAACAGGACCCGTAGGACGAAGAGAGAGAGAGAGAGAGAGAGAGAGAGAGATAGTTACAAACGAGAGCCCGTCAGCCAAGCGCGAATTAATTCAACGCACAGCTCTTCCTTCCACCGTCTCCCTTCCACGACCTTCATCCACTCTGCTTCCTCGTCCGATGCCGCCACCCTCTGCCGTTTCCTCCATAATTCTACCCTAGAAGATGCGAAGGTACAACGAAAAAAAAAAAAAAAGGAAAAAAGAAAAAAATACAGTATATAGAGAAAGAGAGAGCCTAGGTAGGAAAGGTATCAAGTACAAGAAAGAGACGGCACAACGAGAAGATCAAACACGCAGAGAGTCGAGGGACGACACAGGTGAGACGACAATGTCAGACACGAACAAAAAGTAAGGCGACCGTGGTGGTGAGGATCCTCGGAAACGACATTGAAAGTGAGATTTAACAGTCGTGCTATTCGAAAGGCGGAAACAGTTCTCTCATCGCTGTGCCGTCCCGGATCGCGTTTGGGACATTCGTAGTCTGTATCAATGTAATGTAAGATATTATCAGCAAATATATTTATGTAAATGATTAATGCACTCATTTATACATCATGACGTTATTGGGAAAATAATATATTTTACTGATTTTTAAATTTATTTCTCGGTTACGTGATAAAAATCAGTAATAAATAATCAGTTCGAAGTCTGATTGCAAAGTTACAGATATATCAATAAATGAAACAATTTATATTTATATATTTAACAGAAAGTTATTTAAATCGGTTAATAATCAACAAATATATTTATTTCTAATTTTATCATACTTTTGTCACATAATATTAAGAGTTCATAAACAATAATAAATGATGCTTGCGAGAAAAATGCAACGTAAATAATACTTTTATTTAACAAAATATACTCTTATGTGTGATAATAACTATGAAATTGAAATTGTATTTTTCTTCATTATCCAACCGTTATTAATGCGGCGTTATGAGAGAGAACAAGTAGAATGATAAAAGTATAAAATTCATAGAATTTCCCTTCTCTCTCGAAAATCGAAATCGAGATTCGGCGTCGCGATGGCATTCATTCGGAAAAGGCATTGAATAAGAGAAACGATGTGTTAATCGGCTCGTTTACAGTCACGTGCACGCCCATCGTCCGGCGGTGACGTTCGATTTGCATCGGCCACTTAACGGGTGTACATAATACATCTACGCCCGCCGGCGTTCGCCAATTGCCCCGTTTCGCCCCTTTTACCGTACCTACATCCACCTTACCCTCCACGGTCGAATCAGCTCGCTTCTGTTTTTCTCTCCCTGCGTCCTCCCCCTCCTGTATTTCTCGTTCATCCCCTTTTCTCCCCTTCAAGGCTACCATCCGCCCTCCGTTCCCTGTTTCCTCTCCTTCAAGATAGCACGTTCCCTCACTCACTCCGACCCTCACGCAAACCCTCTCACTCGAGAGAGCATTTCCATCCTGGCGTAACAACGGTGGGCGACAGGGAGAGAAGCGAGTCGTAGAGCCAAGGACGGGGGCGAGTATGGCGGAGGCCAGAGGGCAGGGTGAGAGAACCGGCAGCCCTGCCTTAACAAGCAACAAGGGTGGAGAATTAATGAGAGAGGGCGCTCGGACGGACACTTGTGGCTACCGTCCAGCCTCGGCTATCAAACCGAGGCGCTGCCGCGAATCCATGGAAAACCTTCGAATTTGACCCAGCGTCGACTTTTCTAGGGGATCGGAGGAGTAAAAAATTGTCCGCTCTCACGGCGAAATTTTCGGGAAACGATATAACGAATCGCCGACACGTGTATGCCGCCGCCCGAGAGGAAGTTACGAGGTTCGCGCGACCCACGTTCCCATTTCTGCGCTCGCTTTTGGAATTTTAAAGAGAATTCGCCCACATACGCGACTGGACGCATTTTAAAATTTCTAAAAAGGTCAGTTCGCGCCATGTGCCAAAAAGGGCGCGGAATATCCGATATTACAGCGAGTAAAGTTACAGTCAAACGGGACCACTCATTATTGTAATCAGATATATTTTCATCTGCAACTGAAAATATATATTAAATTGCAGATATAAATACGCAATCTTTTTGACAACTCAAAACGCGACGCGCACGTACGTGATAATGAAGTAATATAGTACACATAATATATATATATATGTATGTATATATACATGTATATACACAACTGTTATAATATTAATTTAGAATAATTAAATGTCATTCACGCCGCATTTGAAGATTAAAGTGTTTAAAGTGCATACTGCGACAATAATTATTTCAAATGTACGAACATTTTTCGAAGATTGTTAAGAACACTGTTAGAATTTTTTTTTTCAGAAGATGATTACTATTTCGGTATACAAAAATACACTGGCGGATAAAATTTGCTCGTCCGCAGCAGCGCCCGCGCGCCAGCAATGTCGCGACGCACAACGTGAATTTTAATTAAAGCAATTAAGCATGCGTCCATAACTAGTCGCATTAACCAAAACGCCCGAGCCGACTCGACTCAAAAACGCGACGGCGATGTGTCACGCGAGTGCCAGCGAAAGGGTGGACATCTGGCCTATCCGCACCATCCTCTCGACCATCCTCCCTCCCCTTAGCCTACCGTCGACCCCATGCAAACCCCCACGCTAATTTCTACTTACCCGCATAGCGGCGGCCGTGCCTTTATTTTAATTAACACTCAGTGGATTAGTCACCCTGGCGTGCTCGCAACTGTTTTCGCGACCCTCCAACTGGCGAATACCGAGGGTAAATTGCAACATTTCTTATATAAGTATGATTGGTTCATCGCGTTTAGATTAACTGCAGTTTCCCGAGTGTGTGAGACATTTTCGTACGGTTATATTTCAGAATCTTGAATAATTTCAACGGCTAGGTATCTTTATATATATATATATACGTATATAAGATAGTGTTGTATCGGAAATATAAGTATTCTTGAATTAAAGTAATTAAAATATTTGATTTTTATATAACACGATAGACAATATAGTCGATAATCTTTTTGCACGAACATATACAAAATAAAATTAATGAAATATATGAAGAGAATTTCTGAATTGCAGATATAAAATCATCAATTTATAATATTCTATTAGCACGTGTTAAATAATATGAATCAGATAATATTGCCTTCTAAATCTCTTTCTCTCTCAACTACGGTATGAAAATGTTTTGAGTGTCCTTCTGACGACTTAATTGCTTTTGTCCAAGTAGAAAGATTTGAAAGAGAACACACGGTGCGAAAGAAGAAAGAGAAATCGAAACTAGAAGAAAAAAAAGGTATCGACGATGAGAAAAAGACACAAAACTGGACGTCGATGAGGGAAACGGAGAACGACGAGGAAACGCAACGTTCGACGGGCTCGAGAATTCGCTCGTCTCGTATCGTAAAAATCGAATGTTTCTACGAGACGCGTAGGCGAGAGAAAAGAAGACGGGAGAAAGGGAAAGGGAGCACACAACGCGTTGGAGGTACCTTTACGTCCGTAGACGTGACTCCAACCGCCGGCGTTGCCGGCTGCGGAAATATATGGGGCCATAACGGTCGCGAGAAGCTCGAGCCGAGGAACTGAACGAGGAACTGAAGTAGCAGCTAGAGGAGGATGGAAGACGACGACGACGACGACGACGACGACGACGACGACGACGACGACAACGACGACGATGGGAGGATAGGAGTATAGGAGTTCGAAACGAGGGAAACGAGAGCGTTGCGGAGAACACGAAGTTGAGCTCCATTGGCAAAAGCTGGAACGAGATAGAAGGAGAAAGGATGAGAGAGTTATGGAAACGCCGGAGGAACGGGGAAAAACCGCCCGCGACGACGAAAGGAGAGAGAGAGAGAGAGAAGAAAGAACACAGCAGAAGAGGACTGGAGTGGAACGGAACGGAACATGGATATACCCTTCGTCGCTGTCGCCGTCTCGCTGCTTGTCCGTTGACCCACGGGACCCTCCCGACGACTGGCTCCACGACCAACCCCCTTCCCTCCCTCACGACCCTGTTATTTGCATACGCTGACCTCCTTTACCGATTTCCATGGCCAAACAGAAGCTTCCCGCGGACACGGAATCTCATTCTCATTCGACGTTTTTTCGTGGTTCCGGCCTTTCCACGGAGGAAGCCGAGTATCATCTACAGAGGTGTCGGTATCTGATGCGATTTGAAAATGACGTAAGAATGCAAACCATTTTCCCGATTTCTAGACTGACTTGCCGTAAGCAAAAGACTATTTCAAATTATATAAATTCATGTATATTCTTTACTAATCGATTCTTAATCAATTCTTACTCTCTTAAATTAAATCAGTGAAACTACACTAATTAAAGTAGTTTCATTAAAGGTCAATAATTAGTTTCACTAATCTTCAGTGAAAATATTCGTACTTTGCTCTTTCATTTATGCTTTGCTCTTTACACTTCATTGATTATATAGCAATAAGATTTCACTGAGAAATAAGCCGCTATCGTTAACTGATAGACTTCTAAATAAGATTTCACTGTCTGCAGCGTTATATTTAAACTAAAACCACTGCTTAATGGTATGCTGATTTCATTTAAGAGAGCGAATATATATATATACATAGAATCTAATAATGATATTAAGGTAATTAACTAATATGTCTACGATAGTAATTCAATTGCATCGATAATAATTCAAGTCGATTTATAAAACATTTTGAACATTTTTTTATAGAAAAATAATTAATCAAAGAAATGTCATTTTGAAAAAATTGTTCAATTAAATCGTCAACAATATATACAAGCAGAAATAATACCTATAACCATTATATAAGTTATATTTTCTATTATATCACATTAATCTGATTTCTCGCTACATTATCCGTATTATTTTAAAATTCGCAATTTTAACAAATGTAGGAGGGGATGGGAACCTCTCGAACTAATGATTACGTCAGAATACTTTACAGGCACATCAGCAGCTTGAGCATTTATCTGCGAAACGCGTGTGACGGGACCAGGGAATGGCGAATCGTTTTACGTGTAGTAGAGAGAAGTCTCGTTCGGAATCAGGTCGAGTCGCCGGTGCACACTCATTGTCCCGGGCATGAACAATGAGTTACCGGCGCCTTTATCGTCGCGGCGCCGCAAGACGCTCCGTAACGAGACGGCGCGATGGGAATACGAGATTGTCGCGTGCGTTTCTGTCCGCGTATATGTGTCTGTGTATGTTTGTGCGCACCTACATGCATATTCCGAAATGACACGCACACGCATACACATGCATGTATGCATGCACGCATACATCCCACCGTGTCCTTTCGTCGTAGTCAGCTTTTTGGCAGTCGCGCGATACCTCATATTCGCCTCGTCGCCCCTTTGTCGCGGGGAAAATCGTCGTAAGCTGAATGCTCGCGATAATAAAGGATCCGTATGTACGTATATACACGCAGTTAGAGACTATTGCCCTGCGTATCGCGCAATGCACACGTAATATTACATATACACGCACGTGCGCGACATGACGCTTTTATGGGCGCTTCTATACATTTTCTCGTCGCGTTCGTATGTTAAAGTATCACGCGGAAAAAGGATTTTGCGGCAAAACTATCGCATATCTAACGTGTAAGCAATCAAACTTTACTACTATGTATAGTTATGTATAATCATAATTGTATGTAACCGATAATTATTTACTATTATACATATATAACGAAATCTGATCAGAAGAAAGTTGGTGAGTAAATTTGTCCATAGAAATATCAATATTTGTTGCTAAAGTAAATTTAATTTGTTGTTAAAATGAAATAATCTAGCAATACATAGCAAATATATTTTGCTGTTGCAATGAAGCAATTTATAATAGTGGAAAAATAACTTTTTTAAAATTTAGTTAAATTATTTTTAGTAAATAAAATTAGCATTTTTTACAAATGTTATTTTATTGCCCCTGTATAATAACTTGTCTATATAATAATGACATTTGCTAGGACCATGTAAGATGTAATCTGTAACATATTTTTCTCTGTATATGATAAGCTCTACATTAAATTAGCGCGTTAATTAAGAAATTATTGAGAAATCTTGATTTCCCTTTATTTCAATTTTCAACGGAGACAATTTATATTATATATAAATTATATATCTTTAAAAAAATAAAAAATTAGAAAGAGATATAATCTATTTCAATTTTTTGAAAGATTTATATTTAAAAAATCAGTTCTTGAAATTAGACTATAATTTTGTTATTTAATATTTATTACAATTATTGATTTTTCTAATGTTTCTCCTATTCTAAAATTTATTCTTTGTAGCCTAAATCTATAGCTCTCAACGTATATCAATTAATATTGTTATTCTATTTCTATGCAACGTATTGATACCATTGATGAAATTATTGGTATTTAAATTCGCGGCGAAAGCGCGTATCTATTTCCAAATCAAACGGACATCGCGCTGTTAAAAAGGAGCACAAAATACGTGCATGTGAAATGTCGCGGCAACGATATCAAGGTAGCCGAGTTGGTGACGACGATGCTGAAAAAGGCTAAGGTCGACTGTCACACAGTGTGCGGAATTCGCGACCACGTGTGTGACAGCACGCATTTTCCACGATTATATTCGCCGACCTTATACGGGATGAGACTTTGGCACGGCTCATTTCACCGCGTTAACGCCGTACTTTGTGCATCCGAGCGAGCGTACGTTGATGTATCCGTGGAAAAGAGAATAAGCGCGTGAGGGGCCACGTGACTACTCTGGACGGACGCCAGGACTTCTCTAGGACGTGTCTGGACATCGAGCAGCTTGCTAATGCGCGAAGCCTCGAGCACGGTATACGCAAAATGAGCATATGCATATGCAGCACGGTGCATGTCGTTAGAAAAATGCATCGCATTCATGGGACCGCCAATCTCGTAGCGAAAAATCTCACGCAAATGTAGTATATATATGTGAAAACCTTATGTAAAATTTGCCAAAGACAAATCAAACAATCATGTCGCTCAATGATTTATGCGTTGTGCACAATGATAGATGTATTATATAATTGTATATAATGAGGAAAAAAAGATTATCTCGATAAATATTAATTTTCAATACAATTCTCACGGAGAATTAACTCTTATTAGAATATTTTCAAAGATGTAAGAGAAATGTAAAATATGTATAAAAAATACACGGAAAAAAGATATTTATTGCTAGGTGAAAAAGTATGTACGGAAAAAATCTCTTCGCAAAGCTTTAAAGTATTTCGAATGGGAAAATATTTTATATATATTGCTTTTTTATTTTTAAAATTATAACTTTTTTATAAATTATATTTAAAAATCGATATAATTTTCTATATGTATAAGTTTAATTATTTTAGTATTAAATTTAACAAGGAAATAATAGTAACAAAAGAATTTTATGCAAAAGTGCAGAGATAATAATTGTGGAATTTGTGTGACACGAAAACAGTATCGAGAGAATCCTTTATCCAACATTATTATAATGAAAAGATAACGAGACTCACCGTACGTTGCGATGCGTAGACGATTCAAACGATCTGTAAGCAAAATATAAAAATTTAGTATTTATATTTGCATAAAATTTTGTTTAATTACACACATGAAAAAAAAGTATATTTTTAACATCGGTAGAGATGAATTTTTATCATTATACTATTTTTACTTTAATATTCACATATTTAATACGACTGTTAAAAGTTCAATATTAATTAACTTAATTATTACTCTTTAACTACTTATAACAATCTAAAAAAAATACCGGCATATTTTGAATATCATACAAACGAGATTAAAAATTACTTTCACTTTCCAGAATACATTAATGGAATGCCGGAGCATTTATTAAATCGTGATCACTATAACGCGGTAATGAATGGATAATTATGATGCAAGAATACCGCATAATTATGCTCACCGTCGTACGCATCAGTGTTGTTCCTCCAACTGCTGCTCCATCGGTCCAGGCGCCTCCTCCTCGCTCATTGATACGAATCGATCGGAAAAACGCGGCTAATTACTGACGCGCACACCAATTAACGCAATACAAATCGGATCGCGCGACATTTGCTTCGGCACTCCCGACATTTACGCACATACTTTTAACAAGTATAAGACGGCACTTTCGCACTCGATGACGGAAGAGGATTAGATTTAGAGAAAAATCCAACCTCTGATCGCGCGCGCGATAACGATCGATTATGTTTTATCACGCATCTCGATTAATACGTAAATCGCGATACACTTCAACCGACACTCGACGCGATATATATATACATATTTTACTCGACACTCCGTCGCACTTTGCGCGTGCGATCGCAACCGAGAAACACGCACATCGATTTTACGATAAACTATTACACGCGCGATATTAGTGCATTCTTAGCGCACACGACCGTACATATTCGACACTCCCGAGACGTAACCGAGAACATTGTGTACACACGCGCACGTACCTTTGCTTTTTGGCAAAAGCAAGGTCGCCAACGACTTTGACTTTGACGCGCCGCGATCTCGCCGGAACGCCACGCGCGACGCATTCAACGGCGAGCTATCGATATAAATACATAAACAACATACAGTACATATATAGATATACATCGAGAAAGAATTTTACACATATGTACACAACTTGGTAACTTTAAATATACTATAAAATATACTACAAAATATTTAAATATACTAAAATAAAATGAAGAGAGACTATGTCTGTGTATGTGTGTGCAATTAAACTTCGCAATAAGAAGTAGAATTTAAAATCTTTTTTATAAACTTGTCAAATATTTACTTATGTATTATGTATTTTTTATATTATATATATAGCAACTTGTAGCAATATAAAAGTTTTTAGGGATATATATAGATATACATATATATTATACAAGTATATTATACATATAAATTATATATATATATATATATATATATATATATATATATATTAATATATGCAATATTATATGTATATATGACATATTATATATATATATATATATATATATATTTTTATAATATATTCTATATATCTAATTTACACATCGCATGTACTATCTCCTATCGCCGACATATTTTTAAAAAATTATTATGTGCTGCCATCTAATGGTGCATTATTCGAATTACATGTTGTTACCGATATATGATACTCGAGATATTACATTTATTATTCCGTTGAATAATGATAGTATTTTACTTATTGATACGTACAGTTGATGCAAAACGGCAAAAGAATTTCTATCGAAATAAATTTCTAAGTATAAGCTTCTACAATTCTGCAACAAAAATTGTTTTCATGCAAATTTCCAAATATAGATATACATGTGTCTTTAAAACATTGCGTTTATGATACTCGTGCAAATTATATTGAACTGCACATATGTAAAGTTTAATGTATTAATTCGGCGAAGCAAATTCGTAAAAAAATTATATATATATATATATTAATACAATACAAAATAATATGTATAGACGCGCCTTTGCATCACAAATATATTCCTATTATTATTATTTATTCCTCTCGTCCGCTTATAGCGTTTTGTTTCAATTTTGCAAAAAAATTTTATGATGATACAAGAATACACGAATACAACAATACACACATAACCATGCAACAATGTACAATTGAAATAAACTCACCGATATTTGCTCCAAGTTGCATTCTCACATTTCACTTCATTCCTACTTTAATATTCGAAAACTAATGACGCGTATATCGTTTCTGAATACCAAAAAAGAATTAATTTACATCTACAAACCGACAAACTTTCGTACGCTTTTTCGGCCCGAGAAATATAATAATTAATAAGTATTACTGTTCACTCTGACGTCGAGATTCAAAATGTGACGTAGACGCGATTTGCGCATCACGTGACCCGAGTTGCGCAATGCGTCATCGTTACGTCACGCTCAACGAAGGTTATGGGTGCGTTCCGTTATGCACTGCAAGTACTGGCACTATGACGTCATGCAAGTGTACTGTTGACAGCGTTCCTTTTTAATTTTGTGCACTTTGAAGCTACTGCAAAATAGTAAAACGGAACGCACTACAGTACGCTTTCAGCAGACTTTTAACTAACCTTTTTCGCTAATAATCATCGAGTGAAAAATTGGTGAAATGGATAATACCATTATTGCATTAATTACATATAATTTAATCGAGAATATATATGATTCGAGTGAGTCATCAAGTGAAAGCGATTTGGAAATGGAATTAATAAATGAAATGAGACGACAAATTAAAATACCTAGAATAAAATGTAAAAATTACGTTAAAAATATTGTATCATTATATTCAGATATGGAATTTAAAAGTTAGTTCCATCGTACACATGGAGGTAGCCATCTTGATTACTGCGAGTGCTTTACCTCGCCGGTTGCAGTAATCGCAACAGGAAATAACGTCAAAATTATATGACGTCATATACTCATGATAGTACTTTCGCAGTGCACTGCTATCTATATCGGAACGCTATTGGTAGTACTGTCAGTACTTGCAGTGCATAACGGAACGCACCCTGAATGTCACAACGCGGTCTAACCTATATTTCTCGAACAATGCAAATTTAAAGGGCGACAATCTCGCGAAAGTAACATGTCAACTCACGAATGCATTTATCCGATCGACTGACATTGACACGCGTCATCGCGAAAATGTTCGCCGAACCGTCCTCACGATTTGCAGCACAAACTTGATATCTATTTCGAGTGGTTAACGCGATGCGTTAATCGTTTATTTATAACATTGCTGTGCCGCTTTTCCAGTCGTCGTTTACGAAATCAACGTATTGTCGCATTTTAAAATGTTCTAAATTTTATTATTGATTGCTTTTCTTTTTTTTTTTCGCCGCGTACGAGATATGGATGAGGTTTGGTTTCATTTTTCGAATCAGCTCGAAACATTTCAGGTAATTTGTATTTTCCTTTGGCATCGACCTTTCCGCGCTTGCTTCCGTAATCATGCGTTTTATATAATATTTTTATAATGATAATATGATGTATGTGTATATTCCATCAAGTAATTTACCGATCATGTCATTTTTAAATTGCACATTACATTAATTGTTTTATTAGTAATTTGTACAAATTATGATTTTTTTTCTATTCTATATAGAGAAATAATGTATATTATAAATAATATACAATTCTGTATTTTATATTTTATCTTTAAAAAAATATTTTAATTATGTAAAATTTTGCTACTTTAAAGCTGATATGATGTACAAATTACTTCGCATCAAATATAAGTCAAGAAATATTTCAATATACTATCACAAATAAAAATTTGGGGAAAGGTTCAAGCATCTGTAGCAGTTCAACAAGCCCAGCAATCGTGTATGACATGGCTAGCTCAGTTGCAACAGTTTATCCTACAGCTCTGCGACGAGCATTATGCACAGCATGCCAAAGATATTGTGCTGCATTTGGCTACATCTGTACAAAAGGGTTGGCAAGAAGTTCAATTTCAATATTACAATGCCCAATGGAATACAGTAGATTTTTATCGTCAATTAGGAACCATGTGGGCTAATAAAGGTATGTTAAGATATTTAACAAATTAATGTTATAAAAATATTTGACTGTTTCTCTGTGCGTTGCACTTTGGAAATTAATTATTACCATAAATTTGTTTTCTTTTCAGTATCAAGAAGAGAAGCAATATATTGCTTAACGGGCATAGCAATTGGAACTGTAATAGGCTATTATATAGGTGTACATTGGAAACCCTCTTCTCATCACATACATCATGTAAAAGCTATAGCTTGCCATCACTATTATGGTATCGAGGTATATCATACATATATATATATATAATTATAATTTTTGAATATAATAATTTTTTTCTATTTATCACATAGGGTGTGTTGATGGTAGACGATGTCGAAATGCCAACGATCAAAAAATCGAACGACTTATTAATACAAGTTAAAGCCGCTTCACTTAATGTTATTGATACAAAGATATGTTCTGGTTATTCTAGAATTTATAGAAAATTACTTAATTCTGGAGTGAGTATACATTTTCTCAAGACTATTGATATCTTGCATAATATTGTTATAATACATGAATGCATATGTATGTATATATATTATTTTGAAACAGAAAGAACTGCCTGTAACTTTAGGGAGAGATTGTGCAGGAGTGATAGTTGACATTGGAAAAGGTGTTATCAACTTTGATATTGGAGATGAAGTATTTTTAGCCGTTCCATCGTGGGCTTCTGGCACGATGGCGGAATATATAATCGTTCCAGAAACGCAAGTAGCAAGACGGCCTAAATCTTGTAACTTCGAAGCATCTGCCAGCTTACCATATAACGGCTGCTTGGCATGGGATGCTCTAGTTAATAAATCAGTTATTAATGAAGGCAATGCCAAAGGAAAGCGGTAATACTTTTAACTATCATTTCTAATCTTTTAAATTTTTGTTTCCAAAATATCAATAATATTATTATTATAGAGTTCTCATTTATGGTGGAAGCACTCCAATTGGTTGCATTTTAACGCAATTAGTTAAGTTGTGGGGTGGATATATAGTAACTATATGCAAAATAAATGCAGAACCTATAATGAAAGCACTAGGTGCTGATGAAGTTATAATAATAAACGAAACCGATATTGAGAAGGAATTACAATTGCACGATAAGTATGTAAAATTACATATATATATATAAATTATTGTAAAACTTACAATTAGTTTATTTAAATGATCAAAATATAAGTGTTTTTTAATTATGTTGCACTTCTTTCATTACAGATTTGATGCAATTTTTTATACTGATAATCAATCCTTTCAAGAACATAGTTTAAAAAAATATTTGCTGCCTCATGGTTCCTATGTATCTACTATTCCCGAACAATTAAGATCGGATTCGTTAGGATTTATTTGTGGAAGTATATTTGCTGGATGCGTTAGGATAAAATTATTGGTTCAGGTATATTTTAATTTGGTACTAAAGTGTTCGCGATATTGAAATCTGATTGTATTACTGACTGATGTTTTATATTTTAGTATATGTTCGGATTTAACATGCATCAGTGGAAGGAGGGCGCAAAATTGAATGTTGCATATCTGCGAGCTTTATGCGAATTGACAGATGCGTATCAATTGCAAACAGTTGTAGATAGAGTGTATGCACCATACAATATTGAGCGAGCATTGCTCCATGTTTTAGATTCGAATTCTATCGGTAGTACGATTATTACGTTTCAGTGACATTTCATTGCCATTAGAAAAAAAATTTCTTCCACGATTACCTCTTTTGTATATAACATTAATATATAATTTTGGTGCAAACTGCCAAATACAATTAATAGACATTCATATTATTGCAAAGAAAATGATAGTCAAAATATTTGGTGCTAAAATAAAGACTGACAACATAATACAATTAACAAACCAGAATATTAGAGCAAATGTTAATACATATGCTACTTTTTTCGAAATTCTTTTTAAATCAACGAAAAAATGAAAATTTGTAATAAATAATCGTATGCAAAAATCTAAAAATGTAAAGATTTTTATAGAAAAATATGTGCGAAAAGTTATTAATATTTAACGTATTAGAGTTTCTAACACATAAGAATTTATATTATATATGAATATTGTACTTGAAATATATTTTACTAAATAAATATAAAAATAATAATTATTATGTTATCAGTTGCAATTTTACAAATACATTCGAAATATGTCACAGTAGAATAAAAATTCAAGACATTGTAAATATATAATATATAAATGTTATTTTAGCATTGTACCTGTTTGTTAAATGTTACTCTCACTTTGCTTTTCCACGGAATTTACTATTACCTGCTGTTTTCGCCTTTTTAGCCGGAGGCTTTTTTTCTTCTGTCTGTAATAATAAACCAAAATATTTTAATAATTTGAAATAAGATTGATTGGCTGTAAGAGCCCAACGCGGATGTATGTGCGTGAAAGATATTTTATTTGCATATTCAGAAGTATTAATTAGATGGAAATTAAATACATTCTTTTAAAAAATATTTCACCTTTCGTTTCGGTGTCGGAGAAGAGTTTGGTAAAACTTTAAAGAATGAATCCAATCTGCCTTGTGTGGATGTATTTCGGGCTTTGTGAAGTTTTTTAGCTCCGTTTCTGATCCGTTCTTCGTTAAATTGCTTATCACCACATAGATATTTTACCAGACCTTCTTCATCTGGTTCAGACCATTTTAACTTGCAAAAAATATCATCTTTAATATGTATAGTTACATACGAGAAAATAAATTTATTTGAAAATTATTATTAAAAATTACTTGGATATCTTCTACGTTCATTACTTCTGGTTCTTGAAATAATAATCTTGCATCTTCGTAATTCCAATTTTCGGGAATGGGGTATTTTTTAATATCTATATTTTCAATAATTGTATCAAGAGATCTATGATTTTTTATCAATTCTATTGCTCTTTTTGGACCAACGCCTTTAATGCTGCCAGTATAATCACAACCCAGCATAATACAGAGATCAATAAACTGTAAATTATATAAATTATATACTGCTTCAAAATAGTTTATAAAATATTTATTGTAAAATATGAAAATATGAAAAAATGCATACCTCATTATGATTCAACTCTAAACCTGCAAGAACCTTATCATAATGAATCTCTTGTACAGGCAATTTTCTGGCTTCACTGAGAGTTAAACGTCGAAGTAATACATTACTACCAAAAGTGAGTGCATCCATATCTTCCGTAGCAGTGGCAAAAACTTTACCAGCTTTCACTAAAGCAGCGCATTGTGCTTCAGCTTCACAAGGAGCCTGTAAAAAATATCTATTAGTATGAAAAAAATTAATGCATAACTATTTCATAAATACTTACATCAATGTAGGGTATGCCCATTAATTGAAGTAATTGTTTAGCTTCATCAGCGTGAGTTTTTGTAACTTTAACCAATCTTCTGCTGAATTTGTCAATAGCCTCCACATTTCCTTTAATAAAAGACATCTTCTATTAAAATCTATTACAAACATTTTTGTTTGTAGATTGTAAAATTTAAAGTATTTTAAGAGAAGATAATTATGGGTTAGTAAAAAAAAATATAATATGTTATTACCATCTTCTTCAGCGGCTTGTAAGAGTTTTTGTGCTTCGTCTCTTTTCTCAGCTCGTTTAGCTAATTCTCCGCTTTTTAAATTTGGTGGCTTACCATCAAATACATATACAGGTTTTATTCCTTGCTCTACCAAGCGTATGGTCCGATAAAATGTACCCATTAAATGGCTATATAACAAAATTATTAATTACTTTTTCTTTCTTTATTATTCATTTCATAAAAATCTGATATAATTTTGTGTACCAGAGTATAGTTACTAGTTAGAAATTTACCTGGTTGTTTCACCATCTACAGTAGTGAGCTGAGCCCCTTCACTGCGCACAGCTATGAGAAATTGATATAAACACATAGAGGCATCAATAGCTATCTTGCGACCTGAAACATAAAACCAAAAATTAGTAATGTGATATGTACATTAATAATAGAATACAATTTTAATTAAGAACAACTAATTAATAACTAATTAAGAATGAGATATATATTATAAATATTCGTGAAGATTTAAAAACTTGTCAATTTCTTTTTGTGGTTAAATGTAAAAACTGAAACTCATACGAGACATACAGAGACAGATAGAGAAAAAATTATATACCGAAATAATGCTTCAATTCTCGTTCTTTAATA
Source organism: Nylanderia fulva (assembly GCF_048542155.1). Taxonomy (NCBI): domain Eukaryota; kingdom Metazoa; phylum Arthropoda; class Insecta; order Hymenoptera; family Formicidae; genus Nylanderia; species Nylanderia fulva. Next base: position 455,791 of record NW_028190488.1, read on the forward strand.
GCTTCGGGAGCTATATCTGCTATTAACTTTGATAGGCCTAAAATACCCATGTTTGCAGAATATTTATCATGCAAGAAAAAGCGCGGGACTTTTGTTGTAAAGACAGTTCCTCTCCCTCTCAAGAGTTGCTCTCTTTTGCCGAAGTTGACCGAAGCTAGCCGAAGCTTGCCGAAGCTGACCGAAGACCGAAGCTAGCCGAACTGGCCGAAGCTGACCGAAGACCGAAGCTGGCCGAAGCGTTGATGCACATGCACATGGGACATGGACGTGACGTGCGCTCATACATTAGTGCGTTGCAAATTGCCAACTTGTAACTTTCAATTTATCACTTGTCTCTGAACCTCTGACAATATCGGAACAGTATTTTTCTCCGTGTAAGTATTATCTGATAATTATCTTGAAGAAAACAATATTTTTTTCTCTACATGTTTAGATATCTTATATTCGTATCTTATATTCTCCTTTTATATCTCTCCGCAGTGATATTCCTGTATTGACTCTATAAACTTGTTTTATAACCGGATCCAAAGTTCATATTAATAATTCATTATTATTCACACTTGATTTTAATTTAGAATTACTTGTGGATTTTATTTCGAACGTTTCCAAGGAGCTTGGAGTGAACTTCGTGACTAGCGATCGGAGTCAATTATTACAAACAATCATCGATATTGACTTTTTTTAGAGAAGAAAAATAAATTTGAAAATGTTGAAGGTATGTTATTATTATTTTATAACGATGTTTCTACTTCTATTTCTTATAACAAAAATATGATAGAATTGTTTTATATATGCATGTTTTTAATTATATATGTAATATATATTATATATTATTTTATAATATCATTGTTTCATATGTATAATTATATTATTATATAATGATGATAATATTTAAGATATTTTATAATTTTATTCAATGAGATATGATAATGCTTATACATGTTAATATTTATATATAAACATTATCTCTGAATTATAAAACTTATATATGGCATAGTAAAAATATTTAAATATATTAGAATAAAATAGAAAAAATGCAAAAAGTACAGAAAAAAAAACAGATCAAAGGTTGAAATTAAATGTTTGCATATGTTTTACTTCAAACATTTAAATAAGATTAATTTCTGAGAATCATATATAAATTAAAATGTAATATCTATATATAGATTTTATGTGTGTTTTAAAGCTGTTATGTAATAAAATTTATATGGTGGTTTCACAGGGTGTTGTAGCTTTGGTGACTGGTGGTGCCTCTGGATTGGGCCGTGGTACGGTAGAAAGATTTATCAGACAAGGTGGAAAGGCAGTTATTGCCGATTTGCCTGTTTCAAAAGGCAAAACTGTAGCTGAAGAACTAGGAGAAAATGCAATATTTGCACCTGTGGATGTATGCATAATATTAAATACAGTCATTGTATCATTTTATCATTTTTAGAAAATGTATTTTGTAATCTATTACTTTAGTTTCTTCATCAGAGATCATTTTGCTTTCTAAAATAATTATTTAAAATGTTAAAATATTTAGTTATACAAATATTATGTAACATATATATATATATATATATATATATATATATATAATTACATTTTTATTATATTATTTCTTACCATCTCTCTATTTTATATCTTAAAATTCTTTCTTTCAGGTAACTTCGGAATCAGACATGCAAGCTGCTCTCGATCTTACAAAACAAAAATTCGGCAAACTCGATATTCTAGTTAATGCCGCTGGCATCGCCGTCGCCCACAAAACGTATAACAGCAATAAAAAAATGCCTCACAATCTGGAGGACTTTGCTAGAATTATCCATGTAAACACTGTTGGTAGCTTTAACGCTATTCGCCTTTCCGTTGGTCTGATGATTGAAAACACCCCTAATCAAGATAATCAAAAGGGTGTAATTGTTAATACTGCAAGTGTTGCAGCATTTGATGGTCAAATAGGTCAAGCTGCTTATTCTGCTTCGAAAGGGGCAATCGTGGGTACTGTATTTTTTCCCTTATTATCTTATTTATACTCATCTCTTTCTATTTCAGTCTTATTTTATATGCTATATTCATTTTCTGTTTCTTTCCATTCTTATCTACATTAATCACTACTTATGCATATTTTACTCATTATAATTTATAAACTTTACTTTTCTTATCTTCCTTGTTTTTCTTATTAGTTTTTGTTATTCTTATATAGGAATGACCTTGCCAATTGCTCGTGATCTTTCCAAGGACGGAATTCGTGTTGTTACAATTGCTCCAGGAATTTTTGACACTCCGTTATTGATGGCATTGCCAGAGAAGGTGCGAGCTTTTCTATCGAAAAGCGTTCCTTTCCCTCAAAGATTAGGAGCTCCTGATGAGTATGCAATGTTGGTGCAGCAAATTTGGGAAAATCCGCTATTAAATGGAGAAACAATTAGATTGGATGGTGCTCTGAGAATGCAAGCTTAAAAAATCATCAGTCTTCCATATTGATGAAATTAAATGATTAAACGTTAAAAAATATTTCTTTTTCTATGTATATATATATATTTGTAGGCATTTTTTTATAAAGACGTTAACCGACGATGAGATTAGCTGATTTACGTGTTTTGTTTGTCGACCTCGTGCCGGGTACTTATTTATTTGTAATATTTATTATTGAAAGCGTTCTGAGCGATCCTTTGTTTGTCGAGAAAACCGAAAACACAGTTCTGCGCGATGAACGAAGGTAATTCTGATTGGTCCGATGTTTCGGGTAGGGAAGGTTTTAACACCGGGTATAAATATGCCGACTTTTTGGGAATCGGGACAGACATTGTTGTTGAGAACATCATCTTCGGAGCGTTTTCATCGAGATACAAGCACGCATTCTCTCACGAACCGGCGGACGACCTTTAGTATCGAGGCGGCAGGAAGGAAGACAGAATAAAAACGGGACTTGGACAGCGAAAACGTTTTCGACTCGCAATAAACACATATATATATATATATCTTCCGAACCTGACTTCTTTTCCTGATTCAACTAAATTCATCCGGCCTTCTCCTGCATTCCTACATTTCAATAATCAATAATTAATTGATCGATTTGATATTCGATAAAAGATACGGCTACAGTTAAGTATAAAAGATACGCCTACAGTTTATCAGAAGTGGGATCGAGGCGTTGCACCCGGTTTCGCGAATTCGACTGGAGACAGGCGATTTCGGGATTTGTTCGCGATACGTGTCGAGTGTGAGACGCGCAGGTAGAGACGATTGATGCGTGGTGATCGTCGGGTTGCGTGAGTATCGTGGACATCGCGGTGTGCCGAATAGTCGGGCGGATCGGAGTGACAGCAACGATGCAGCCGAGTGATTTCACCATCGCTGAGATGAAGGAGGCTCTTCGCGAGAAAGGACTGACCTTGGGAGGTCGAAAGCCGAGCTCATCCAGCGCCTGAATGCCAACGATTCAGGCGTATGGGCGAGATTGAGCGAGCAACGGAGGCAGGAGAGATATTCGGATGGCATCCCGGCTTCAGGAGGTGTGCGTTCACCCAGTGAACAGGGTGACGCCATGGAGATGGAGACCGTGGACGATACACCGAGACGAGGAGACCGAGTGAGGATGACGACGCCGGAACGGAGAGAGCATGACGACGCGACGCAGGCAGAACTCTTATTACTGCGTCGAGAGCGAGAAATTTTGGAGAAAGAGCGACAGTTGCTCCAAAGAGAAATAGAAATGATGAGGAGTGCAGCCTCGACACCGACGATGACGAACGGCAGCGTTATTTCTGCGTTCGGCGGTTGTGAGAGGAATTAAGGAGCTGCTGCCTGAGTTTGACGCGACGGACAGCACCTTTTGGAGATGGAGGCAGCAGTTGGAGCTGCTGAGACGCACGTATCAGCTGGACGAGAATTCAACGAGAGTGTTGATTAGCTCTCGGTTGAAAGGCCGTGCGTTGACCTGGTTTTACTCAAAGGCCGAGTATGTGACGCTGGACCTGGAGGACCTTCTGCGAGAGATGGAGTCGATGTTCGACCTGCGGCCAGGAAAGCTGACACTGAGGAGAGAATTCGAGGCTCGTGTGTGGAAAGGAGACGAGCAGTTTTGCGATTATTACCACGAAAAGGTGATTCTCGCAAATCGCGTACCAATCGCGGAAGACGAACTCCTCGATTACATCATCGAAGGAGTGACGGATCCTCGGCTGCAGAGTCAGGCGCGCCTGATGAACTTCCAATCTGGAAGAGAGCTATTGAAGGCGTTCGAGAAGGTGGTTCGAGGGAATCCAAAGAGACCAGACGTCCGGCCAGGGAGAGACGGAGCGAGGACGACCAGCGGAGGAAGAGCAGAGACGGCGACGCGGGGAGACTCGACGGGGTGCTATAAGTGTCGCGAAACGGGACATACCGCGGCTCAGTGTGTGCGACCGCAAGCGAAGCGGGTGTGAATTCTTCATTCTCGTTCTTAATAGCTTCGGAGCTATAAATCTGCTATTACTTGTAGGCCTAAAATCCCCTGTTTGCAGATATTATCATGCAAGAAAAGCGCGGGACTTTTGTTGTAAAGACATTTCCTCTCCCTCTCAAGAGTTGCTCTCTTTTGCCTAAGTTGACCGAAGCTAGCCGAGGCTTGCCGCAGCTGACCGGAGCCCGAAGCTTAGCCGAAGCTGGCCCCCCCCCCCCGAAGGCTGGCCGAATCGTTTGAGCACATTGCACTTGGGCATGGACGTGACCGTGCTCTCACTAGTGCGTTGCAATTGCCAACTTGTAACTTTCATTTATCCTTGTCCTGCTGACCCTCGACACTAATCGGAACAGTATTTTTCTGCTTCTCCTGTAAGATAATATCTGATAAGTATCTTGAAAACAATCACGAATTGACTTTTTTTAGAGAAAGAAAAATAAAATTTGGGAAATGTTGAGGTAGTTATATTATTTTATAACGATGTTCGACTTCTATTTTATAACAAAAATATGAAAAGATTGGTTTTATAATCAGGGTTTTAATTATATATGTATTAATTATATATTTTTATATATCATGGTTTCATATGTAAAATTATTATCTATAATGATGATAATTTTAGAAAATTATAATTGTATTCAATGAGATATAAAATGGGCTTATACATGTTAATATTATATATAAACAATATCTCTGAATTATAAAACTTATATTGGCATAGTAAAATTTTTAAAATATATTAGAATAAAATAGAAAAAATGCAAAAGTACAGAAAAAAAAAGATCAAAGGTTGAAATTAAAGGTTTGCAATGTTATTACTTAAAAACATTTAAATAAGATAATTTCGGGAGAATCAATTAAATTAAAATGTAAATCTATATATAGATTTTGTGTGTAAAGCTGTTAGTATAAAAATTTTAATGGTGGTTCACAGGGTGTTGTGCTTTGGTGACTGGGGGTTTGCCTCTGGATTGGGCCGTGGTACGGTAGAAGATTTTCAGAACAAGGTGGAAAGGAAAGTTTTGCCGATTTGCCTGTTTCAAAAGGCAAAACTGTAGCGGGAAGAACTGGGAGAAATGCAATATTTGCACCTGTGGATGTATGCATAAATTAAATACAGTCATTGTATCATTTTATCATTTTAGAAATGTATTTTGTAATCTATTACTTTAGTTTCTCACAGAGATCATTTTGCTTTCTAAAATAATTATTTAAAATGTTAAAAATTTAGTTATACAAATATTATGGAAAAATATATATATAAAATTATAATATATATATATAATTACTTTTTATTATATTATTTCTTCCTCTCTCTATTTTATATCTTAAAATTCTTTTTTTCAGGTAACTTCGGAATCAGACAGACTGCAAGCTGCTCTCGATCTACAAACCCCAAAAATTCGCAAACTCGAATTTTTAGTTAATGCCGCTGGCATCGCCGTCGCCCACAAAACGTATAACAGCAATAAAAAATGCCTCACAATCTGGAGGACTTGGGCTAGAATTATCCATGTAAACACTGTTGGTAGCTTTAACGCTATTCGCCTTTTCCGTTGGTCTGATGATTGAAAACCCCCCAAATCAAGATAATCAAAAGGGTGTAATTGTTTAATACTGCAAGGTTGCGCATTTGATGGTCAAATAGGTCAAGCTGATTTTCTGCTTCGAAAGGGGCAATCGGGGGTTTACTGTATTTTTTCCCTTTTATCTATTTATACTCATCTCTTTCTATTTCAGTCTTATTTTATATGCTATATTCATTTTTTTTTCTTTCCATTCTTATCTACTTTAATCACTACTTATGCATTTTTTTACTCATTATAATTTATAAACTTTACTTTTCTTATTTTCCCTTGTTTTTCTTATTAGTTTTTGTTATTTTATATGGGAAAATGACCTTGCCAATTGCTCGTGATCTTTCCAAGGACGGAAATTCGTGTTGTTACAATTGCCTCCAGGAATTTTGACACTCCGTTATTGGATGGCATTGCCAGCAAAGGTGCGAGCTTTTCTATCGAAAAGCGTTCCTTTCCCTCAAGATTAGGAGCTCCTGATGAGTATGCAATTTTGGTGCAGCAAATTTGGGAAAATCCGCTTTTAAAATGGAGAAACAATTAGATTGGATGGTGCTCTGAGAATGAAAGTTTAAAAAAAATCATCAGTCTTCCATATTGATGAAATTAAATGATTAAACGTTAAAAAATATTTCTTTTCTATGTATATATATTTTTTGTAGGCATTTTTTTATAAAGACGTTAACCGACGATGATTAGCTGATTTACGTGTTTTGTTTGTCGACCCTCGTGCCGGGTACTTATTTATTTGTAATATTTATTATTGAAAGCGTTCTGAGCGATCCTTTGTTTGTCGAGAAAACGAAAACCAGTTCTGCGCGCATGAACGAAGGTAAATTTTTGATTGGCCAAAGTGTTCGGGTAGGGAAGGTTTTAACACCGGGTATAAATATGCCGACTTTTTGGGAATCGGGACAGACATTGTTGTTGAGAACATCATCTTCGGAGCGTTTCATCGAGATACAAGCACGCATTCTCTCACGAACCGGCGGACGACCTTTAGTATCGAGGCGGCAGGAAGGAAGACGAATAAAAACGGGACTTGGAAGCGAAAACGTTTTTTGACTCGCAAAAACACATATATATATAATATCTTCCGACCTGACTTCTTTTCCTGAAAATTTAACTAAATTCATCCGGCCTTCTCCTGCATTCCTACATTTCAATAATCAATAATTAATTGATCGATTTGATATTCGATAAAAGATAGGTACGTTGTATAAAGATTTCGCCTACAGTTTTCAGAAGTGGGATCGGGGTTGCACCGGGTTTCGCGAATTGATGGAGACGGGATTTGGGATTTTTTCGCAAAAGTGTGGGTGAGCGCGAGGAGAGACGATTGAGCGTGGTGATCGTCGGGTTTGGGAGTATCGTGGGCTCGCGGTGTGCCCAATGTCGGGCGGATCGGAGGCGCAACGATTCAGCCGATGATTTCCCTCGTGAGATGAAGGGGGCTTTGCGAGAAAGGGGCTGACCCTTGGGGGGTCGAAAACCGGCTCATCCAGCGCAATGCCAAACGTTCAGGGGTATGGGGGAGATTGAGCGAGCAAGGAGGCAGGAGAGATATTCGGATGGATCCCGGCTTCAGGGGGGCGTTTACCCAGTGAACAGGGGGACCCATGGAGATGGAACCCTGGCGATACCCGAGCGAGGAGACCGGTGAGGGTGACGAGCCGGGAAGGAGAGAGATACGACGCGACGCGGCGAACTCTTATTACTGCTCAGAGCGGGGAAAATTTTGGGGAAAAAGCGACAGGGCCCCAAAAGAAAAAAAAATGATGAGGAGGCAGCCCCCCGACCCCAAAAGCGGGGAAAGGCAGCGTTATTTCGCGTTCGGGCGGTGTGGAGGAATTAAAGGGGGTGTTGGTTTGACCGACGGACAGCACTTTGGAGAGGACAGCAGTTGGGTGGTGAGACCCCCGTACAGCTGGACGAGAATTTAACGAGAGTGTTGATTTGCCTCGGTTTTAAAAGGGCCTGGTTGACATGGTTTTCTCAAAGGCGAGTAAGGGGGACGTGGATGGAGACCCTTTTGCGAGAGATGGGGCGATGTTCGACCTGCGGCCAGGAAAATGAACTGGGAGAGAATTCGAGGTCGGGGTTGGAAAGGGACAGGTTTTGCGATTATTTCCACGAAAGGGGATTTTTGCAAAAGCGTACCATCGCGGGAAGAAGAACTCCCCGATTACAATCGAAGGGGACGGAAAAAAATATGATAGAATGTTTTATATATGCATGTTTTTAATTATATATGTAATATATATTATATATTATTTTTATAATATCATTGTTTCATATGTATAATTATATTATTATATAATGATGATAATATTTAAGATATTTTATAATTTTATTCAATGAGATATGATAATGCTTATACATGTTAATATTTATATATAAACATTATCTCTGAATTATAAACTTATATATGGCATAGTAAAAATATTTAAATATATTAGAATAAAATAGAAAAAATGCAAAAAGTACAGAAAAAAAACAGATCAAAGGTTGAAATTAAATGTTTGCATATGTTTTACTTCAAACATTTAAATAAGATTAATTTCTGAGAATCATATATAAATTAAAATGTAATATCTATATATAGATTTTATGTGTGTTTTAAAGCTGTTATGTAATAAAATTTATATGGTGGTTTCACAGGGTGTTGTAGCTTTGGTGACTGGTGGTGCCTCTGGATTGGGCCGTGGTACGGTAGAAAGATTTATCAGACAAGGTGGAAAGGCAGTTATTGCCGATTTGCCTGTTTCAAAAGGCAAAACTGTAGCTGAAGAACTAGGAGAAAATGCAATATTTGCACCTGTGGATGTATGCATAATATTAAATACAGTCATTGTATCATTTTATCATTTTTAGAAAATGTATTTTGTAATCTATTACTTTAGTTTCTTCATCAGAGATCATTTTGCTTTCTAAAATAATTATTTAAAATGTTAAAATATTTAGTTATACAAATATTATGTAACATATATATATATATATATATATATATATATAATTACATTTTTATTATATTATTTCTTACCATCTCTCTATTTTATATCTTAAAATTCTTTCTTTCAGGTAACTTCGGAATCAGACATGCAAGCTGCTCTCGATCTTACAAAACAAAAATTCGGCAAACTCGATATTCTAGTTAATGCCGCTGGCATCGCCGTCGCCCACAAAACGTATAACAGCAATAAAAAAATGCCTCACAATCTGGAGGACTTTGCTAGAATTATCCATGTAAACACTGTTGGTAGCTTTAACGCTATTCGCCTTTCCGTTGGTCTGATGATTGAAAACACCCCTAATCAAGATAATCAAAAGGGTGTAATTGTTAATACTGCAAGTGTTGCAGCATTTGATGGTCAAATAGGTCAAGCTGCTTATTCTGCTTCGAAAGGGGCAATCGTGGGTACTGTATTTTTTCCCTTATTATCTTATTTATACTCATCTCTTTCTATTTCAGTCTTATTTTATATGCTATATTCATTTTCTGTTTCTTTCCATTCTTATCTACATTAATCACTACTTATGCATATTTTACTCATTATAATTTATAAACTTTACTTTTCTTATCTTCCTTGTTTTTCTTATTAGTTTTTGTTATTCTTATATAGGAATGACCTTGCCAATTGCTCGTGATCTTTCCAAGGACGGAATTCGTGTTGTTACAATTGCTCCAGGAATTTTTGACACTCCGTTATTGATGGCATTGCCAGCGAAGGTGCGAGCTTTTCTATCGAAAAGCGTTCCTTTCCCTCAAAGATTAGGAGCTCCTGATGAGTATGCAATGTTGGTGCAGCAAATTTGGGAAAATCCGCTATTAAATGGAGAAACAATTAGATTGGATGGTGCTCTGAGAATGCAAGCTTAAAAAATCATCAGTCTTCCATATTGATGAAATTAAATGATTAAACGTTAAAAAATATTTCTTTTTCTATGTATATATATATATTTGTAGGCATTTTTTTATAAAGACGTTAACCGACGATGAGATTAGCTGATTTACGTGTTTTGTTTGTCGACCTCGTGCCGGGTACTTATTTATTTGTAATATTTATTATTGAAAGCGTTCTGAGCGATCCTTTGTTTGTCGAGAAAACCGAAAACACAGTTCTGCGCGATGAACGAAGGTAATTCTGATTGGTCCGATGTTTCGGGTAGGGAAGGTTTTAACACCGGGTATAAATATGCCGACTTTTTGGGAATCGGGACAGACATTGTTGTTGAGAACATCATCTTCGGAGCGTTTCATCGAGATACAAGCACGCATTCTCTCACGAACCGGCGGACGACCTTTAGTATCGAGGCGGCAGGAAGGAAGACAGAATAAAAACGGGACTTGGACAGCGAAAACGTTTTCGACTCGCAATAAACACATATATATATATATATCTTCCGAACCTGACTTCTTTTCCTGATTCAACTAAATTCATCCGGCCTTCTCCTGCATTCCTACATTTCAATAATCAATAATTAATTGATCGATTTGATATTCGATAAAAGATACGGCTACAGTTAAGTATAAAAGATACGCCTACAGTTTATCAGAAGTGGGATCGAGGCGTTGCACCCGGTTTCGCGAATTCGACTGGAGACAGGCGATTTCGGGATTTGTTCGCGATACGTGTCGAGTGTGAGACGCGCAGGTAGAGACGATTGATGCGTGGTGATCGTCGGGTTGCGTGAGTATCGTGGACATCGCGGTGTGCCGAATAGTCGGGCGGATCGGAGTGACAGCAACGATGCAGCCGAGTGATTTCACCATCGCTGAGATGAAGGAGGCTCTTCGCGAGAAAGGACTGACCTTGGGAGGTCGAAAGCCGAGCTCATCCAGCGCCTGAATGCCAACGATTCAGGCGTATGGGCGAGATTGAGCGAGCAACGGAGGCAGGAGAGATATTCGGATGGCATCCCGGCTTCAGGAGGTGTGCGTTCACCCAGTGAACAGGGTGACGCCATGGAGATGGAGACCGTGGACGATACACCGAGACGAGGAGACCGAGTGAGGATGACGACGCCGGAACGGAGAGAGCATGACGACGCGACGCAGGCAGAACTCTTATTACTGCGTCGAGAGCGAGAAATTTTGGAGAAAGAGCGACAGTTGCTCCAAAGAGAAATAGAAATGATGAGGAGTGCAGCCTCGACACCGACGATGACGAACGGCAGCGTTATTTCTGCGTTCGGCGGTGTGAGAGGAATTAAGGAGCTGCTGCCTGAGTTTGACGCGACGGACAGCACCTTTTGGAGATGGAGGCAGCAGTTGGAGCTGCTGAGACGCACGTATCAGCTGGACGAGAATTCAACGAGAGTGTTGATTAGCTCTCGGTTGAAAGGCCGTGCGTTGACCTGGTTTTACTCAAAGGCCGAGTATGTGACGCTGGACCTGGAGGACCTTCTGCGAGAGATGGAGTCGATGTTCGACCTGCGGCCAGGAAAGCTGACACTGAGGAGAGAATTCGAGGCTCGTGTGTGGAAAGGAGACGAGCAGTTTTGCGATTATTACCACGAAAAGGTGATTCTCGCAAATCGCGTACCAATCGCGGAAGACGAACTCCTCGATTACATCATCGAAGGAGTGACGGATCCTCGGCTGCAGAGTCAGGCGCGCCTGATGAACTTCCAATCTGGAAGAGAGCTATTGAAGGCGTTCGAGAAGGTGGTTCGAGGGAATCCAAAGAGACCAGACGTCCGGCCAGGGAGAGACGGAGCGAGGACGACCAGCGGAGGAAGAGCAGAGACGGCGACGCGGGGAGACTCGACGGGGTGCTATAAGTGTCGCGAAACGGGACATACCGCGGCTCAGTGTGTGCGACCGCAAGCGAAGCGGGTGTGTTATGTGTGCGAATCTCCGAATCATTTCGCCAGAGAATGTCCAAAGCGAAATCGGTCCGCGGCGTCGGAAACGCCGAACAGCGTTGCGCAAACTACGTCGATGAACGTCGTGCAACCGGTTGCATTATTAAAGCCATATACAATCACTGTAAAAATTATAACTGAAAACGAGAATAAAGGTTTTGACAATTACGTGGTGGACGCAATCATAGATTCGGGTTCTCCGATCAGTTTAGTTAAAAGCGAGATAATTCAGGGCGATTCACGTCTGCTCGAGAACGAGAGCATCGATCAATTTTGCGGAATCAACGGCTCGCGGTTAAATATCGACGGCATCGCTCACGCTGACTTAGAGGTGAGAGGCGTGCGTTTGGAAATGAAATTTTACACGGTGCCCCATAGTACGATGGCGTATAGCGTATTACTCGGTCGGGATTTCCTGAATTGTCCGTCGCTGCGTGTAACATTAGGGCGAGATTTTGAAATTACAAACGCGGAAGAAGCGCGCGTTAGTCAAATGATGCATATTGAATGCGACGACAATGTGGTATGTTCGAGCGAAAAAGTGAAAATTAATCCGGCGGTTGATGAAGATACCACCGAAAAGATCTGCGAGGTCTACGAATCTCATGGTTTGAGTAGTCTTCGAGCGGAGAAGTGCGTGCCGGATCTCGAGAGGGTTATCGCATTAAAACACGAACGACCGAGCGATGAGAGTATAGAGTCTGCGTTGAATGATCCGGTGCCATGTAACATCAGGGACGTACATAGGTTCGTCGGACTCGCGAGTCATTTTCATCGATCTATGCCGAGATTTTTATTGGTGGCAAAATCATTGTACGATTTTATTCGAAAAAACTCTGTTTTCAAGTTTGGGCGTCACCTGTTTGTCGTCATCGACGTGTTCGCTAAATTTATCCGGCTCTACCCGCGTAAGTCAACAGCATCGGAGGAATCGGTAGAGTATCTCTTTAAATATTTCTGCGCGTATGGTAAATCGAGACGTTCAATTTCGAACAGAGGAACTTGTGTCAAATCTGACATATTTGAGAGATATTTGGGATCCGGTGCTATAGAGCACGTATCAATTGCTGTGGGCACGCCGAGGGCAAACGGACAGGTGGAAAATATGATAGAATGATAATTCCGATGGTGAAAAAATTGAGCAGCGAGGTGATGCGAGCGATCTATTACGCGATCCAATTAAGGTGAGCGATTATCCGTAGCGCGACCTCGACGCGAGATAAACCTCAGACAAATATTGACGAAGCGCAAAAGAAAAAACGAGATGTGATATAATTTGCGACGGATCAAATGCACCCGTATATTCGAGCATGATTATATATTATTTGGTAAAGGAATTTTATTTATTGCGTATTGTAATTTTGGTAATAACGTTGACCGGGACGGTCAAAAAGTCAGGATGGCCGAGCTGTAGGCATTTTTTTATAAAGACGTTAACCGACGATGAGATTAGCTGATTTACGTGTTTTGTTTGTCGACCTCGTGCCGGGTACTTATTTATTTGTAATATTTATTATTGAAAGCGTTCTGAGCGATCCTTTGTTTGTCGAGAAAACCGAAAACACAGTTCTGCGCGATGAACGAAGGTAATTCTGATTGGTCCGATGTTTCGGGTAGGGAAGGTTTTAACACCGGGTATAAATATGCCGACTTTTTGGGTATCGGGACAGACATTGTTGTTGAGAACATCATCTTCGGAGCGTTTCATCGAGATACAAGCACGCATTCTCTCACGAACCGGCGGACGACCTTTAGTATCGAGGCGGCAGGAAGGAAGACAGAATAAAAACGGGACTTGGACAGCGAAGACGTTTTCGACTCGCAATAAACACATATATATATATATATCTTCCGAACCTGACTTCTTTTCCTGATTCAACTAAATTCATCCGGCCTTCTCCTGCATTCCTACATTTCAATAATCAATAATTAATTGATCGATTTGATATTCGATAAAAGATACGGCTACAGTTAAGTATAAAAGATACGCCTACATATTATTAATATATATGTATATATTAATATACATGCATATTATGTATATATAAATTAAATTTTCTGCAAATTTTAATTATATGTTTGATACTTAGAGAATTTTTCATTTCATATCCTCTCCTTTACTCTTTCCTTTAAATTTTTATACCATAGAATATTGCAATATTTATTGCATATATGTATATATATATGGATTTTGTAAATAATAAGACTAAAATTTTTAAGATTGAAATGTTTTTATACAGTATTGTTCTCAATATGCGTGTATAATTACAGTTTGCTTTTTTAAATTGTAATTTAAATTAATCTTTTTATATTATATATATTTTGTTTTTTGAATTTTCTATATTTTAATTTTTTAACATAAATTTAGTAACTTAAATAAGGGTGGAATAAAAATGAGGAAAATCGAATAACAAAGTCCTTTTTACATGCAACACCAGTGTAATTCCCTTGAAATGTACACTAACGACTGCGTGCAGATTATTACGCCCATTGTAGTACACAGGTATCGATAATCCTCTGTTTTATCTCCTCTCACTGTACACTATCTTTTACGAAAAAAAAATCTCCTTCATCTCTTTGTCATTTCACTAAATCGAGATTCTCTAATCAACCCATTAAAGCCCGTTGCCCTGAAATAGGACAGTTAATTCTAACTTTTTATGAATGGATCAATCTCGGTGATCTTATATAAAGTCTTGCATAATGTCATGGTGATCTTGTATTAATTCTTGCTATTCTTTGTTGACTGTCCTGGTTTTATATATATCTTATCAATCTTTATCAAACTTAAGTTACCTCTTATTCAAATTTAATCATTCTGTCAATTAATTTGTCAAATCATCATTCCCTTAGATTGTCATTCCTTTTTTCCTTTCCAGGATGTTAATAGATCAATATGGTAATTAATTTACTTAGTTTCATAAATCGATCTCCCATAATACTGTTCGGTTATTCATTGCTGATATTTCACATTACATTTTCAAAAATGCTTGCAATTCGATTAAATCTTAAAATCTGAACATTTTATAATGAACCCATGTAAATTCGTCTATAATTCGTCAGAGTGCTAAAGATTAAAATTGACAGAATCTCGTTGAAGTATCAGGATCTAATGCTAAAGACACACAAAAATGAATCTAATTCTATAATATAAACTTCTCAGCACCAATTGACCTATTAACGCCCATTATCCTAATGATAATTCAATCACAATTTAAAACATTCTTATCTCCACTACTCGATCACCATAAGAACAATGTCACTCTCAGAGTCTTATTAGAGTTTTATTAGTTAGTCTTTCTTGCTCAGCACTTCAGGCGATCGCCAGAAATCTAAGAGATGTCGAAAATTATCGGGGTGGCCATCAGGCAATGTAATCTTGCCATTTTGGGCCCCGGGGTCCAGTCAGCCCTAGGCGTTTGATTCCTTGAGCGTCTGCAACTTCTCTAACTGATCCGGTTGAAGTTCGTCCGGGATGCTGGCTCTTCCTCCCACCAGCATTTTTCCTGGTACCATTTCCTCTTCCTCTTCCTCCATGATTTCTGTGACTTCTTCCGTCACTTCCACCACTGTTCCTCTCGACTGGGAATTTTCATTGGTACTGGGACCAGAACCAATTGACTCTCCTTCACTACCGGAACTGCTGCTGATCGGAAACGGTGCTGAATCGGCAGGGAGTTCATCGATCGTGGATTTTTCTTCAACTTCTTCTCCATCTTTTTCATCCAAAATGACAGTTGCTTCTTCCTCTTCTTTACACTCGCTTTCGTTTGGGTCCGTAGCAGCGCTTGAAGCTTCAGGATCCGCTTCAGAGGTTTCCGATTTTGCTGGATCTTCTGAAGTCTCTTCTGCTCCAGGAAAAGGATGTTCCACCTCTTCCATTGGAGTTGCAGCTGTAATGACGATTTGAGCCACTCCAAGACCAAAATCGTCGTTAGCGGAGTTGGGATCTTCGGATTTCTCTGCCTGTGAATCGAGTAAAACTTTATTTTAGTATAATGTAATTTTGTGGCTCCATATAAACCGTGTATCCCACGCATTAAATGTAAGAAAAACAATCTGAAATTTATTCCAGAAATACAATTTAGATTTAATCTTTGAAGCAGATATTATTAAAATCAAAGTAGGAAATAATAAAAATATAAAAAGTCAAATATTGAAAGTATAGGCGTATATAAAATCGTTGTCGTAAATTTTTTTTATTTTATTTGAACGGTTTGGTTCCTTTAGAATTTCAGTAGATTAATTTTAAAAAATTATGTCTGGATCCATATAATTTTTATTGTTAAAAGTAGTATTAGAAATATTATAAATAACATTATTAATGTATTAAGCATTTGGTAAAAACAATCGCATGCTTTTTGAGTGAAATTATTTAAAAAATCTAATTTTGCTAATTATGTTAAGATATAATAATACTGCAAAAGAGCGATCTTTATTTTTCCAAAGCTTACATTTTTTCAGCTTTTGTTACTTTATATGCAGAAGATGTTATAAACCTGCTCAACTTGCTCAAAATTCACACAACTTTTTTGGGATACATGATTCATATATAATACCAAAAAAATAAAGGGGTGGGTCGTGAGACAATTTAACACACATGGAATTTTTTCAGGATTCTACTTGCAGCAAAAATAGATAATACTTTCATCATTTTACATTTCAAAAGCTTGTTCTGCTAGAATTTACTTTTGCCGAGGAGAAATTGTACGATAATAATTTGGCAAATTAAAGTTGCATTATTTTGTTATATTTTGTTCAATTTTTGCTCAATTCATTTTTATAATGAAAATTATTTATTTATTTTATACGATACATTAAAATATAAATACATAATGTCGAAATATATGTATTTTTTTATTTTTATCGATTGTATAACAATTATTTTATTAATATTATTTCTCTTAATGAAAGTAATTTTACAGAATCAAAGAGCTAGAGTACGCCTAATATATGTGTGTTAAATGTCTTTGCTACAAACGATCTTTCACGTTATAGCAATTTACCTTATCGCCCGATTCATCTGATACCTCCACGACTGTGCAGCAAGTCATAGTATTTCATAGATTAAAATGCAAATAAATAATAATGTCCACTATATTTTGACTATTACAATAGCCCATTTGCGGGTTTTTGTTTCATTTTTGAAGATTACCTATATTTGGCGCTTCTGAATTGTCTTCCTCAAATTGTGAGCCGTAATGGTCCTTTTGGTTCTTGGATAAATTCATCATAAAACCTCCGTCATCATTTATCGTTGACTTATCTTCTTGCGAATCTGTACCAAACATTGTATTCTTTTTATATATTATTATAAATACATATCAAGTTTTATATTAAATTTAATAAATTCTTTAAAATGAGGATCACCCTTATATGAATTTATGGATTCACAATCTTGAAGAAGGAGGTACATACAATACTTTATAATTACATTCATATTAATATTATAATAATAGAATATATATGATTAATACGAATATAATTAAAAGTGGCCATGATTACCTTCAAGCTGAGCAAGTTCTTCTAGCAAAAACTCTGGTGCAATTTCCGGCGGGGTGAAGACTGGCGGCGCAGAACTTGGTGGTGTTACATCCTCCTGTGAAATAATAAAAATATTTGTACTTTTTTATTTTATAATTAATTATTGATTATTTAATTTAGCTTTTGAAACCTTATAGCTTTGAAAACTTATATACATATATAATTTTGGTTGAAACAAAATTTCTTGTTCAATATATAATTTGATTTATGATTTATATATAATTTATTTTAAAAAATTCTCATACTTAGAGAATAGTATGCAATCTTCTGATATTTTGTAACTAATAATTTATTTATATTAACATAAGTATATAATTTTTGATAAAATAATATTGATAAAATTATTTTTTCACCTGTGGAGTCAAAGGACACCCGTCTGGACCGCAAGGTTCTACAACGAGAGAAGGAAAGATACCTCGTTGATCTCTTAGTTCACCTTCCCACCAACCGTCGTCCACATCGTGCGGTTCTTTTCTCAGCACTTTAATGATATCGCCCTCTAGGAAGCTCAGCTCCTCGTCGCACGTTGCATCGTAATCGTAGTTTGCGACACAAAATTGCTCCACTTCTAGAAAATGTAATATATAAAATAATTAGTGTAATTAATAAGTTAAAGAATTTTACATAATAATTATATCTGTGATAAATAATATCTTTCATGTGTATATCATCGTTTTGCTTCCTCATAGAGGAAGCTTTGTTTTGGGGAAAAATATTTTTTTCAGACTTTTATACCAATGTGTTTAGAATGTTCCAAAATATCGAAAAATAATATTAAAAAAAATGTGTATGTATGTACGTACATATGTGCACATTCACATTTGCGTTTAGATTTAAATATCTCAAAAATTATTTGACTTGCAACGCTGCGGTTTTTTTCTTTATATAAATATATAAAAATAATTATAATCGAAACATTACATACATGTAGATTTTATCCGATTTCTTCAAATCTTATCAAAACAAATAAAAAAAAATTACAACACAATCTTTCAACGTACCTCCAATGTGATTTTGCATAATAGCTTCTTCCGGCGCAGTAATTTGCAAGCCGGCATCGGGATCGACAGCGTCGTGATCGTCGATCGTATAATCGACAGATGAGAAAGAAATTTGTTGGACTAGCCCCGGACCCTGCGAAGTCAGACCCCCAGTAGTAGGTTCCGGCTCTCTCTCCACATCGAGATAATTCTGAGGTACGAAACCCTCCTCCCCTCGGTAATTTCTCGCTCTTAACCATCCATCACCGTCGCCCTCGCCCACTACATCCAGCTGTTCGCTTTCCACGATGGAAAGCTCATCAGGATTTTGTGCCTAACAACCATAAAAAGTTTGTTCATCTCCATAAAAAGTACTCAGAAAAGAACGGATATTACTTTAATCAAAAATTGTAAAATATTCCATAATTTATACACTATAATTTCAAGATAATATTTGAAATTCACAAAAAACATCCTTTAACTTATCTGATTTTTATTTAAAAGTTAATAGAAATTTTTATGAAGATAATTTGTAGTAACATATTATTAATATTAAATTTTTAAACATAATAATAATTCTCTGTATTAAAAATACATGTTTAATAATAACGTATTTTTCATAATTTATATATATATATATATATATATATATATATATATATATATATATACATCTATATTTGTTTAAAAATTCAGCGTAAAATTATACGCTTACTGTGTAAGAGTAGAGAGCGGTACACTTGTATATGGGTTGATTAGAAGGCATCTCTGGTATTTCGTGCGTCATCTCCTGCTCGTCCTTTTCCTCGTTATCCCAATCAACCGCTGTGGGATCGTCCCAGCCTGCCGTTAGCTGTTCCATTCGTTGCTTCTCTTGCTCTAACAATGCTAAAAAAATAATTTATTTTTTTTAGCCTTTCATCTTTTATCAAACCATCAACTTTAAAATCGCGATTAATTTTTTAAGTACACAAATCGTGTATTTATTTATATTTAATTATACATATAAATTATATATATATATATATAATAAATACCATTCTCATATGCATATTTATAAAAATGTATACTATCTGTATAATATATAATCTAGAATATCAAATTATCAAAAAATTATATCTTGTTATATTTCAACAATAAAAAATTAATATTAATAAATTATATAAATGCTAGAATTTACATAAGTAATATGTGAACATTGTCTACACACCATCAACTTCGGCACTGTCATGCCTCTGCCTTTCTTCAACTTCATCTTCGTGCTGTTGCGTCTTTCCAGGTCGTTCGACAGTTGTTAGGTCACTTCCGCCGTCGCCATCGCTGTCATAGAAAGAGTCTGATGACGGATGTTCCTGAAATAAACGCATTTTTTCGTAATTAGAAAACGTTTATAGACTTCATATTTCTTCATTCATGACTAATAGTGACATACTTTATAATGTTTTTTACGATTTATTGTCATAAATTTTGTAAATTTTAATTTTCACAATAATAACAATTTAATAAATATGACTATCCAATTCGCAAGAGATAAAAGATTCGGAGAGATAGAAAAAATCTAAGATTTAAAATATAGAATATTTTTTTATAATTATGGCGTATAACATCTTCAATATTATTAAGCAAAAATTATCAAATTGCACAATATGCATTCTAATAATTACCGCTGCACCAGATGCGTCTGTCCTGACGGAGAGGGAACTGGCCGAACGAGGTATGTCTTGAACACTCAGCGTTTCAGCTTCTTGCAGAAATTCATCCACATTCACTGTAAAATTCAAAATAAGCAAAATATATAAGAAACCTCATAATACCTTAATATATAGAATAATTTATTGTAAAATTCAAAATAATAAAATATACAAGATTTCTTTTAATATATTTGATAATATTAAGAAAAATATAAGATAAAAAATAAATTCCATTTTAGAGAAATAGATTAGGTCAAATTTTATGTATTAATATAAAAAAAGCTTCTTTTCATTTATTATCTTACGACTATAATTCATGCTAATAAAAGAAATAAATTTTTTATTGATAACTTCTCAAATATATGAATAATTAATAAATTAATTTTATAAAATTTTTCCGATATAAATTACAAGAATCAATTTGGAAGAATTACTTTATTCTTTTAAAATATGATACCTTAAAAAGCCTATATTTTTTTTATTTAATAGAAAATATTGACAAACCTCCACCGTGTCGAAGACATTCTATCCTCGCTTCGGCCTTAAGTTTTGTTGTCTGTTATCAGAAAAGAAAGGAATATATAATATATAATATTCTACATGTGTGTGTGTGTGTGTGTTTCAACTATACACAGTTTAATATTTTTGAATATATATTAAACTAAATAATTTTTTCCTTTTATTTTACCTCTGCTCGTCGAATAGAGTGTCTGCATTCGTCGATCTTAGTATCTAAATCTGGACCATTAGGATCATTCGGATCAGTCTGAAAAAAAAACAATAAATTTTATAGTTAATTTATAAAATATTACAATTTTTACATTTAAAAATAATCTTCATGATAAATATAATAATATTTTCATTATAAAATAGAAATCTTAAAAGAGGCAATGTTGAATTTTGTCAAAAATTTAGAATTGTAACTTTTTAATAAAATTAATATAAAATTAGTTGAAATAATAATAAAATCATATTATTGGAGATTATTATTTTTTTACGACATCCCAAGTATTACGAACCTTTTGGCCAGCATCTTTGAGTTGTAGCAGCGCCTGTAGTTTTCGATTGTTCTCGCGGATGCTGCTGACCTCGCGGGCAATCCTCGTCGACCAGCGACGCGCTTCATTGCCCAACGTCGACGCTGCCGAATGATCGGCAGTTATCCTAAATTTGGCAAAAATGTTATTCAAATCTAGTTATTAAAATTTAGAGAGATTAGTTTAAACAAATTTGTTTGCAATAATATTATTCTGATATTAATATTATAATTTAAATATATGTTTTTGATATGTATTTATATTGATACATACATACAGTATCTCATATAAATTTGTCTAATCTGTATAAGTGCTTTACAATATAAAGATAAATAAGAATGTTATTAATAATAAGATAATCTACAAACCTATCTACCGGATCATTATCGCAGCGCTCAAAGTCGTACTGAATATGTTGTTTTATAACAGGATAGTATAAACAGCAACATTGGATATTGTATTCCCTAGTAAGCTGCGAATTAGTATCATTAGTCGCAAATTTTTTCCTTATCACAATCAAAAGTAAAAAACATTAATTTATAAAGATTTATAAAATAAAAACTTCAAAGGAACATAAAAAATAAAAATAAATAACAAAAGATATCAGGAAAGTTAACAATATTAATAATAAAAAATAAATTATTTCATAAAATATATTTTATAATGTTATTAATAATAATTTTTACTGTTCAATATTTAATAGTGACAACATTGTTATATATTTTCATTATATTATATATTTTTTTATATTTATAAATGAGTGTCATTGTCAATCATTAAACATACCTGCTGAGCTTGATCGCGAATTTTGCCAAAGCTGCTTTGTGTAGCTAGACAAGTAAGTAGTTCAGTGCGTGCCATCAGCGTTAAATATTCCTGTACTTTATCGTAAACTCCTTGCTCCAAATACTAAATAATGCAAAAAAATATAATAAATAATAAATACCTTATATCTGTTATAAAATTATGATTTTGTGAATATGAAATAAAGACAAATAATGATTCTTATCTTTCCAAATATAATCATACATGTAATTTTTTTATATATAACTCTATACATCTCATATGTATGAAGTACTTACTTGCATGGTGGCCTGTAAGTCGACTACAAAATATCGGTTTTGATGGGCATTAGCGGCGGCAAGACTCAATAAATAATCATTGCGTGCTCCGGTTGATTTCTCCTCTAATTGATCTCGCTTGGAGCTAAACTGTAAACAGTTACAAATAAAATTAAATACATACAAATGCTGATATTTCCGTTAAAAGTATAATTTATTTTTAATTAAATTAATTATTAATGAAAATTATCATATACTTAAATAACTGAATTAAATTTATAAAATTTATTATTAATGTTCATAATGATTATAAGTTTAGTTTTAATTTTTTCCACAAAATATACTAATAAAAAATATGGTAGTAAAAACGTAAAAATAATATATATTCTTTTCTTTTATTATTTTTTTAATAAAATACTCTGTATTTAAAGAAAAAAAAAGGAGAAACTGTTTATTGCTTTTACTTAAAAATAAATTGTTATATTCCTGCGAGAGGTCTCAAAGAAATTATAGGAATTTCGAAAAATTCTACCTACTTTTTGTGTTCTAAAATGTGATAAAAACGTAGTAATCAAAGAATTAATCTTAAAGATGAGAAATCTCACCTTGGCGCTATTTTTCTGCAATGTCGTTATTGACTGGAAAAAGGAACCCTTCTTTTTCTTCAATCTAAAAACATCGATCATATAATAATTATTGCGTAATTATGTAACCAGCTTATGATATGAAGTTAATGTCAATATGTATATAGAATGTGTAAACATACAAGAAAATCAAAAGAATTCTTGAATTACTAAAGGAAAAAAAAATATATATATATATACACACATCAATTAAATATATGTATAATGAATTTAAGTATAAATATAATATTTGTGTGGTATTCTTTTAACAATATTTTTATTAGAAAAAGGTACTAAAGCTTTATATAATAATTAATATTAGAAAAACTTTATTAAGAAAAGACTATCAAAATTAAAAAAAAAATTGACTGGAAAAGTGATTTAATTTTTGAACATCAGATAATTAAAAATCTATATAGATATATACTTTTCTTCAATGTCCTTTGCCTTGTCGCGTACATCGTGTGCGCTATGTTCTTCATCAAAATACAACTTCTTCGTTTTGTCGACGTCCTGAACGCAAGTCTGCAGTTCTTTTTGTACTATTAATAATTGGTCGATTGCCTAGAAATTCAATTATTACCAAAATTTACTACAAATTTTTTTATAATATCCCTGTTATTTAAACAGGAGTTTTTTTCTCTCTAAATAATCTTCTAAAATAATCTTCCATTTACTTTTTAAATTTTATGTGTCGTGTGACTAGCATTTTTATTTTCATATATCAAATATAGAAAATGTAATATAAAAAATATATTTCATTTAATTTAATAAACGATGAAACTTTTTACCTTCTTAGAGATTTGCAGTTTATGCATCCTGAGGCTCTTGGCATCATCGGCGATCTGCTGCTGGAAAACCTCAACGGCAGCGAGATGTGCGCGCGCCAGCTTCTCGTTCTCCTCCAGCACAGTTCGCCATACATTCCACATGTTCCTACAATCATTCGACCGCACGCCCGCGGATCGCCATTTACCTATGACCCTTCTTCTCTTTGGCAAACTTCCCTGATCGATAAGCAGCCGGAGATTGAAACCAGTACACTTCCGTAGAAGTCAAATTCCCGTTTCTTTTAGCACGCGAAAATGATTATTCTTACGCTTATTAAGATTAAATGAAGCAGATTTCAACTCTTTTGTTTTACATGATAACTCCATAATAATCATGAAATTAAATATATATCAATTAATTCAATTTTAATCAACAAATAATAAAACGTAGCGATTGAATTGATTTTAATAAATCCAATCTGGTTAGTTCTCTATACTATAGACGGAAAAATATTATTGTATAAAGTTGATCGTAATATAATATATTGTGTAAAATTGATCCCGTAATTATAATGTAACATGTAATGTAGAATAAAAATTTTACGAAATTATACCGGTTTTACATCCGGTCAACACTATAAGCATCTATTGTGTTAAAAAAGAAAGAGAGAAAGAGAAAGGGGGGGAGGAATAAAAATAAAAAAATAAGATATAATAAATTGAAAACATTCGAAGAAATTCAAATATTAGAGGGTAACTAATAAAGGATATATGAATACTGTAAGAGATAAGAAAAATAAAAACGTAAATAATATATAAAATAGAAACTAAAATTTTGCAAAATATGCGTTAAATGTAAGCTTCTTATCTTCTGCATTTCTCGATTTTTAATTTAATTACCATTTCTCTTCGGCTCCATCGACTTTGAGATCTGGTATGTTCGGTATTTTCTTGTTTAAGTATGCGGATGATATCTTGAGCAGCGCCTGTGTAAATAGATATAATATTTTAATTACTGTTAATGTTTTTAATCATAACAATTTATAACAATTATATATTAATTAAACATAAAAACCTCATATTAATAGCAATAAATATATTATAAATTTTTATTATTTTAAAAATAAGTGCGCGCATACAAAATTTGCTTACCTCAGAGTACGATTTTTCGATGGCAGATTTTTTAATCGTAAAATTACTGAAAAACATACAGAAATCGTTATTTAATCAATTATCAAAAAATCTATTAATACAATTTTTAATTTTCTTAAATTTTCTTAAAACAAATTAAAAATAATAAACAAAGATTTGTATATGTTCAATCTCAATTTGAATTTCGAAATATAATAATTCTGTAATAATTTAATATAAGTCATAAGTTTTGTAATAACAATTTCACTAATATATATATTAATCAAAATAAATATTATACTTATAAAGAATAATATTTATAAATAACATAGTTGTTCTCTTTAATAAAAATAATAAATAAAAACTGTAAGACGCAAGATAATACCAAAATATTGTTTAATAAACATGTTTACGTAAAACATCATATGTCTTCACCGTATGTCTTCCAGAAGGTCGCATTCATGCTGATTTTTTGCTTGCAGTTTTGCCGCTTGCTCCGTATGCACATTCTTCAGAAACTTCGCGTAGTTTCCCTTGCAATCAAACAAAGAAAATCAATTAAAGAAATATAAATTAATAAAGTACATATTATCTCAAATTTTATTACAATTCTATTTTAAACTCCTTATTTATTACTTATTAATTATTTCGAACCTTTTCTAATTTATTAATCCTCTTTTTGTTTAATTAAATAATTTTCGAGATTAATTCTAATTTTCCTAAAATTACTTTGTCATCGCCCATTATCGAATATTTATACATATATGCAGAGTTCTTATAGCCTGTCTCCACCCAAGGTGCAAATTGAAAATCAATGCTAATCAATGACATAAACGGTCCATCAAATTGCAATGTATTTTGTCTCAATTTTACGCAAACAATCTTTGCACAATCTGTCTTTAAAATTATTACCAAAGAATTTTAATTTAAAACATTTTTTAAATTTATTTTAATGCAAGATATTTATAATTAAATTTATTACAGACATTTATAGTAATCTAAAATAATTTACTGTGATAATTAAGTTTATGATACATTTATATAAACTATAGTATATATCTTCGATAATACATATATAACTTGTTGCTAATAATATATATCAGCTTTTTATATTTGTATTTATGTATTTATATAATTTATCTCTCTCTCTCTTTATTTATATTTTATTTATATTTTATTATAATATAATCTTTTTCAGAAATATATTATCGAAATCTTTTCTACACGATCGATAAAAATTAGTTCTATGTCAATTTAATAATTAAATATAAATTATATATGTCACCATCCAAAATGTATAAATATAGATTGCTTGCGAGATTTCGATAGGAGTGTTAACAGTAATTACATTGAACGTGCATTCTTTCGTGATGTTTTTGCTTTTTCCCTTCATTAACTCTTCCTTCCAACTATCGATTAAGACTGATTATTCTGTACAATTGAAATTCTACTGATATGAGAAAATTTGTAATATAAAAATTTTACATTATTATTATTATTATAATATTATGATGTTATTACATATGACTATGTATTTTATTATCAATTATGATAATAAAATTAGTATCACACAAATCAATATAATTATTATTAAAAAATTATATTGCACAATAATATTCTTGAAAATATTTTAATTTAATTTCAAGAGATAACAAAGGAATGAATCTTATGTATGTGTGAATTGAATATATATGTTACTGTGCTACGATTATTGTGGTATAGATGTACTCTGTATATAGATATACTCTTGTATATCATTCACATTATTAATTGACATATAAAATACATTGTCGATTGAATTTGATATCATTTTATTGTTCCATAAAGAGACTAAAATTGACGTAATAATCTTTTAAAGTCATCTATTGTCTGTGTTATCGGTATGAGGAAATAATCTTTACTTTTTGACACTCGGTGTATAAAAGCGATTTTCCTATAATACAGGAAAATGACTCTTGTGTTTCAGACACACTTTGCTCGGTGTAAAGACGCTTTTCCCGTCGCACGGGAAATTGATTATCGAAAGGCACCGGGCTCGTAAAATCATCCCTGTTTATCTGAGATAGGTTCTTGAGTACGCAATGACTTCCTCCTTACTTTTCTCGGCGGTGGTTGCATGCTGAGGCGAGTTTTTCCCGCAACGCCGGGGGAGTAGGAGGAGGGAGGAGAGGGGCAATTTCGCTCTCACTCGCCCTCGCTCGCTCACGGCTCACCCTCTATGCGCACACACCCCACGCACGCACGCACCCTCGTCGTGCACCGCTCGCACGCTCGTACGCTACTGATCTCCTGCCCTCCTGAGGCCACCGCCGGGGGTAGTTCGTCGCTTATTGATCGTCCGACTCCCTCTTTCTCTCCCGATGACGCCTGCGCCGCCCCCGGGTCGGCGAACGACTTCCTTTCCGACGACCTACTAAGCCTCGTCAAGAGAAGGAATTGAAGGGTGGGGATAAATGAGGAGTTAATTGCAGGTCCTCGTGGTGATTTTTTAGTCACTGCGATTAGTGATTTCACACTCTTTGTGATATTTAAGGATATTTTTCAAAGGCCAAAGGGTGATGGCACTCACGCAAAGACTTGAGGCTTCAAGATTAAGATTTAATTTTTTGATGAATACGAATGGATAGCTTCAAAATGCTATTATAATTTTTCTTGTACTATTTTGCATAATGCTTTTAATTTGTTTTTTTTTTCAGAAAAATAATATTGTCTGAAATTATTAAAATTCGATATAATGTAAAAAAAGTGCAAATAAATTCCGTATTTAAAAAATGTATATATATACTGAGAACAGTTTTATATAAATTCTATCCGTATTAAAAATGAATTTAAAATTTTTAATTCTGTGAATTTTCAACTTCTTTTTACTTCTAAATGAGATTATGAAAAGGGATTTCTAATTATATAGAAAGCAATAATAAATATTTGCACTTAGACATATTTCTTTGGAAATTGCTGGAAAATCATTAATCAGAATGTTTTTTTAATAAATGAAAAAAATAGATCACGAGTACCTACAATTAAACTAAAGAGTTCATATAAATATATATAAAAATATTGTTTAGTTTCAAAGTTATTTTGAAAACTTCACACATGCTCTTATCTTATATAATTTATATATAATAATATACTCAAAATAATTACCATATATATTTACAAGTTCGTAGATGCACTGTTATCGGGTTGTCTCACTTTTTCAAAAATACGAGGCGTCTTCCAAATTTACTGACATGTTTCTTTTTGTTATCAGTGGATTATTAAAACATGATATTTTTAGAACTGTCCCACATCACTGTAACTCCAATTCTAGGGTTTTCGTTCAGAAGCTTAAACATTTCACAGAACAATATAGAAAGAAATATAAAATCATTATAAATCATTGTAAATTTAACTCTGTAAGTCCTATTTATAAATATTTGCATAAAATCTGTTACAAATGTAAAAAATATCAACATAGCTGTTCGAGAAAATTAAGCGATATGGCTATATGTTTTACGAAGATTGTTTAGTTTTAAAATCTCTAGTTCATTTTTAAAATATTTCCATCGTTAGGACCTAGCTTAGTCATAAAATCGTAATAAAAATAGTAAGTTTTTGAAGGAGTAAAAAGACAATAATTTATTTATTGACAAATCGTATTCAACTTTATTATAATGGTATAAAATGGGAAAGGTAGTGAAAACGGGCTAGTAGTAGAAGATGCAATAATAATACATCGATATATCGTACTTGAGTAATACAAGAAGATCGTAAATCTAAACATTTTATATATTATAAAATTGCAAAACCCGCAAGGAAGAAGAAAAGGAAACAACACCAGTCTGCACCTTTAAATTAATGTGTAAACGTAATCTAGAAGAGCTATATCACAAGACAGAGACAGAGATGCTAGACGAAAAAAAATCTATCTTTAATTTTAATGAGTCTTTTTTTAAACATCGTTATATATACTCCGAAAATCCATGTATAACAGATGAAGAAGAAACGATAAATCCATATTATTCATATCATCAATTAAAAAAACAATTCCTTTTTCTATTACAATAAATCTTTTTTTTTCATTAGAATTGTGCAAATCTTAAACAAGAAAATTTGAAAGTAAAAGCAGTACATTAATTCATGAAGATTGCAATGTATGCTAACTTTTTTCAATATTAATAAATTTGCTCAACAATAGAGTCATATATTGAAATCATCAAAGGCTCAAAAATAGTGAAAAAAAAAGAATAAAATTAAAAAAAAAATACAATCTTATTTGCCACAAAGTGAATAATCAAACTTACTTCCTCTTTTGATTTAAATGACTTTTTTATATTGAAATATGGATTCTGATATATTAGAAAGATAAAAATTACCTCAATAAATTATTTTCTTCAAATATCAAGATACTTGTTTCACAATCCAATGTATTCCAAAATCTTCAGAACTCAATGCACTTTAATTTTTAGAGTCCAATGTGATTCTGCGATATTCAATGTCTTTAAAACCGGCAGAATCGTACATCTCTTCAAGGTCATCTTCTTCAAATCAAGTTTCTCTTAAAGAGTCTTCTTTTCAAAATTGTCTTTATGGCCTTTTGTAAGCATCTTTTCAATCTTGTTTGGAGATCTCTCCTCAACCATAAAGCTTTTTATTAAAATTTCTTCAGGATCTTCTTTAAGATTCCTATATTTTATTTTAATCTATTTCTACTTTTCACGGTAGTTCGTCAGACGGTAGCGCCAAGTCTTGATCACCAGATCCCATAGGTCCGTCCACATCAGCATCCGAACCCATAGGTAGTCCAACCACTTCAGGTTGAGGAACTGGTCCTTCAGCAACCTGAAGAAGCATAGGATTTCCAGCGGCGTCCAAAACGGGATCGGCCGTGGCTTCAGCGAGATTTGTTACTGACTTTGACTTAACACATTGAAAATCGACATGACGGCTTTTGGCTTCTTCTTTCTCCCAAGACATATGAATGAAGGGTCGCTGAACGTAGTTGTAAATGACTTCGGCGCGACCACCGGCGCGTTTCTTCACCTTTTCTTTATAGGTTGGATAGCCCTCGATGCCTAGACGAATTTTTTTCAAACCACGTTCTTTCATCACTTGCTTGGCCACGTCTCGATTCTCGATGTACTTAAAGAAGCGATACATCGCTGTACTGTTGACAGCTAAAGATAAAAAGATAAAAAGAAATTATATATGTGTATAAAGTTTGTAATATGTGAGATTTAATAGATTTGTCTAGAAAAAAACTAGAGAACAGAAAAAGAAAGAAAGACAACATCAATAAATTTATAAAAATGCAACAAATTAATTTTTAATATTCAAATAATGACTATTATGTTTGTTAAAATGTTTGTGTTATTAGTTAGATTATACATAAATGTTTTAGTCCTAAGTGTTTTACTTCCTAAGTGTGCAGCGTTAAATATGGAACATATTATAGGATCGTATTAATATAGCAAGTTAGCTTAAGCTTCATTATTGAAGAAAATAAGTGGAACTAATAAAGACTAGGTATTTTCAAAGGCCAAGTTAATCGATTTTTCATTAAACACAGAGTGATTATGATAACAAGCAAGGTTAACGCATGTTGTATTTTATAACTTAAAAAAGATTGCGCATGTTTTCTTAAATCTTCTGAAGGCGACTCATAGTGTTACGCGAGTTTTTTTACAAAAGTATGAAAACAACCAAATAAAATTTTCTCGCAAAATGATAAATCTATTTTAAATAAGACACTGATAGTATAGTGAATTTTCACCTTTGTTATAAGTAAAATTTTCCGACAAAGAAGTACGTATTACAAATCTGATATATAATATCAAAAATTATTATATTATGAATAAAACAATTATGCTTTTAATTATCAATAACAAGATTTCGACATACTTCGATTGATTAATAATTCGAAATTTTATCTGTTTTTACAGCAGAGTATATAGTCAATCTATCTATATGTGTAAAATATCTCAAGACATTTAAAAAATGTTATTTATTTACTTTGGGAATATTCTTCACCCATTTGGGGAGGATATTCTTCGTCCCAATCGACTACGTCATCCTCGAGCAGGACGACAATATGGCATTCGCGATCACCACGTCGCGCACTATTCACCATTAACGGCAAAATCAGATCCTCTAAAAATACTTCGAATTGGCAACGTGCACCCTCATTCGACAACTCGTGTAACAATCCTCCTGTAATAATAATACAATAAATGTAACATATACATGTAACAATACGCATTTTTAATTAAAAAAATTTACAAGCAAGATAAACCATTTTTTGCTCGTTTAATGTTCCTTCTGTTTCAGCTCTTTGCAATGCATTGCTTAATTCAATCTGAATTGATTCAACTTTAATTAAGCTATTAATTTGATATGAAAGACATTTTTATTTATTTGTAATATTAATTAATATTTACATTTCTATTTTTATTTTTTATTGTTTTATATATTTTATATTAATAATTTTTATATAATAAAAATGCACAATTTTACATAAAATCATTCTTATAAAATGTTCTTAGTTTGTATGAAATTAATGACATTATAAATTATTTATAACACTTACTAAGATTTTGGCACTTCACCGTGCTAGCATCAAAAGGTACCAGCAGATAATCGCAGGCTTCTCGTAGTTCTTGAACACTTACAGTTGGGGGACATCGAATTACTCCGCCCTTATAATACTCTAAGATAGCGCGAAAAACCATAGCAGAAATGCCATCGGCGACCTCGTATTCACCACGTTCATTAGGCTGTGCATATTCTACCCCTGAGCTGAACATGCGACCTAACATTGTATTGGGCTGCGCCGTGAACAAAGCTGGGTCAACAATAAATCTGAAATAATAAATAAAACAGATTAACTAGATTTAATAAAGAAAAAACAATTAATTAATAAATCAAACAAAAGACAAAAAATAAATAAAGCAGTGCCCTTTATTTCATATAGGTATATAATGTTATAATGCGCACATAAATATAAGGCAATAGAGAAGATTTAGATTTAACTATTAATAAAAAAAAATAAAATAAAAAAATAAAAAAAAAACGTTAATATTACATATTTAAGTAATATATTGTGTAAAACTTTAATATTTAATTAATAAAAAGTGTATATTATTTTAATATAAACTT
The DNA here is from genome assembly GCF_048542155.1 of Nylanderia fulva. NCBI lineage: Eukaryota > Metazoa > Arthropoda > Insecta > Hymenoptera > Formicidae > Nylanderia > Nylanderia fulva. The sequence continues at coordinate 487,636 of NW_028190488.1, forward strand.
TATTAATTTGCTATTGTAATATAAATCCTATTGTACCTAGTGTTATCGACAATGAGAGTGATTCTTTCGTCGCTGGTTGGCTGATTGCTAACTCCGGTAGTAGATCCTAAGATAGCTCCTGATCCTCCTGATATTGCGTTGTCCCTGCTGCTGCTTTGATTCTGACTCTGATTCTGTTTGGTGATGCCAATATTCGTGCGAATCCTGGGGATAAGATTAATTATCTCCCTTAGGGAGAATATGCAGCGCAACATACTCCTTTCCATGTGTATATATCATGTAAGAAACTATCGCTGTAAATACATAAACTAACGCGATTCCCGAGACCTACCTTGCAACTTGCGAAGCCCAGTCGCGTGATTTTGAGATATTGCATATTATTAGAGAAAAGAAAAATAATTTTTCCAAATAAATACAGTTAGAAAATTATTTTCAATCTATTTAATTGAAATAAATGTTCATAATTTTATATATTCCTAATTTAAATAAAATAACAAGAATTAAATAAAATATAAGTCAAGTATAATAAAAGTATAATAAAGGTATAAGTAAATGTATAATAAAAAAAAGGATAAAAATTATTATAGTACTAGAAACAGATAAAAAATATATGTAAAAAAGATTTATATTCTTTTCAAACTATTATAGAAGCTATATTTTTCTAAAAATAAATAAATGACTTTATTGTTTGCATCTAACATTTCTTAAAATAAATATTTATTTCCACTATCGATTTTTGTTTAAAATAAAAATGTATTGTTTTTGTCGATATTACAAAATATAAAATATACAAAAAAATAAAAATATAATATATTAATAATTATCAATGCCATATGAAATTACATATATAAGAGGGAGACCATTTGTTAAAAATATTATAATATATATCTCATATCCATGTTCTTTCAAAATCTTTTAAAAATTTATAGAAAAAAAATTATTTATTAAAAACAGTTCTAAAGAATAAAGTCTTTTGATATAACTCTTGGTACATAATGATATAGTTAAAAAAAGGTAGTTAATGAATAGATAATTAACAAAAATTATAAATATTGTCATAGAATACTGTTACACATTTCTTCTCTTGTTATTTTCAGTTTTATTCAAAATTTTTTTAGAAGGCCGTGAAAAGTTAAAAAAGAATAAATAGAGAAAACTTTATAAGAATTTCCTGCTTTCATCTGTTACGTGCATTTACCTGTTATGTTGATTTGTGAAATTTGTGCTCTGCGAATTTCTGCCGGAATTGAAAGAATGACAATGTCGATCACCGCTGCCATCCCTCTGTACCAGACAAGATTTCGGCTTCGACGAGCCACCACAACTATACATGCACAGAACAACCACGTAATCTTATACTAATCAGCTACTACGACAAGCAACTATAACATCTCTACTATAGTAATTATTCCGCGAATTTCAGAATGTTCGATATGTGTATATTTTTTAGTACAATTTTGTTAAAATCAAATTTTCATAATACAAGAAAATGATTTAAGACCTTTTTGCGCATGCTAATAGCGAAAGAATTGAATTTTAATCCTATTTATACTTTTTAAAGATTGATTCAGTAAAATTCAAATTTCCATGTTATTAACACACCAAAATTGCATTTTATGAAACATTATATCAGTTTCAGTCAAAGTGCAACTGCACAAGGAATGTACGCTTCAAAAAGATTGTATTATCAGTTATTATCTTATATGAATGTGTATGTATATATAAGCAATTTCTATTTTTGCTATATACTTTAAAATTTACGACATAAGAGTAATTTTATAAATTTCTCCAATTTTTTCTAATATATTATATATACAAAACATGTAAGAAATTTTATCTTTACTTATTTTTTCATATATGGGGTAAAGATAACAAATCTTGAGCAATAATTAAATATTCATAAATATAAACTATTATAACTAATATCAGTGCAATTTAAGAAAATGCATAATATAGCATGGAAATTGTATATAAACATGTCATCATGTAATATATGTAAATTACAGTATATTATAGACGTATAAATACAATATTCCTATAAATGCATATAATATTTAAAAAAAAGCAAAGTACATTGAATATTATAAATACAATTTGTATATTATGCATTTTCTATAATTCAGAATATCGCATAAATGTAATTAATTTTTTTGCCAATTAATAGAACAATGTGTGTAAGTTTACATAAATTCAAAATAATATGTGCATGCGTGTAACGAAGATTTGTAAGGGCAAACCTAATCTAAGTGCATGCTGAAAGATCTAAGATGTTGTAAGAAATTAGAGCAAGACGTTATATATTTTCGTTCAAATAGCACAGTGCAATTTAACTTATCTGCAAAAATGTTAACTCCTTGAATATTAATAGTAATATTGCAGTTGAAACGATTTTGCTAAATATGTTGCTGAATCTATATAAAAATTACTCCACAGGCATTTTTTCGCATCGTCGAATCCAAAACGGAGATTAAAGATTCGGAATTTAAAGGTAATCTTTACCTCAGTCTATTTTTGTACAAACGATGCCTTCCTCTTCCATCAGTCTCTTTGTAATCAGTCTCTGTATCACTACTGCTGTCTTGCATATAATTGACTCGCTCTGACGGGTTCGACATGTTAAACCACCTGATAAAAGTCGAAAATATGTTCACTTGATAATTTGCTAAAGAACAAACTTAATATTAGCGTTAAAATCTTGTTACAATAGAAAAATAACCTAACAAAATATCATTTCTGACAATTTATTATTTTATCATTTTTATATTTTATTATATACAAGTAATAATATGTAATATCAAATTTTGTAAAGTGACAGAAAAATATATATGCCACGTGTTAATAGAGATAACATTTATATATCTATTGTTTCTAATAAGCCTTTGAACTTTCGACACTTTTCTCTCCGGGTCTGTCTTTCCCTCTTTCGAGGTTAATCTCGTCGTTTTCGTTAAATGCGAATAATATTTTGTACAATATTAAATGATGATGATATTTACGAGCTCGAGATCGATAAGAACCAACTGAGCCGCTTCAAAAGCTTCTTCGTGGACTCACAGATCTCCAGATCGTACGAATCAGCACGAATACAATTTAGTCTGACAATGACAGCTCTTCGATCGACGAACTCGAACGCATGACTGCGTACAATCACGTCATCATATGCACGAAGTACGAAACAATACGAACATTGACGGAGATACACGAAGTGCGCGATGAATGGAACTATATGACATGTCAGTGATTCTCAAACATAAACTTCGATGCGAATTCTCGATTCTATAGCACAGGTGTAAGAGGGATGATTTTACCCCACCCTCTAAACCGTGGCTGGTACCAACGTAACGGGGGGATGATTATTGACGTCCGATAAACGTGGCAAGGAACTCGTATCGCTGAAAGAAAATGGGATTGTTCGATCGTTTAGCGAATCTCCTCGGTCTTAGGAAAAAAGAAGTAAACGTTTTAGTAGTGGGCCTTAATAACAGTGGTAAGTCGACGGTCATAAATAATTTCAAACGCGAGGACGACCGTTGCATAGACATAGTGCCCACTGTCGGGTTTAATGTCGAGAAATTCGCATGTAAGTTAAATAACAAAGAGCGATAGAGTGCCCAAGATGTGAAATTAAATTGCTTTTAGTGCTATCGCATATTTATTGCACCAGCATAATCTCAAATCCACATAGCACTCTATTTATTTGTGTACACAATAAAATACCAAATTAAAGAAAAAAAGAAACAATGTGGTTAGAAATAATTATAAATAATGATTATATAAATACTTCAAAGAATGAACAGAAAATATATAATAGTTTCTTACCACAAGATATACGTTTTGTTACTTTTCACACATAATTCTACACTCATTTTCTCATATTTTTGTTTTTCATATTTCTCATACGTCGTTGATCTGTCTTCACAGTTCGTGACGATGATCTAATTGCTTCAATAGTACCTTGTGATAACTTTGGTGCTTTCTTTTTTACAATCTTATTTGTTAGACGACTACCTTTAGATTTTTTCAATTTATCTATAGTTGGTTTCAGTATTTCAATATTTGTGATGTTTCCCATTTCTGAACTAGACGATGAGGATACTTTTTTATTTCTGATTGTATCAGGTAACGGAGTGCTAGTGCCTAGCGGAGTTATCTTCAGTTTCTTTTTGACAAGTTCATCATGTAGTTTTGAATCAAAATTTGCATCCTTAGAATTGTTTGTAGGCTGATTGGTATGAAAATTCAATTTCGTCTGTTTTAATCTAATTTTAGGTTTATACAATGGTGTCGTTTCTTCTGGAAGGTTTCTAAAAACTTTTTGTTTTGAAGTGGATGGAAGCTTCTCTGTTTCGTTTTCTTTCAAAATTTGCCGTGAACTTTTAGTGCTTGTCACTTGTGTATAACTATCTTCCTCATTATTGTTCGATAATTCAATATTTTTTGAAGTATTCTTCCGTTTTTTTCTTTCATTCCTCTTCTGCCGTTCATGTTTTCTCTTGCGTTTTCTCAGTGACTTGTTTCGATTTAATTGTAAGTCTACTAAAAAATCTTCTGTAGAATCACTAGTGTCCTAAAAAAAAAATGATAAGTATATTTTAATCGTATAAAAATTGTTTTCATTTAATCTTATATTTATTAAATGCTGTACATTCAATTCTAGTGGACTATCACTGTCATCTGTCCGCAGCCACGTAAATGCAGAATCCTCTGTTAAAATCTTTTCAAATGCTGTTTGTAAATCTAATATCTTGAACTCTTTTAGACATATTTTTAATTGTCGTCTTAAATCATCATTTAACTTCTTTTCTTCCATTGTATCGATATTAATTTTATATGGTCTTGCTATATGAGAATGATATAGTAAATATATTACTAAGTTCATATATTTATCATTTTCTTTGTCATGTATACCATACAATTCTAAACTAATTTGCGTATATGCCATGTTAGAGTGCAGAGAACAATGTTTCATATGTAAAGTATATTCCTAAAACAGACATTATTCATTATTTGTTAGTATATTGCATATAACTTGAAAATAATTTTATACTATTCATTTTTATGACATATAAATACATACTTTTAATGACAGGAACTGGTCTTGTCGAGCAACGTAACAGTCAATATTGTGTTTACAACTCTTTAGAAAAGGACCTATATTTTTTGTTTTGTCAATGGGTATTTTAGACAGCATGTCATTCACATCGAACGACATTGGCATTACCCATTTTCCCAGCTCGCCTTTTCCATTCTTTATGAAAATCTGTATCGCATAAGTGTCGTTTTTCTGATACTTGCTCGTTGGTTTAAAGTTGAATACGATCTCATCCCTTCGGAATTTAGCGCAATGAAAACCGGCGAAATTATACAACTCATTTTGCAAATCAACTTCGACATTCGGTATTCTTCTTGAATGTGGAAGAATCTTCAAGTTTGGCGATTCTGTCAAATGTTCTTCCACGTCTCCGAAACATATTGTGTTCAGTTTTTGTTCGCATTGTTCGATTAAGCATTCCAGACTCTTTATTTCTTGACGCAGCTTTTTCTTTTCTGTGTCTAAAAATTTTAAAAATTGGAAAATTATTCCTTCGTCGTCTGAATAGGGTTAGGATATTTGACAATTTGTCTACCTTCATCAATCTGCTCGATATTCGTGTCATTATTACTGGAAGTACTGGCCGTTTCCATCTTCTTATTTTACATCACTCGCATATCATTTGCAATAATAACAAAACTAAACAACTTTAAAAAAAACTCGCGCCAAAAGACAATCGATGCATTCAATACTGCAACCGGTTGTTGTGCAATTCACGAGCGATTATTCGTGATTGGTGTATCATCCTACGTATATCCAGAATACAAAAGTATGCACCAATCGCGAGTAGCTATTTAAGGAGCAAGTGTAGCACTGAGTGCACCCTCAAGTGATGGTTCTCAAATATTTTTATCTTGGGTTATTGAAGAATTATAAATTTATTTAAAAAATTCAAGACGATATTTATTTGTTACATATTTTTATGCAAATTATATTTTTTATTCGTCTAATAATGAATCATATTTGACAAGACTTTAATTAAAATTGCATTGTCAGAGAGACTATATTTTATTGAATGTCATGAAAAGTGATTTTTTAAAAAGAAAAATTATTCAGAAATTCTCTTTCCGATCAAACTGTATATTAAAACAAGAATCAAATATGTTATAAAAAAAAGTTTTGATGAATTTATATATATATATATATATATATATATATGTGTGTGTGTATATATACGTTTTTGATATATAATTTTTTATTCGTTTCTATATTTGACAAGTATATATAATAAGACCTTATTTAATTAAAATTGCTTTATTAGAGAGATTGTATATATTATTAAATGTCATAAAAAATTATTTTTTTAAAAAGAAAAATTATTCAGAAATTCTTTCCGATCAAACTGCATATTGAAACAATAAGAATTAAAATGTTATAAAAAGTTTTCATAAACTTTTTATATGTATAATGTATACATACTTGCTTTTACTGGGATATATAATAAATCGAAGTCGTTTATTGTTTCAGTCAAGAATGTCAATTTCACCGCATTTGATATGTCAGGCCACGATCGTCATCGATCATTGTGGGAGCATTATTATAAAGATTGCCACGGGATTATCTTTATAATTGACAGTAGCGATAAGCTCCGACTGGTTGTCGTGAAAGAAGAATTGGACATGCTCTTGCAACATCCCGATGTAGCAGGTATGTTACATCTTTTCTCTCATTTGCATATAGAAGCCCTTGTAATAAAAAAATAATTAATATATCAAAAAATTATTTAAATAATAAAAAATGAGAAGGAAGAGACACGCACATCTTTCTTATATAATAACAAAATTCTTAACAAAATTTTCGAAATTCGAGATGCAACAATATATAATAATTAATAAACGATTTAGGGCCGGTATTCACAGTTGCTTCTTATATTTAAGATCGTCTTAGACCTCGGTCAGCCAATCAAATGGCCGCATAACATCTCCTGATTGATTGAACGAAGTCTTAAGACGATCTTAAATATAAGAACGGACTATATGAATACCGCCCTGCTAGATGAATGCACGAAACAGATGTGTGAAACATTTTAGGTCGCAAAATACCCATCCTTTTTTTGGCAAACAAAATGGATTTACCTGACTCCTTGACTACCGTGAAGCTGGTCGCTGGATTGGGACTCGAGCGAATACAGAATAAACCCTGGCATATACGAGCGACAAACGCGATAACCGGCGAAGGTTTGCAGCCGGCAATCGAGTGGCTGACAGATCAAATTCGTGATATATACATTAACAAGAGATAAAACGCGCCGACATCGGATGGAAAACGCGATTGGTTTGATTTTTTTTTCTCTTTTGACAAAATGTGTCGGATCGACATTAGTGCCTGTATATGTCATTTAAAATATGTTACGGAATTCTTCGTATTTTTGTATTTGAAGAGTGTTTCATTTGGCGCTACTAAAAATGTTTATGGAATCAACAGTCATGATTCACGAATGTACCTAGACGCGACATGTCAGACTCGAAAGTACCTATCTTAATTCAAACGTGAGGGCACTCTTGACGTCGAGTGAAACGTCAGTCGTCCATTCGAAATCCGGTGTAATCGGGTGTAATAGCGTAAAGAAATTCTCGGTACAAAGTTCTCATAAGTTTCTATCGAAAAGAAAGTGTATTCTTCGCGTTGAATATTGCTATAATCGAGGTAAAAAGTGTATAATTAGGAAGCATCGCCGCAAGCTCAATTTAATTCCGTCCAAAAGTAGGCGTACATAGCTGAACATATGTAAGTGTATATAAAATTATTATTTTTTAATATAATTGCGGCCCAATTTTCCGCACTGTAACGATAGAGCATCGTATAATGCTCTGCAGAGAAATATTTCATCGTAATATTTAAACTATTCAGTTTCAATAAACATTTTAATTGAAGATTTCGTCGTTCTTTGTTATAGGGCAATGCATATTTATTTATTCGTATATATGTATATTATATAGCGATAAGAAAAATATTAGATATATAGAACTACGACATATACAAAAATATAAAAAACGAGCAATGAAAATTGAAATAATCGATTTGAAGTTATACGTTCTCGTAAGATGTCGCCACCAATCCATTGAAATTTCGCGCCTCTGGAAATATATTTTATGACCTTTTACTATTTACGTCACTCGTGTAGTGATGTAGCGAGGTATTGTATCGACCGACCTGTAGCGTTTAACAGGTGGACTCCTTATCATAGTTTTGATAAGGGTCCTTTGAAATGGTGAAAATGTCGGGAAAACGCTCGTTAACGTATTATTTCGCATTTGCGGTTTTCTTCAAGCTCACATATTGTTACGAGACAGAGAAATATTCGCTGTACATGCCGAACGTGAGACCAAATACGGTAAGTAACAGTACCGTAATTTTTTCTTAATCTTTAGAGGACGGGACTGGTCCCTTTAGGGACCATCTATTTGATCGGAGATTTGTCCTTAGTTATACATTTGATTTATATATAAATTACACGTTTTAAAAGAGGTCGATTTGCACTGAAAATTTTCCGTCCTCTAAAGGTTAAGGAGAAAAACAAGTGTGTCTAATCTTTAATTATTACATACGATTCCTTCGATGTACAAAAAAGTAACATAGAATATTTAAATGTATTTTCTTAAATATACGTTAATATATTTTGTATCGTGTTAAATTTATTTCTATAAATTGTATATTAGTTGTATATTGATGAAGAATAAGTTTCTAATTGTATTAATTTCTATATTTTATTGATGGGCTAATGCATTAAATAACTTTTATGGGATAGAAATTATCTGATATATTCTGTTTTTATAGCCTGAACTATATCTATGCACTCCAGTACGAATAGATTTTACCAAAAACTATTATATTACTGGTTTTGAGCCAAATGCGACAATGCAAACAGCTCATCATATACTAATTTACGGATGCAGCAAACCAGGTAGTGCAAAGCCAGTTTGGAATTGCGGAGAAATGATGAATACTGCAGATATACGAGATACAGCATCTCCTTGTAAAGAAGGGACACAAGTAATAACAATTAATAAAGTAATGTAATGTATCTTATATATCTTATAGATATATTAAAAAAAGATAAATTTTTTATTTAAACAGATTATCTATGCATGGGGAAGAGATGCTCCAGAATTAGATCTACCATATGAGGTAGGCTTTAAAGTAGGCGGTGACTCTCCCATACAATATATTGTTCTACAAGTGCATTACGCACACATTGATCATTTCAAGGATGGCAGAACAGATAACTCAGGTGTAATTTTACATTATACAACATATCCATTGAACAAATTGGCTGGTGTTATTCTGTTAGGAACAGGTGGCATTATACAACCTAGGGAAGTAGTACATATGGAAACTTCTTGTCGTATAACAGAGAATAAGACTATTTATCCATTTGCATATAGAACACATACTCATTCACTGGGAAAAGTGGTCTCTGGTTATGTAGTAAAAAAAAATAATCGTGGATTGAACAAGTGGATCGAACTTGGGAAGAGAGATCCATTAACTCCTCAAATGTTTTATCCTGTTACTAACAAAATTGCAATTACGTTCGGTGATATACTGGCAGCTCGTTGTACAATGGAAAATACACGTGACAGACCCACTTATATAGGTTTAACGAATGAAGATGAGATGTGTAATATGTATATTATGTATTATGTTGAGAATGATAGCCCGTTAAAGCAGAAGTATTGTTTTTCTCAAGGGCCACCTTTATATTATTGGAACCAAGAGTTAACTAATATTCCTGACAATGAGGCATCTATATTGTAATATTCCAATCGATTGATATTGATTATTTTGATAGATTGACATAATAGATCAATTTTATTTTATTATGTAAAATTAGGAAAAATTCCAACGTTTCCATAGACTGTATATTTAGATGCATTTAATTCAGTGAGATAGATTGATGTTTGGGGATCAAGCCGTCCTAATTTAATTTACAATCGATTTTTTGTTAATTACATTTATTGATACACTCTTGATAAACTTTAAATATAAATTTAGTATTAGTTTATTTTATAGAGCAACGTTTTCTTAAACTTGGAATGGTTTATATAATTTTTAAAATTGTTCAGAGGATATAAGATTTTAGCAAGTTATTATTATTGATTTTTAAGATAAACAAATTTAATTTAAATGGATAAAAATGAAATATTGTTGGAAAATAATTTATTTAATTATTAATTATTAAAATAAATTATAATAATTACGCACAAATTATGCAAAATTAATCTAATTTTTATACTTTTCAAGTGATTATAATTGAGAATACTGCGATCAGAGGTACATTGTACTTATTTTACATATGAGTCATTTTTAAAAGATATTAATTTGTAATAGTTTATAATATATATTTCTTCTCAGTTTTAATAATAATGACATAAGTTAACATTTACAAACATGCATTTACATACATTGACAATTTTTATAAATATGCATCTGTTTGAATTGCTATTGCAATTTATGTTGCAAGTTGTCGACCGGTTGTACACAATATGTATAATTTTTTGACAAAAATTAGTCTATGTTAATTAGTAGTCTATTTTGGCTTACGGTTTAATTAATAATTGTATTATAATGTATGTATGTGTGTGTGTATATGTACTGAACCAGCTATGCAGATGTGATATAAAGAGTTAATGCTAAACTTAGGCCTAGTTTTTCAGTTAATATTTATGATTAATTTACGATTATACGTAATTTGAAAAGTTATTGAAGATATATACGTATATGTATATATATATATATATATATATATATATATATATACTTTTATTTTAATAGTCAATTCATTGAATATAACGGTATGAGAATTTAAAATACTTGACAGTTATATACACATGATATAATTTAAATAATTCTGAAATATATATTATTGGCAGAAAGATGCATTTTTTATAATTTTCTTTTTATTTATTTCTTGTAGAATATATTTCAAACAAATTTTTAGAATGATTATAAACAAATATAATCGTTCATTAATTGATAATATTTTTAATTATTATTAAAATTATTAATAATTAAAAATATTAATGAATTAGTTTTATGCAGAAAAAGAATGTGCTCGAATGATCGATACATTAGTTGTTAGCTTTATTTTAGGAGTAAAATTATATTTGAAACTAAGATCAAGATGTCGTTATTATAATGATTGCATTGAAGCACGGAACTTCAATGAATCTCAAACAGTTTATAATTATAATCAGTATGGTTAATAATTTGAAGAGGATTATTTTAGATAGGACGTATCTCCCGAAGCGAGATGTCAATGTAAAATCGATGAGAGTATTACTTCCAAAAATATAACGAGAGATAAGTCTTTCTCTCAATTTTCAAGTCTTCTCTAAACACTGTATGTATTGTATATATGTATACAATCGCTCAGGAATTTCTACCTGACTTCTGAAAAACTGCATTTAAATGAAAAATGTAGATCTGTTTTCCCCGTCCCAGCGTATTTTTCGCGAGACCATTGATGGATATTTATTTTCGAACATGTATAAGCGCACGGTCGTCGCTGAAAATCTAATTATTATAAGCATTTATGGATTTCAATAAACGACTTATGCAAAAAGCTTGTCTTTTTGTTTCACGCTGTTTGCAATAACGCAGCGAATACATTTCCAGAGGATACGGTTTCAAAGAAGCATGTTACTTTCTCTCGTGATGCACTCTCGTAATTGCAATATATTTGTGTGTACACTAGTGTACATAATACGTACAATACGTCATATCACGTATAGTTCATATCACGTTAATAACGTTCTCTTGGTTGCTGTGCATACATAGAATTGGCAGCCTTTGATTTGTACATTCTAGTAAATTATATTGCAGCGTTACTCTCTCCATCGCGCAATGTACATTCGGTTTGATGTATTCTGTTTTTTTTCGGTATTTTATTTTTATATACATCCTCCCAAATCTGTGAAATTGGCACCCCAAAATGCGAATTTTTACAAAATTGATGTGGTATTCGATTGTCCATAATTTCGTCCACATTTGTCCTTAGATAATCGTTTTTTATCCATCTTCCAAAAAAAAATTTGAATAAATTTTATTATGAGCACCCCTAGATGGGATTATCTCTGGACAAATGTGGATGTGGACAAATTGTGGACTATCAAATGTCATCAATTTGATAAAAATTCGCATTTTGGGGTGCCAACTTCACAGACCACATCCTTTCTTCCTATAGAAATTCTGCTGCTTAAAATTAATTCTTACTACATACGGGATAATCTATGTCACACGATGCATTATTTTTCCCTTTTGCTTAAAGTAACTTATAATATTAATCGCGAACTTTATCATTTTGTTCCGCGTTGGCATGGATTGCATATCATGGCAGAAAAAAAGACATCAGATTAATAGGTGTGCAGACTCGGCGGCTCTAAACAGAGGATCGTGAAAACGAGTTATGGACTTTGGCGACTTAAATTAAGTACGGACGTTCGCTACAACGTAATTCGCGCGGTTCCATTAAACTTAAAAGGTGCATCAAGAGAAAGGTAATCTCATCGAGGTCTTTAGCGCCGCGATAAAGCACGTCTCGCGCAAGCTTTACGTTGGATTTATCGTGCGCGCTTTCTATATACGATCGTCTGATTTCTCGTATATTTTTTTCCGAAGCATCCCGTTATCAATCGATCGATGAAAAGCTGACGAGTCAATGCAATGAATTCGATTGAATGGTGCTGGGCCGTGTTGTTACGTCTAACGTCTATTAATGCAGACAGATCGAGATGGTGAATTAGCTGACCTTCAATCAACCGTTACACCGATCGTATTTGCCGACCACGAAATTACATTTGTAAAGTTCGACGAGAGAGTATTGGACCCACGAGAAGTCGGGCTATTTATAAGCGATAGATGGTATGTTTAAAGCGACAAGCGAAATTAATTATAGCTCAAGTGGAGCTATGGAAATTGACTAATCGATTATCTTTTAGTTAGTCTTATAAGCCTTTTGCCGCCTTATACGTATCACGATGTGAGATGTGTTAGCAATATATATTCTTTTTTATTGTACAGTGCATAATTAAAATAATTGGATAAACTTTGCGGCTGTGCTCTTAACATTTTTGAGTCGACTTTTTTCCGTAGGAAATTAATAAAGATGTCAGTAATTTTATAGTTTTAGCAAATTGAGAACAAAAGTTTCTCTTTTCCCGAGTGATTTACTATAAAGGTAAAAATAAATATTAAGTTTATAATTATATTAAAATTTTATTTTATAATTTGTTTTAATAGAAATTTAAGTTAATTGATATGTTTAATATTATGTTTTTAAGTTAATTGATACATATGATATTAAATGAAAATTAAAAGGATTATGAGAAGTACTGACAATTAAATTTTTAGCAAAGAGAATATGGATTTTAAATTAATTAAAAATTCCTTTGACATGATAATGATTATGCAAGTATATCAGTAACATTTTTGTATAATTACGTATATGCAAGCTTTAACAAACTTGACGCTTTTGGAAATAAAGTATTAATTTTTAACGGTAAACATTTATGTGTGTGCAAAGAGAAGGATAACTATTTTTATCTCGATAAATTACAAATTTTGCAGACATTTTACATTATTTTTATGGACGTTAATGACCTCTATGTTTTTATTGTCGCAGAATCTCTTGGACATTAAAAGTGTGTCGATGACGGGCAACGTACGTTTTTGGAAAACAAATGGCGGAGAAAGTGCAGTCGACGAGTTAAAGAATCTAACGGAGGTGTGGTCGGTGTTTTTAAGAACCATTGATGAAATCCGAAAGAGCTAATAAAGTCTTCTCCCTCTTTCGTTCTTCGCACGATGTCTATCTCAGGTATGATAATTTACAGTTGTATCAGCTCGAAATCATCTGCTTCACAATTAAATTAAGTCATATAACGCTACAACATCGAGTTTATAAATCTAATTATCAATTTTTGACTAAATTCTCATTTTCACACGCGTTTATAAAGAGGAAACTGCATTCGAGATCGAGATGATACGTTTTTTTAAACTTAAAAGTTTTGCTGATTTTCTTCACAACAATGCAATTTTATAATCAATAACACCCGGATATACAGTATGTGTGTTCCACATTGTTTCTCTAATATACGATATGCTATTTTTTTCTAACGCTGTTCTGCATTCTTCGCTTTGGAATTATTTAGATCGAATCGTTTTTTTTTTGCGAAAGTTTCACGCACAGATGTTATCTCTAGGAGTTTCGCGCGACGATAATCGGGCAGTTATTAATGCGAAAATCGCTCTAGTACTTTCGTTTCTTCCGGTTACGACCTACTTTGTGTATAATATGCGCAAGGAAACGTTTGACACGCGGGGAAGTCTTAGATTTTCGTCGAGCACGAGTGACGCGATCGGATCGCCCACTTGTAAAATCGAAAACCGGTTTTGCTCATTACGTCGTCCTCTTGCACGCGTCTCCTTCGGCGGAAGTTCGCACCGATGCGATACACCAAACGATATGTCCGGCGCAAATCGATAGTCGTGCATTCAAGTCATCCCTTTGTGCGCAATAAATGAACATCACCTATATTGCAGAGTCTCATATTTATTTTAATCGCGCTAATTCCGGAGATATTTAATGAGAGTATTTCAGACTGAGAGCTGAAGTAATATTCTGAGAACATTAAATTTCGAGTTAATTTCAACTATTTAAAGTTAAATTTTCATTTGGATCTCTTTACGCATCAAATGAAAAGCATAGAGAGCACGTTTTCTCCTTTTCAAATATAATCCTTATTTTTAAATAAAATTATGTGTAGCAGAACTAATATTTTTATAATTCCAATTCAAAAGTGGTTGGTCCAAGTCTGCTTAGACTTTAATAAAATGTTTTTCTCAATTTTACGATATGTCTTGGGGAAGGTAAGTACAAAAGAATTTTTTCCTACATCAGAATATATTGTTACAAATAAACAAAATGAAAAGAAATATATACCATTGCCTCGACTTTCCCTTGCACCAGTTTCGTCTAACGATATATAGTGAAAGTTTGTATGACGTGACAGGAGAGTTATGTACGAGGGTTGACCGTGGAGAGGGTTAAAGATCGATTCGCATTGTGCGGTGAGCAGCATCACTATTTCGATTTCACGAGAGTAGAGAGGAAGAGATGTTGCGAAGAATACGAATTACTCGTGGTAAAATAAATCGACGAGACTTCGTGAGACTTCGCGACGCGTGACGCGCGTGTCAAACAGGACACTGTATATGTGTGTGTGTATTCGAAGTTCGAGCCCGACCGAATATAGATCGAATGCTCGATCACTTCTGCTCCATTAGTCGATCAGTGTCACGTGTCGAGAACATTGGGGAGATTACTTTTGCTCGCTATATGATCATTTTTACAGGCCGAATTCTCGATCCCTGTGCTTTCTCTCAACATCGATGCGATCTCAAAAGCGAAATATTGTGCATACGAGGAATAAAGAGAATCGGGGCGAATATTTTATCTTGGAGAACGAGAGATTAGAAATGAACGAAATATATATAATATATATATGCATATATTTTACTTAGTGTTCTCAATCGTCTTTCTCTCTATTTATCTATCTCTCCTGTGTGAGGCTTACCTATACATATTGCTGAAATAAACTTCCCGTCAATTATACACGCACTTTACATCGATAAACCGGTATTCCGCTAACCGGGTAAACGTACATAAAATGCTGCTATCTTAATAGAATATCGGTGCTAAGACACTTCTCTTTCAGGAGCAATGGTAAATTAAATAGATAGATAAATCCACAGAGGAAGACAGGAGACAGGAAGCACGTACATCGCGTTCGCAAGAAACTTGCCACAACTTTGGATAAATGGCAATTTATCCAACTGCCATTAGTTGAATACACCTAATGAATAGAGTCTCGTAAACTTGATTCTCACCGACGGTTTTGCTCATAATTTCGTTTCCTGCGTACGACGTTGTACACGAAAGTAAAATTCATATGTGCATCGGTATATATATATCTCGTATGAGTCGCGTATCCATTTCCGGTCATCGATATATTCGAGTATCATGCAAATTTCTGTTATTCTTTTGCCGGACAATCGTTTCACGATTCAATATTCATGACGATGTCTTAGAAAGCGGACAGACGTGTAGCGTGAACGCAATATACGACTGTGTCATTAATCATCATCTCTGTCTGTAGTTCATGTTGCCTATTCTTAATCACTCACGTGCATTTCCAGCTTCGCGTTACGGACTCTCGCGAAATCGATGTGCTCTGTTCTTATCACGTGTCTAGAGACTAATAACGCAAAGACGTTAACAAATATTTATTAATTACTATATTATTTTATTACTATGCAAATATTAATATTAGAAGTATTAATAAATGTTTATTGACGTTATTAAAAAAATAGCAGCGAGATAAAAGACATTTGCAATTATTTCATTTTAATTACGAAGATTGCATTACAACTTTATCCGTATGTAAAAAGAACAGATACATACAGCTGGCCGTACGCTACAGTTGTTCACAAGTATACATATGTTTGTGCCAGTTCAATGGCTTATTTCTTGCCTTTCATATGGAACAAATTAATAGTTGATGTAAGCCGGCTGCTTGTTGCGGAGATGCTAACGTAGCTCGGTTATCGAACTTCTAGGCAAGCAAGATATCGAGTTCGCAACAATTACCGCTCTTGCATGAAAGTCCTGTGATATCATACCGCTCCGCAACTCCCAACGCGGAATGATGTTTGACGTTTTCGAGCTACGCGCGAATTATGTACCTCGGCTTGCAACCGCTGTGCGCAAACTTCTCCAAGAGAGATATATTCCCGACCGTCTATCTATTCGAAAATAGCTGTAGGGAAGTGCAAATGTGAAATAAATGAGGTCGCAATTTGGATTATATATTAACGCTGTTCCCTCTATCCTCCTCCGTAAATCAACATTATGTCTTTTTTACGATTTTACACTATTAAGCAAAAGAAATATATTTAAAAGGAGAATTAAGTACAAAAATATATTTGCGAATAATGTTCAATATTTTGATTTCTTTTTTCAATCTCGATTTGATATTTTCGCTCTGCTGTAGGATACGGCACGTGCGATCGCGCACGTGTAAACGCGGATAGTAAATGCCAATGAAAATGGCACGTCGCGCGAGCATCGTAAAAGCCACCAATGTACCGGTAAAAGCACAACGACGCGGGCCGGTCGTTAGGAAAGCGACCGACCAGGCACCGGCTTCGAAAGTGAGGCCTCGATCACGTCTCGTTTCGACGCCGACTCGTAGCACGTAGACGCGCGCCCGCGAGCTTTGTTTTCGTCCTCTTTTTTTCTTTTCTTTTCTTTTTTCCCTCCTCTCTTGGCACGACGCGGTCCGAATCCCGGACGCGTTTCCGCGCGGGCGAATCCCCGAGGTTTCGAGTCGCGGCGAAATTCTCGGCATAATTGAAATACTCGGTCTTCCTTTGGATTTTGCGTTATAGAGACGAAAAAAAATTGTCGAGCAAATTAGACTCTAGACGAAAAAAATATAAATAAGTATAATAAGTCCTCTGAAAACGCTTATAAAATTTATATCTCATACCGTGTAAAATTTCTAATTTACCTCGTTGAAATTTAATTGAACTTGTCCTATGTATAATGTACGGTTTATTCGTTAGTTTTGATATAGAGAGAGAGCGTGCACGCTCTTTTCGGTATCTCTTAAAATTATCTAATTGATGTCCGTGCGTGCTTGGAAGATAACGACAAGTTTCGGACACGAAGCCGCATTATCGTGCATAAATAGAGCGAGACGTAATCGCGCTGATAAGCGAGGGAGACACGATATATTTAATTCTTCGCGCTAAATTCTATATAGCGGCTTCATCGTTAGAGACCGCTTCTCCTCATAATTCAATTTTCTTCGCTCGTGGAAACTCACCGATTTTCCGCACTCGCAGTTTCGCTACCGCGAAACGTCGTTAGCTTCGAACGAATCGCGAATCGAGAATAGGAAAAGCCAATTTGAGCCGAGGGCGACGAAAGCCGCAGTTCTTCTGCCGATAAACCGGCGAGATAAAACGCGTCGCATAAAGAAAATTCGCGCGAGCGAAATCTTTCGTGAAAATTACCTCGCGATCAGCTGATAGTGACAGGTACAGGGCGGAAACGCATTTCGCGCGTTTCGAACGCGCATCTTCTCTCGTCATCGCGGAAAATCGCGCTAAAAAGATCATCAGTCGCGATCGCCGCCAATTCACTTTCCAGATTACAATCGCGCAAGATATTAGCGACGTATACGAGAGGCGAATCTCGCTGCATCTCGGCCGATTCGCGATGCATGATGCGACCGCGTCGACGCGCGTGTTCCCCCGGAGGCATTTCCCACGTTCCCTAACGTCCTAATTCCGGCGCGCCTGAATTTCGAAGGTAAATAGACTCTAAACCGTTGACTGCGCGTGTTAAAAGGATTTACATTTCTTTTAGAAAGGCGCGATACACCGCGCGCGACTACACGGAATCGCTTAATGTGAAACGCGCCCACGAAAGATTTTCGTCTCCCACAAGTATATTACTTCTCCTCGGTATTATTCTCTCTCTCTCTCTCTTATACACCGGATCTTTCCCTTGAGGCAGAGTCAGCTGCGCACAGCGGAAACTTCCTTAGATATAACCGAAAATATTATCTCGCGCGTGAATTGAGCTTCCGTCACCGTGCTGTTTCCACGTTTAATTTCCGGTGCCATGGTCCCGCGTAAGGGTGGAAAGTGCGACGAACCGTTCCGTTCGACGAGCAACCCCGAAGAGTAGGTAGGGTAGGTAGGGCGAACGGCGAATAAAAGAAGGGCGCGTCGAACGAGCGGAAAATTCGCGATTGGTTAACCTACTTTGCCGAGAGAACGAATCCTGGAGATCTTTCTTGCGATTTTACGTGGCGAGAGCACGGTCGAACTTTCCGTAGCGATATTGCGCGCTTCAACCCCCTGTGCTGTGGGGATTTCGGATTTAGACAGCTTCCGCGAGTTAAGAAATTACATTCCGATCGAGTTTGCGGAGACAACATCGCAGAGAGAAACGAAACAATGTACTCGCAAAATCTTAAAATGTAATACACAGCGATTTATTTGATTAATCAATTGTTGAGGCTGGATTTCTAAATTTTCATCGCGTGAAAAAATCGATCTTCTGACTAATCGAAAATTGAAATTTTACGCGAGTCTCGTTCGCGAATTTTCGCTCGGCGGTCGTAGTTCTCGACCCAGGATGAGAGAAGAGGATGATGCACCTGTCGGGGGTTGCGGTGGCGGGTGCATCGCGTCGTGGGACCGACGAACAGCGAGTCTACCGCGTCGTGTCGTGGCGGAAAAGGAGAGAAAGAGAGAGAACGATCGTACAAAAGGAAGAGAAAGAGAGAAGAGGAGGCGAGAGAGAGAAAGTGCGCGCGAGAGAGATACGTGGGGGTGAGAGAGAGGTCGCGATTGGTTAAGCCGCTCTTGGAAAAGCCCGCCTGGCTGCTCGACCGGCCGGCACTTCGCTCAGTTCTCCACTGCGCTCCGTGTGAAGCGGAGCTTTCGAGATATCTTCCCGCTCTTCCTCTCACTCTCGTCGCGATTCCGCGTCATCGATTCCTCGATCCTGGGATCTCTGCGCGAGAGCGCTAATCATCGCGAGAAAAGCGCAGTCCTGATTCGACGATTCAAATTCTCCCTGGAAAAAATTCGCGAGAGAGAGAGGGGTTGAAGGGGTGAAAGAAACGGACGACGATGTGCGAGAGGAAGCTGCTGCGAGTGCTTTAAGACAAGAGGATCTGAACTCTAAGTCGAGAGCGAGAATATCGAGAGTCGAGGGACGACCCTCGAGAAGACGAGGAGGTGCGTCTCCAGGAACGAGCGTGATTCAGGATAATCACGGTGAGTACTTGCATTATTCATTATTATGCGATTCAATGAACTTGGAATCCAAACGCTTTGCAATTTTTGCTTTCGCGCGATTTTGGGTCTTCGCGGGTCAATGGTTCGATAATTATCTTCTAGCATTACGCAGTTTCACCGATAATTGGATTTTGCTGTTATTCCCCTGTTACAACCAATATTTGCATAAACTGTAATTCCTTGGTCCATGTGTTAGCATAATATATTTTTTTAATTAAATTATCTCCATTACATATTTTCGCGAGTAAAACTTACTTATTTGTAAATTAAATTTATTGTGCAGAGAAGAGAGATGATTTATGTTGAAAAAAATGCTTGGATGTATCAGATTTTTTTCTAAAATTTCTTCTTTATTGAGATTCTTGTTTAGTATGATTTTTTTCGCGAAAGACGGTTTACATAAAAGTGGCTAGATATATTACACGTTCTTCACAGATTTCTCTTTGAAATTAAAGAACAAAGCTGAAATTACAAGTATAAGACGGCCAAAGCAGGTAACGAAGCGCAGTCGGTGCTCGTTATAAACTCGCATGATGTTCTCTGTGTGTAGATAAGGGATGATAGGAGAAAATTAAGGAAACCCCTGCGCTTACTATTCTGTAGCTTTGTCGAGACTACGCTCTTCCAATTTAAGTGCACGGTCGTGTTCTCTCGAGCATGAAGTATGAAGCTTAACGCTAAAGAGAATCCGACGTTTATTCTCGGTGGCGTATCTTTCGGTGAAATTTTAACTAAAAATATTATCCATAAGAGGATTCTGTACACGAATCTTTATACTTGTCAGAATCCTTTTGCCTCCAATTAATTACTCCAAAATCGATAAATTCTAATATCGCGCGAAATTGATCAAAACATATATATAACGGAAAGCCACATTTTTTCGATAATTAAAGGACATTCTGTATATTAAGAAAAAAACAAGACGGTACATATAAGACGTTGCGATAGCTCGTCGCGAAATTAAAGACGTTGTTCGTTTTAATAAGGCACAAGAGTATATACGTTCGGCTAACAGGTTTCGCGCGAAGAAGATTCAAAAGGAACCCTTGCTGCCACTCAGCATATAGGTCACGACCTTTCGTATTCGCGACCTATCCATACGTTTCCTCTGCAGAAACGAGTCCCGCGAACGACGCCGCGCGTACATACTTTATCATTCTCGAAGGAGAACGTTCGATCTATTTCTTAATCCGGATTTTCGGCTATTCGTAGACCGCTTGTCGGCAGAATCGATTCTGAGAGAAGAAACTTTGGTAGTGCGCTCTTCGATGGGTGTCAATCTTATTAAGCGGAGACAGGTATTGCCACACGCGACGGTTATCAGGGATCACGAATCATTCTGCATGTGTGTGAGCATGCATGTGTGTGTATATATATGCGCACACGGATGTTGCTCTTAATGAGCTCCGAAGATCGTTCAATTCGTTGCACGCGTGACAGGATGGCTTTTCCGTGACTCTGTTGATTTCTCAGGGAGAATTTTCCGGACGTAGCGTTATTCCTCGATTCCGTCGCCGGAAAAGCTTCGGAAAATTGAGATCGCTGAGTCAGTATTATCTCGTGGTTTTATATTAATCCCGCTATTTTCCTCGTCATTTCCTTCGGCATATCGAAGAAATATTTGACGAACGGCTGCATTAGAATTTAGAGCACGACCTCTCTTATAAATTCGGATATTTTGTAATATTATAAAATTACGTGAAAAGGAATCAAATTATAAAAGAAAACTGTTCTAGATTGAACTTTAATGAATAAGCTCAGCTGAACATGATTTATTAAAGGCGACGGTCTTGAAAACTCGATATCGCTGCGCATATAATTTTTTATTTAAAAGACGTGACGTGTATAAAATAGAAATTTTTGTGCGAACGATACATTTTGCGTAACGTCGATGAGAAAGAACTTAATCGATGGGGCGATTTGTGCCATTTTGTATCGCTGTCGCCGAAATTTTTGCATCGATCGCTCGACGTTCGGTCACTAAGACGGTATGGAATTCGGGAAATGCTAAACGATATGTAACTAACTGTGGAATCCTAGTTATCCTGTATTCAGATCGAAACACTACACTCGCGTTGCGTTTCTAGATTTGCGGTTCCATTCTCGTCCGTGCATCCTTAATCGGTTTGGTTTGCGAGTCTATTGATTTCTGGTGTTAACCGGCGATCCCGAATTCAGAACGCGAAATCGCCGTTTGATTGGCATTAATCACAGTCGCGAATGCACTCGCGTCGACTACGAGTTTTCCCTACTCGTTCGTACGTGGATACGGTGCGTAATTGTGTTCTTGATGCAATTTGTTGAAACTGCGGCGGAACTCTCGTTAGGGTAGCGCGAAACTTGACGAAAGTGTAGTGCGTTTCTTAACGTTAATTAAACTTTGCGATAGAGAGAAAGAGAGAGAGAGAGAGAGAGATTTCAAGATATTCCGAATTATATATGCAAAATGGGAAAAATTAAATTGCCAACTGTCGAGGTAAAAGGATATTAAATATGAACGTGCGTCTTGAGTGGTATTTACTACAAATTTCAAAGTATATCAAGTAATCGAATTTTAGATTAAATAAATTAAAGGCAAATAAAGGAGAGACTACGTCAAATATAAAAAGATAAAAAAAAATCGTGAATATTTTAAAATTCAATTTCTAAGATAAACAATCTAAAGCACTATTGGAAGAAAGATAATTGAAGTAATATATCTTGAATTTTTGTTTAACGTGTAAAACAATCCTTTCAATTGGATAAATATAGGACGCATGCCGCGCATTCTGTTGCATATTGTCTATACTCGTTACATCGAATTATTCGAGGAATTTTGCGTTAAGGGATACTATATATTCCACTGGTAGTTTAGGTTCAGTTTAAAGACCGGCGGGGCTCTCTGCGTATCTGTGTGTTGCGGTAACGCCGGAAACTTTGCGCGGACCAAGTTTTCGCCGTAACTACTCGCCCAATCTCGTCGCGTATATATCTCCGATCCACGGCGCTTTTGTACGCGCAGCAGCTTTCTCGCGCTTGTTCCTCGCGTTACGTATACCTGTGTACCTCGCCGCGAGAACAACCGTGTTATATTAAACTCTGCCGCTTACACGTCACTAAAACTCCAAAGGTAAGTGGGAAAAGAGGGAAGGAATCCAAGGGGTAGGTCATGGATGTCCGCAGGATTTTTTTTCCAGGGAAGGGCATGATTAACATTTTTTTGTTTCTTATATTTTAATTATATTTCTTATATCTTAATTATTATTCTTTCTTCATTTTTTAAATTTAATTTTTTTATTTATTTTGTTATTTTTATATTTTTATATGAAGTAAAATTGCAAGTAAATACCTATGTGTTTATTCACAAGGAGAGCAAATGCTTAATTTTTTTACTGATTCCACGGGGGATAAATGCTTCCTACGGATGTCCAAGGGGTGGATCGAGGGTACTATTTTTCGACGTAGCCGCAGTCACCACCCGCCACCCTTCGCATCCAATCTGCCCGACTTCTTGCGCGCATCCGAAATTGCATCTGTTTCATCGGTATCCAGGACGAGTGCCAAAGTTCGATCTCGCCCCGCATATCGCCTCGCGGGGGCATCGAGACCTCACCCCGTTCCCCGGGAATCCGTTATGCGGAGGATATGCAGTCGATCACGCGGAATATCAAAAGAGTTCTCTCCGCGCGGCGAGGATTTTCCAGGCTTTTACGATGCGGCCGGCTGACGTTTATGCGGATATCCGACACGTTAACAATCCGCGCATTTTCCGACGCTATTTCTCGTAAAATCGCCATTCGCGTATTCGGCGAATAAAAGAGCGAGCTCGAAAGTAGCGCGAGAGATGCAGTTGATCGGAAAATTATACTCTCGGATTAGTGATTTATTAAAGATTATATCGGAACAAATGTCCGTGCATGGAAAAATCATTTCTGAATTTATCAAATCTTTCAGTCGTCAAATCTTTTATATCGATAAATAGAAAGAATATATTGCGAATGCAAAGTATATAATAAAATAAGAATTTAGTCTCTCTATAATGTATAAAAATTCGCTGAGTAAAACGATCAAATTTTTAATAGGATTATAATTTGAAATTTTGGTAATTGCAAACGGGATCAATTATAAATTCGCGCAGTTTCGTGAAATAGGAATTATGAAATTACACACATTCACATGCATATATATGTACATTGATATACTTGTTTCATTAAACTTCTCTATCTGCTAGTTAAATGAGGAGGCAAGGCAGCACCGGCAATTTAAAGCCGTTGCGTCGTGAAATATTCCATAAGCGTTCTCGAAAATTTCATAGATACGAGCGCGATATCGTTTATTCGACCGCGAAATTGCTCCTCAACTTTCGTCATTTTCCTCCCAAAGAGCATTGATCATCGCGCCGATATTGCGCGGTTTATTAGTCGAGTGTCTGGTGAATTCGAAATGCTCTCTGCTCTTGCTCAGCACCTCGGAGAAACGACGAACTTGTAAATTTTAATTAAAAATCATGCGCGATAAAACGTATCGTAAGCGTTAAAAAACGGGCAAAAAGCACTTTAGCAACTATTATTATAAATTTGATAAAAGGCTGTTAAGAGCAGTAAATATAAAAAATTCAAATTATGTTAGAAAGTAAAGTCATATATAAAAATAATATTCTTTAATCAAATGTCTAATAATGAATTACAATAAAAGGCAACTATTATTATTATTAATGTCACATCTTTGCAGTCACGAGCTTATTTACGTTTGATAAACTGTGCGCAATCCACTTTTTCGCATTTGTTATTGCGCTACGGATAAACTGGAGAAACATTTTTACGAAGCATAAGAAAATGAAATATTTACAATTTTTTACGAGCCGTGTCATCATTATATATTCATGTGTTTACGTCATATAGAAACGTAACTTTTTAAATTTATGTTCTAAATGTATTTCGCGCACGCGATCTAAAATTATCTCTTCGTTTTATGTATATTCGATTCTTTTATTTTGGCTTTTCGAGATATATTTAAAATCTTTTTGAAAAATGCTATTAATTATATCTTGTATTTTGAAAAATAATATATATTAATGATGATTAATATGATACAATTTTGCAGAAAGTCGCGTTTACTTGACGCTACTCTCAAGAGCTACCCAAGTATGTTCCAACTCGTTGCTACAAGTGCGTGTAATGCATCTTATCAGTAAACCTATATAGATACGAATATTACGTGTACATACATATACGATCAAAGGCCGCTCTCGGTTTAATGTACGATGTCCCATGAGATACATGTATCTCCCTTTACAACCGAAGCGGACGCGAGCCCTTTACACCCGGTGGTATTCATAAATCTAACAAGGTGACTGAGCAGGAGGAGAAAGAGGGTTAACAGCGAAGGAGGATACTTGGCCCGTCGTTGTTCTCGTGTCTCTTTACGCGTGCTCCGCCCGTTTCTCGCATTTATTATCATTCTCCGACTGGTGATAACTCGGGGAAACAGGCGTGTTGAGATCCTCGATATGGATTCGTCGTGTCGTCGTCATCCCGATGACGAGCGAACAGCGAATCCCGTGAAGGGTGATACGAGCATCGGCATCTCGGGGTGTTATCAGGGTTGCCTGAGACTCGATATGAAAGCGCAGCGCGGGTGAGCTTTTCACGATGGGAAAAGTTTTCGCAATCGTGGAATTACGCGTATATCTGAAATCTTTATTTTTTTCGATCGCGCATTCTTCCAATTTGCGTTGATTGCATTTATCGTCGTATTTTTTTCCTCCTCGTTTATGTCTCGCGTGTCGCTCGTTTACTTGATCTGTATTTGTATATGATCTCTATTTATATATGATAATATTTTAATCGCTTAATCGATCTCCTTATCATTTTGCATAAAACATTCGCGAAATAACGTGACGCGAAAGGAAGAAAAAGAGAGATGACTTTTCATTTTAGCAAATTGATGCTTTCAAAAATACTAGGAGATATACATATGCAGTTATTTTAGTACACATTATATACATTATGAAGCTGTTTTTAACCCAGCTTTTTAACACGAATCCAGCACAGTCAATATTTTATATCTAAAAAGTTACAAAATATTTATTATTTATATACTACTAATGGATTTCTAATTATTTATACAAAATATTGTAAAATGTTATCTCTTTTTCTACTTTTTCTCTTTTAATTTATCGTAATTACAATAATTAAATTATATCAATAATAGTGTCAATGTGTCAACACGGGCGCAGTCAATATTCCGCTCTTGGACTTAATTCTGTTATTATGGGATTATATTTGGCGTTTGATTTGGAACTCGCTTTTGACATTTAAGCCTCTTAGAGCTGAAAATATAAAGCGAATATCAACCTGTCTAGCATTTTTGCATTT
This sequence comes from Nylanderia fulva, assembly GCF_048542155.1. NCBI lineage: Eukaryota > Metazoa > Arthropoda > Insecta > Hymenoptera > Formicidae > Nylanderia > Nylanderia fulva. The sequence goes on from NW_028190488.1 coordinate 513,964, forward strand.
CAAGTTTCAAGTATGAATCTATCACACTTGTGGTCATACGCAATTTTATGAAACATATTAAATCGTTCATTGACAGTATTTAAAGAAATGATAATTACATTCGCTCCAAATGAGATTAATAGATCGATATTCACGTATTTCATTCCATTCGCGAGAAGTAATTGCCACTAAAGCGTTTCTCTCCTCTATAATTAATTATCCTACAATACAATGCATATTACCTTCATTGCATTGTTGTGCTGAAAGTAAGCTTTCCAGTATTTGAAAATGATTAATGAACAAGGAAGCGACGTTATTTTTATTTTATTCGAACAAGTCAGGATCCAGTTCGCAGATGTTCCCGCTTTATTCGAAGACGTAATTTCGTTCGCTCGAGTCGACAAACCGAGGTCAAGAAATTTATAGGAGAACGAAACCAAATTATTCACCATATTTATTCGCGAGCATAAACGCGGTATCTAAAGTCTGCGCAAGAGATACCTTAACACCGGGCTAATATTTTCTCAAGAACAAGAAAGGTACGCGATTAGCATATTCCCGGTTCAAACATTTTTTCGCGCATATGACACACAATTTATTTACCTATTATTTTGCAGCGTCAGCCGCAGAGTCACGACTTTATCGCCGTTATTATACTTAGAGGACGGTTTCGTCCTCGCAAAGATCTTCCCTCATTTCGGACGCGATAAGATTCTTCGGCTGCACTAAAATCTTTCTTCGAGACTTACGGACGGAACTTTAGAGCGGAGCTCAATTTTTCATTTAGAGGCCAAGCGCCCGCGCATTTTCTCTTCTCTTTGCGATTTTTCTTTTCTCCCCTTGTTAAACGCGACCGCCCGTTGCGCGAACATAATTTCGCGGAAGCTTACGCGGATTGTTCGGCGCAGTTGGGTTCGTTCCATCGAGTTTCCCTTTAACGAGCAGGAGCTTCTCAGCGCCGCGAGCAAAGTCGCTGAAGAGAGAGACAATGGTGTCGCGTGAGAATAGTCAGTTCGTTGAAGAATATGAACGTTATAGACGCTTCGGCTTACAAACGGGCATCACTTGCTTTTACAATTCTTTCAATCCTGAAAGGCGTATATTTTTGCGCGCGAGCTTTTTCATATTGCACTTTATCGCTTTTGAAAGTATCGACAAATGAATGCATTTTATATGAGATGCATCCTATCTATGTGTCAAAATCGCGAAATCGCATTCTAAAATTCTCTCCAGAGAAAAGAATACAAGATAAATTTAAAAAAATCAATTGCTTAGTAAATTCTTATACAAGTATATACATAAAGAGAAATGAGAGAAAGAGAAAGAAAAACAGATATAGGCTCACACAATTTGCTAATATCAGAAATATATCAGTCATCTCGGCGAGATACATTGGCTTCTGTAATATCGCGAAACGTTCGCTAGACAAGAAATTATGACCCAGGTTCGACGGTCGCGTTGAAAATTTCATCCACCACCAGCTGGAGTGACCTATTTCACAGCGGCACGAAAACGCTCCGGATCGAGGTAAAAAGTGTCTTACTGCAGGAGGGTGAGGGAGGATTTAACCACAGGGCGTGCGCGCGCGCGGGACAAAACAAGTTTAACTTTCAGCTACTATAGTTGAATTCGAGTGACGTAAGTGCTCTAACGCGACACTGGCGCAATAAAACTGCCATTATATTTTATTACTCGTGCACGGCTCGGAAACGCAACTTCGACTCTCTTTTCCATTTTTTAGCGCTGCAATGGATAGGAAAACGGTCAGCCGGTGTATACAAACAACAAAGCGTTCTCGCAAATTTGTCTAGGTATTTTATTATCGAGGCGCCTGCGCCAAGCTTATTTGGCTATATCCTGTTGGAAAGGATTAAGCAGAACAACAAACTGCAGAGAATTTAGTGCGCTACGAGAGAACGCGAATATATATTTTTTTCGAAGTCTGCAATGACGTAACGTTCACCAACCACATTTGTAAATTTTTCGAGTTTGTTGCGGGATATTGCTCTTTTTTTCGAAAAATATTAATTTTATATAAAATTAATAAATCAAAGCCAAATATATGTTCAGAATCTGCAAGAGAAAATGACACATATTTCGGACACTTTCTTTTTTATTACGAGGTATTATAAATTTACATTTAATAAATATTGCGTCGTAGTCAGTAAAAATTTTGAATCACGTCTCTGAAGAAAACCTCTCAAGAAATCAATAAAACTCTTTCCACAATTGGAAATTCACGTAATACATCTCAGGGAGAGTATATCCGTCGCTATTTACCAATCCAATTAGCGTGCTAGACTCACGAATGCACAGTTCTAATCATTACCCGAGATGATATCAAGCACTCGAAAGATCTTCCAAGAATAGTGATATGGCAGGTCAAGAGGCCATCGAAATCGATTTTCGGAACGAACCTCGAGTCGAACGTGTCGACAAAAATAAGAGGACACGCAGTGTTCTTGCATTATTTATGGCAGGACTTCGAGTCCCTGGAGAAACTTCCAAGCCGGAGAGAAATTTCTCGGCTCAAGAATATCTTGGTCTGTTTTATTTACGTACGTCGATCGAGAGATCGATGATCGGTATAAATTTTCCACAATTATTACTTTAAATTTGCGACACCGGATCTCCTTTGTTTTCTTTTTTTCATTTTTAATTTTATTATAACGGATGGGACAAGTTGGAACGGGATGTTTGCCATAACGAAATTTGATTACATCTCCAGGCACTGTTGATATAACGAAATTTCAATACTACAAACTCAATTTGGAATTTCGACGTAGTTTGTTGAGAGAGAGAGAGAGAGAGAGAGAGAGAGAGAGAGAGAGAGAGAGAGAGAGAGAGAGAGAGAGAGATTGCATTTATATTTTATACTTTACTTTCTTATACGTTGCGGCTCAACTTTGGCTTTAAATTACGGAGCATGAGAAATTATTTATTTTCTTACCGCATTCTCCTCTGTTGTCTGCTACGATTTATATCCCACATATTGATACACAGTTTCAATTAACGTCCGGTAGCCATGGCAACTGGATAGAGCAAATTATTTAGCAGCAATTTTCGTACACACAGAGGCGGAACAATTATTAAATGGCAAGAAAATTGAGTTTTCCCGAAACTTAATATCCCAATTTTCGGTTAACATGCCTCCTCAATTTTCACAACGAGACAGGATGAGAGATGCGCGGTATATAACCTGGCTTCTTCATTACGGACTATCGATCCCGCACTCGTTAAACTGATATTAGATTACCGTTAAGTGCCTAGCCACTTAATTATCTCACGAACATCCCATCGTATTAAGAGCAGACGTGAGTTTGGCAATATTTGTTGATTATCACTCATCCGCGGAACAACATTGCGGGTTAAATATAGCGATCAAGTGTAATGAATCTTGCGAATACGATAGAAAACAAGGAAATGAAAGCGACGATTGATCAATCGAAGTATGCTTATTAACTCGTACATGTGGTACTGTACTGATTGAAATAAACTTCGAAAATTGAACACATGATCGAATTCGTTTCACCGCAAATGTTCACCGCAAATTCAGCGACAAATAAAATATAAAAATACATGTCGCGTGTTTATCGTTTGGAAAAATATTTGTTATTTCAATTTATGATCTTCCACGCTTTGAGAGCGTGTTTGTCTTTAACATCAGCTTCTTACGCATTAATTCGATTAAATGGGGTGTCTGCATCATACCGATCAATCTTAGATTACGCACGTTTACGCGACGTGTTTTAAGCCGCACGGCATTCAGTGTACGACGATTATCTGTCACGAAAGAAGTAAGTAGGCAATAGATTCTAACGGGTCTGAATGTCGCGGACGGTTCGTAAAAGTATCCAGGTGTCTATATGTACCGCGGCTAAGCGTCGATAAATGCGTCCGAAGAAGACATTTGTCGTCATGAGGTGCCGTATAAACGAGCTGTTGCAGCACTTAGTTTTGACAAAGTATCTTCAAAGAATTTCTGCCTCTCTCTCTTTCGTTTTCTCCTGCTTGTCGATAAATCAAATTATCTTCTTCGTAAAATAAAAGAACCGATGACATTTATGACATATGACTCTCGAGTCACGTTATATTCGCGACAACATATCCGAAATTCAACGCTCTGTCGAGAAGCATTTCGAAAAATCTCGAGAAATCGCGGTCGCGCGTTGACGCGAACAAAAAGGCGATTAATGTTTTCCGTATCAATAATTTTCTCGGTATACAAATTGGAAAATCACGCGTCGATCGTTTTTATACGCATTGTTTGCGCGAACAATATTTGATGTCGCTTGTGTAAATACGCGTAGCGTTATGCAACTATGGAATATATGCGTGCATTTGTACATGCGTGCATCCGTATGTATGTTGGCACGCGAAAACGAATTCTGTATTAATCTGCCTGTCCACGAGTACGGTCGCGCGAATAACGATGCGATATCGGACGCGGACCGAAACAATGAGCCTGATTGTGCGGGAATAGTGCGCGAAATTAACGAAGACATGTGTCACGCACGTTCCGAAATTTAAATCCCGTACCGAGGATACACAATAATATCAGACTAACGTTACCGATAATAATTCACATTGATCGTCTGCGCGCATACGACGATTCGTAATGGATCTCTCTGTCAGTTTGAATTAATGCGTCAAAGGCAGTCGGTTGATACACAGAGTTTATAGCGGAATAATTTTAATTCTATATATATATATATATATATATATATGCGCGCGCGCGAGGATGATCGATTTGCGATATCGTTTGCGACGAATCAGAATTAGCGACCAGTTTGATAGAATTCGGTAATTATTAATGACGAACTCCGTCGTGATGCTTTCAATCGAGATAGCTTTGATTGCGACATTAAGACATTAAATAACGATTAGTGCTTTCATGACACATTTAGCAGGCACTTTTTTTTAGCACGAAATGCATATACAAATTAGTATATATCGGGATTAATAATGTTAAATTTATTGGATGAAATATTCTAAGACCATGGCAGTGCATTTTTTAAATTTAGTAATAAAAAGTTTATAAATAATAAAATGCATTGTTGCACCATAATTTTATAATGCTAATTATTTAACAGATACAAACACAAAACATATATATATATATATATATATATATATATATACATGTATATATATATTCTCTTCAAAATGTAAATTTATGTTATTCTACATACGACTATTAGATATATTAATTCGACATTTATTGCAATTTTATGTGCCCACTATTTTCTCCGACGATATCACAACAGGCGCGATAAAATAAATTACGGATAAATGTCTACAACATCTATAAATTTTATTCTCGCTAATTAGAGGAAAATTTACTGTGTAATATATTAATTATTATCAATGATAATTAATAACGATTCCCTCCATACATTTCCGCTTTTGCAGCACAGCAAAGCAAAGATTAATAATTAATATGCAATTTACCGTTTATATGTATATCATTATTATTATTATTATTATATAGATTCCATTTTCAATTTACATTTTCGTATACGATTCACATAACTTTCGCTGTATAATTGCGCATTTTTCCACTGTTATTAATTCCAGTTAAGTATCGGCGTTTTCGTTTGATAACGAAATTTCAGTTGAAAAGTATGGTGCTGCGTATTGCAATTAGAGAGCAGCTCGAAGGAATAACTTAATTAACGAACCTAGGGCGATCCCCATCGAATTTACCGGTGAAATAAAACGGGAACCATCGACGGAATTGGCGCGTGGAATTCATTTCGTCGATAATGCCACTCACGGGAGCCCGTAACTTTCGTCATTCCTTCAATCAGACGGCGGACCACCTAGAAAAGAACCGGAGAAATCCTCAGTCGTTGCTGGAAGGAGCGAGAACATGTAAATCTTGACCCCTATTCGGGACACGAGTCCAACAGAAGCACAGGAAATCGTCGCGAATTGCAATGAGTCGTTTTATTCGATGATATTTCGGAGTAATAATTGGAATCGAGATATACATGTTTTTCTCCTTGTCGACTTATTAATCGCAAATTATTAACGGTAATTTGATACGATAAATGTACACCAATTGCATTTGAAAATCTGCGTAAATGAATCAGTCGAAGAAGAGAACGATATTTCCAATCCTTTCTCGTATAAATATATTATTTACAGAGGGTCTCAAACATCGCGATTAACAGCAAGCGTTCTATTATAAGTCTCGCAACAGTCGACAATTTTTTTTTCTTTCACTTCGCCGATTTATCGCATAGCACATGCTCGCGATTCATTTTGCAAAGTGCCGTTGAAAGCGACAGAGAACGCACCGACACCTTTTTTTAATCTCGTTAGACACTCGCCGATGAAATTACGTTAAAATCTCGTGCTTGTAAATAGCGCTTATATACCGCCGAAGTCTCTCGCGTAATGATTATTTGCTCTCGCATGTTTGTTTTTTTACATTTTCCTATTTTTGAAGATTAAAATTACTTCTCTCACGAGTTTAAACATATCGTTGAATATGTAACAAATAATCGAGCGTCATGATTTTTTGTCGAAATAATAAAAATTTATTCGCTTAAATGGCTTCGCATTTATACGTTCGTGTTTGTCATTTTTTCCATTTTTCGTTAATTAATTTTCCATTAATTTATTTCTCTTATAGATATTTAACACGCCAAATTTATATATACATACATACTTGACGAGATAGAATATAAAATGATTAAATGTATTTTTTTTTTGTTATCGAAACCCCATTTGTGAAATTTAGTTTTCAGTCATTCTTTACATTGTTGATTTTTTTTTGATTTTCCGTCGAGTATTTTTTTCAGTATAACAAATGAAACAAAAGTTATAGTTTTATTCCAAAATTCGATACACGACTGCACACGTGTTGAAATATCGATACGATTTAAATAAAGTCTAGTTAAATCGAGTGATTCATCGGCAAACTAGACCGGATATTGTTTAACTAAAATGATCATATTCCACGAACCGTTATATCCCGTTTAGTTTCGCTCTTTTATAATTGGTTAATTTCAAATGCAATACATATTGCGATCAAATATTGTACTCGTGTACTTTACACAAACACACATAAGCACACAAATATTCATTCATATAATATTTTCATTTCCGAAATGCAATTCAAGATATTCATCTCTTATATTCCGAAATCCCCAATATCAAAATTCGTGCTTCTAGCAAGATTCGTTTATTCGAAAAAAAAAAGAAAAAATTATTTTGAAAAATAATAGGGGATCGTGTCACGGTTCCCTTCACGATCTTATACGATCACGTCGCGTCGGTCTCTCGGGCGAAGCCGAAGAATCGATCTCGTGGTCCACGTCCCGGCCGGAGACTCAGCTCGTCGAGGACCGACAACTTTTTCTCGCTTTTGCGGACTTTTGTTGCTCACGCCGCGCCGGCCTCTGCGTGAAAGATTCGTGGGACTGTAGATCGGTACGGTTTCGCATGAGCGCGCGTATCCCGTAAGCCAGGGGGGCCCAGGCACGATGAAAATTTCATCGCACGCGAGGAGAGAGAGAAGGGAAAGGGGGAAAGAGAGGAAGGGGAGGTGAGGTGGGCCCAGCGGCCTGCATACGTGATACGCCTTCGTAGTTAATATAGGCCGGTTGCATTTTGCAGCTTCTTCGTGATGCATTTTTGCGACCGCTCTTGTCGGGGAAGCTACGCAATGCGTATATAAAAGAAAAGATGTTTCATAGAGAGTAGATTCGCTCGCAGAATCAGAGATCGAAAGTAGAACGTGTCCGATAAGCTATATAGAGAGTCTACTTTTTGCGGCATGGTGCCGAATTTCTCGAAAATTACAATAAGCTGTTTGGCATAGAATTAGGCGAAATTAAACGACGATTTCTTTAATTAAATCCTTAAATATTTTGCACGTAATCCGGTCGAGCGATTAAATTGCGCATAAACGTTTAATTTGATATGAAGTCAATAGTATATTGTGTATCAAGTGCGGAAAGTTGACAATTGGTCACGAGTGCGGGGGATGGAGCCAAAGGCGAGTGCGACCACTCCACACGAGTGAACAATTGTCAATCCGCACGTGATACACATACTATTTTGTATTACAAGTGCAGGCAAAGTGACACTTTGTGTGCGCGTTTTCTGTGCGCGAGGCGGCCGATCGCACGCCGCTATCTTGCGGCGTGGGAAATCGGCCACTTTCCGCACAGAAAACACGCACACAAAGTGCCACTTTGCCTGCACGTGTGTAATACAAATAAAATTGTGCACTCTTCTTTTACTCTGGCAGTCGCATGTAAACATCTTTCTTTCCATCATCTACCTATGTCGTTAAAAACCAGGTTCTATTTGAACCGTGCTGCAAGTGAAACGCCAAGAAGTGATTACGCGCAAATAATTTCAGTGAAAATCTCTGATGTCAATAAGGACACACACGCGAGAGCGAAAGAAGATTCTCTACAAGGGAGCTTTAAAACCGGTGCCATGGATGAAGGAGTCCGAGAGCAAATTAGTAACGACTAGAGCTCGTTTTTAAATGGTCCCGTCGTGACTCGATTAATTAATAATGCTGCGTCTTGTCCCCGCGGAGAAACATCGCGAAAAATTAGCGATAAAAGCTTGAGGAGGAAAGAGGATAGGAGCAGGAGGGAACCGGCGTTACTTTATACGTGGTAAGCGGGTCACACGGTCGGGCGTTAAGCGCGGCTCGTGGAATGTGGCGAGGGAATTAAAGGCGAATCCTGTTATATCCTCCCGCAAGTAAATGGCCACTTTTCGCCCGTAAGTAGTCGCACGATTATCCGCGGAGTCATTAAATTTGCAGCGGGTCGGGAGAGGAGAGAAGCAACCGTGCGCCGATTCAATGTTAGAGAGAGCCGGGATAAAAGTAAACGAGACGAGGGAAAGAGCGTGGTGAACTGGGAATGAGGTAAAAAATACCGGGCCGATCGCTTATTAAGTTGCGCGGACATAGAATAGATGCGAAGCAGATAGTCGTGGCAAAAAAAAAAGGAAAAAAGAGGAGAAAGAATATTGCGCTATCCGGAGTTAGGTTTGCCTCTGCCTTTGCAACTTCCGAATGTAAATGTAAGTAAATATATGTCACGAGCAAATAACGAGATATTTTAATCGCCCTCGATATATACACTTTACGGATCATTTTTATGTCGAAATGTACGCGTTATGCGCGTCAAGTATTGTGAAATTTGTGTATTCAACAGAGTATATGGTAACAAGTGATACGCTCGACAAATGACGCGCCATCGCGCAGCATCAAAACTACATGCATATGTACGAAAATGCAAATATCTGTACGAGACCAAAAGCAAAAAAAAACTTATGGCCGACGTTTCTGTAATATTACAACATTTTGTAATTGTAATATTACGGTAGTATATTATATTAGTATTCTACTATGATGCATTAATGCATCGAAAAGCTCCTGTCAGTTTTCCGCGCGTATCAGGTCGTACACATTTTACACGATTAACGAAACGTGACACAAAGTATCGCGGATATTTCGGATATTGGAGAACCAATAGCAGCCGCGCTAGAGAAAATTGAAGACTCTTCTTCTCTCGTCGGTTTGATTAATACGCGAAATAATTTTGAAAATTGCGTCTCTTTCTCTTCTCTATCTCTCTCTTCATCCCGCGTCATATTCGCGCGATTGCGCTCTCTTAATCCAGATTCCGCGAATTCCTCCCTTTCGGAAAAAGAGCCCTTCTGATATCAATTCGCTGGTGGAGATTATTCATCAGTGTCGAGTCGGGGACAGAGGATGAGAGACCACGGGTCGAGAGAGAATCGGAGATCGATAGGCGCGAAGGAAAACCACTTTCATTTCATTCATGGACGGAGATTTCGTCAGCCGGAAATTCGTGGCATGCCTCGATCAGACCGCATTAATTCTCATCGACGTAGATTCGGTCGCCCGTGTACATGGTTGACCTTACACGTACACACACACACACACATACACACACACACACACACACACACATACACATGCACGTACACAAACGCATAGAGGCCGCCGGCGAGTTCGATGCGCGTGACACACACTTTCGACGCTGTGTGGTCCACATGAGAGAGAGATAAAGTGAAACCGTGGGGCCACGCTGTCTCGGGGCCCGCCTCGATTCCTTCTCCCCCAGCCTCCTCTTCTTCCGCCTCCGAACCGGAGAGTCGTTTACACGCGAACTTATCTACCCAGTTCCAAATTCGATCCTGGCACGTTCGCCAAGAGGAATAGGACTCATAAATCCTAACCGTAACTTGTTATCGCAGTCTGTTTCAACTCCTCGATCGCAAATCACTCGCCCAATGAATCTGGAACTGCGCACAAATTACACGAGAGATTTTTTTTCCCGTTCTTTCAACGTTGCCCCTTCAATCGATGAAATGGATACATATATTACTTACGAGATTTATTTATGCTGAGTGTCTCAAGAGCTCCAGATGTCTTTTTAATAGCGGATTCTCCGACCAATCTGAACATTTTTTTATTTCTCCTTAACGAAGATGTCGAGGCATTAATAGATTCGCAGAGTTACAAGCGATTGATAAAGAAGAAGAATACTTTTCGCAAATTATAATTTGTTTAAGTTAAAAGAGATTAACAAATTTATATTCTTCAATTAATTTTAAGTAAAGTTTACTTTAATGGAATTTTAATGAATCTCAATTATAAAAATATATGATAGAAAAGATTGGAAAAACTTGCGATGAGACTTTTCTCGATAATTTCGCCAAGGAAAAATCGACCAAAGACTTCGCTATTAAAAAGATATTCAAAGGTCTTGGGGTAACCCAGTGCAGAATAAAGAGTAAAATGATTATCCAAGACTAAAGTACATAGTGCGTGTATAAAAAACGTGAAATAAAATGCCGAGCAAAATCTGTGCCGCGCGATAATAATGATAACGTTCACTCTCTCTCTCTCCACCCATCGAAGCTCTCATCTCATCTCGAGTGTGAAAGCAGATAGGATCGTCCTGTACCGCACACGCGTTCTCATAGTTTCCACTCCGAGTGTGCCTCCGCGCGGCACATTATTTTCCAACCCCGCAAGGGAGCTATTATGTAAAACGCTTCGCATATACGGGCGCCATAAAGCCGAGTGGCCTTAATTCAGAAACGTCGTGCATAATTAAAGCTCTCTTCCCACTGGTTTCGCCCGGTGCATTAAGCCGACTCCCGGCGGCTCCCCCGCGGCTCGACTTTCCTTCCCGAACCGCATTCGATCGTAAATCATTCTTCCTCCGCGGGGATTTTCGTCGGAAACCATCACTTACGTCCGTTCGACTTTCGGAGGATCGAACGGAAACCGCGCCGCGCCGGGACCCGTCGAGAAAAGCCGCGGTGCACTCTCTCTTTCTCTTTCTCTCGCGTGTTTCTCTACGTTTCTTCTTATGGAATATGGTATTTATCGACACAATTAGCGCGGGAACTATCGCGGAAACGGTCGTCAAATTCAGTCGCGAAATTTGTATTCTGGTAGTTCAGCTGTAGAGACTGATTTTTTCTTTTGTGTTTTTAAGCGAATTACCTATACACTGAAAAAAGCTGTTGATTTTCAAATAAATTTCTATTTCAATAGTGCATTAACACCATTTGTTTGAAACTAATAATATTGATTTGCCGTGAAAAAATACTTATTTGTTGTAAGAATTTCTTTTTCAAAACAGATAAATATTTATTTGTTTCAAACAAATGGTGTTAATTGCACTATTGAAATACACATTTATTTGAAATCAATAGCTTTTTTCAGTGTAGTTCATTCCCCTGCAAAGTGTAATGAAAAAAATGTATACTGTTACATTCTGTTTGATTTGCCTCGAATTTAATTTCCGCTTTTCTCTTTCTGCTCTCAAGTCATGCATTCGCGTTTCCGGTATATCGTGGTTGGCGAATTCTTGTTAATAAATTCGAAAACGAATTTCTTCTCTCAAATATTGCATGCTTTCTCGAATCGTCCACATTGTGCGATTGGCGCAATCCGCATATTCGATAAAATAAGTATCTAATCTTCTTAAATAAGTCAGCGTATGGTATTATGCGGAAATTAAAATCTCTTATCTCCTGAGTATCACTCGCTAATTGTAAGGATAAATCCCGATGATGAGAGAGAGAGAGTTGAATGCAGTAAAAATACCGAGAATACCGAGAATCAGGGATTTCTCATTCTCCAATAAGTTAGACAAAAGATTGTCAGATGAGCGAAATCTCATTGTTAGAGAAATTAAAGAAAACCGATTCTTTTCGAGTACACGCTTTATAATCAACCGAAAAAATCTACACGCAATTATTTAAAAAATATTATTTATAAAACTAAAATAATTTAAGAGAATTTTAAACTTGAGAATTGGTCTTATAAAAATATTCGGATGTGAGCATTTCTCTGTTATTTTTCAAAGATATTATCGTATCCGTTCAACAATTTCTTTTACTCGCTTATCGAGAGAATAAGAAGGAGAAAGAGAGCAAGAACGTGTGCTCGATCTTTTTATGAAGGTAATTTTTTCTCTCTAAAGATGGGAGAGGATGGCAGAACGATTCTTCACTTAGTACAGTCGGTGATTTTGTCTCTCGTTTCCTCCTAGATCGTCCATAAGAAACGCATTAGACAGGAAATGGTTTCGATCGAACACAAAAGTAGATAGTACACTTCAGTTTCCCCCACGCGAATAGATGTCTCGAGGGTTGTGACCGTGAGACAGATCCGTCTCAGACTCTCCATCCGACCGACATTCCTACGTCTCGGCACTGCTGACTCAATCCCGAAAGACGAAGTCGGAAATTATCCTCTCTCTCTCCGTATGACGTACAATCTTATACTCGCGCTCGAAAGCAAAACACGTACGTCGCGGCCCCGGCGGAAACATGAAGATGTACACTCGCATTCGTTTCGGCCGGCCGAGAGACGAGAGGCGGCGAGAAGTGTCCGTAACCCCTTAAGGGAATTAGTCACGGTCGCGTTCGGCCCGGTCTGGTAATAAGGCGAGAAACTACCTGAACGCGGATCTTTCGCGGGAGACTCCAGGTCTGGTCGCACCTGAGCGAGGCTTGTTGGAGAACCGATAATTGCTTCCTCGCGTCTTCAAATTATTAGCGGCGCGATCCCCGGCGATCAGCTGATTCCCTTCTCGCACACGCGCGCTCTCGTGTTCTTATATTGTATATGCGAGGAGGCACAGATGGTCCTCCGTTCTCCTGGACTTAGTGAATTTCTGTTCTATCGCGACTTTCAAGCAAGTGCTTCCTTCTCTCTCTCTCTCTCTTGATCAGATGGGTTTCTCTTCTCTCCAGGAAAATCGATTCGCTTATTTGCGCGACGAAGCCTTACACGGTCTCGTGAGACCAGGAAGAGTGTCGTTGCGGCAAGTTAATAGCGCGCGATACGCGATAACGAGCGCGCAAATATCTATATGCAGAAGCATTGGATAAAGTTTAATTAATCCCTCGTCTCTCTTTAGTCATGTTTTTAAGAAGAGGGAGAGAGAGAGAGAGAGAGAGAGAGAGACTGAAAGTCAGACAAAGTGGTTAGCGTCGACCGATATTTATGTGGGAACCTAACTACGCGGATTAAATTAAATAAATGTAATGCGTCTATCCTTGTAACGAATTACCGTTCGAGAAAGTACGTACATTAAATAACGATCGTACACTTGTTTTTCTCGTCGTAATTAGAGAACGATGCGAAAAACCGGCTACGCCCGCTGTAATACTTTTCTAACGATTAAAGCGATAATTATAACATTGTGCGCGTGCTATTATGGGAGAGGAAAGTCATGCGAGCTTCTCCTTTCTTCACGATCGCATATCGTCTCGAAACTGTTACCTGCGCCGACGACATAATATGCGATTTACGCGTGCTGATTCCCATAACGATTTATGTCAGAATACGATTCATCATAAGCGTTCATTTAATAACAGCTACAATTAGCACATTACGAAAAATTGAACAATTACCAGGCATTAAGTCAGATAGATCGGCCGACGCGAAAATAATCGTGGGGTTCCTTAAAATTTGCTCCAATATCAGTTGCTATTATTCGCAAGTTTTTTTAACATTCTATATATCTTAAGATTATGAGAATTTTGTGCGCAATTATATATTTGATTCCACGAAATATAAAATATTGAACATTACTTTTATTTGCGTTTTATATATTGTATGTATAAAAATTTATTTAAAAAAAAATATATTTTTTCAAATTTGACACATGCACGCATTTAGCATATCTATCTTTCATATTCGTAGCACATATTTTAAGTAGCACTTGACACGTCATTAATTACTGCTCAACTAAGCCGCGTTCTAATTACATACTTGTTAATTACGGAGGCATTATCTTACTTTATTCACTCGTTTTCAATTCACTAGGTAAGTTCACTTCTCCGATGAGAGAAAGTACCAGAAAGCGCTCGTGCTCGAGATTCTTTCAGACGTAAAAGAAGCGTACGTAACATTTAACCGGTATTTGCATACTGGAATTTGCATAAGTAATGTTGTCTAATTGATTGCTCGTGTGACCTCAGTGATGCGTTAATTTCTTCGGGAGCAGTTCCTCCCTAATTGATCTTCGTACCGCAAAGTTCACGAACGGCTCTCCGCGACTTTTCCGCAGTTTCTTTTTCTTCACCACCATTTTCTTGCCCCTTTCGAGCATTTTATTCGCGCATAAATTAACCTCAAGCGAGCAGGCGGCTCGTAAAGCTGCTGCGAAGAACCGTATTTGGCGGATGAAGTGAAAAATGAGACGCTCGCAGACTGAATTTTCACTCGCGATTCCGCAAGGATACGAGATATGTATTATGGAATTTGGGAGTCGAAAACTATTCCATCCGTGCTTGGAATTCAGTACGGATTTCTTGGATGGCGGATGCTTAATCAGTTCAAAGAGGAAAGAGAGAATCGTGGCATTTCTTAAAATATCAACGTTTCAAACGTGGAAGAAGCAAAGTTGAACCCCGAGGACCGGAAACCATCTGTTCGAATAATCATCGATAATCGCGCGCAAAATAGAACATGTCCGATTGTCGACGAATTTACTCGAAGGTTAGTTAAGATTTATAGTCAGATTATTTTTAGTTACTTTTTTCTCGGCTGTAGACAAAAACTATATATGAGATAAAATGTTTTAGATAGACGAGTAAATTAAATTCCATTTAATAGATATATCGAGGAGCGCGCAGCAATCAAAGCCGATTATCGTTTTTCGATAATTACTCTATATCGAATTTCCTCAGGCTAGTTTTTTTTTTCTAATATATTTATATCTTATCGCCGCGAAACGAATTGGTCGATTAGCATTAACTACACAATCGCCAGAAATCCGTATTGTTCTTTGATTTTCTCCTATCAGACTCTCTTGTATAATATAAACAGAAAAATGTACATTAATTATTAATTAATGGTTATAGCCGCAAATTATTTGACGTATGCACACACTTGTGCCTTTATTAGATGTCATGTGATTACTTCACGTGATTATTGTTACATCACAGATACACGTAAATATATATTATAATGAATTTGGTCATTTTTTATTACATGAATGCCTATAATTGTGTCTAAATAATAAATAAGAAAGAAAAAAGAAGAAAGAGGGAGAGAGAGGGCCGAGGAATTACATAGATAAATGTGTTGATTCGTTACTAAAGGTAGAAACATTTAGGGGTTTATTTGAATAAATTAGTATTAGTATTCTCTTCATGACTAGAAACGTAAAGCAGGTACAGTAATCCATATTTATGTTACACTATCGTAAGCCATAGCTAATTGTCGTCGTACACCATTAACATAATTTAGAATTTCGAGCATTTATCAAAGAATAGTTCTGTTCCCGAAAAAGTTTCTAGACGCTTAATCTTTTTTTTAATGTATACTTTACGATCTCTGTGATCAATGTTTAGATAGATGAAATTATCATAAAACCCCTATTATATATAGTATATCGAAACTTCTCTCCGTGACTTCAAATTCTAATTTTTATTCGAAATCACAGAATTTTTTCTTTTACGTTTTGTCGTCACGATCGAGAAAGCCTAAGGCCATCGTGATTTCGATTCGATCTTGAAGGTCGGATGTCACTGATTCTAAAGGCGGCTTCGCATAAAGCGGTCCCCTTTGCCCATTCACTCGTGTGTTCCTGTCTCTTTTTTTCTTTTCTCTCTTCTCTCTCTCTCTCGCCCCTTCTTTCTGGGAATCTCGTTCAAGAGAGGAGATCGATGCCTGAAGCAGCGTCTACCGTTATCACGTGTGTCTTGTTATACCGCGTTTCCATGTGCAAATGCGGCGAAAGAACTTTCAGTAAGCTTTCGTCCTGCATATATAAACCTTTTATCGTGGTCAAGTTTCTCTATGTGAAAAAATTCAACCTTGATTAGAACAATTAACTCTTGAGAACCCCAAAAATTTCATATTAAATAAATCTGATTCTTAGTTGTCTGTATTAAACGAATGCTTATTTATAGAGTCAAGAACGTGCGTCACATGCTGCGTCAATGATCGGAAATGATTCGTTGATGAGTCTCGAAAGCGAGCCGATTCATTTGCACCTGACGCAGGTGAAAGTATCGTCGTGTCAAACGCAAATTTACCGATAACGTTCGAGATATTTAGCCCATTCCGGACGCATAGAGAATCAGTAGTATCGATTTAACAAACCAATTAATGAGTAGGCATAAAATTATTCTCGTCTTCTCTATTAATGTTTATTTCGTACTGCATCTCAAGCGTATATATGTATATGCAAACGCGGTGTCAAACTCGGTTGGCCTGTGTAATTAACTGTCAGCGAGTGAATTTTTAGATCGGCTCTTTCGAATATGCGTTAAATATATGTTTCAAATGTACGTTTCTTGAACTTGTTGAAAAACCGGTCTGTAAAATCGAAACGGAATCGTAACGTTTGAGATGATCGCGAGATGATATTTTCAGAGTATTATATCTTATAATTATTAACGAATTTTTTTCTTCAAATGTCTTATCTGCTGACATCGACTGCACAATTTTTTGCTGATATTTCTAAGGCATTTTTCATTGAAAATCTGGAACGAACTATATCAATATATTGCACGCACAATATCGCGGATTTGAAATTTTAGGATAAACGGATTTATATATAAGTTTCGCGTGTAATTTTTTGTGTTTTAAAGAGATTGGTTTTGAAAAACGGAAATCAATGATCATGGTGGCACGGAACAGACCGATCAGTTTTGCGAAGACTACAAAATGCTGTCACAGGATATCCTACTTTCCCCGTTGTGCGCGCGCGAGTGCATTACTCCTGGATTATGACCTCCCGACAGGTCTTCGATGTCTCTTCGAGCTAAAGATAGCCGCTTATTAACCTATTAGTATGCGAACCTTCGATGAACGCCGTGTTGCTAAACACGCCTCTGTATTTACGCGTGTAATTCACGTGCGGAATGTCTAAACTGTCGTGTGTGCGAAGAGCTATACGTCATTTTCAACCGATATTATATTTCCTTTGAGTGCTACGGGGTCTTTGAAAAATTTCGACAAACGAACTCTCTCTCTCTCTCTCTTTCTCTCTCTCTCTGTTCTCTTCCTCTGCCGCTTGAAGTCGCAAATCCTCTCTGTCTGTACGCGAATGTGTAATTTTCGCGGTTAGTGACAGTGACCCAGCCACTCGCGTCGGGCCTCTTCTTCAAAGACTTTCTCGACGTGATCGTTAACAGGTACGATCGAGTTCTCTCGTCGATCGTCGGGGCGTCTAAGCCCCTGGGAACTGTCCTCGATCTTGCGATCGCACGATCACTTTTTAGTTTGCGTGAGACTAAATATCGCGATTTATTTATTTAAACGTATAACTTTGATTTCTACGAAAATTGGAAGTTGAAATGTGAAATCTGGCACTCTCCAGAGTTGTTCGCACAGCTATCGAATATTTTTATATCTATTATTTATGAAATGTGCACAGCTAGGTATTGTCGAAGTAGCGCGTCGACAGGAACGCTTGAAAGTGAATTTTTGACGCTGTCGCGCGTCTTCCTCGTCAGCTTTCATTCGTGCCAAACTTTGTTGTCAGTCGGAGAGAGGTTTCCCCTGGGTGGGTTCACCGATTCGGGAGGGACTGCACGTATCTGTTCGCGTGGGAACGCAATTTTGACGACTCTGTCGGTCGATTGGGGCAGGTCACGATCCGTCTCTCTCTCTCTCTTTTTCTCTCCCTCTTGCCAAAACGGTAGCCCCTTAGGGAGATCAGTTAACAACGGTCTTTACGACTCACTTTACAAGACATCGAGCACCCTTCCCTCGTCGACATCGTAAAAGACACATCGGTGTCTCGCTCGTATATTACGCCAACGGCCGGCTAAAGTTTCGCCGGTTTGTCGAGAAATGTAGTAGTCACGTCGAGTACACCTCCGTTTGGTTTTACGTTTCGTCAAAGTACCGTAAACCGTACCTGTTCGTCTGCCACGCTTAATCGCGTATTCATGGCGCTCTTGCAGATCCCCGGGATCATACAAATTATTTAATCCGTCCGACATATATTGATGTCTCTCTGCGTCGAAATAAAATTTTTTCCCTCACACATACGTTCCTCTACATGTACTGCATAATTATTAAATAACGCGGGAAAACTATTGTTTAAAATGGAATAATGTTAAATAAATAGTATATGTATAGACCTGTTATACGTGGAAAAAATTTATAATGCGCGAGAGCGTATTATATAAATTATCGCTGACGTAGGCGAAACGAGATAAATTGTGAAAACTAGGTACAGAATCTTGGCAGCGTTGATAGTGCTCTTTGGCACAATTCTTCGGTAAGGACTTATAGTGATGTGCAAGAAGCTTGAAAACATTTCCGACATAAAGACATCAAAGATTTTCGTCTGAATACGTCTCTAAATCTATATTCACGTAAGATGAAAACGTTAAGTAGAAAATACAGATAAACTGTAAAAACAGTACATTTTCTAGAAATTAATAAAAAATAACACTCGACTAAAATATATTTTCTGCCATTGAGTTTATCCCGTGGGGAGAAGGACAGCAGATAGATGATTATTCATCATTTTACTCTTAGTAATCTAATATTTTATCCCATTAGTATTATGTTTGACCATATATAGGAGAATACCACGGGTTTTACTCCGCGCTATCGAGCAGATATTGTTCCGCGTATTTACACTATTGTAATTAATACCGAGCATTATCCTGGCCCTCTCCCTCTGCATACATTGATGGCCTTATGAATATCCAATTAGATGAATTAATTACGTTTCTGCGCTGCAACTTCGTACGATGATGAGACCGATACTTTACGTTCGCGAATATACAGTGTATATTTCGTTTTGCAAAAAAACCTCTCCGAAAAACGTTTATGCGTTTTTCGCAACAATACCAAGCATAAGATTTATTTTTTTTCTCCAAGAAAAAGTGTAACGCTTTCCTCTATTCTATCGACGCGTTAAATTAAAAAATCGATCAAGATCTCAATTCAACGGACGTATATAATATCTCTGCAATATCCTTGTACAGTTAATATGTATTAGAAATAAATAACCGATGAAAAAAATATAAAATAAGTATCTCTCGCGACGATAAGATCTCTATGTAGTATCCTTATTCCATCACGATAATCCCCATTATTATTATAAATTATAAGCAAGACGTAGATTAGGTCTCTGCCTCAAATTGCACGTCGAGCGGATCAGAAAGTGTGATATTATCCCGGCGGTTAAAATTGAATTCGCTTCTCTGTTTCAGACGATGTCGAAGAGATCGACCGAGCTGTCCAGGTGGCTGCTGCTGGCGGGACTTTTGTGCTGCTCGTCCTGCCAGAGCGTACCGTCCTCCTTCGAGAATAAAACCGGTGAGTGTTTCGATCCGGTCTTCCTGTTTTATACACGACGTTACTAATACCGCGTGTCCTGCGAAATATCTTTCCTCGAGCGGATTACGGCTCGAAGAAACGGCAAATCCGCATGTGTCCGACGTCGTAGCAATAGCTATCCGACATTATTTTTGTAAGATCTCGTGAAAAATTCATTCGTACGAATTCGAATCGTCTCGCGCGCGCTGAAAGATTTATCATTCCGTCTCAAGTAGATAGCAATGCAAAAGAAAATCTTCGGAAGACGCGTATCGCGTTATTTCAACATCCTGTTTCGAATTAAACTTTTTCGAGCGTGATGAAAAAAATATTGCAGAAAGTAAACTTTTACCTTTACATTTACAACATGTCTCAAGTGCAATTATTCAAACAATTGTTCTATTTGTCAAAGAAAGCATTATCATATTAAAAACTTACAATTATCAGGTTTTTGCAAAAATTAACGTGCAAATTTTTGATAGTAGTATATATTATTACGCGATTTTCACACACAATTAATTATTTTCATATTCATTATGCATCGTGTAATCGCAATTGCCTCTTTCTCGTTTCTGTATTTTTTTCGTTATTATCATTATTACAAATCAAAAAGATTCTGATATATAAATATAAAAATTCAGATAAAAATTATTTTTAAATTCCTCTATACTTATTTTGAACGTTTCAGTCATTTCTTTGGACTATTTCTATATTCTCAGCATATCAATAAATAAAAAAAAATTGCGGAGGATCCAAAAGAAAAGACCGAATCGCTCAAAATAAGTAGAGAGAAATTCAAAAATAATTTTTATATATCTTTTTCTCGTACTAGCCATTTTTATACCTGAATTTGTGTTATTTATTATGAATTTGTATTATGTTGCACGACGAGCTTTATATTTATTGGAATCGCGTTTGGAATGCACCGCGACTAGCTCTGCGGGTACTTCGATCGTCGTACTGCGGGTACGGAAGCTGCGGGAAAAAGGAATCGAGCTGGCACGACGAGGAGGGCGACTTCGCGTCGCGTCGCGATGACGCCGCTATTGCACCCAACGTTGCGTTTGGGAATCCGATTTCCTACTTTTTGGATCGGAAATTGGATCTCGCAGCAACGAGACTCAGCACCATCGAGGTCGCGACTCGATAAGCGGTTAATTGGAGATACACATATCTGGTTCAATTGGCCACTTCTCGAGCTTTTCCCGGAAAATAATATATATATCGATAGGTTTGAGCTAGAGGAGAGGAATATCTCGCCGTCCATCTCCGTGGAAAGAATTCTTCGATTCAAATACTTTTTATTCTTCCTCGACTACTTTGCACGATAGGATGACCGTTCGATTCTTATCCATTCTTGACGCATTGCGGTAAAATAGGGAACCGATCGACGAATGTATAAGAGGAAACTTATTATATATTGTGACGGAATTCTATTTAATTTATCTTTCTTTATAAATTCGTGTACATTAACTTTATCGATTTATCATCAGTATACGAAATACGAGTGATTGATGAAATGTGATGCATTAAAAGTTCGGCACATCCGTTCACTCTCGCTTCCTAATAAGCTGTCTTCCTAACAATCCCTCGGCATTAATCTTGATAAAAATTAACGGCGCGCTATGCGTGTGCATTGCGTGTGTACGTCATCGCGCGAGTATCAGTGGGGCGGGTCAGTAGGTCATTCTACTCGGTGCTAAAAGACACTCCGCGTCGACGATACGCACGCATGCACGTCTTGGATTAATTCACGTGTTCGCACGGTGCGTTTAAATCGATGCTTCAATAATCTTTTCGTTTAATCTGTCGTCAAAAATCTGTACGTAAAAAGCGAAAAAATATAGGCAAGATGGGATAAAAATTCATGATTTTTCATCGAATTTTCAAGCACGATCATTGACACTTAACGTAATAAATCCAAGTTGCAATAAAAGTCGCTACAAATATATATGAATGCTGCTATTTTTTTTTTTAAATAAAAAGTCAAAGAAAATTTGTTGAAATATATTCTAAAGATCAATAATTTATCATTTTATTTTCTCTTTGTTATCCTCTCTGATTTATTTGTTATTCCATAAATTTCAATTTAGTAAGAGATTTATCTTTATTAATTAATTAAATTAATTTCGAAGTGCGTGACTCTCTTTCTCTCCCTCTGGACCTTTGCGAGCTTCTTCGGGAGACATAAAGTTTCAGATTTATATCCTTTTTATTTCACAGATGTTAAGATCTCAACGTTTCAACTTGAAAACTTTCTCAAGGATACGGGGAGCGAAACGTAATCAAATTAGGGAGAAGAATGTTGCGGGGTCGTCAGAAAATGGCGCGACGTCGTCCACAA
Organism: Nylanderia fulva; assembly: GCF_048542155.1. Lineage (NCBI taxonomy): Eukaryota > Metazoa > Arthropoda > Insecta > Hymenoptera > Formicidae > Nylanderia > Nylanderia fulva. The sequence goes on from NW_028190488.1 coordinate 536,118, forward strand.
ATGCGATCACAAGTTCTCCCGTGCGAGACACGTTATGCGTTCCTCCGTAAATAACGTAAATTGCAATTTTTAATTCGCGCCAACGTCGGGATAACGCGTGCGCTAGCGGATTCCGTCGTCCTTCGTTGCGCGTCGTTGTTCTACTTTCAAACGACGACGACGACGACGACGACGACGACGATGTCTGTGACACAAAAGTACGGGAAAATAAGCGCGTCGCGCGCTTTTATCGCCCGCGTTCACAATGGCCAACTTTGCATTTAACGTTCTTCCTCACCCTCCTGCCCTCCCTCTCACCTACTGAACAACCTTTGCACTTCTGCGTCGAATGCGACTATGCGGGAACAGCAGCCTCGTCGACGACATTCTCCGTTTTGCATCCTCGCCACATCCGCGTTGACCCGGTGCGAGAAAAATCCGCGAAGCTTCATTCTCTGATCGCGCTTTATTTATTTATTTATTTATTTATTGTGAAACAAACAAGCAACATATTTGACTGGGAAATATGTATATATGGGAAAAATGTTATATTCGAATTTTTTGGACAAATCAGATATAACATGTGAAAGCAGACGGCGTAGACGAACAAAATTGATGATAAAACGAAAAATTGCATAAACGTTACTCTGATAACCAGTTGAAAAATTGAAATAAACCATTGTACGATAATTGATATAACTGCACTCTTGTAAAAAGAGAAAGAGAGAGAGAAAATTTGTACATTCCTCGTTTCATCCATAAAAATACTTGATTAAAATCGTTGATTTTTCGGCGGAAAATGTCGTAATTTTTGTTAAAAGCTTCGATAACTGCAATCGAAAAGTCCGTTACGATATCGCGACAAACGTAAATTTTTGTTGTCGGTAAAAGGGAGGTATATATGTAAAGAGAACGAGGGAGGGGAAATTAAAAGGGAGAAGATACGGCCGTGCATTTTATACGCTCGATTTCATTCGGCATTGTACCGCTTCTCGGCTATATAAAAGCGGCACAGAAACGCGGGAATATATGTCGCATAAGCGTAATGCGTACAAACGAGCGGGAAAATAATCGTACGAGCGACCACACGACATAAACGCACGCACACGCGCTCACCAAAACGTAATAACGCTTTTGGTGGCTTTATGCATTTACATTGCAACTATGTTATGCTTCTCACGTTTTGTTCCGAGAGATTCCACCGTTTCGTGTTTCCGCATTGTTCTTAGAAGTTGCGAGATTATATATAATTACGGAGAGAAAAAGAAGATGGAAAGAGAGTTAATAATATAAAATATAAATATGTAAGTCTACTCTTCCACTCTTAATTAATTTTACATAAAAAAACTTTTAAGCGCGTTACGTAAATATCTAGTTATTGTTATTTATTCCATCAGCTTTCTGGAAAACTGTAGATTTTCCATCGTTTCACGTAATAAATGATAATGAAATTGATACCATCTCATGAAATTTCAAACTTCTCTCGATTCACGAAATACATCCGATAATACATTATCAGACGTTGCTTTGTTATATTCGCAGTACGTCATCTCGAAAGCGGGATGATCATTTGCATAATAGAAAGAAACGGAGCAGCTCTGGTAACAATCGCCGCATTTTATCTCTCGTCCCGACTCGCTCTCGCATTCACGTCCATCTCAATCGAGAAACTGACAGAGAGAATACGCGTTTCTTCAATTTCACCCGTACACATGTCTCGCTTCATTTTCAAACAATGACACGCAAAGCTCGACGTATAATAATAATAATAAAAAAAAACCTTAGCAGAAAAACAACGCGCTTTTATCGTCCGCATCTCGTGTCGCTGAGTTTTTCTTTCTGCGCGTTCAATTTTGTACGCCATCTCTATATTATTCGGTGCTCTCTCGTAAAAGCGAGCCCTCGTAGTAGCTTCCCAAAGTAACGTCGAATGCCTTCGTTCTTTTCGTCGGGAATTTTAAGACGCGCGACAATGCGTGCTCTCACGATGATTAAAGGGATCCTGAAGTTCTCTTGATGGAGGAGAGGACTCGCTCGCGAATATCGCTCGATAACGGGCGGAAATAAACGGGGACAACTGTATTTCGGTGAAAATATATGGGCGCAAGATAAATATTCATTTCTATGATTCACGGCGCGTCGAGAGATGCGTGCGTTTTTGGTGGGCAATAGTGTTTTGCGGGCGCGCGACGATAAATCCGGGAGGAGAACTTGCCGTGAGTCCATTACTGCCGCCACGAGGCTCTTAACCTTAATGAATCTTTGCTCGGTTGTCAACCGAGCAGCGCATTTCTCTCGAAAATAGCTTGCCACGCTACGTTTAGAACGCGGTTAAAACCTCGAGGACGTTTTTTTCAATGCGACGTTCAGATTCGCGCGAGAGAGCCTCGGAAATTTTGCAAAAATTGCCGAGGGGCAGCTATGAGGTTTCACCTGAATTTCAAATATACTGTAAAGTGTATTTGTTCGCACTTTACATAGTTATTCCAAAGATATTTCGAGTGCTTTGACACTCTGTGATATCTAGATATTTTTCAACATTCCTGAATATTATTGTCGCCTTTTGTTGATGTGAAAGTTTCGAGTTTTAAGCGAAAAAAATATCGATTTCTAAATTAAATTTGTAATGATAAATTGAAAAGGCTCTGACATAGAAATGCGAAATCAGATATGAAAAGGATTAATAAGAATCAAACGCAGATATTAGACGCAACAAACTTGTTTTCAAATTCTTGTCTAATTATTTTAAATATTTCAGTCCTTTCTTACATCTTTAGCGGATCGACTTAACAGAAAGGACCGAAGGTTGAAAATAATTAAAGAAAAATTTAAAAACAAGTTTGTTTTTATGTTGCCTTTAATATCTGCGCTTGGCTTCAATCCTTTTCATACCTGATTTTTTAATTAAATTTTTCGTTTGAGAAAAAGAAAAATTTAATATAGAAGAAATATTGAAAGGGGAGAAAGAGAGAGAGACAGAGACAACATTCGCGTTTACACAGCGTATACTATAATTGAAATGAAATTTGCAAATGGTAGGAATTTGAGTCGCTCTCTGTGCGGGGCTATTCCAATGAAATCCACCTAGCGCATAATATTCCGCGAGAAATTACTTAGGCGTCATCCTGTCCTCCGGTTTGAAATATGCCCGCGCAAAACTGCGGAGGTCGCGCGCGAATGCGACCGTCGCATTTTGCATGCAGCCCCGTATAATAAACGCCGCGAAGAGAGAAAGAGAAAGACGAAGAGCGTTGCGCACGAGCGCGAGAAGAGGAGCTCCTAGCCATCCCATGTATATTCGCGAAGCATGACACGTGTATTTATGCGATATGACTCGAGAGAGAGAGAGAGAAAGAGAAGGAATACCGGCGTCTGCCGGCTGTCGCGGGATATTCCGACAGCCAGTCCAGCATCTCGTATTTTCATCCTGACGACGCGACGTGACGTTCGTTCATTTGTATGTCGTAATGAGCCAACGCGCGAAAACGACGCGCGACGAGCGTTAATGTGTTGCGGCTAACGAAGAGGTGTCACACTGATCGTTGCATTTTTTCTCCCGTCTTCATAATTATTTCTTATTACTGAAACTGAAACTCATACACTACTTTGCAGCCGCGCAAAGTCAAGCAAGATTGAAACGTATTTCTAGAATCTCTCGTTTACATCATTCTGCTATTCGTGTGGAAACTTATGAATTTATGTATATAGAAATACGCGAATTCCTAAGTGCGTTATTAATTTCGTTTCATAGATCGACTCTCGCGATGAAGTTTTGACACATTGTGCGTTTATTGAAACCCAACATATTCCTTGCCGTTTCAAGGATCGTCGAGCAATGAACGTGTTTCGCCTCGATCACGACGCGTGGTGAGATTTCTCCCCGACACTCGAGATGTCAGTGGCACTTCCGTCAGATTCCGTGGAACGCGAATGCAGCCAGCACTTGCGGTCTTCAAATGCCCGACGTCCAGCGGCGCTTACCGTTTAGAGATAGAAACCGCGTCGATCGCCTTGATAACACCGAAGAGAAAACGCCGACTTGCCATTATCGGGACGTTTTCTCGTGAGATATTGGGCGATAAGTGGCGGCGATCCGTCGCTCACCTCATCGTTCTCGGTTGTCCATCCCGTGAAACTTTATACGCGAGGAACGTCCGTGACAGCGATGTCTTGGTGGCCAATTACAGGACGACGTTAAGCCTCGACCGAGAATTAAATGTAAACCTCGTCATTATTCTTTCCCGACTCTCAATCCACTCTCTTATGCGCGCGCGTATTTACGTTACCGCCTCCGCGGGAGACGATCGCGGGTTTTTGGAGACGACACTGTTGGAAGAGTCAGTTTTGGAAAAATCGATTCGCTGGAAAGCTCGCGGGAGACCTTGCCGAGAATTATCCTCGTCGTTCTCCCGCTCTTTACCGCGTTATATTCTCATAAATCGCGACGGGAGGCAGCCAATCGGTGCCGTTCGCTTCACGAGTCGGCCGTTAAAGATAGCAGTCATGCTCGACGATAACCGATCGTTATATCCTTTACCGACTCGATCGAGCGATACATACCTCGCTTTAATACGCGATGCCCATGTCAACACTCGAATACGCGGGATGACGCCCCCGTATGACGTTTCCCTTCGACTTCTCGAAGAGAGGTCGCTTCTTCTCGCGCGGCACTTCGTTAAGAGACTCTCTCTTTCGCGGGAAGATGACGGGCCGTCATCGTTTCTCGCGGTTCGTAGGTTCGTTAACGTTGCTGGGAACCCCAGATACGACACAACGTGAATTGCAACTTTGTAACAGGATTCTTCTCGTGATGTACGGAGGGTGGACTACTTAACGTTATCTTCCTGGATGGCCACGCGTTCCTTCCGCATCGCGTAAATAAACGTGAGATTGTCTCACAACATATGGGCGAAAGATTTTTGCTGTATCGGGTGGATACATTTATTTAAATATTTAATTCTTTTTCTCCGCGCAGAAGATATACGCTCAAACAAATTCTTAACTTGACTAAATCTTTCAATTAAATATTATTTTTGTTAATTGAACATATAAAAGTATTAAATATAACATATTAAATCTAACAAAATCATTAAGATAATAATTAACAAAATAATCATTTAATTGAAAAGTTTAGTCAAGTTAACATTTTTTTTCAGTGTAGTAATACATTTTTTCAGAATCTTTTTTTCTTGATATAGTGTATAATAATGATCATGAGAAGAGATATTTAAAATATTTTTCAATATATTTTGACGCGACAACATATCACTGATCTAATCTTTGATTATTTAATGCCGAACGTTTTCAAGAAATAAATAATTTCCGATAGAAACATATTTTAGACTAGATTTAAAGCTATCGCGTTTTTTAAATTTTATTGCGGGTACTTTTGTAATATTTCCAGGTGGGATGAGAGATCTATATCCGAGATCTCATATGTCAAATAATTCGTCACGTATATACGGCGTCGTGTAGCCTGACGATGATGTTAAACGAAAGTGCGGACGTTGACATATGCGTATATTCTAGAAACACGTAAATTTATACGACACTGCTATTCGCGCGTGCGAATTTATCGATTCGATTGAACAGGCCACGTCTCTCTCTTTCTCTCTCTCTCTCTCTCTCTCTCTCTCTTTCTCTCTCGTATGTGTACCTAACATCCTATAAATTTATGCAACCTAGAGGATCGTGGCGTTAGCGATACCGGTAGGATAAATTAATCGAGCGAGAGCGCGAGAGAGGGCTATAATAAAATTACGAGTAATTAATCACGACGACGGGGCTCATTACTCAAGATATCAAGTTCTCGTTTATGCGCACCGGTCCAAGTATAATTGGCCACTCTCTCTCTATCGCGTTCGTAAAACGAAGATCGCAGTCGTTGACCCACGATGAACCACGCCGGCTTTTTAATCGGTCACGACGACCCTCCGAAATTTCTGTTCGCAGGCGCTCAGAATGACAGTCGCCCGCGGATATTCTCACCCAGGATGGACTACGACGAGTGGACGCCCCTGGGACGCGGCGATCCCCTGAAGAACAATCCAACTTTCGATTATGTGCCGCCGGTTCTCGACAGGGTGCAATACTGGCTGGATTCGCATCAGCAACACACAACCGAGCCGTCATCCAAGCGCGACATCCTCGTACTAGGCGTAACCGCGAAGAAGACCAGCCCGAAGATACCCGAACAGTTTCTCAAGTTTGTGGACGGACCCAAGTTTACGCGAGTCGGCGGTCAAGACCCGACCATATATAGGAATGACTTCACCGGCAGTTCCGGCGCCGAACCACCCAAGATTCTGCGCACCACTAGCTTCCGGAACGGTCTGCTGGTCGACTATAGAAATCAGAATAGATTGCAATCGCCGGCCAATTACTATCCGAACCCGTATTACAGCCAGAAGATTAAGCCGTATACTATGATGATGCCGCCACCGATTCAGAAGATCGAGACGTCTACCGGTTTCAACGTCGGCGCGTCCAGAGATAAGATAATCGGCTACGCGGACGCACCGCAGTCGTTTAACACGCAGACGGAGGAGGGTCCCGTTCACCAGGACGCGCAGTATTACGGACACTACTCTCCCGCGCCCTCGCCACGCCCGTATTCCACGTCCAAGGCACCACCTAGCAAGGTAGAGACCATCAAGAGCGTTTACATCCCGCCCGCGTCGCAGAGCACGAAATCTAGATACGAGGCGACCACCGCGCCATCCGTATCCTTCGAAAAATCGAATCTAATCTATCAGTCAACGCAGACTCTCTCGGGCGGATGGCTCGGCAACAATGAGCCCACATCGTCCTCCACTCCCGGCCTTCCCTCGGAAGTGAATCAGCTCCTGTGGCAGACCACAGATTATTCGAAAGATCACTACGAAGATCATCACGCCGCGGCCTCGTCCAATCACGAGGTGGTCGTCGGTCAAAACGCGAATATCATTGTAGATGGCAGTAACAATGAAAACGAGGAAGTGGTCGTGGGTCAAAAGGAAGTCAGCACCGAAGCGACGTCCTCGTCGACCTCCTCGTCGACGTCAGAAAGCGACGCGCAAACTTTTACCGTCTCCACCACTGTAGATTCTACCGAACGGGAAGAAGAAACTGCAACCGACATGCAATCCTCGTCAAAGATGCACATTGTCGTCGCCAATTCGCCGTCCACCATTGTAGATCTGGAGACGCATAAAGCGAAGAAAGACCCGGTCGCCGTAGTGGTGCCGACGAACTACATCGAGAAGAATTCGTCTTCGGAATCAGCGACGACTCTTCACGCTTGGGAGAATCCCGCCACGTCCGAGATGACGAAGACGACTTATCAAGCGTCAAAGTCTCAAGTGAAGCCAATGAAAACCACGGTAACGATCTCAACGGAGGATCAAACATCCGCTTCCTTCCGTGCCGAACAGAATAATATCTCCCTCGCAGCTTACTCCGCATCAATTCCCGCATTCGTTTTCCCATTTACCTGTAAGCCTAAATAATTACAATTTTCCCGACTCTCCGACTTTTCCATCGGCAAAACATCCTCAGATGAATTATCCCATGCTACACTTAATGGGCATGTATCCCACCTTACGGCCCCACTTGTCACCACCCATGGCGCGTTTACAAGCTATCAAAGAGATAATGGCGAACATGGAACAGGATCACCAACAACCCCCGCAATCGTTTCCCGTGACGATCACCAGTCCACCGTCGATCATCAATGCGCAGACCACCGGATCTGATGAACGATCATCGGTCATGACGATCGACCATCGACCATCTCGATTATCCGCGACGGTCGTCAACTCGATGACTACCTCGCCGCCGTTCACGCCAACAATTTCGTCGACCGCGGAATACACGCCCACCATGAATCATCGTCAGGAGAGCACAGAGGCCCAACCAATCCCCTCTGGTAAAGATTCTGAACGCCGAAGAGATCACGAGGATGTCGACGACGTTCGCGCCATCGTCGACCATCCCACCGCGAACCACGATGGCACCGAGTCTGACCACCGATCCGATCTTCTCGCACTACAAACAACCGGTCAAACCAATCCGCGGCCCGATGTATCTCATCATTCAGGGCCATTCGAAGGTAAAGACCTACAAGCCGACGATAAACAAGCACGGCGTGCCCGTCGAGAACAACGAGATCGTGGAGAGCGCGACCGAGCGACAGCTGTCCTAAACTGGAACAGCTGATTCGCGAGAACACGAAGAACGGCGCCGTCGATCTGGCTGCCGAAAAGAAGAAGCTGGAGGAGGAGAGAGCGCGTGCCCAGGAGAAGCGTGTTTCCTCGCATCAGGAAGACAGTCTCATGAGCCTAGTCGAGAGCGGCTTGAGCGGCTTCACCGTGTCACCCTCGATGGAGGACGAGCGTCGCGCGTCTAATTCGGTTGCGAGCATCGAGATTAATTAAGGATCCGACGTTTGCGCGCAGTTCTCCCATGAGGGGATATCAAGCTTCGCAAACGGATGCTGAGGTAGCTGAGGACGGCACGTCCTCCCGCGGCGGAAAGGCAACCGCCGTTCTTTCAGTATAGGGGCGACAATTTTTGAAAGGGACGAAAAGAGTCTCTCTCGATTTATATTCGATTGTTGCTTACGCGCGAGCCGTTGGATGAAAATCGATGGAAATTGATTGCGCGCGAGATATAAGCATCGAAGTTTCATGTGGCTGACCTCCTAGCACCGTCTCCTATTTCTAACGCGGGAGCTATCCGGGAGATATGTGTAACTTTAACACGCCGGCAAACGAGGTTTTACATTGTTGTATTTATCTTGTTTATTGTTCCGTGATATTAAATATCTCTTCTATACTTTTTAATTTTTTTCTACTTCTTCAAGTACCGCTTCTGCAGGCAATCCGAGCGGATTTACATATTTATAGATTTACAGACAACAATATCGAATTCGATACGCAAGTGTAAACGATAAATGGATATGAATGTTTACCAGATTAATAATATATTGTATTTAAATTATTGAAATATAATTCGCACATAAATTCTTTGGTCCGTTATAATTATTATGATTGTTATATTAATGAATATTTTTCAGATAATTTATTATTTATTTTGCTTAATATACGTAGGATAGGTATGCCATTAATTTATTTTATTTCGTTCATTAAACATGCATAAAATTTTACGACACACAAGGTGTGTCGCAATTGTAATTCGATCAACGTCGAGACTGTAATATTGTGCAGCAATCGACGTGAGAGATCCGAAGCAATTAATGACATTTTATTTATTTATTTTTTCGAATCTCTGTGTCAATGGTTCATCACTGCGCGTCTTATAAAGAAATAAAAACGTTCCCAAATTCGCGCATTAGGTATCGAAATTTCTCGAGTAATCTGGAATTTTGTCGCGCGAAAACAATCATTTCCAAATTTTTCACAAAATTGCGCTGCTTGGAATTTGTTGCCATCCCGCAATTTTTTTATATATGGAAAAAGATTTTTGTGTACATCTTTACACGGATCATCGCGCGTCAATGTGTTCGTTTACTCGAGATCGATGATTATCATCTCGCGGTGATGACAAACTCTCGCTGTCACCGAATAACAGAGGCTCAACCATAGGCAGTTCTCTCCGTGTTTCTGCCACATGCTTTCATCCACGATGAGAATAGCACGCCAATTTCATATGTGCCAGTATACATAACGTTACGTATGTATATATATAAAAGCATAATTATATATATACAGGGTATCTAATATATAGGTAAACAATTATATAAATAGGTAATACCGGTATTCCTTATTAATAAGCATCCTTTTTCTTTGACAAAATTTCCGGAAATGTATCGAGATATCTCATTTACATTTTTCAATGTAATACAGTGTATTTGCTTTCTGCACGAAAACTTTCTGTATTTAATTTTTCATGTGCAAATTTTTTTGTATAACTCTGTTATAATTAAATTTAATAATTACATTAAATATAAACGTTATCATCTATTTTGTTCACATCAGAGAAAAGTACACTTTACAGCTATAAAAAAATCTGCTTTACGTCAAATAAAATTAGTTCAAATTTTTGTATTATAAAATAATACTTTTTTTATTATCGTAAAATTAAATTTTAATAGATTAAAATTCATTTACATGGAAAATCAAGAAACAATCAATTCACGCATTTATTGACATATTTAAAAAATGACACATATACGCTTGTATCTTGAAAATTGCAAAAATGCAATTTCGGAAATTTGCCAAAAAAAATGCTAATCTTTTGATAAGGAATACGATACTGTCTGTATCTTATCTATATGGGACACCCTGTATACGTGTTACACGCGTCAGTGCGGAATAAGCGATCGCTCGACGATTCCGATTGCGCATTCGACCTGTTTTTATCCCCGACGATAGTTACCGGGATCGCGAATATGTGCAATGAGCGAGTGCGAATTGAAAATTGCGTTTCACTCGCAGTTTTACAGCGCGCGTTTTCTTTCGCAATTTAAATATTAAACGAACCCGTTTACGATTATCGCGGAGCGATATTACCATGGCGGATTACTACTTGTATACTTACTGTCATTAAAAAGCCGTGTCTTGGACCGGTCCGGGCAATCGTTTAATTGCGACGCAGACGCGAAGCTTATGATCGTGTTATATGCATATAACAATATTATTTATCGTGCGACGTAGTTGAATGAAAGAAATACAGGATATCGCAGAAGTAGCAGATTTCCTTGATTATAATTTAAATGGCAAAGATTGGAGATTCTTATTTAGATATTGCATCGTTAAAACAGAGGAAAGGAGAATTCGCTTCTAAAAGTTTGATAGTATTGAGATACATTTTACTAAAAAAAGAAAAAATTAATTCTGTAAAATCTTTATCTGTTCTCTCTATCTATTCAATATTTCAGTGGAACATTTTACCTATCTCACCTGTCTAAGAGAAAGCTTGCAGCTTCTGAGATATCTTGTATACACATACGATAGTTGTCGATGTAATTTATAGAGATTTCGATGTTAAAGATAGGTTTCTCTTTTTTTAGATATTTATTGCATTAGATGCAGAAATCGAAGGCGAAAAGTCTCGATAAACCAATGCCAACATACTATTCAATCTCCATTTTAAGTCAGTACTCGCATCAAGACTTTTCGTCCTCAATTCTTTATTTATTCCCTACGACCTATTAATTTATTGCAAACGTCGTCGCCCTAGAACTTACGTATTTATCGCCGGCAGCAAAATATCTCGATTCTCATCGTTTCATCGTCGTTCTCTCCTACACGATCCAAATCTTCGATTCACGAATCCCCAGGCGAATCCCGCCCTCGAACAACGTTGCGAAGTATAAAAGAACATCGAACTTCTCGTGCTATATTGAGAATGACGACGGTTTCTCTCTCGAGTTTATTTATTTTTCATTTTTTTTTATTTTATATGTAAAAGAACCTCCTCGAGGACCGGTGGAACGTTCTGTAAAGCATCCCTAGGCGTCACACAACGTAAAACTTGACATTAACACTAGTCTTACACTCTATCAGTTACCAAACATATCGCGTACGTACTAACAGCTCACACACTGTATCACCATGCCCTTATTCATAGCGATCGTAATTAGGCGTAGTCGAAGTTACGCGCACCCACACGCAAAAAAATAATATATATATATATACACATACATATATATATGTACTCACGTATACACACGATATAGAAGTATGTATACTTCATATATATATATATACATCTATTATGCGCATACGTATTTATATATAAATAAATTATATGTACTCGGCGATGTTGCGTGAGCGCGCCATCGCTATTACCTTAATTACGCATTCGGCGTTACGTTTTGCACGCACACGCTGCGACGTGCGTTAAGTTTATGTACGACATAAATTGTACCTGACGGTCACACACACACGCGCATTCTGTTGATTCTTCTGTTTTATTAATAAAGCATCTTATTATCGAGTTTCCCTGATTGAAAACTCCCTTTGAACTGCCTATCCTTGATATTCTATTAAATATAGAGGAGAATGATTTTTGAAAGAAGGAACAAAAACAATTTTTAATTATATTCCATATCAATGTGACAAAATTATTTTTTATTGCGAAATTATTTTTTTTATCCTAACATGCGCATACATATTTATGTACACATTGTATCTGTCAATTATAAATTATATTGAGATTTTACCACTTCATCATTCTAATGCATCGAATCATAAATCGACGCATCCAGGATCGATCTTTGACAGATAAAATTATATCGATGACTAAAGGTAATTTTATGATAGCACGAAGAATTTCGAATGCATCTTGACTTGATATGATTCATTAAAGGAACTATTAAAATTGAAACGAATCAATGTAAATTTCTTATGCATTTTTATGCGGTCTCGGATTGCATAGGAACTACATGCTGCATCGGAAATTCATCACTCTGATTTAATTCATCCGATATATGAGCACATTGTACGGTAAACATGTGTAATAATCATTAATTTGTTAATTATAAAATGACGTTAATAAAAGAACAAGAGACAATAATAGGGTCTCGATTTGGTAAATACAATAATAATTTTGACTCGCAAAAAATATTATCGAGAGAGCGCGATATATTGAAATTTAGATGTAAATGTAATCGCGCGTTGATTGCGTGCCATCGGCAATTAAACGGAATGTTTTCTTTTTTTACGTGACAAAACATGCGATATACAACTCGTATAAACTCGCTTCGCGCGTTTATTTCGATTATCCTTAATTGAAGCGGTCAAACTGGTACACGAGAATGACAAATTTCCTGTGCGCGGACTGATTGCGTTTGCAGTTTCGCTCGGAGTGTTTGCGGTTCCGTAAATTCTGCAATTATTAGCTCCCATCGGGTCTGATTTATGACTCGATCGCGCCGCTTGATGGAAATATGATATTAAAATAACTCCCTTCAGCGAAATATTTTCCTGGAATATGCCATAAATTGATTGCAACAAATAAATTTCGCAATTTATTGTCGAATTTGATGCAACTTGATTACAAACCTTGATATACTAAATACTTTCTCATATAAAAATACTCTCTTTTTTCCTCTTTTCTTTTTACTGCAAAATAAATTATGTTTTTTTTATATATTAATATTATATTACACTAACAATAATATGTTATATTATGTGTATGCATATGAATATGATAAAAATATAATTGCATAAAATATATTAAATAATATAAATTTTATATTATATATTATATTAATATATTTCTTTCCTATTTATCGTATTTATATTTTTATTAATATATTATAATATAACTATTATATTAAGGATTTGAAATAATGTTTGATTGTTTGCCGCTATTTAATTATAGAGTACAGAGCAGAGAAGTTGCGGAGAAAATTTAGAAATGTTGAAATCGATAGCGGATCCAAGTATAAGTGAATGAAACTCCGTATATGATTACCAGGAGGTGCATTAAAAACACGAATTTAAGGTTAATTTATAGCGTAATTTAGTTTCAATATCGGTGAAATAAATCTCTCACGAAGGACAGGGGCCTGGCCCCGGAGGCCCCGCAATGCATCCACATTGGAAAAAATAATTTGCGAGAGACAAAGGGGGTAAATAAGGGTCGATAAATAATTAGCTCAGCTTTCGCAATATTATAAGCTACAGTTACTTTTTGCTACAATTAATTGTAATTATCATATAATTAAGAAATTATTTATTAATTATTTATTTTAGAGAAATATATATACATATAGGTATGTATATATCTAGTTAGTATAAGTTGAGTTAAATTTTATATACTACAACTTAAAAGAGAAATGTGAAATCTATACGACCAATTCCAGCGAATTATTGCAAAGTCCCGTATATCTGAATAGGCGTGTTTCTCATGCATGAGTCTTTCTGAATAAGAATCGACGTCTTGTTAGCACAGGAAAAAACGAAATATAATCGCGCAGTAAACTATCTGAAATACGAATCACGATATAGGCGAAATACGAACCATGACATCGATGTTTTCATGTAATTACAATTTTCCCTCGTGTCTTTAATATTATAATATCCGTTCTTCGGATCTGATGTTTAGAAAATTATGTCAGTTGATTCTTTTTACATGACCTATCGCCATAAACTATATCCGTATTAAGCTTCTCTGTAAGCAAACCGTAATACTTCCTAACTGTACTGCCTCTGTAATATCTCTACTTAAGCTACAATATCTGTGTCCTGCGAAAGAGAAAAAGAAAGAGAGAGGAAAGGTCAATAGTTATCGATCGATGTAACGATCGATACTTATCTTTCAAAGTAACGACCCTTCTTCCGGTGATGTATTCTACGTGCTATTAATAATGAATAAAATATTGAATGGTACCGCAACGCGGCTGTTAAAGAATTCAGCGGTACTAAATAAACGTCGAAATTAATCATAGAAGTGAACGATTTGGATTTCGGATTTGTATGCGCGGAATTGTCGGGAAACGTCTTCGTTTCTAAAGTAACACCGGGGATTCAGGCAGCTGCAAGCCTGCGCGCTCCGAGATTAATCGATGAAGCTTCGAAAGAGGGTGTTTCCTGTCAGACTGAAAAATTGCGTGATTAACGAGAAAAATGTTCTTGCAACAAAGTTCCCCGCCGAAAAGGGACTGCAGCACCGGTGTCTCACCTTCTTTGCCGATCTCTCCTCTCTTCCGCCTTTGGCGCATCAATATTTCTAAGTTATTCGCGGACAAATGACGGGCGTTAATGTATAATAGCGATTTTCAAAAAGGAATACCGCTTATTCCAATTATTCTTAATTGTATATCTCGCCGGTTTGCTAAATGTATAACCATAAATCTTCAAATTTCGTTAAATAAAGCAAAAAATATGTATTAAATTATTTATTTTCATATACGTATATAAACATGTAATATCACGTACTTTGATACAAATTGAAGAAAAAAAATTTTTGGTCTCTCTTCAGACTTTTTCATGTTATGGTTATCCATCAAAATGTTAAATCTGTTCAACGCGTACCGTTTCTGTCGGAAAGTGACGTCTCATGATATCCGGCTAAAAGTGCCGACGAAACAAAGTTGCCAACAAAATGACCGAGTAAATGATAATCCTTAAGAGTCGCCAGCAATAAATAATGAAAATCTCTCCTCCAATTTTAAAGTCGACCAGACTGGCAATAATTTATTTTAAATAATTAGTTTAATTTACCACGTTTCGGCTGTCATTGCAGCCCTTTTCAAGTAATCAGATTAATACAATAAATCATATTTACAGCAAACCCCCGACAAAATTAACCATTGTTTTGATGAACAATGTATAACTAATTGAGTTATATATTGTTCATCAAAACAATGGTTAATTTTGTCGGGGGTTTGCTGTAAATATGATTTATTGTATTAATCTGATTACTTGAAAAGGGCTGCAATGACAGCCGAAACGTGGTACATTAAACTAATTATTTAAAATAAATTATTGCCAGTCTGGTCGACTTTAAAATTGGAGGAGAGATTTTCAAAATGACCAAGAATGAGAGAAAGAGCGAGAGAGAGGGAGGAGAGATGGGAGAAAAATCCGTGGAGGACAGCACCGCTATTTCGTTTCTCTCCTGCTTTACTCTGTCTTTTACCCTCCTCTTTCTCTTCTCGCAATCTCTTACAGGCTTTTTCCGACGTGCTCACGCCTTGGGATCTGGTTTCCTTGCGTAAAAGCCCGCCATTACGGAGAACCGCCACGGAGAAGAACGCGAATTAAAGATTCCTTCGAGATCATCGGACGACGGAACCTTTTTACCCTCCTCACGTATTTTGATTCGAAATGCGACTATGAGCGTGGGTAGATAATGATCAAGCTTAATCCGCGTTTATCGTCCAATCTTATAAGATGATGCTTTTTAAGGGCAGATTTTCTTAGCGCATACTGTATAAAGGATAAATTTACAACTCAGGAAAAAAGAGGAAAATTTCACCGAAAATATACGTTATTATAACATAATAAATTCCCTGTGTGCACGGAAAAGATACAATAATATAATCTCTCAACGTCGAGAAACCGCACGTTCGAGACTTTTGTGTTATGTACGGTTTAGGAATGCACATATAAATGACATCGATAATTCCGGCGGAAATGTGAAAGCGAGTAAAATACTCGCGGCAACGATTGGAATGGAAAGTGTACTATTATTGCGGTACGATTAGCCGGTAAAAGCTCATTTTTCGACGAGCGAATTATGTTGGGGAATTTTTTCCGGGTCAAGAGTGCGAACAATGTTGCAGAGGAATCCCTTCGCGCCATTCTTCGTCGTCGTGTCGTCGTCGATCTTCGTGTCTAAGGTAAGGCCGGCCAGACCATTAAAAGCTCCACGGACCGTTAAAATCGCCGATCCTGTTTGTTTTTTTTTCATTATTTTTTTTTTTCGTGCAACCGACCCCGCTTCGGACAATGTGCTCCGACAATATTGTCGCCCACGCGTGCGATTTTTCACACGCTCGGCGAAGAGATCCTTCCGGCGATGAAAAATGATGGGATCCTCGCGGGACAAGGTTTTTGCACGACGCGGCGTTTATACAGGATATTTCGAATATGTTTGAATAACAGCATCGAGATTGTAATACGAGCTCGTTTTATTTCTTCGATGCGAAAAATCGATTCTGGACGGATTGAAAGAAGTAACTTTTTTGCAGCATCACGATATTTTGAAGCTCAAATTTTTTATATTTTTTTTCTTTACAAAACGAGGAAAAAATTTAAATTTTATAATATTAAAAGTTAAAATATGAAAATATTAATTATACGAGATGTGGCTTATAGCCTTGTAATAATTAATAAGCGAATCTGATATCTTTTACTTCGAGTCTCTTATGTATGGGAAGAAAAATGTTCCAGTATTTTAAACACCCTATACTCTTGTAATAATTTGCCAATGTAATCTCGTATCGGTTCCTCTCTCTCCCTTTTTCCCTTCTCATCGTTGATTATTTGCAAGCGGGTTATTCGCGTTTCGTGGTTGCTCGGGTACCTTAATCGGCGTGCCCTGAGTCGATATTAACAGATTGATTGCCATGGCTATCAGACCCGGCCAAGTTGTTTCGCCCTTTTTGCAGGTCGACGGCCTTCGCGTGATGTGGGCCGCGTCACCCGTATAAAAGCAACATTGTGTATGCCGCCTGTGTTGGCCGGTGGACGTACACCGGGCAAGTTGATGCGAAAATTTACGGGATACGTCTGAGAATGTAGCACTCGCGTCTGTTTAAGATCTGGGATTCGACAGAAAAAAATAGAATTCTCATTGCTTTCATTAACCTATTACTTTATCATTAATCTGTTTTTTTTTTGCAAAAACAAATGTCAAAATAAATGATTCCATTATAATTCACGAATATACGATTTTAGAAAATATTATTATTTTGATTATTTATCACGTATATTTTCAATAAATTGCAATTTACTTAATTTTGTCGAATATCGAAATTGATTCGTCCCGTTTTTCGCATGTCGACGCGTTAATTCCAGATTGATTAATATTTAGTATAATATAATGTTCGTTCTGCTGTTATAATATATCATTGCTTACGAGTGCGAAATTTGCTGCTCAGAAAAATGTGACGATAGGTCGCCGACGTATAGAACTTAAGAAGGATGTTTAAAGGAGGATGTTGAACGTGAGAAAAAATCACGGTTTTGGTGCGTCGACAGGTAGATAAGGGACCAGTGGATGGAAAGGTCACACTTGCCGACCTTAATGAAAGTTAAACCTGACGATGGTGTGTTGACCATTACCATACCGTTATCGGCCTCCGCGTGGGCTTTGAAGCCAAAAGAGTCAATGATGAACATGAGAGAGAGTGAATGAAAGAAAGAGAGAGAGAGAGAGGGGCGAGAGATTTTTTCATTACTTTATGTCAATAAAATTGTACCTTCTTATTTTTATTCCCACCTTTCCCTTTAATGAAGGAATCATGTTGTTTTACTTTAATAGACTTGTCTTAGTTTAATAATTATTACAGACGTAAAGAATTTTAATTTTTATAACAACTCTGTTGAATCACACGAGAGAGATTCAATTTTACGACTATAAATATAAATCCAAGTATTCGTATAATTATAACAAATCATAAAGATCCCATATTTATCGCACGCTACTCGTATAAAAGCGCTAAGCCCCTTAATATATATATTTGCAGCATCGATATAAATTTGATAGAAATATTCCGTAAAATAAATTTTCAAGCCGTTGCGAGTATCTCCCTCACGAGAGATTCGTGAGAATCGATCGAGAGTCGATTAAATCTAGAGAGAGCGTTATATTTATTTCTAGGCGATCCAACGTAAAAAGTCGTCCGTCCATTTGCGGCCGAGCAAATGCATCCTGTTGCACTTCCGTGTCTATCCTAAGCGCATCCCTTCCCATCTTTTCCCGACCACTCTTCTAAAGCAAAAGCTGCCCTTTATTCTCTCGTGATATCATTAATTAAATTCATCGAATGATTCTTTTGATCGAGCGATTTTGGGAGACCCGCAGTTTGAATTCGGTTCTTCCCACGGCGGCTAAAATAGCGAAATTGATCGCGGCATCATACGTACATGTAGCTCCGATGTGGAACGTGATGGTCGTCTACGGGCGAAACGCGCAAGACCTCATTGCACTACTCGGGAAACTAGAAACCGCCGGCAAAAACTAACCCAATATCGGTGCCCTCGTGTCCCCATCCCACCGCGTGTCGGATACCGGGAACCCACACCTCCGCATACATCACATAGCGCATCCTTCTCATCCGGCAACTTCTTCCGGTTCGATTCCTCGTACCCTGTCTACCTCTCCGCGTCTTTCGAATTTCCGATACGTCAGCGGTGCAGCTGATCTTTTTGAATAGCGAGGAGTCGCTTTTAGATATATAGAAAATTGTTAAAATATCAAATATATTTTTTCTTCTCGTAACACAACGCGGATTCAATTTTGGGGATGTTTACCCGAATCGCTACAAATTCGAAGAAAATTCGCCTCTTTCGTTAAAAAAATATCCCTTTTGCAAATTCGCGGTGGAAAAGCGAAAAACGTCACGCGCGTATGCAAATGTCATATTTCTGCCGCGGATTCCGTGAGTTTATAGGCAGTTGCACTCAAGGAGATTGGGATGATTCCGATCGAAATCGCTTTGCGATATATATTCGCAGGGGAATGTCTCGCGAATTTACGCCACGTACGATCTGATATGTATGCGTGGCCTGAGATTCAGCTGCTAATGCACGAATACATTATTTATCGAGTGGCAGCGTCGACCAGGTGGATTTTCGTAACCAAGATTTTCTTCCACGAGATTGGCTGAATAATTGAGAAACTTTGCGCGAGAGAGAATTTGATCTTAAATTGAAACGGTTAAAACGTTTAAGGGTATAAACGGAATAAGCAATCTTATCCTTTCGCGTCCGCATCTGCGTTTCATTTCAAGTGTACGTGTTTCAACTATCTATCTATCTTCGCTCGCTTCTCTATCCATCAGACACTTTTACTCGCGTGCATGCAAATTATGGATTTAAATACTACTTGTGCGCTATTAAACGCGCGCATTAATACTAATAATTTGAAAACGTTACTTTGTACTAAATTATAATATTATGCAAGCCTAATTCTTTTGTAAAATTAACACGATTAGGAAATCAGAGCGCAACGAAAATAAACGACGGACCTTAATTTTCCTGTTGAATTTTTTAAATTTGCTGTTCTCTTATTTAAAGATTTTGAACAGTGAAAACAAACTAACAGAGAGTTCTTTGCCGTGATATACCTTGTGGACGAATGTTGCACTTTTTCGAGAATATTATAAAATCTGAAAAATCAGGAGAGAAAGAGAGCGAAAGAAAAAGAGCCCATCTGCTGCAAACTGATTAAATCGAGTTTTATACTTATTATTCGCTCACGGTCGTAAAATCTCGTTACAAGCATCTTGCGGAATTAGCTTGGGTGTACAGAAGTTTTTCATCACTAATTAAATTTTTGTAAATGCACAACGACAATAAATTGTTCTTATCATCATGTCGGCAATGAATAACAGAGTAAATATAGATGATATTACGACACAATAAACAAAGTCGTCAAACAGCTGATAGGATCAGAGAGAAATGTTATATGCAATGATGTGCTGCAAGTACGCAACCATACTGTTTTGCACACTTGCAGATGTATTAATTAATCGTTAGAG
This sequence comes from Nylanderia fulva, assembly GCF_048542155.1. Classification (NCBI taxonomy): domain Eukaryota; kingdom Metazoa; phylum Arthropoda; class Insecta; order Hymenoptera; family Formicidae; genus Nylanderia; species Nylanderia fulva. The sequence goes on from NW_028190488.1 coordinate 556,258, forward strand.
GAAGGACCTTTGATGTTATCATCTTGTTAAAATAAAATATGTTTTATAGAATGAATTATAATTCGGCAAGAGATGTATACACACATATAACGTTAAATATAGAAAATTAAAAGTATCGTATTATATATCTTGTAAAGTGACATATAGGATATGAGAAGCATAAAACTGGCAAGCAAATAATTTTTAAATTATTGATAATATAAAAAGATATTACAAGCAATATTATAGTGTATCAAGAAACATAACTTTCGATTATATTTACTTTTCCTTATATATGAAACCATTGAGCTAATTTTACGATCAGTATGCTTTTATTTTTTAAATAAAATATTTTTAGTATGCATAATTCAAGTCTATGTTCAAATTAATGCGATAATTATAAAGAAAAAATTATACTTTAAAATTTCTCTTTAAGCTTCACATAGAGAAAGGAAAATGCACCTGAAAAGTGTATATATATATATATATATATATATATATATACATATAATATTACACTTGTTTTATCATATCGATATATTTAATGACTTGTCACGCTTTACGTGTCTCATTCTGTATATACATATATATAATATTGTAACATCGAAACATATGTTTAGGCGAAAGTTGCTTTAAATGTTAGTTTCGTTCCAATAACGATGAAGGGTAAGATATAATTGCTGAATTTAACGATCCAATTTTAATGTCTTATAGAGAATCATTAGCTATCTACTCTTTTCATTTGATATAATAAATTTATATACATATAATAATTTATCTACACATATATAATAAAATCAATTATCAGAAATGTGTGGAAAATGTGCACGTTAACATGAATTTATGGAGGATCGTTTTGTCGGTCTGCGATCAATTTTTGAATGCATCCAGTATGTTAATGAGTTAGCCTATTTATGCGACTGCTAATACATTACTTTAATTAGCGTACGCTAGAAAAACGTGTTTGTGGTAATAAATTATAAATAAATTGATTTAGCGATATCGAGTGTCGACCATACAGTTACAAATTATATGGCAAATGAAATTTGTATATCACGAATTGAGATATCGAGATAACTGGGCAAATAACTCGCATTCGCAAATAGACAGATGTAACTAAGTTAAAGTGATGCGGTGATCTCACGGGGAATATAATTAGAGCGCACCGATCTCGGGAGAAATTCAAAGTTTGCACTCACTTTAAACTTTGTTCTAATGTATATCGCGCGTGACGCAAGGAAACTTCGGTCAATTAATTTTCACGGCGGAACGCTCGACGCTGTTATTTCTATCACAGATTTTGATGATACAAGCAATTCCCACCCGGTGGTAAAACACAAGAGAAAACAATCGATGTAATCGATTCTATCACCGAGATCGATTTTCTCAGCAAGAATTAACGCAAAGAAATGAAATATTTCTTACCTTTATTAACTTTTCTTGAATGTATAATTTTTTTCCTGAAATGTTTGATAGATCTCGTTAAAACTCGTCACTCTTTAGCAGAAATTTAAAATTTGTTAATACTAACAAGGGACATGTCACAACTGTCCGGAACCGATTTGATTCTCCTTGAAATATGTTGTTAAATACACAAATCTAAAAGACACGTATTTTTTTATACGTGCGCAATTTGAGTTTTAAGGGGTGAAACACCCCTTTAAAGAATAACGGTATTTTTCTTTAGGATCAAATATCTGCTAAACTATAAGAGATATAAAGAAAAAACGTACAACAAATTTTAATGGCTTGAAGAGTACTTTAAAGTTATATGAACAAAAATTTTTTTTTTTTTTTTTTTTTTAAAAAACCCTCACCACCTAATTTTTTTTTTCAAAATTAAAAATTTTGTTTTACCTAATTTAAAGCTTATTTTTTTCCAAATTCAACCATGTGTAATAAAGTTATGTTACGAAATATCATTTTCGAAAATTAATTATAAACGCTCCCGTATATACGCTCATCCGTGCTATGTGCGTAAGTAATTACCGTCGAACAATAAAATATATAAAAAATGTTTTTGTATAATTCTTATTTATGTGTTCTATGTATTTATAACTGTGTATTGTGTATATTTAGATTTTTTTAAAAATGTATTTGCATTTTATATTATTCACTCATTATACACATTACAATAATGATATTCGACAAAAAAATGTTTCAAACATAATGACTTCTTGCACCAAGAACATCTTACTACAGCTATATTATTGCAACCTTCGATATCACATTTTGTTAAAGTTTCGTCTAAACTAAAGTGTACTGGATTTTCGAATTCGTCTGGTCTTTCATTCGTATAACCACTTTTAAACCACGAATATTTAAATAAGTTTTGATATCGTGGGGATGACAATTGATTATGTATCAAAGATTGCAATTTTATTATATTATTTCGTTCATGTAAGTTTATATTACTTTCCAACAGTAAAACCGCATCTGAAAATCTTTTAGCAAAATTTTTCCAAATTCTGAATCCATAAACATCTAATGGTTGTATTTTCCCTGTAGTTCCTTTCGGTATTATCATAGTAGTAATATGTGTTCCAGGAGGTGTTAAATCCGAAATCATATTGGGGCAATGTCCAGTCCATGAATCGATAAGAAGAACGCTATTAGGACCAATGTTTGCGAAATAAGCTTCTTCTAACCACATTTTAAAATGATCTGTACAAAATATAAATGTTAATTTAATAGTTTTTTTATGACTCTTATTAAATTGTTAAATAAAATAAGGTTGTTAAAAAAAGTAATTATAAAAGGAAAATACCTGATGTCATTTTACCAGATTTCGATGCTTTTACAATAACATTTTCTGCTTTAAATAAATTTTCTTGTACTCTTGGTCCAAATTTACCATTAGCTTCTTTTAATACAATAAATAAAGGGGACAACAAATTGCCATTACAGGATATTATTGGTTGTATCGTATATGAATGGGTTGTTGATGATATGGATTGCACGACACGTTCTACTTTCTTTTCTCCCTGGTTAGACAATGATCTTCCAGAGTGAAGTTCCAATTGGAAACCACTTTGATCTGAATTGTAAATATTTTCAGATCCAAACTGTTCAATAAGAGGTTTTACTGTTTCCAGAAAATCATCAGCTGATTTTTGCAAATCAGCAGAATCTTCTAATGTTCTTCTAGTGACAAACTTCGTAACTTTTCTTGAAACAATTCGGTGAGACTTCTTAAATCTTGCTATCCAACTGTGAGATGCTTTAAATATAGGATTTAAATTTCCTATTTCTTCTTGAGCTTGTAAAGCCCATCTTTTTAAATCAATATCATGAACCATGAATCCTGATTCGACAGCTGCAGTAAATTTATCATGTGTAAATTTGGAGATGTAAGATAATTTTTCTGTACGACTTCCACCTGATTGTATTTGTTCTTCCCATCGCCTTAACTGACGTTCAGATGAAACTCTTCTAAATTTATTTTGTACTACTCTTAGAGGACGATTCCTTTTTCTGTCATTACTGTTTTCATCAGTGTCCCGAAATCGCCAATACTCAACAGCTCGTCTTTTATAAGAACTATCAAAATTTGTATCATCATTTGAACAATGAGGATGAGAATTTAAACTATCTTCATGCCATGCTTCTTCGTCATCTTCAATTATTTCAAAACTATGTAATTTATAAGGTTCTTCATAATCGAGATATATTTCTTCCGTTACTTCCACCCCATTATAATGAAAAACGCTATCCAGTAATATTTTTTTAATGTTTTCCTTTAATTCCACTTCTGCTTCAGTTACTGGCGTTTCTGTTAAATATATTGAATTTATTGACACCAATAAAAGTCTAACAACGTTAAGCGGATTGATAATCATATTCAAAGATGTTATATTTTGCTTTCTATTGCAATAAAAGAACAGTTTACACAGATATTATTACAACGAAAAGACTACACCGACTGTGAGAATTATGCTGCTACATGAACAATTTATATTAACTTATCAGAAATACGTCATCACATAATCTTATTTTATTATTTATTTTAACGTATTAAAGATTTTATTGTAAAAATTATAACTTATCTGGAACACGTACACATAATCTTATCTTATGATTCATTTAACGTAAGATATAAAATTTGTTTATGCCAAATATTGCGACATTGGTATTCGCAAGATTCAATTAAAAAATAATTTTATTATAAAATATAATTGTTTTTAATTTTTATAGAAGAAATTAAATATTAAAGAAATAATAAGAAAGCAGGGGGTATATTTAAAAAATTCTTATTAATTATATTTAAAAATTTTTTTTTTAATCTAAATATACACAATACGCAGTTATAAATACATAGAAAACATAAATAAGAATTATACAAAAACATTTTTTATATATTTTATTGTTCGACGGTAATTACTTACGCACATAGCACGGATGAGCGTATATACGGGAGCGTTTATAATTAATTTTCGAAAATGATATTTCGTAACATAACTTTATTACACATGGTTGAATTTGGAAAAAAATAAGCTTTAAATTAGGTAAAACAAAATTTTTAATTTTGAAAAAAAAAATTAGGTGGTGAGGGTTTTTTTAAAAAAAAAAAAAAAAAAAAAATTTTTGTTCATATAACTTTAAAGTACTCTTCAAGCCATTAAAATTTGTTATACGTTTTTTCTTTATATCTCTTATAGTTTAGCAGATATTTGATCCTAAAGAAAAATACCGTTATTCTTTAAAGGGGTGTTTCACCCCTTAAAACTCAAATTGCGCACGTATAAAAAAATACGTGTCTTTTAGATTTGTGTATTTAACAACATATTTCAAGGAGAATCAAATCGGTTCCGGACAGTTGTGACATGTCCCTTGTAAGTAGATTTGTAGAATTGACTATGTAAAACGATAATATTATAAAAAATTATATATAATGAAAAACGCGAACCGTGAAATAAATTTAATAATTAGCTAAAACGCTAAAAAAATAATTCAAAATGCTAAAAAACGAAATCTTAAAAATTCTATTAAAAATTAATGCTATGCAAAATTAAATATTATTACATTTTTTGGAACAGTTTGTGATTTAAAAAATAATGCATTAACAGTTAAAGTGAGAGAGCTTTGAGAGAACTCGTATGCATGTACATACATACATATGTATGATTAAACTATTCCAGGCATTTATTTTTTAAATAATAATTTTTGTATTTAAATAAATGCAGATACTGGCACTCTTCAAGTCTTTGTGATAGAGACAAAATAATTTATCCAATATTATATTCTAAAAGGACTTTTCGAAAGAAATTAAAAAAGAAAGAATATTTTTATATGAGAAGTAAAATTTTTAAGCATTTTAAATGCGTAATAAATATTAAGCTAAATTGATTGTGAGTCATAACACTTGTATGTTTTGGCATAAAACACATAAATTTTTAAACGTATATATAAATATATGAGCAAAAACTTTAGATTCTTATATATGTTTCGCATATATGTATTTCTTATATCTTCTTTAAAAAGTTTCTTTATTATTCATTGTTTATTCATTGTTTTAATGAAGATGTTAACTAACTTTAATTATCTTTTTAATGTGTTTTTCTCTGATTAAGCTACGCTGATTACTTTACGCGATGATTTGTATATTTAATATAATTTTCACTTTTCTGTTTTTCTTTCTTTCTTTTATTATTCTTTCCTTTCTTCTCTATTATCTCGGTATTATAAAATAAAGAATAATTCAGCACTCACCAATGCGCAGTAACGAAGTTAACTCAGATCCTCAGAATTTGTCAGACACTGGCGCACATTCTGAAACACAGTTAATTGCGATCACGCGCAAATTAATTAATAAAACACATATAATCGAATCTCAATGTCGCGTACGCGATACACTTCGAACGCGTATAAATCTTGCAAAATAATATATTATTCACAAACGACGACGCGCGATACATCATAGAATATACATAAAGTATGAAGCTGCTGCCGTCTCACTAGAGTCTCGCGGCATGAATGACAAAACCGCGGAATATGAGAAGGAATATATAAACAATAAAGCACTTTACACGTCGTGGAAAACGAAGATTTTTATATGGTCTTGGCTTTTCGGCGCGTTATTCTTTATAGAAATTTATCACTAGTAACGCCAATTTATTACTTATTTCGAGTACTTAAATTACTGTATATCAGTATTTTAAGTACTCGAAATAAGTGATTAATTGGCGTTACTAGTGATACATTTCTACAAGGGATTGCGTTAACATTCTGTAGCCTTGTTATTATTCGCGCGGGAAGTAATGACATAAATCACTCCGTGTAATTTTCGTCGCATTGCTGACAGAAATACGAGCAGTATTGTGCAACACCGTTATTATTCTTTATTATTATTAATCTGCGCCATTAAATTTTTTTGTGATAAACGAGAGGTATTAATATTTCAAAGCATAAATACACACAGATAACAAGACGTTTTATGGACGTTCATTTTATATCCATTTTACGTATGTACGTCCATGGACATAAAATAAACGTTCAATGTATTTCTAATTCGGACATCCATCAGTGATTAATATTTGGACGTCCACAGGATGTCCACGAACCTCCCTTACAACACGAAATATTGCTAAAATATTGCATAAATATTCCATTTTATTGTGTCATTATTTCGCTATTAAATTTAGTTAAGAGAATTATAAAGCGCATGCAAAAAGCGGCTATTACAGTTAAATATATGTTATAATTATTTTGATCAGTTTAACTTTTCTGATACTATCCCAACACAAGGAATTTAGATAATGAATTAATTGAAGAAATCGGACAAATAAAATTTGAAAATAAGAAATATTCTGCAATATTTTATGAATAGTATAAAAATGAATTAATTTTGCATTTCAAATTTATTATTGCTTATAAATTTCTTCTTTATGAATTTTAAATGTCATTTTCAACGATATACATGTATGATAAAGAACCAAAATATGTCCATTAAAAATTTAAAATTTATTCATAAAAGATCCAAAATTCGTTCATTACATCTATAATTAGTCTATATGAGATCCAAAATTCGTTCCGTTAGATACATAATTTATCCATTTAAAATCCATAATTCGTTCAAAATTGGTCAAGAATGAACGTCTTATGGACGTCCACTGGCGTTGCAAACGGACGTACACTGGACGTCCTTTGTATGTCCGCTGCAGTTAATATGGACGTCCGATGGACGTACACTACGTCCGGCATGGACGTCCATCGTATGTACATAGGACGTATTGTGCTAGTTGTAGCATCGTTACGCCGTTAATTATCGCATAAATCCGATCGCGTCGCGCGTCCGACATCGTAATCGCGATCGTGCGTTCGAGATTAACCTCGTCGGCTGCGAATCTCATTCACGTTTATCCCTCCGAAATCGCGTGCTTTCGCAAGATCACAGCTCTGACTCGAGCTGCTAAAAATTTGCGCGCGCGAGTTTACGAGGGCGGATCGCGAGAATTACCGGGCGCTTTCGATTCGAAATTTTCGGATGTTTTTGACGTTGTCGATTGTATTCTAATTGGGAAATTGCGCCTTTTCAGTCGTACTTTTGCATCATCGTGTCAAAATATCGTCGCACAACGAATTAGGTGCGTAATTTGTATAAAAATCGCGGATCGACACGATAATTTTTCCCGCCATATTGCATCTCCGAAATATGTCGCGAACGAAAAAAAGTATCGTGAGTGTTTCGAAGCTTCTACGAGGAGGAAGCCCGGAGTGGCATCGGAGAATCAAGTGGTAAATATTCCATTAAATATCCATTTATTAAATTATACGCGTCGAATTTTATACTGAAGTGTACAGTTATAATTATTTGAAAATATTACTAATTTTATTAATTAAGTTAATTAAATTTTTTACACGTTATGCTGTAATTTGGATCTTATATATTAATGCATTACAGATCAACGCAGTTCAACGTCAATGGTGTGTAAAGTTTCGCGATAATGACGATCTGATCATGATAACCAGAGAGGAGGCGAAAGCTTAGGAGGCATTAGGCGACAGTGGAACAATTTTGGAGTAAGTATGATCTATTATTTATATTCTCTTTTTAATCGCACGCAATTAAACTGTTATTTTTATGTAATAATTTATTTATTTGATTTAAATCAGATTAAAAGAAAAAGATCTTTATGCATATCTTTATTTATAAAATCAAATTGAATACTTAAAACGTCGCTAGTGATATTTAAAATAGGAATAGCCCGGAGTGGCATCAGAGAACCAATTGGTAAATATTCCATTAAATATCCGTTTATTAAATTATACGCGTCGAATTTTATACTGAAGTGTACAGTTATAATTATTTGAAAATAATGCTAATTTTATTAATTAAGTTAATTAAATTTTTTACACGTTATGCTGTAATTTGGATCTCATATATTAATGCATTACAGATCAACGCAATTCAACGTCAATGGTGTGCAAAGTTTCGCGATAACGACGACCTGATCATGATAACCAGAGAGGAAGATAAAGCTTAGGAGGCATTAGGCGACAGTGGAACAATTTTGGAGTATGATCTATTATTTACATTCTCTTTTTAATCGCATGCAATTAAACTGTGTTATTTTTATGTAATATAAATTTATTTATTTGATTTAAATCAGATTAAGAGAAAAAGATCTTTACGCATCTTTTTTTATAAAAGTTCTTTTATAAAAGTATTCTATTTAATATCTGTTTATCATATTGTACGCACCGAATTTTATATTCAAAGTTCACAATTATAATTACTTGAAAATATTAATTACTTTTTGCGTTGTTATAATTTTGATCTTATATTTGTGTGTTACAGATTAATCGGGAGTGCCGTGCAAGTTTCGCGTGTCCGTGTCTTTATAAAACCGTGGAAAAATCCGTCTCATTTTCGTTAGTTCGGAAGTGCAAAGTTTCGTGAATTTTTATTGTGTCGCAAATCGTAATGAATCGGGTATTCGCGAGTGAGTGTGAGGATATAACGACGATCTGATGATGAGAACCAGAGAGAAGGAGAAGGCTCAGGAGGCATCCGGTAACAGCGTTGGCAACTTGGAGTAAGTATAATCTATTACTTATATTCTCTTTTTAATCGCCCACGCAATTAAACTATTTTATTTTTATTTATTAAATTTATTTATTTGATTTAAATCAGATTAAAAAAAAGATCTTTGCTCATATTTTTTGTAAAAGTTTATATTTAAAAGAAATAATCTTCTTTCAGAAATTATATTATTATTTCATTAAATATCTATTTATTATATTATACGAATTTTATATACTAAAAATTTACAATTATAATTACTTGAAAGATTAATTATTTTTTATATACGTTGCTATAATTTGGATCTTATATTTGTGTGTGTTACAGGTCATCGTTTTAATGTAATTAACTTTGTTGCATCGATCGGCGAGTCAGAACTTTATTTTAAGGTAACACGGATCTATTTTATCTCAAATGATGCGTATCTGAATCTGAATATATATATATATATATATATATATATCTTATATATATATATATATATATATATATATATATATATATAATGTATCCCGTTAGCCATAACATAAAAGAAAAACATTATAGATAGAAACATATGAAATATTATAGATCTGTATTGCTTTTTACTTTTGATTCTGTATAAATGTGTATATTCGTCATTATGCTATCTCATATAGCCATTATTCAATTCTATATATTTTTGCGATGTATATGAGCAAACTGAAAGGAATTGCATTTTCAATTTTCGAATTATTATTCGACTTTACCGTAACATAATTTTTATACGATATTATGTGATACATTATACGATTCTCTATGATACTTTATTAAGTATCTTAAAATATTATATTCTTGAAATATTTTTCAAGAATTAAAAAATTGAATCGCGGATCTTACTCTTCGAGAACAGCATTTTTTGCGATTTTAACCAGAGTTTGACGAGCACGTCTTCTAATGAGGAACGTGCGTGCATGCCTACATGCGTGCGTAAATAACGCATTGCTGAATGCAGTTAACTGTCGGTCGACCGATGCAGTCGGAATGCAAGCGGCTGGTCTTTCGAAGTGAAATTCTAGAGAGTATCTGTGTGTATATATCGCGCGCGTATAATTAAGTCCAAGAAACGACCGTGAAAGCATCGAAATGTCTGCAAGGAAAGCGGACTATAGACCGAGCAGATGACGCGCGGTAATGAATCCGATTAGGATACCTTTGCTACGATCTACCTCGGCAACGTGCTCCTTCCTGTATTTCCTTAGCGGACAAGTATTACGCTCGTGTGGGATTCTTTTTTCAGAAGTTGTACATGGACAAGTATTTCACAAAAGACACATTTTGTTTAAACGTATTTTTATATTCGAATATTTTTATAATAATTTTCGGAAGAAATTAAAAATTAAAGAGATTTGGTAATTTGGATAATTAATAATTAATTGAAAGTCTAGAAATATAGTAAAATATACAAGTATACAATAAATAATAAATATATAGAAATATATAGAATTTATATAGAAAATAAATATAAATATTTCAAAAACAATAAATAGATAGATTAAAGTATATAAAATGTAGCAAAATTTTATGAGGTCAACTATATTATTATCGACATAAAAATCGCACTTTCATTAAACAGTCTAATTCTTCAATATAAATAGTATTACTTGTGAGACGGTAGATCTAATAATACGAAGCAGCTTAAAGCGGTATTTAGTGAAAATTTTCCAACGACAGAACACGAGGCGCACAATCATCTAAGAGCTCGTCATACAGGCGATTAAACAAACTTCTCCGGAGGGAACTGCGGTAAAGTAATGCGCTTAGCTCGCGTCTGAATGCACCGGCGCGGCGCATCTCGTCCGTCGCGAAGGGGTCTCTCTTAGATCTCCGTCGAGCTCTCGACGAGCTGAAAGAAGAAACGAAGTCTAAATGGTACGTGAGTTCCAGAAACACACTGACGACTCACCGATTCCTCGTAGTGATATCGGCGACAGGGCCAAGCAGGTTGATTCTTGTGCCATCTCCTTTGCGGCACGTCTCGTCTCGCGCTTCCTGTCGCCGCGAATACCGCCGGATTCCTTCTCTCGCGCGAAAATGCCATTGACCCTATAAACACGACGAGAAATTCTTCTTTCTAGAAAAACCTTAGGAGAAGATATTTTCTCGAATCTTGCACACGAGAAAAGAAAGGTAAGAATTTTGTTTCGTATAAAAATTTCTTTTATGACAAACTGCAAAACTGCAAATATCTTTTGACAGTTTTTGATATAGAAAATTTAATTGTTTAGGTCTTTCAAGATGTATAGGCAGATTTATATAATTGTCATCTCATTTGTGTATGGCTAACTGAGCGGGATTTATTGTTAGACGCGGTTGCTTTAAAGTCGAATCAAGATCTGTCTGCATTTAAATCCGTTGAGATTACAAGTGCTCGCGTTTCTTGTAGCTGGCCGTGTGTATAGGGGAGATACTTCACTGGGGTTATCCAATTATAACGCAACCCAGTTTTGCGACACACGTCTCACGGTAAATTACGAAGTTGCGCTCGCGATATACAATTTAAACCGCAACGTGGATGTCACGAGGATACCGCGCGCATTTTACATACATCGTTGCTTTCTCGCTGACAGTCATGTGGATCATTTTCGAATTAGGGTACGGATATAATATGTATAAGAGATGGAGTCGAGATACTTTGTCCAAAGTGTAAAATAAATGACATATTATATCGCGAAATATATATTTCATCGGACGTTGCGAATCCGCGAAGAGAGCTTATAATTAGCGAAATTTCTTTTTCCTTATTCATCATCACCTTCCTCATTCGTGTATATTTTTCGACAACGAAATACGTAGAGATATAAATACAAATTAGACTCTTGGATTTAAATTTATATTTTAAATTTACTATCTTTTGGCATCCTTTTTTCGTTGCCTCCTCTCAGTATTGATGTATGATTCTCTTGCACATGACATTAATGCTTTTGTACCGACATTAACGAACAAGAATTATTTGTTGCTCGCGATTGATTACTGCGAGATTTATTAGCCTGTGGATGAACGTATCGACGATTAAACGGTACGCTATATTTTATGTGAATATACTGCGGTGAAAATATCGCAAAATTATCGAATGAACGTTAAACGATAAATTCCTTGCTAAAAAAAACAGAGAAATTAAATTGAAGGATGTAAAGAGAATTCTCTATTTCTGATTGGATACTTGATCTTCGAACTCGGATATATCATGTTTAATTTTCGATTGTAACACTCGTGAGAATTGAAATGTATAGATAGAAAGATATATAGAGGAAGTCAATAATTGTAAAACCATCTCTTCAACTTCGAACATTAAGAACTCATAACTTCGCGAAATAAATGTCTATCATTTCTTTTTTTATCCATCGTTTTTTTTTGCAAAGAAGTTTTTGCAGAAAGAGAAATAGAAAAATGACGAGATACCACTTATTCATCGAACGGTGTAATATTTAACCGCGAGATACGAACGCGCAGAGAGAGAATTATTATTAGGCCCGGCTGCTCGCGAAACCGTGTGAAGGGAAAAAAAGACGAGTCAGCAGATCGATAATCGAATACTATATGATACAATCTGTCGGCATGAAAAATGAATTCGCCGTCTGTCGCCGAAGAGGGAGAAAAAAGAAAAATGAAGAGAAAGAAGCTTCGTGAATGAATCGTAGAACGCGCGCGTTCCAAATTGAAGTTTCAATCATCTCGCATGTCCGTCGGATATGCTGCGGAAAGGACTACCGTTCACGCGATTCTCGTATCTTCACTTGACTCCGGATTATTATTCATCAAGATGGTTTCGCGTCCGATCTCGCACGCGGTTGTGTCGATATCAATATTTTGAACTGATTAAATGCATAGTTTGTTTGCGCGTCTAATTATGCAGAATGAATTTTGGAGATTGCGAAGCGAACAACGAACGAATAGTTCGCTCTTCCGAAACTTTGGCAGCTTGAATCATTGAAAAGCTTTTGTTCAATTATTCCAGAATAATAATGAAACTTGAACGTTTCCTCTTTATTCCTCATCTTTAAAGCTCTTCATATTTGATATATCAATTCTCATTAATCTTGAAAGGCATAGAGAAATCTTCAGTTAGCATGAATTTTATATGAAATATTCCGGCTGCATTTAATTCGTTTTCCGATTTCGAGCGACTGATTTTATTCTATGTGTGTTATATCAACGTAATTAGAACTTGGATGAGATTACGCGCCGCTGCAAGAATCTGCTCCGCTGGAGAAGCTTAATATTAGGTCTGCCAAAAGCAGGCAACGCATTTAGTTTGGCAGGGTTATAAATCCATGTTATTATATATATAGTACGTGTATAAATATACATATGATGATACGTTGGTTGCTCATTTGCAGCATTTAAGCAATGGCGAAAGCATGGTCTCAGAATAAGCGTTGTCGGTCTCTGGAGAGTGTCCGTATTTGGAAAATGTTCCAAAACGTATAAGAATATATATCTTCCAACTACAAATTTAATTAAACTAGATGTAGACTTCAGTTATCTGTTTTTTTTCTGAATACGTTTTCTCTCTTCCTTTCTCATTGTCAGCTTTCAAATAAAACTAGTATTATTTGCGTAGGATCGCAGCCTAGTTTTCACAGAATATAACTATTAATTTTTCAGTAAATAATCCAACTTCGATAACAATATTAATTCCGCGATAGCATGGTTCGAATAAAATAACATACATATTTTTTACGAGAAAAATCTCGTCTCTTTGTAGAGACCAAGATAACATTATCAACGAATTTCAAATAGAAAGCAAGGAGAATTTAGATTTTCAGAATCATCAGAATCCGTGTGAGTTTCACGATGAATTTTATCAGGCGTTATAATCTGTGCACGATTTTTATCTTTCGGTTTTTAGTGACGAGACGCGCGTCGCGAGACGGGATAAACGAAAATGATGGGAAAGGGGTCGACGCGTGCCATCACGTTTTCTCGCTGCGTGACCCGCACGCGTTCGTCGTCACATCTTACACGCGCTTGCGTGCACATTCCGCACGGCGACGACAAATTTCACAAAATGCCGCGCATTCCGCGCTCGCGATCGCGGACTTCTCTCTCTTCTCTCTCTCTCGGCGGTTTAAGAGAAGCGCGCGCGGATCGTAAATCAAGGTGAGATCTACTGTGGCGGCGAAGCTTCCTAAGGGTGCGTTCCGTTATGCACTGCAAGTACTGACAGTACTACCAATAGCGTTCCGATATAGATAGCAGTGCACTGCGAAAGTACTATCATGAGTATATGACGTCATTAATTTTGACGTTATTTCCTGTTGCGATTACTGCAACCGGCGAGGTAAAGCACTCGCAGTAATCAAGATGGCTACCTCCATGTGTACGATGGAACTAACTTTTAAATTCCATATCTGAATATAATGATACAATATTTTTAACGTAATTTTTACATTTTATTCTAGGTATTTTAATTTGTCGTCTCATTTCATTTATTAATTCCATTTCCAAATCGCTTTCACTTGATGACTCACTCGAATCATATATATTCTCGATTAAATTATATGTAATTAATGCAATAATGGTATTATCCATTTCACCAATTTTTCACTCGATGATTATTAGCGAAAAAGGTTAGTTAAAAGTCTGCTGAAAGCGTACTGTAGTGCGTTCCGTTTTACTATTTTGCAGTAGCTTCAAAGTGCACAAAATTAAAAAGGAACGCTGTCAACAGTACACTTGCATGACGTCATAGTGCCAGTACTTGCAGTGCATAACGGAACGCACCCTAAGTACCGGGATAGTCGGCGGTAGATTGAACCGCGAGATTAACAGTCGCGAACGCGATTTACCATTCCGTCGCGCGAGATCGATCGCGGCGGGAAACCGCCGCGAATCGAAAATCGAAGATTGACTTCTGACACGAAAGCACGGTTTTCAAGTTTATCGCTGAAAATGCCGTCTCGGTATAGAAAGACTCGAAATTCGATATCTTATGTTATTCGTAGAAAAATTCGAACCGCATTGTCGTCGAGCAAGCGTGAATAATTTATAGCGTGAAATTTTACGCTCGTAATAAACTTAATAAATAAACGATATCTCGAAAATCGATATTGCGCGAGATAATTTTATCAATGTGTTTTCCAATAGTAGATAGAGATATAATATAAAAGAAGGTTTCTCGTGGTCTGGGTTCACACACACGGGGTTGGAATTTAAATGGCGTATAATATCCTTAATTCAATATCTTAAACAGGAACGTTCAATATCACTTCGTCCTTACTTTCGCTGGATCGCGAACAGACAGACGTTGGCGACAAAGCCGGCTCGGTCGTCGCATACGCGATAAGAATGTTAATGCGATTTCACGCCGCACGATCTGCTAGCTATCTCGCTTTAGGTATGTAGGTTTTGGGCTGCGGCGAAGAGAATCGAACGATGTCACCGAATCGAACGAGACGACGAAAGTGTTCGCGATTCCGGGTGCGACGACCGGACACGGCTTTTGCATACAATCGCGCCTCGTCGATGAATAATTAGCCGTCTCGTTTGTTCGTCAGCGAGGTGCTAATCGATCGCACCGCATAATCGAGCCGGAGCCCAAACTCATCTCGCGCCAATAGACCGCGAACCGGAAACTTCGGACGAAGTGACGAGACACGGGCTTTAGAATTGCAAATTACGGGTAAGCGAATCGCACGATCCCTTTTTTTCCTCCACGATCGCACGTAAAACGCGAATGTCCTATTTAGTGCGACAATCGACTTGCGTCACATAATCGCGGATGTGCAGCGGATATTTCAATACGCGTTAATGGTTATGCATACTATAATCGAAAAAAACTTGCAGAAGAGATATATAGAGTTCAACTTTTCTCTCGCACACACATTTTTTAAACTTTATAAAGATATTGTAAAGAGAGAGAAAAAGAGCGAAATTAATTGCAGTTTTGATTTTACTATTGTAATTGAAGAATCTCTTTCAGTCTGCAACACAATAAAAATATATAATTAGTTTTGAATTGTAATCTAAATAGTCGAGAAGAATGCTAAGACAGTCCCGCACTTTACTAAGCAATAACTAGTAATAATATGTAATTAACTTACATATATTTTCGAATAAATTATGTTTATGCACATCTATAATATATAAAAAGCGCATGTCTTACAACGTTATTGAGCTTATATTAAGAATATTTTGCTGCTGCATAGCATGCGATTAACGTAAACATCATGTAAATGAGGGCCACATACATATTCAATGGCTGCGCGCTTTGACGTAAAATCCTATATATACTCTTGAAATTAGCAACATTAACGACATTAACTCATCTCATCGTTCGTTTCACATACATACATTTGAAATCCAAACATCCAGGAATCTAGCGCATCGAATTTTACACATCTCTTTTAATTATATCCTTCGCGACTATCATCATTATTATCGCATTAATTCGTCATTGTATAACGATCGCAGAACATAGGATCATAATTTGCTTGACGAGCTCGATGCTGCTGATAGAGTTCGCTGTTCGTAAGTAATTCTTATGGAATAATGATACTGACAATGAGTAGCATACTAATTTCGACAGCACGTTTGTCTGACTCCATTATCTCTCATATCGACAAAGACAATAATTAACATTTGCAAGTGTCACTAGAACTAAAAAGTTTGAATTAATTATAATTATTACAAATATTTATTCCTGTTTTTAAAAGTGATGAAAAGATAATCTAGAATGAATTAATTTTTTTATTTTTAAAACATATTTGATCTATAATATTTTATCGTATTAAATTTTCGTGTATGCAGGATGTTGAAAGAATTAAAATGTAATATATTTATTTAAATATAATATATTTTTATATTATATATATCTACTAATAAAATAAAATAATCATAATTGTGTGTGATATTGTATATACAGAAATATTTGTTTTGTTCGTAACATTTCGAGATTTTCATTGAAACATTTAGTAAAATAAAATTGTTACGTTGACGCAGGAATACACTTGTATATAGTCGGCACACAATGGCTTGATAATATTGAACAGCTTAATAATATTTAATATTTTTATGAATCTAATTTGTTGTAAACGCCACACGCTTCGAGTAGCAAATAATTCACTTCGAAGAGGTAGAACGTTCTTATACATATATTTCCCATCTCTTCAAATCTTGTTATTTGTTACTTTACTGTTGTCACTTTACCGTTCTCTACAAGCACACTTCATGTTCGTTCGAGGACCGTTGTTGTGTCAAAGGATACACTTTCCCGGGTGTCTAACGTGCGTGAGAGCAAATATATAGTCATCTCCACCTACTCCACACCGTTAGCTTCTCCGAGATCCACCCACATGATCGCGAATACTCTCTGATGGAAATCCGATGATTCCCATAAACACGGGAGCTCGAGATGCATGTAGGCATGAAGGCGGCACCGGTGAGTCTCTCATTACTCGATTCGGAACTCGGCTCCACAACCGGCCGATCTCATATCGGACGCATCTATCTGGAGCACCCAGATACATAGGCAGCCTTTACCTGTACGTCGCGTCAAAACGGGAGATCTTTCGACGGATATGTACCGCGATTTTCGACGGGGTGAGGTTCAATATATATTTTGCGACGATACATGATTTATCCCCTGCGCATCGCAATACGGAGAAAATATCGTTAATATACGTATTCGTGATTTATCGACGCGATATTTGCGCGAGTATCGGTTTTGCGTAGCAAATAATGTCCGTATAATAAATCACGATTATTAGCTTGCGCTGGAATTGTATTAGTCTCTTCCCACTTTTGGTTTCAAAACCAGTGTGTAATAACAGCTAGGAATTAAGTCGAGAATTATTAATGATATTCTTTCTGACAGAAGAGTCAACGAATCGAATCGACGAAACTTGTTACCACAAATTTGAACAAGAATATCCGGTACCATTTATGTTACTTGACATTTGTTGGTACAACGATATGCAAAATATAGGAAAATTTATATTTGGCAATTTTATTTATCCAAAACATTACGTTTACTGGCAATGGCTAAAATGTCTCATCGATCGGCATTGTTGTATTTTGAATATCAAAGAATAATTCTCTAGTAACCAGATTCTCGTGGAGAACGCCATTCGATAAGGTTGATCTCTGTAAGATTGCTGGAAATGTTGCTTTTATATCTCTCCAGCTTGTACCGAATAATGGTATACTCATCAAATATCAGGAAGAATCATTATTTTTTAAAAAAATCTTGTGGTGCACTAGTCAACGCTAATATCTTCTCGGCAAATGTTGAAATAAAACAAGCATAAGTGATAATGGAAGAAATACATTAATGTGAAAACACATAGTCACGCACAATGAATATAAAACTAAAAGATATCGATACAATTGTAAAATTAATATAAAATTATTTTTTTAAATTAATATATAAAGAAGCTTATGTCACACACATTATATATTTACGATTATATTTGTATTTTTTTCGCTTTACATTTTTTCTTGATTTTGTTTTATCTTATATATTCCTTATTAATTATAAAATTGAAAAAATTAATTTTTTGGCAGATATGTAATATTAAAATACAGGGAAAATATTTTTAATTAATTTAAATTATTTTTAGTTTTAATAATAGTTATATATGTAGCAAGAGAAACAGCTATTTGCATTGAAAAGTTTCTATATCTTTCAATTTATAATTTAGAAAGTAGCAAGTAAACTCCCACAAGTATTCTGCTTCATGAAGTTACTATTTATTAGCACAATAATAATAATTATTATTACATACGATATATTCATAAACTTATATCTTCAAGTGATTAATTAATGCGGATACATGTTACGGGGAACGTAACGATACAAATACATATATTTATATCACAGTCGTAGATAATGAAATTAATATTAATTCGAAGTTACAATTATTTATTTAAATGTCTAGAATATAGCCCGGATTTTCTCCCGAAAGAAATCTGCGATTCACGTTACCAAAATGTGCGTATAAATCTTGCGTTAAAAAACATTACGTCTGTTTCACGACAACACGATAAAAAAAGTCCTCCGGGCGAGCTTAACTTAGAGATACTGACACGCTAATTAATCTTAATCGCTAAAGATTTGATTCGCAATGGATATGAAGCGAAAGTTTCGAAGCGATACGAATAATGACGGAATGTCAAATGAATTGCGCGAAATGATTGATTCTAAGGATAAAGTCAAGTCGTCCTAATAACCACTATTCACTACATAGGTACTTATTTTTAACGGTGTCTACATACTCATGGGATGGTGAAACCAGTCTTCTTGCGAACATCGTTGAATAACGAGTTATCGCGCGCGATTTTCTCAATAAATCAATTTTCTGCTTCGTGCAGAAAGAATGCTCGTCTCCATCTTCAATCTTCAGTTATGGACCAAATACCCAATATCCAAGTGAAATAACATGATAAACATTAAAAGAATACAGCATCAGCATAAGATTAAAAAAATATGTAATTTATTATACATTAGAAAAAAGTATTTAAGACTATAATAACTCAAATTTTATAAAATCTTAAAATTCATAGAAACTAGAATAATAATTTAATGGGTATGTAGAATATAATATTTTAATTACATCTTTAAAAGAGTTACATCTCTAACATTATTTCACTTGGATAGAATTATAATGTTCTAAATAGTTTAACATTTTACCGAGCGTTACACGTTTTCGACAACAAGATCGAGAATTTCTACCGAAATCTACGGACACATTAACGAGCCGAAACGGTAGGAAGAATTCGTTATACATGGACATGTCATACACGTCGATCCGACTAATTTTCTAATTAATCATCTATTTATTTAACATCGTAATGGGTTAATCGCGAGCGTTACGAGAGTGTACTGGAAACAATGCTGACGAAAATTTATTGTAATGATCTAAATTACAAAATGTGGACTATGACTCTTTCCGAGTCTTACGGAAGCACGGATCTTCTTCGAATATCAATTAAATAACTCGCTTTCTTATCGTTTTGTATACTTTGGCACAATATCTGTGTTTCCAGTACTCTACACACCGTCGCTCGTAATCTTACAATTTATTTTTCATGAACGTTCGGCAGTATTTTGTTCTTTTGATTTGTATATGTATCGATTCTTTCGATCATGGCATCGCTTATCGATGCATCAATCTTATACGTGTATTTATTCCGCTATAGAGACGTCAATGAATTATCTTACGTCTTACGTTGACATTCTACTTTACGACAAGCTGGCCCTTCTTTGATATCCTCTTTATATTTGTTCCACAATATCTTCTTTGACATTTTACATAATATTATTTCAATTACTATATACCATGATATTTCACACAACAGTCTAACTCTTTGATCTGATTTACATAAAATCGCAGTGCATCCTTTCGTTTGGCATACATATGCTGAATCAGCGACCTGTCGTTTCTTCGAGTGACAATAGCGTCAGAGCAAATAGATTTTTCCATCAATTAAAGATAATTGCCACTCCATCTTTAAGTACTTCCTTTTGAAATTATTGGCCTTTTATCGCTGAATGCGAAGTCAGGAAGGCATTAAAGTTAGCTTCGTCGAAACGACGGTTTCATGGTAATTATTCACACTGCATAATGCACTTTGAAAGCCTTCTTGATGCCATTTTCACCGCGGTAGCGCATGCCTTTAATTACAAACCGTACATTTCCCTCACACTCGCCAGGGAGAAAGCTTGTCTTTTCACGATGAATAGAGCAACAATGTGCATGTGCGGCCGATGCGATGCTCCCGGAAGTGTGTTTCGCATATATTTGCATGATTCTTTTTAACCGCGCGTCGCTCCGCTGTTTAATTTCGTGTCAAGGTTTCGCGTCTTTGACACTCTGTCGCGAAAGCGCTTGTTTCTACTGTCGTATATATACCTGTACATCGCGTGATTGGGACACCGCCCTGTTAGAATCTTCAAAGATCATTTCAAGCAGATGTACGTAGAATCATTGTGTACATGCAAAGCAAAAAAAAAACATAATTTCTTCGTTTTAAATAAAGTAAAATTTATTTTATCGATAATTAAAATAGAATTGTCTCTATTTTTATCATTATAATCTCTTTTCGATTTTTATCTGGAATATAATTTCTTTTCTTGTTTTATTCAGAATTAAATTAAAAGTTTAAGAAAAATATTCGCGCGATGCAGTAATGATAGATAACGAAATAATCTATTAGAATAGTTATCGCGAATGGTGCGTGATTCGAAAAAGGACTCTTTGAAGAGAAAGAGAATAGAACTATACGTGACTCAGATAGTTCGCCTCAGGGGAACTTTCTGTTTCGCCTCGGGGCTGCAGTCAGAATTCGCAGTCGTAGACATCAATCGCAGTCGCTCTCGAGAGTGCTTAGAAGGATTGATGAATGTTCCGCTTTAGCCTGCGGACGACTACGTCTCGTAATTCGCGCGCGTGACACTAACGGATTAGTCTATCTCAAGAAAGACAAGTAAGTCTCCTTCCCTCCCGTCACTTCTTTGTCTCTTCGAGGCCCTTCGGTTCGATTTTTCTGTCTCTCGTTTCTCAGACAACGTTGATCCGGACGTGTTACGCGAAAACGAAGATAACGTGAAATCGGAATTCAGCGCGCGTTACCTTACATAATTTACGCCATTAGCTCTTATCAAATTAGTTGGATGATTATATCGAAAGGAGCACACGGGATAAGATAATGATGAATTCGAGTAGAACTACGAGGTTCCAGAACCGCGAAGGTTCTTGGAGAAAAAAAAGTATATATTCACCTTCCTTTCGTCGTTAAAGCTTTATCGATATATCTCTCCTCCTTCCTTTCAACTTGGCTCTCTAGACCATCTACAATTACTTCGGAGGAAGAGCAAAAAGATAAAAGGATTTCCGATCGGATATCCGCGGTGTCATTTTCTAAGCGTTCGCCTCCCGTTCATTCACGACAGCTCTCTCAAGACATATCCACGACGCCAGATTCCTCCTTTGAGAACCCTTCACACACACACACGCACGAATCGGGCGAGTCCTTCTTTCCCGGATCACTTCCGGGGAAGAAAGCGGCGAGAATCGGGCGTCGCGCTACGTCGTTTCTACGAGAGCTTGGAGGCGTCCGGTTTGTCTCAGAAGTTCGCCTCCAGCGAGTTCTCGAGTTCGCTCAACGCCGGCACCAGGGTTTGCAGCGAGAAGTAACGCGATCGGTCGGCCGCGTCTACGCTGGTTACATGTTGGAACTGGCACGGCTGGCTGATGTTGCTCTTAGCCGGCAGGACGATCTTCTTCTGCACGGGTTTCTTCTTCTTCTTTCCCGGCGCCGATAGACTGATGTTCTCCGGACAGGAGACGAGACGCTCTATGTGCTGCCAGAGATCGTTCGCCGCCTTCGAGTTGTCGAAGCTAAGCCCGGCCAGACGAGTGTGGTCCGACGAGAGACACATGGTGTGAAAGGCCGGTCCCGACACCTGCGAACATTTCGAGGGTCCTTTAGAGCGCGTGGAACGCGAAAGGGAACGCGCTTTTCGCTGGAAAATCTCGTTTTTCGCTGCAAGTTACTTTGTAGGTTTAAAAACACCGCGTAAAAATACGTCACTTTTATCGCAAACACGGGTGAGAAATTTGAAACGGCGTTAAATGTCCGAGGCTTTTGAAATACAAGCTGCTTTGTAACGTGTAGCGTAATTTATCGAACGTAGGAAACACAAGGAGCTCTTTCGTTAACATCGTGTCTCGAATCTCCAGCCCGAAATCGAATCATCTAATTATTTACCTTAGCTTAACATTACAATACATTTGCAATCATTCACTTTTCTCGAGAATTGCTGGCGATATTTATTATTCAAATATTTTTTTTTTAAATAATCGCAAGTGCACTTACTTTGTACGATGAGAGATTGTCGATAGTCTCGCGCCAGAGAGTGAAGCAAGTACCGCGTTCTGCCAGTAAGATTTGAATCCGTCTCTTAGATCTTGATCGTGTCTCACCGAGATCGAGTAACCACCACGGGTATCCCGGTGAAACGAAGCTCCCACCTCTCAGTCTGAGAGGCGCTACCGAGATACAGGTTCGCCAGTGATTCGCAGACGAATACCTTAAATATCACATAGAATTTTAATAATTACATCTCTCCTATATATCGTAAAAATAATACACAAAATTATAATACATGTGTCTGCATCTATACTTTACAACGCATTGCGCAATACAAAAATATTATTTTGCTTCCTCTATTTTTATATTAATCTATACGCGATTAATTAATTGACGCACGCGTAGCTCACCTGCGATTTTAATCCGCGAAAGAAGGTCTCGAGCTGTTCTCGCTCCATCTGACTGACAGGGTCGAGACGCGACTCGTCGCTATTTTCGGAGCTATCACTACCCTCGTAGCTAGAGGTGGCGGAAGTGTCCGCCTCACCCGTCGAGGATAGCCGTCTTCGCGCGGTGCCGCTGTACTCGCTGTAATAGGATGAGCTATGTAGCGAGAGATTCGACTGCAATGCGGGACAAGATGACGCATAAACTGGTCCGTTCATCGTTGCCTGAAAAAGAAAAAAAAAGGACATGTCAGAAATTTACACGTTTATTTACATTTACTTTGTCGATATGGATTTTTGAGAGAACGTCGATTAAATGCCATATATCTCACTATATATTTTATAAAAAAAAATAACTTGCAAAAAATCCGTGGCTATTGTTGAAGAGATTGTAACAGTTTTTTTTCTGTTCCACATTTTTTCATCCTATATTTTACGCATTTGTGTTTTATATACTGAAAGTAAAATATGTATGAAATTTATTACGTAACATTGTATTCATTGCGTAATAGTGAAATACATTGGATACAGAGAGAGTTCATTATTTTACGAAGGGAGAGAGAAAATGTGTCGTCCCTCTGCGTGCGCGCACGAAAGCTCATCGATTTCTGATATATGGTATACAACTGAATTGTATACACGAGTATCGCGGTGTCGGCCTATAAATATCCATGCAACGTCCTTTATTAAGCTTAGCTCCGACTGCCCCAGAAATTTCGTTTGTCATCGGAAAATGGACTCGACGACTGAGAGCGAAAGCTAGACTTGTGATATGATCCGTTCTATTATTACATGAATGATCCCGTTAAATTCAGAGCTTACATAGGCAAACAATGATTATAGCTATTAATCGGGATTCAAAAGATCTTTAGAGAGAATCTAGGTAGGAAAAATATTTTTTCGACGAAAAACTAAGCTTCTAAAATTCAGTGAAAAATATCAAAATTGAATATATAAAATTTACAGCATCTCGTTGGATAATACAATATGAATGATGCTGCGTTGCGGATCGATTATTGTACACACAAAAAGCGATAAAATATTTGTACAGCATTCTTTAAATTCATCTGACAGGAAAATTGTACGATGTACGAGCACACGATGTAAAAAGCGAACGAGAGCGTTTTGCAGGGGTGGACGATCCCTTTGCGTTACTCCGGTACCTGACCTCAGAGGTGAGAAAAACTAGGTCGTCGACTTCGATACTATGATGACGCAAGAGAGAGAGGGTGGGAAAGGGAGGAAGGGGAACAGGGGGAAGGAGATACCACAGTAACCGTTTCGTGAGAGAGCTAATCAGCCAACGGCATCCGGGAGTGACCCACTTAATGCGCGCGAGAAAAGCTCGGCCTTAATTCGATCGAACGTGCTTTTAATGAGACTCGCCCAGATGACTAATCGCTACCTATACGTTATCAATCGCTCGTACCTATACGAAGAATTTTCTACTACGAGCTCGACGAGCGACCCCTTCATTGATGACGGCGAGGACGTTGGATGTGCGATCGTGTCAGTGATCTTCTGGCATTTGACGAGTGCATTCCTCCGTTACTCACCATCGCCGGTGACGCATCGCGTCGCCGTTTAATAACCCCATTGACCCTTAAACGAGAGGAGAAGCGCTAATAGAAATTTATTCTTTCGACGAACGTGAGCGGACACGTGTATTTATACTTCGTAGAGAGAATTGTTTTTATATATATTTTATATTTTTTTAATATGTATGTAGTATATCTACGTGTCAATTTCATGTCACGCGCGTTAGAATGAATTTAATGAGTGATAGAAATGTTTCTCAATTTGAATTGACAAGCTAGATAAATATGTATGATATGCGTTTTATACAATTTATCAGATTGTTATCAAAAAAATAGAAATTCTGTTAATTAAAGGATGTAGTCACGCGAGATACGTATAGGCCAATCAAACTAATACATTTCTATATGATAAAATTAAATTGAATAGAAGTGTGAAATATGAGAAAGTTTGAGAGTTATTTCTTCTTTTTTCTTAATTAACACATTACATGTGATTTATGATGGACATTTTTACAATTTATTTTTGTAGACCGGAAATCAATAGGAATTTCCTCCAAGTTATAATTAGCACGATGGAATGTTGTCACGATAGAAATTCATCACATTAATTTTGTCAGTATAATATACAATTTAACAGGATATCACGCTATAATGATTGTAAATTGGACGAAAAAGTTGCAGTTGAGATAATTTATTTTTAACATCGTATTATAGAGAGAGAGAAGAAAAAGAGAGAATTTCACATTATGGAGATAGCGCCGGCTAATGCATTAATATTGATTTATGTAAATTCAATATGTTCGTACGGTTTTCTCGTAAAAGGAAAATAAATACACCGGAGACACACATACACATGCATGCGTACGCACACACATACATACACACCCTTGGCAAATGACTCTCCCTTTCACAATCGACCCGCATCTATCGTTGCTCTGCTCGATATCGTACGTTGCGAGATATCACGGCGGTGTAGCGTATAACGATACAAATTGAAACGCGAGCCGGTCCGTGTCACCGCGTGCACGAAATGCATACCGGAAGTGCATTGTCCACGTTGCCGGGGATGCGCAACCATTGTTCCGGCCGCGCGCGATAAGAGAGACGCCGGCTTCGCTTCGCTCTCGAGATAAACTGCGGATAATTATACAATCGCACGTTCCCCTGCCTCTCGCATTCTCACGAAAACGCGGCGCACACGCTCCGCTTGGGAGATAGAAAATAATTGTCAGGACGGATTAATTGGATCGCGGTAGACGTGACTGTGAGACTTCCTTTCTTCTTGAGTAAAAGTATCCAGATTCTAGCTAATTTTTTTCTAACGCTTTTAATGCACGCCACAACTTCTCGCATTAGATTCTTAATTGCCGTATGAAAAAAATAACGAACGCTAAAATTATTTTATTATTTGCTAATTATTACAAAATTGTTCGTAATTACTTGTTATAGCGCTGATTGAGCTACTACTAAATAATATTGTTGAAAATGCGCGATGAATCTTCTTCATGAGAACGATCTTCTCTTTGTATAAGCAGAGAATTAAGTGTCTAAACTCGAAATAAAATCAATTAGCAAGAAGTAACTCTTAATTTCACATTTATTAAAAACAGTGATTAGTTCTTGAATCTTATACAATTAAAAAAATATTTTTTCTCTCTTTTTGCGATAATAAAATTGAAAAAAAAAATATATATATACAATACATAGAAATATAAAATTGCAGTTTTAAAATATATTTAACTACAGTTCCAAAATATATTAATGTACAGTATTATATAACACTGATATCTTTGTTTCGATTTTTTTTTTTGCATCATTTTGCTGACATCGTAAAGTTTCGCGCGATTGAAATTTATCACGCACGTCCACGCTTTTTGTCCCAAACGGGAGATTACGTAGGCGTTCACGACACGTTGCGATTGCGACACGAAAAGAGTTGCTAGAAAGTGGGACGGCGGTAGTGTTTCTTATCGCGTTGTGTCAATTAAGGGGCGATAAACGGGCGCGGAATGCACTTAAGGATTAAATTCGAGGACGTGTCGCGATGAGGTTAATTACGAATGAAATTCCGCTCATAGAAGACCGGACGACTAATCGTCATGGAAGTGGAATCGATGGAAGTCATTAAGTCGTCCTAACTACGCATCATTTAGAGACTTGAGATGAGTTCGTTGGCGTGAATTGAAGTCTATATTGGGCCAAGTAAATTGCAAGAGAGAGAGAGAGAGAGTGTAATCTCGAAGAGCGCAATATCGAGAGAAATTCTGCGAGATGAGCCAAATATATATTTCGTCTGAGTGGTACCTATAAAGACGCACAATATTGAAGCGATATCGTATCGAGAAACGATTCTGAGTAGAGTTAGCGTGATATCTTTTCGACGCAACAAAAGTTCGAGATTACGCAGTGATTTCTTTTCGGCGCTGACGATTCGACAGATACGTCGCCCGGGCTCGTAGAGATGAAAGATTAATTACTGCCAGACTAATTAGTTTTGTGGTTGCAACGGGGTTAAACGCTCTGGCTGGAAATTTATAGCTCGTCCGGTGCGGCGAACGCTCCGTTGAGCGTGAAACGTGCTCGCAATTAAAAGTAGGTAACCCGGAGGCCTTCGGCTCTATTGTCGGCCTGTCCGGGTTTAGTGCGTCGTTCTTCCGCGGGTCATTCGTTTTGATTAGCCGTACACAGCGTGCGCGCATACACAGTTAATTACTTTCTTTTGTAAGCCGCGCGGAAATTCGGCTTAACCCTCGTTTCGCAGAACCGCTTCCATAAATATCAGTTAGGGTTAACCACGCGCGGCAAAACTGATTTTCCGTCTCTCCCTGAAAATAGAACGCGACGTGGGATTAAATTACGATTGACTTTCATTCAAATTTATGCAAAATAATTGATGTCGAAGCACAATAATGTGCGTGAGAAATTTCTTCTGACTTGTGAAATTTATTTACTTATTAGCTCATGTTGTGTTTGATCGCGAGAATTGATAGAAAATTTCTTCAACAATTCACCCTTTTTATTTTGAATAGTTATGCGAGTCCCGATGCTCGAACATCTTTAGAATGCTGTTTTAGGTGCGGCGATGCATCTCTCGCTCTCGCAAAGTTATTTCGCTGACGACGACGAGAGATGCGCGTCTCTCTGCTCGTGACACTCTTCCCGGATATCTATCATGCCTGTTGCGTAAAATTCCTTCTCCCTCTTTCTCTTTCTATATATATATCTCTCTCTTCTACTCTCTTGATAGACAACCGCCTCTTCTTCGTCTCGCGGAACAGAGAGTCGTGACGGCACAATAAAGGCGAGTACTATAGGCGCAATCTATCGACACGACTTTAACGCCCGACCATCTTTCACCTATATATATTTCCCGTCTCTCGGTTTCGTCCATTTCGGTTGCCGCCACTCACTTTTCCATCATCCCTGGCTCTATCTGCCCCATTGTCTTTTCCATCTCGATGCTCCATTGCATTTACCGCATTACATTTCCCCGTTGTGCACCGTGACGTACCCTTAGTTACCGGTGCATGTGCGCGCGGGATGCATTCGAGGCGCGGAAATGCGGTTGGACGGTGCAACGACCGGCGAGAATCCTGCGCGCGCGCGACGCACCGAGAAACTTTGGAATTCCCAATAGTTAACGTGTCCATGGATTCATGAAGTTCTCGCTATGTTACGGCGAAGCGTGTAGCAAAGACAAAAGAGACCGACAGTATGAGTCTGTTAGACTAAAGTCTGTTAATAGAACGCAACGCACATTTATCCAATGTATAAAATGCATCGCCGAGATAATGTGTTGTGATACCTGAATCGTAGGAAGCTCGGCTGATTAGATAAGACGCGGATTAGATGTTCGTATCATATAATGTTCTTTGTGCGAGGCAGCTAAATGCTAAAACTATATTGTGCTGTTTCAAAGATTATTCTCACAATTAAAATGTACAATATAAGTACCTTGTATAATATATTTGAAATAATTAACAAATTACGGCGCGAAAATTACAAATAGTTTAACATCAATGTCTTTATTTTGTCTCTATATTTTTTCATATTTTTTTTATATTTTTTAAATTTCTACATTTTTATTTTCATAGACTTTAATTTAAAAGTATGTCGTTAGTCGCTCTCTCTTTCTCTCCCATTCTCTCTCCGGAAATATTCAAGAAGCAACGTTCGGAAGTTCCGCTGTGCATTCTTTGTGATATGCTAGCGTCGCGAGATATTTGAAATATTTCGCGTCTTAATATTTTACGTGACGAGAAGGGAATGTCGGGATGACGTGCGAATTAAGGTTAACATTGGCCAAGTATGAACAGTAACAATGTCGGTTGCATTGCCGCTGATTGTTGTTGTTGCAACACGAGTTATGCGAGCGATGCGCACGCGCATCATTGCGAGATTTCAATGCAACTTTGCGGTAACACGCGTTGTCCTCTAAACAAATTACAGGCCGTTTAATATACGTAATTAAATACGCAATACCTAATTTTAACCTTTGTTTACATTCGTTAATTTATTTCAGCAGTTTTATTTGCGCGGTTGTCAGCCTTTCACATATCGTAGGCAAATTTAATTAGAGATTTAAATAATAAAATCTAATTATACATATACCAATCACAGAGCATTTTCGTGATCTTGTTACAAGCTGAAAATTTCAATTTATTTCGTATTTCATATATAATCTTTTTCACGATTATCACTAAATATTCATTATGTTTTATTGACAGTTAGTTGTATTAATAAAAATCATTATGCGAGGTAACATATTTTATTTTTGGAATTATTCTGGATTGATATAAATTTTTCGCGGTTTGTTGAGAGAGAATAAATTAGCGGATCATCGTAAAACCTTCGGGTGGAATAATTGATAAATTGCCTTAATTATGTCGAGGAGCCTTTGGGAGAGATAATCGGCCTTCCGAAAGCATGGCTGTGTGTAGCAGCGATAATTATCCCGCCAATTAGGTGTGCACATCGTTGTCCACGCCTGAAACAAATGCTGGTCGACTACGGGTGTGCGCGCGTGTTGTCATCCATGCGGGATATGACAGAAATGCCAGACGGGTGACTACTCGCGTAGTAGCGTAATTATTACGAGGGACATGAATGACCGTAATGAGAAATGGCGTCATCTCTATCAGCTGCGGTCGGCACTTGCGGAGAAATCGAGGGGAGCGCAACCGCGCAAACGGACTCGCGCTCACTTTCTCGTTGGTCGTCTCTGTTTCGCGGATTCTCGATCATTCATGAATCACTGCGCATAATCAATGACGAACGAACATGACGGCGGATCGGATTTGATCCGATGCTATCTGTGAGCTTACTAGTCCCCTTATTTATTCAATGGGTTGGATATCAATCATTACGTTTCTTTTAATTGGAGATGTTTAATATTTTAAATATATTTTTATATTTAAATTATTAAAGTAAATTAAATATATAGATATTATAATTACACATATTTATATATTTTATTTTATTTAGTTAAGTATATATAAATATATTAAAAATATTTAATATAATTATTTATTATATTATTTCTGATATTAAAAGAGATATATTGTTGCTGCGTTATATTAAATAAACATTGTATATTACTGTATTTGCATATTAAAAATGAGATAGCCGGATGTCATTAAATTAAAATAATGAAAAATATATTTGATTTTTCAATTAAATTATTTTACATTCAAAATGTTTATGACGAAGTTGTCATTTGCTATCGTGGTGTTCATACTTATTGTTAGATCACTGACAGCTGACAAGACTTTTGACGGAGAAGACACTCAATCATGTTAAATAAGTTTCTCGCTTGTTTGCTGATTTCCTCTCGGTTACGAGAAATGTCTAAAGGAGCAGTTGTTAAGTGGACTTGACAGGAAGCATTCCTTATTCGATAATGCATATCTCACTATATCAATGAGAAGCATCGCACTCGACTAAATTGATCTCATATTTGGGTCAATTGGTTAACGAACCGATAAATTTTCGTTCTTACGTATTAAGCGATTAAATCGAAATCATCAGCGAATTGCGAAAAGATTGTTCTTAATGTAAATTATAGCCGATTTCGTAGCGAAATCTTCACAGCACTCGAGTAGAGACATTCGTAATTTTGTAATCAATTATCAGATGACGAATATCACTTTCTCGTGATCGAGGTTCTCGAATATTCGTGACCGCGCAATTATTCACGAAGGATTATTCGTGAATTAATCTCCTTTATACACTAATGTCCGGCTCGGATATCGCTTAAATCGTATAAAACGAGCTTGTAAATCTCTAGATATTCATAAATTATACATCTCCTGTATGCCGCGGGATTTCCGAATCTTAACAAATTATTAATAAGGAATTTCTAAGTGAACAAAATTGTCAAATATTTCCATACTGCAAGTTAATCGAGAGAAGAGAAAAGAGAGATGAAATTAGGGTCAAGTAATCATTTATACTGAAATTTATTGAAATTTTGA
Organism: Nylanderia fulva; assembly: GCF_048542155.1. Classification (NCBI taxonomy): domain Eukaryota; kingdom Metazoa; phylum Arthropoda; class Insecta; order Hymenoptera; family Formicidae; genus Nylanderia; species Nylanderia fulva. The sequence continues at coordinate 587,549 of NW_028190488.1, forward strand.
TATTATTTCTTGCTTTTAATTGAATTACCGCGTCTGATTTTGAGATGAGAATCTATACATACGTTGTCGAGTTCAATTACGTGAATATTCTTGTGCTATCTGAACGAGATTGACGAAAGGTTTCGTAGGCGAACGCAGAGGCAGACAGTATATCTAAGCGAAGAATGTACTTTCTCGCAGTCGTCGATGTTTCTTGAGATACGCGCCGTCATAGCGTAGGATTATTAGCGAATGAATTTCTCATTTAAATCCGGGTCAAGTGTTGGGGAAGCAATAAATTTGCAAATCTTGGTTTATCGACTCGTTAACTTCCTACGTATTTTGTTTCTCGAAGGGAGAGTTGTTTGCCATCACACGTGGCCAAACAACTGCCTATCGCAGTATTTAATTGAGACAGATGTTTTAATAATCATCGTGTAAACTTTGTAGTCGTCGATTATTGTAATAACGGTAGTTGATGATAGAAATTATATTCTCTTCATTTGGCATGTACTATCATCATCATTGGTAAAATACTATATGGCGCAAATATTTTTGAGATTTGTGCACAGGCTCTAATATCATAATAATACTTATATTTTATTTACAAACTATAAATTTTAATTTTTATATTTAAACTTTTTCCACAAAAAATCAGAAAATATTGATTTGTACATATTATGTTATGACAAATTAAACTTTTTAGAGAATGCATAATATATAGCCAGAATATACATACACATGCAACGACATGAATATTAGTTAATTATCTCGCAGAGAGATCGAGCTCGGCGAATAAATTCTGATCCTTGATCTTTGACTATCTTGATCACATTTGTTTCTTGCATGATTGATTTATGCAATATACCAATTTTAATTCCCCCGAACGTTCGCGACGTTGTTTGCTGCCATATATTTTTTGTAAGGATGATAAACTATGTGTCTGCTCGAGAATATAATAAAACCATGTCAAATAAATTCTGGTTTGTTGAGACCTCGACCTTCTTTAACTTTTCAATAAAAAGAATATTAAATCATTCCGTGTGACATGCAATATGAAGATTTCAACATACGTATCAGTGTAATTGCATTGAATTAACTGATAATTAAGATGTACATACTGCATAACAATTTGCATTTTAATGTATGTACATATGCATTTACAAATATCAGAACAGAGATCGAGGTAATCGAAATCGTTAGGCAAATAGGACAGCAAAATGGATTTCCTCACAATAATCCATAATTATTTAAAAAATTATTGAAAGTTATTAAATACTTTTTATTATTAAAAACTTAATATGCTATTCTATTTTTCCAAAAGCCTTAATTATTACTATCATTCCCTATCTTTTTTTTCTATTATTATATGAAATCTTTTTTTGTATGTAACTGTCACACAGTTAGATTATTCAATTTTTATTATTAATCAACTCACGAATTGTACACAGCAATAAAATAAAGCGTAATCAACAAGCATATTTGCCGTGGAATGATGATAGAACTTTCATTGCCGTCAAATAAACACCTATAGCTTACATCAGAGAGCTGGCAACGCTATTTTGTATTTCCGCCGATTATCACGACAGTTATAGCGGGATTATTTCGAAACGGTCGGACATTTCTCAACCGATGCCTTCTGTTGCTTTAATCATGATCACACGTGTCATACCAGCTTGACGCTGGTTCAGATAGACCGTCCTATTACGAAATGGCGTTAACAGTGATGAAGAAGTCACGAGCAACCTATATCCTGAAGAGGATCTCTCTTTCGCTAAAATGTTGATCCGCTCGATATATCGACGATTTATCCTTTGAAAACTCGTTTCACTTCGATGAACATATATCGCGTCTTTTCTCTGAAAAACCCGTTTCGCTCCGATAAATGTCGATGTAAAACGTACTGCAAAACATTGAACGAGGATTCGCATATATACTCTCTTCGCGAAAATTCTCTCCTTGAGAGAGAAAAATATTATCCAGTTTCTTACGTTCGCCGATGTTCGCTTATAAAATATGTAGGGAAAAAATAGGCAACGACCCAGCGGAATCAAATCAAATCAACTTTACATGTATATATTTTATATACAAAAAACATTTAAAAAATATAAAACATATATAGGAGCGTGAAAAAAATATTTTCATCGCTTTTCCAATTTAAAATTATTTAAAGAGAACAATCAAGTCACGTCTGAGATTTTTCTTAGTTCCACTATCTGTTGCATCACGTATAATGCACAAGAATCACTAGGGAATAGTATTATCCAAGTCACGAATACGATCTGTGTACATATAAAATTTTTCTTACCCACCCGGACTGTCCGGAAAATACGACGCTCAAATAGGACAGTCGCTAAACACGGCTACGCAAATTTTATTTCGTGATCATTACCAATTCAGAGGAGATCCTCCTTGCGTCAACTCGCTCGTATCGGCAAACAGCACTCGTCGCAAATACGATATCGCGATCACGTCGATAAAAGCCAGACACCTTTGCGCTCTCGGCACTCTCGCATAAAACGACCGTTCACGTTTCCTCCCGGGATTCCTCGTCACGCAAGCTCGCCGCACGCGAACCGGATAAGAAGGTTCTTCGCCAGGCGCCACGATCCCCGGACGCGAAGATTATCATCGCCTTGAGACCTTCCCGCGAGCGCAGCTTCGCGCCGAGTCGAGCGGACACACGCGACTGAGACGACCGACGACGGTCACGAGCGAGAATCCCGAAGGTGGGGAAATCGAGAGTAATCTGAGGAGTCGCTTTCCTCGAGGCGCGAACGTGGGAAGAAAAATCAACCCGATCCCGACGATCGACAGATTAGCCGTAAATCGTTACTCTCGACGACGTCGTCGCTCCCATTCGCACGCGATTCACTGGCCAGACAGGTTTGAGATTGTCGCGCAGTTCTCGACGAGCCCGGACTTAACGTCGCCGATGAATAGCGAGGGGGATTTGCCTCCCGCCAGACAATAACTGCTTATCCTCGCTCAGCCGCTTTCGCTAAAATCGCCCGATCACGATAGGGAGGATGATATTAAACCTGGATTCTTGTAAACTTGGCGCGCGAGAATTCTCCTCTCCGGTACTTCATAGAATCTCGCTTAGTTTACTTCATTTTATTGCCGCAACCCGCCGTATGATAAATGTCTCGTGTGCGACGTGAGACGTGTGTTATGAAAGGCGGAGTAAAGTCTGTCTTTCACGCCGCACGGAAGATAGATAAGGCCGATTCTTTATTTTCGTCGACATTTATCCGCGCACCGGTGTTCTATTGTCGATTAGTCTCATAACGTTTCGAAAGTCACCGCCTCTCTCACGATCAATAAAATAACTCTCGTATTGCCTGTAACTCTTTACGCATATATAATTTCAAAAATCTCATACATAATTCGGCTCACGCGAATCCGTCGAGGATCTCTTTCTCCCTCTTTTTCTCGGCGAACAACCATGACGATCTAAAACATCTCTGAAGACGTTTCTTCTTCGTAAGACGAAAGAAAAAGTATACGGTTCTGCACGAAGCTTTCTCTAATACATGTGTTGGGAGTCGTGCGGGATCGGTTCGCTGCGCGTAGGCAGAAATGTCAGATCGCAGCTAGCACGTGCTAGCAGATCGAGACTTGTCTCGTGCAGATTTCAGACGAAACTTGTCACGCGCGCACATCTCATTCATGCTTGAAAGACGCTCGCGTAATCGGCATCGTAATTTACCGTTCTCGCAGTTGGTGCCCGATGAAAGAGAACGAAGACAGATGCAGAGGTGTTGCGTTATTCACTCGTCGATCACAGCGGACACCGGGCGCTGAGCTGTGGCACAAACATCAGGTTTATGCATCGCTCGTATAAAATTATACGAGACACTCTGCGTCGTTTCTTCGCGAGGAAGAAACCGCAAGCACTCGACTCTCTTCTGTACTCCGAAAGAAATATCCGCGCGAGACCGGATTAAAAAAGATATCGCTTAATAAAAACGCAACTTTTATGTAACCGATGGATACGCGATTTTCGCGCTACATTGCTCCCATTATTGTCGACAAAAAATTCGCGCGAGATTAACCGGTAAATCGCAGATCCGAAATGCACGACTACCTGGATCTGCGGAATTGTACGTTTGAGTGTCCGAGTAGGCATGTATGTAACTGTAAATTATGAGGTTGATCGTACGTATAAAATAGACGTATAAAATACGAAACTCGTTTCGTGTGCTGTTTAATAGGCATCCTCCCACTCCGTGCGCGGTGCATAAATCCAGAAGACGCGCGCTGCATCTTGCACGAAGATGCGCTTCTGTCGTGATATGCCACGGATGCAATCGGTTGCATCGAGCTTTATAGACGTATTCGCGCGTAAAAGGCGAACGATAAATAAGAGGATTTATACGGGTATTCCTCCTACGGCATGAAAATCCACGCGATGAAACTGTAATATCGCTCCAGATCCTCGCGAGTTACATCTTTACTCCTCGTATTTACTATTTGGTGTAATAAAACGTATCGCGTTGGTTTGATCGATATTTTGAATATAATTGCTTATGTCTGTACGAGAAAGAGAGGAGAAAATGATATAGGAGAGAAGGACAATTTTGCGACAAACGTTATTCCGCTAAATTTCCTGCAGACAGAAGAAATAAATTAGATCTCTGATATTGCGATATTTTTTCAATTATACTCAAATAAATTATTTATTAATTTTATCTGGAATAAAATACTATCTCCAATATGCGAATAAAATCCTGCTCCGATTCAATCATTTATTAGTAAATTATTTGATTAAAGTGAAATAAATTTAACCGAGTATAGATACAGAGAGAAAGAATTCCACGATATAACATTCTTTGAATGTTTAATTTCCAATAAATTGATGGGAGAAATGCATCGAAATGCAGCTCACGCACACCCACACAAGACGAGGAGAGGAATCTCACGTTTACGAGCGATACGTAATCGGGCTGTCGAATTTTCCAAACGTCACCGGATACCGAAACGGAGAGCGTTCTTCCGACACGAGCGCGTGATCTGCATATCGTTTGCTTCCCCGTGTATATAGTCGCCTTTATTGAATGTATACGATGCCGACGATATGGAATGACAGAGCGAGGCGTATTGTGCAGGCGTGCAATAATTCATACCGAGTTAAGTTGCGCGCTGACGCGTCACGGGGTGACAGACATCGAAATTATTGCGCGTTGCAGCAGCGAGAGCTCGTCATGTTTTCGCCATCATCGACGATGGCGTGCACGCGTATATGTACCTCGAGAAAAGTCGAGACCTATTTATACCAGTGTGACACGTGTACGATATCGTACATGTCAAAAGTATTCCGTTTCCTCGGTGCAAATGCGCGAAGAAACGTCGATGAAAAATCAGGTCAACGTTTTGCAGAATGCATTCCGGGAGAATAGATACACCGATGACATATGACATGTCGCACGATTCGCTGAAACGTCCAATCTGTGCTTTTTACTCAATCCCCGAGGAAGTATCAATCCGCGAATTATTTAATTAATCATCGCGTACACATTAATCATTCGCGTGTAAATTTGTGATGGAACAGTAATTAATGATATAGAATATTATTAATATTATCAGCTGCTGTATCATCCGTATCGATTTTGCGGCGGAACCCTATTTTCACGTTAAATACCGCGTGCATTCGCCTGCGGAATGCATTATATAGCGTATAAACAATCGCAGAGTTTCCGATAAACGTTCGCGGTACTGGTGCCCTCCTACATTTGTTTACAGTTGTTGTAGCACAACATAACACGAAATTTTACACGAAACAGCTATTAAACTGTGCGATACCTTCGACCGAGGCTCGAATGCTGTTGCAATTAATGCGTCAATAAATTATTAAACGCATTATTTTCAGTCTGTTTACACGTCCGTCGTTGCATAATTCGGAAACTAATTAAATGCATGTATAAAATGGAAAGCGTGCACTTCATCAATATATTTACGACGTCAGTAATATAATTTACACATAACGTGAAAAGAATGATTAATTCACGCAAATATGTGGCATAGCACATGTTTTCACTTTTGTTATAATTAAAAAAAATTTGAGCATCATACATTGCGTTTAATCAGTTCCTCGAGATATTCGAGTCTGTTTCAAATGTTGCAGCTCAAACAGTGCAACTTCGAAATCTATCGCGATCCTGCGATGCGCATATAATGCTTCACAGTTGTGCGCATCTCAGCTCTTTTCCCATGCAGTTGGCTCAATAATATAGCAATACCGTCAGCTCGGTTACAAGAACGAGCAAAACCGGCGAAGTAAATGCCGGATTACATTACATTCGGGATAAAATTCACGAGGGATTAAATTCGGAGGGAAAAAACCGCGCGGCCGTGCATTTTTTTTACTCACATACACATATGCGCGAGGGATGATGCAGCGGATTTTCATTATTCATAGTCTGCATTATTTTATCGTAATATCGTAGATCCTGCGCGTATAAGATTTCTTCTCCAAATAATTGTATACGAGCCACGAGAATTTATGTGCGGTTTCAACTAATTTACTAGATCGCGGGAGAGATAAGAGGGAGAGAGAGAGAGAGAGAGAGAGGAGAGAAGGAGAGAAAGAGACAGATAAACGCTTTTCGGAACTGCACAAGCCGATTGTATAATTCATAATTGCGTGATTCATATGACAACGTAATGGAAGGCATAACGAACTGGGAATATAACGAGATTGATTCTCCGCCGCGCTTGGCTCTAGTCCGGCGAATAGATTTCAGAGTCGGTTTTAACTCCGAATTATGATAAAGTTCGAAATGAAAATTCAGTACGGTTCATTATATAACGATTACACTCTCGCGTAACGATGCACGATGTACGTCGGGATATTTTACAACAATTCGGGGGAAGTTATACTGATGAAATCCTTGCAATCTTGGTGGACAACGAGCGAGAAAATCTCTATATTAAATTTTCCCTCTCTTTTTCTCTTTCGGTCTCTCTTTCTCTTGATGAATCTCGGTACTTTTGCCAGAACGTTGTGTTAATATTGCAGATATTTCACATAGCCTGCGGCAAATCCGAGAGAGAGAGAGATAACGCATACAAAGAGATGTCTTCTCACGCATTTCAGATTTGGATGTTTGAATATGTGCTCGTTATGTATCTCAAGCGCGGTTTGCATTCAATCTTCAAGTTCTTCATTGCGCGACTCGAGAAATGTCTACACGACAAACGTCACTTTATATATATATATATATCTTTAAATATATCTATATTCCTTTACGATTAAAAGACAGATATATATATACGTTGAACGATGAAAATTCATGCAAGGTAAATGCAATAAATTTGCACACTGAAAAAATGATTAAATTAATAAATATTTATTTCAATACTGCCTAATTAGTCATTTATTTGAAACAAATATTTATCTGTTTTGAATAGGATTTTCTTATATCAAATAAATATTTTTCACATCAAATCAATATTATTAGTTTGAAATAAATGATTTATTAGGCAGTATTAAAATAAATATTTATTCAAATTCAATAAAATTGTATTTTTATTGTACAAAATTTTCACTGCAAAAAAGATAAACATCAAAAAGCAGAGTCTATAGAAATGCATTTTTCTCAATCAATATTTTTACTTCTCCAACTTTTATTGGCGCTAATTAGCGTTCGCAAATTAGATGTGACTTGTGGATTTACGTAAAAGCTATTCGTGAGATCAAGTCAAAGTGCTATTTAATACTATACTATTAAAGTATCACGAAGCGATGCCATGCATCGCTGTTACTTTCGCCGTTCTAATTAGAGAAGTTTGCGGCGAGAGAGTAAGCGACAAACATGACGATAGAGATCCACAGTCGCCAATTACAAGTGACGGCCAATTTTGTTAGCAGAGCAGCGACTTGATTGCCGATTGTCGTGTAGTCGTGCAACGATCGACCCGGACACGACTTAATTTTCTTGAACAATACCGATCGGCAGCAACGACCCGATTCGCGTTGCATATATATATAGAGAGAGAACGAGAACCGAGAGGGGAACTCGTTAGACAGCGTTTGTCAGGCGAGAGCGTTCAATTTAGTTTTGGATGAGAGAGGACTTGATGGACCGTCTATATAAGCGCGAGCAGGAGAACTTTTCTTGCGAGAACTTCGCCGGCAGACGAAAGAGAAATCGCAAACCCGACGAGTCTTATGAAGCATTTAAACTCTCGTAACTCATCCGAATTTTGCTTCTGCTGAGATTTCTGTTCTTAGACTAATTGGTTATATTAGCTATGCTTTTGACAAGTTTGGGGTTTTAAGTACAAATTAAATGTAGTTATTTCACGGAAATTGCATACATCCGGCTGGACGAATTAACAGGTGAGATAGCGAACTTTCTTAGAAAGGCCGAGCTGATTCGAAGGTCGAGTACTGCGAAAATGTAAGATAGGTAAGTGATTCTCAGAGATGGAAGATTAGATTGCCGGCATAGGGCATCACGTAGCTCTGGATATGCGAGAGTTGCAGTTTGCATGCGAAGGAGAGATAGAACCTACGTAGGTAGGTAGGCAGTCGCCGTATCTCGGAGTACGCTATCAATTCAGGGCTGATGATTCGCTTCCGCCCACGCAGGCTCTTAGTCATTCGATGCAGCTGCCGAATAACAAACAAGAGAGACCACCCCGTAAAAATTCGCTTCCGCCATGCTTGTCGTATGCACACAATATTGTGGACGTTGTTGCATGTTAAGAGCCGACTATATTTCATTTGTGTCGAGTATAATATTCCCCGATCGCAAAATGTTTGCGGATCGTGGAGCAAAACAGCCTCTGAAAACAAAGTTTCCGCTTGGCGGCTGAAAATTGTTGAATTTTTTAAAATAATACGTACATAGAAAAGAGAACAAAAAATATTAAATTATCATAGAATTGATACACGCGTCGCTACTCTCTGTCGGCGATATAAATTCGTCATCCTTAACGAACGCGCGGAGGGTCGTTAAATTCCACCCACGTGTTCTGTCCTCAACTCACTTGCATCGTTAGTCATCTTTACTGGCGTACGTCAGTTAAAAACCATTAGCGGACATTAATCGCCAAGAACATTTCCAAGAGCGTTCGAGCAGATACGTAACCATCTACATATATAACGTGTAGCTACATCGCGATCGCTCGACGATAGTCTGCACCGTCTTGTTTGAATTCTGAATACGTTGAGAAATTGCAACAACACATTTTATTTACAATGATGATGAATCCACGATTAAAACCCAGGGATGTCCAGCCTGATACGAATATCGATGCGATATCGTGATTCGAAAATAAGTACACACTCTCGCGTTGTTCACGCAAGTACGCGATTTCCTCTTGCGAAATATATGTTACATTTGGTTTAACCACCGGGCTTGTTTCGTTTTTTCTTTTTATTTTGCGCGAACATACCGCAACTTCCTCAAAGAAAATTTACGCGTTTCTGAATAAAGTATAGTGATAAGTATGTGTAATTATCGCGAAACGAGACAGATTGCACTGAATAATTAATTATTGACCGACGTCTGTGGCTTATATAACCGCGAGAGATAATTAATGTTTGCTATTGCGACTTTGCGTGATAAACTCGCTTGTATTTTGTAACGTTTGTAGAGTATACTTCGAGGTAATATTTGCTGCGTTATTTTGCAAAAAGAAACAACGAAAAAATTTTCCGTTGAAATATTTCAAATGTGTAAAGGTGCAATTTATGGTATATATATATAGAAAATATTAAATGAATGAAATATGTTTATTGAGGCGAATTGTTTTCGCGTAAAAGTAGGATGATAACGCGAAGATAATATCACGCTCTGCTCCGTAAAGTGGTAACAAGGTTTCACAGAACTTTTTATCAAGGTTTTCAGAAATTGCACCAGAGTTGGAGGAGACATTTTTAGTTTCCTCATGTCGGAGGTCATGCGAAGCGCTTTATGTCGCACGCGGGAACCGAGAAACAAATCTTTCGAGTAATCTTCCGAGCGTCGTAAACGACGGTAAAATCCCTCCTTGCAATATTTGTAAGGTTTCTCCGAGCACAATACTTTACCGCGACAATTACGAAAGGTGAAATTTCTTGCACCGTTACGTTAACGAAATCCGCACGAAAGAACTGTTAAAGAAACGTTTGCGTCGCCTTGCGCCGAACAAGGAGCTCGCAATGCCGATTAATTAAAGATAAAAGTAAGTGTAATAATTAAATGTACATTTGTTGACGTCTTGAGCGGCTATTTCCATTTGAGCTATTGATGAGAGAGAATTTATGTGACCTCGGTTTCTACGAATAACTTTCTCTAAAGGTTCTATTGGAACGAATGAGTGCCCATAGAATATAATAACGCCAACTTTGCCTCGAGGTACAAGAAAAAAAAGAAAAAAAAAGTACTCGAAGAGGACGGTAGAGAGAGATTGGCAGAGGTTCTCCGAGATGTGTTCTCGTATAAACTTTTACGACGCACCTTCGTGAGTCTCACTCATTCAGTCTACGGTGAGTCGTGCGAACGGAAAACAACGAGTCGTCTGTTCTCAGAAAGTCTGATGTCACGTCTCACCTTCCGCTGGTCGATTCTATCTAAGTAAGCTGCGCAAAAATACCTGCACGGATGATGACATAACGATCAGCCACGTCAGTCGCGCAATTTGTTTGTTGAGAATTACGCGCGACTAAACGCGAATCCGAGGCTGCTTGACGGAGGAATTCGATTGACGCAACGCGACGAAAAACGTCGGCTGTTTTTTGCTTTTCGCGCGACATCGTCGTTCTCCCTCTTTCCCCCGTCCCGGTGATATGTATATCGTATGTTCGCTTCTAATTAGCGAGCACGCAAAGCGTAACTGACGCTTGCGTGCGAAGGAAAATATATAAACCGTAAAGGTAGTTGCAGGCAATTATGCGCTGATTAGACATTTTCTTTTTCTTCTTAACAGCATTCTTTTCGTTAACTGCTTCTTATTGCGTTCATGTTTAAGGTTCAGATACAGGTTAGCGTTATGAAGATCATGAGCAATCCATCTTCTTTATCTGTTTTTCTGCTTTATACATCGGATTATTTAATCCAGGAATAGATAACGTGTCCGATCCAGTCGTCACAACTCAGCTTCGGTCTGATATAATTGCGATTAACTTGAACGATAATTGCTATCTCTTTATTTTGTAAAACTTCTACTAGATTGATTTATATGGATTTTTAAATGAGTATCGAGATTAGAGCGATTGTGGACGAACGGTAGTACTCTCAGAGATAATTTTGCCGCAAAAAGTCGCGTTCGTGACCAAGCACGTGGGACATCCTTAAGGCGAGATGGTGTCGGACAACTCTGAGAATCTGGCGATTAGTTCCAACGCTAGAACAGGTTATATCGCCGGTCGAAGAGAGGCCGAGGATGTCGGGCCTCGCCGGAGGTTGCTGCCGCATGACATCATCGTCTCGTGTACAACCAGATTCTTATGCTCACGGTCATCCGCGAGACCTCGCATTATTAAATCCGAGGATACGAGGAATACACGATGTTATCGTCGTTTCGTTGCGCGTTATATTAATAATTTACGACGCACGAAAATTGTGTATTCTCCCAGCGCGTGTTGATTTCAACCTTTGTCTAAAGTCTGAAAAAGTCTCGCTGTGCTCGCTGATACTTCTAGTTTCATATTTACCAAGGTCTCGCGGATTTATATATGCGCTCGTTCGACTCGCGATGACTAATCGGCGCGAACAAGACGCTTGTGAAGTAATAATCAATTCCCTCTCTTGCACAATCCAGTCGAGGATGAATAATCGCAACCAGATCCTTCGTAACAATAATGCATCGTGCGCACGCGTTCGTCGAACGCGACCCAAGTCGAGTTTTACCTCCCGGAGAACACTAGACACGCTGGACAGGGCGATCACGTTCAACAAACGTGGCTTATCATCTTCTGAGAAAGAATAAATAACACGTGCGTGCACCGAAGTCTGCGATACGCAATCGTCTGGCTGGCTGTTGCTCTTTGCTCAAACTCCGAGTTGCGTAATGGAAACTTTGAAGTCTCTCACGTGTTATTATCATTAAAATTAGTCTATTTATTCTATAAGTTATTTGCATTAAAATAAGTACGCGAAAAAATTTTTTTTAGTTTTAAATTTGAGTAATATTAAAATAAATACGTAAAAGCAATATTATACTTGAATGAAAACGCAATTTCGCAAAATATATTTTATTATCAATTTCTTCAATAGAGATACACCTACCAATAGAGAAGCACAGCGGTTTTTGATCACAGAACGGAGAGAATGTATATTCACTGCTAGTCGATCTTATTTAATGGCGATTCAGAATCGTGCGAAAGTCGAGGTTACGGGCCAAATAACCTGCAGACTTCCGTTTAGTCCTTGATGGAGATAAATATTGGAGTCACGCGCGACCCGTCACTTAAATACCCGGAGTAGACATGTGCAAATTTTACCTATCTATGCACGTATCCAGGGCGCGGTTATTTTTAAGCGACATGCATCCGCTGCATTATTATCCGTAGTATTCGCGCGCATACTTGTTATTTTAATCAAGTCTTCGTTTATTTCAGAAATGTAATTTTGCCGATCTCTATGAGAGCTCTCTCTCTCAAAGGATAATCGCGCTTAATTGAAAGCGCTACGTAATTTTCCATCGTTGATCACTTTTCAGCGCACGCATCTCCGGAATATATTATATGCATCTACGTAATCGTGGAGAAAAAGTATTACGTATAACGCGAGGGAAATCGCAAACGCATCAGCGATAAATCGCGCGAGGATGAACTCGATTACGAAAAACTTTATGGTCGAGTTATATTCCGGTCGTTTCCAGTAATGAGACAGAACGAGAAATTCCTCACGGAGTGCCTGCGCGAAGTATGAAACGTTCTCGGGAGATAGGAATCGCGCGTATATCCGTTGGGGCTCGATAATGGTTCGCGATAAAAAAATATGGAAACAATTATCATAAAGTTTACGAGCGCGATCTCGAATGAATGAAACAACATCGTCGACGGACAGAATAAGCTCGCGTAATTATACGATGTCTGGGAGATTTTTATTAAACGCGAGAATTTTTATATTTCTACATTTTTTTCTTCGTGAAAAATGCAAACTTTATTATTTAGTAAATTACATAATTATTCTATTCATTACTTCCGAGTATTATTAACAGAGTAATATGAGTTGTTCACTCGATAAATCTAAGTTCAGCATTTGTTTTTTTAAGAATAAAATAAACGGAAAAAAGAAAAGAACAAGTTTGTAATTATTACAGTATTATTCATCCAATGACAAATTAAATAATATAAATCTACATTTAATACAGATATAATTGTAATACTGAGACAAATTACTTCGACCAAAAACTGGCTAATTCTTTTATTAAAAGTAAATGAACACTACGTTTCGACCAACATTGTGGTCCTTTTCAAGTATTATACTTTGTCTTCAGTAGCTAACAGATCGTTAACATGACAGGTGATAATTTCACGTCTCCATTTCGGATTAATGTAATTGCGGAATAAGTATAACACTTGAAAAGGACCACAATGTTGATCGAAACGTAGTGTTCATTTACTTTTAATAAAAGAATTAGCCAGTTTTTGGTCGAAGTAATTTGTCTCAGTATTATTTTTAAATTGTCACTGGCGATCAACATTTATCTATGAATAGATATAATTGTATTATGTATATGTAGTTGAAGTTTTTTAATTAACAACTCCGAATGAAATTAATAAATTATACGTGACGAAAAAGAGGCAGTTGCCGGAAGAAAGAAAGAGAGTGGGAAAGTGGTTGAGGACAAAAAAATATAAAAATGCCGGAGCCAGTTGGCGAACACGAGTTCGAAGTAGTCGTGTCTATGACGCAAGTGCATTCAGCATCGTCTGCTCCCATGTGGTTAACCGGATATGGCACAGACCCCCAGAGGTTAAGAGACATTAATGGGCTAATAGGAACGCTAACGATTCATTAGGTGGTACATCAATGTCGGCTAGCTTTCCGCGACAGTTCATGTGAACCGCAATGTGTCAACATCCCGATACTCCGTCGAGGTCGAGGACCTCGTCTTCTATTTTCGGACGCGCTGTCAGATAAAGGGCTGCGGGGGTGGACGGAATTATATGAATCGCAATTATACTCTCTTCTCTCATAACTATAACAAGAGACGTAATTATGTAATTCTTCGCGAAAACCGACTTTGGTTCGATGTAATTCAACGCTTTATTCGAGATATATCTAAGTTTCATTATAGCGACTCTTTCTTCACGGTCGATCAATGACTGGCTCGTGAAAAAAAAGCTTTAAATGCCACACGTCGTGCATGCGCACATTAACGGCATGATATTTATCAAGAGGTACGCGTTTCTTGTGCGCTTGCAACCGGTCGGGCCACAAATTGCAGATCCAACCTTGTTCAAGCCTTCCCGCTCGGTCTTCCTGTTTCAGCGAAGGAGGTTTCAGGGTCTTGACACCTGACACGTTACCTAAAAGGAACGGGAGGGAGTGAGGGGAAAGGGAATCCTTGTTGCGACAGGCGACAAGGGAAAAGACGCCTTGTCGCTGAATGACGACCGCTTTGTTAAAAATTTTATGGCCAATATAGGTTCCGTAATTTTATATATTATATATTGTACGTAACTCGCCTATATTTTACATTGTTATTATGTTTACCTTATAAAAGTTGATAAATGTCTGTGTTATTCGAAAGTTTTCTACCATTTGTCACGTTTAGCCTTCGTTGTTCGATTCAACTGTCTTCTTTCAATTTAAAAATAATACTGAGACTTCTATTTCGATTATACTCCAGAAGTAGCATTTGGAGATAGAAACATGACGTTGAGAAAGATCATTCGTTAACATTAACGTCAATCCTTGACATTTGCCAAGAATCATATCTGCCGATTTCAAAGAGCTCTCTACCCAGTATCACACTTGGCAAATGATGATAAATATCCTTTATATAAGCACATTCTCGAATGAGTAATATTAATCCGTTATATAAAATTGAATAACATTGAATTACGCATTTCCGTAAAAACTAGTACATGGCGTAAAACAAACTATAAAACTTAACTATAAAGCATCTATCTTCTTTTTTCTAGAAAATGCTACAGTAATGCTCGGTGGATGTAATTGAGTTCATTTTATCGGTCATGTTGCTACGAGCCATATCGCTCTTCGGCTTATCGATACACTTTGGATTTCGACACCGTATCGACATGCTTCGAATTCTCGTCACGTTGTTATCTTTTGTTCCCCGTATACGGACTTCTACCTGGCACACGAATGTCTGATACGTTGAATGACATAAACGCGCAACATTGCGAGCGGATAAAAATAGCTAATGAATTGATATTCGCAGATTGATATACGCGCGAAGAGCTCGGAAAGATTGACGCGTGAGATATGCTCGTAAAAAATTCCATCACGGTATACAAGTTGGCCCTCGAGCACGTTTCCGCCGATTCGTTTGCAAAACGAGGAAAGATAATGTCTCTTATTTTCGTGCACGCTCGTTGTCGCGATTTATTTCAGCGTTTCGTCGGCTGTCTTTGCGAAATTGCATGTGCCCGATGTAAGCAAGATTTAACGGAGTAATATATAGATACAAGGTTTTACATCGAGTCTTGTCCGAATTAAATTCCTACAATTCTTAGCAAAGAGAAGCTTTCCGCGAATATTTTACATGTTAATTTATACTAATTATATACGTAGAAATAATTTAAATTACAAAAAGAGAGTAACAATTTTTATATAAAATTTTTACATATTGCACATATGTAGTTGAGATATCGCAGTAGAAATCAATACCTTAGTCAACTCGTTAATTTTCGCCCTTTAAATTCTCGCTCTTTTGTTCGCGATGGTCGAGAGTCGAATTGTGGAAAAACCGAGCCTCGTTACGAGAGCGCGCTTATACGAGTCAAACGATCGCGACCTAATTATTCTAGTGTGTGACATTTTTTTTTCTTTTGTCATGTTTGACGAACTTCGGCCGTCCGCTTTCAAAAGCTGCAACGGATCTCTTTTTCTCGTATCTGCGAAAAAGTCGTCTCTTTAAAGTTTAGGAAAGTAGAACTCGCTGGAGATCTCTTGTGGTAAAAAAGGAAAAAATGGAACGCGCGAAAGATGTGCCTTCTCACGTCTGCCATTAGAACAGTAAAACCAGACTCACCAGACTGTCTATGCTATTGTGCCGCGAGACGAAATACGAAACAAGTCGTGAAGCTTTTAACGAGATTTGGAGGAAACTTGATGACTTGTATTAGCCGCTTAGCTTCTCTCTAATTATAACGAAACGCAGGATGAAAACGTGGATATATGGAACATAATTCGAAATCTGATATCAAATAATACCCAGTTTGTAAAACAATAAAACGACAAAACGACATATATATTATATTTCTTTCTCCAAATATTACAATAATTTACTAAATATACGATAAAAAAATTATTTTGACATTTTACTCCAATAATACCCTTATATTTACTCCAAAAAGTAGTCCGAAATATTGCCGGTCGGAAATACAGATCGAGAGAGCAAGGTGCTACATTCGCTACAAGTTGACAGCATCACTCGTTACTTTTTGCGTGCGAGTAATTGTACTGTCTTGAATCACGCATGCCCGAGGGAGCACCCGTGACAGATCGAATATCCCGAATTTCACCTGCTGAGATAAGAATGTGGAGCAGCGCGGTGACGAGTAGCGGGAGTAAACCTGTTTTTGTCGTCGCGTCGAAAAGGAGGGGAAAGGAACGTCTGTCTATCGTAACGTAGAATGCAAAGAAAAGAAAAGGGAAGAATCCGTGAAAGACAACCAGGGTGAAGGGAAAGACGAGACAGTCAGGATTCACCCTGTCACGATTGAAAAATTCGAGGAACGTCGAGAGCGCGGCATCCCGCAGCGGTGACGTTGATCGCCTAAACTAGGACGAGGAAGCCTTGATGGGTGATGCCGTACTCTAACCCCTCGTAGCGATAACTATACAATACGCCGCGGGAGGGATGGCAATTGCTGGACCTTTTTGCAATTTCGCCGTACCGTTAGGCGATCGTTTCGTTTTATGGCGAATCAATACGAACTTTACGCGAAGATGGAGACGGAAAATCGAAAATGGTACAACGCGTTTGTCCCACTTTGCTCAATTTATCTTTATTCAGAATGAAATTAATATTCACTCTAACTTCTGTTGATGAAAAACATTTGTTTGCATTTTATCGTGACTTACTTGGCTTGACAAACTAACTTATCTATCTTGAAGAGATTCGCTTCTTTTAATGTAATCCTACATATACTTTTGTCTGCGCGGGATAAAATGGAGAAGACAAACTTTGTTAATTAGCGACGGGCTTATCTGTCTTGGAGCGACCGACTTTGTAATAACATTGCTTACCTTTTAAACGGGGATTTGCGCAGCACTAATGTAAGGCTAAAGTATTCCGGATAAATAATAACACTCGTTTCATACAACGTCTCGGGGAGGCAGAAATCAACCTTTCAAACGTTATTACTTTCGATAACAATTTCGCGTTGCAATTTTGCTGCGTTATTCGCGTAATTTCTCGTCGTTAGAGAGACGATCGTTCTCTTCGTCAACCTTACGCGTAGCTGATCGAAACTACTCGGAGTCGCTTGCGCGTTAAGCTGGAATCGATATTCGTTAATTTCGTTTATCGGCTTTGCCGCGCGAATCTACCGCCTCGGAAACCGGTTTAATTTCGCGCCGGTTAATCACACGCGATGCGCATAACGTGTCCCAGGCTTGGCTCCGACGATTATTCTCCGGCGCGGCGGTCTCGCGGAGAAGGCGGTGTAGGCCAGGTTTGAGGAGGAGTTTGAGAGAAATTCCGGGAGAGAAATGCATTCGCGCGCGCGTCTCTATGCGTCTCGACCTCTTTCGTGTCTCTCCGAAATGTTCGAGGATACAAATGACCGGCGTAAAATAAACGTCGGGGCTTTCGGATGCAGATGCTAAGAGCGTGTAATTTTTAATACGCGCTAAACACGTCGGAACGCGACGTGTAAAAGAGAAATAAGAGTCCTCTAATGTAGGAAATTTGAAGAGCGAGAGATTAGAATTTATTAATTAATTTTATACAATAGAATAGTAAATTTAATGGAACTAACAATAAGTAAATTTCATGATTTAATTTGTCTGCCATTTGATTCGTTTATTTTCGTTTCCCAGTATTTATTATTGCAAACGCCGCAATGTTAATATTATTTTCCTTGTAATAATGATGGAGCGATGCCTGCGTGCTATATAAAGCGTTCCAATTAATTGAAAGCCGTAACGCTGCATTGTATGATGTAATTGAATTCTATTCTCCATTAAAAGATAATGAAAATAGATGTATCGAAAGAGAGAATCAAAAGCGACGAGGCTCGCTGTCGAAGTTGAAGCGACAGTTGAAAGCAATTGCGAACGCATTCTTCGATATACCGTGCAACGCTATTTCCAATAATTGCAAACGTGCGGCAGGAGAGAGAACGTTCAATAATTCGTATCGGCGGCGCGAAAGGAGGACCGCGCTTTATTACGAGGATACGAAAAAATGGCAAATGCAAGTCGGGAATTAAAATGAGTATTTCTCCTAATGTAGATCTAGGTCGAATTGGTGATTAGTCGGATTCGTCGAGTAATAAATGGGACACGAGATAATTAATTTCTCTAATTATAAGAAAAAATCATTATTGTAACCCCGGGTAAAAATTGTTGAATTTTTTTTTTACAATCGTATTACGAGATCTTTATAAGATAATAATTATTTTATCGTTATAAACTATCGCGTCGCTGCGCTGTCTCATTTCTTCAAAGATCTCGCGGTTATATATATATATATATATATATATATATATATATATATATATATATATATATATACCTTTCACCGTATTAATATTTTCGGTCGTCGCAGCATCTACGAAAGCATCTATGACGATTAGTAGCTGGCGGTTTGATTGATGCGCATCGAAGTCTACTTTCAATCGATACGGTTGATAACTTTCGCGCTTAATTACGAATCCCTTCTCTCGGCCTCCCACCTGATTACGATCGAAGACGCCGGCAGCTCGAAGTCGACCTGTCCCGGGACTTGTGTGCGCGCACCGTCACATCTATCGATTTCTCGAGGGAAACCAGCGGACCGGAAGTGGACTCTCCCGAGCGCACCGAAGGAGATGCACGCGATAATTAATGGAATTGCTTCTCTGATAATGATTTATTTTCGTTTTGCGGATTCGCGCCTCCTCTCACTTCTATAGGTGTTTTATCAACAGAAGTGAAAAGCGGTCTGATTCTTCTTCTGGACCATCTTGCGTTTGAAAGTCGATACGAGAACCAACGAAACGTCGTTTTAAGGGATTCCTTTCGCAAGCCATCGGAGCGTAAGCGTCTCGTTTGTCGATCGTTTCTTCCAAGAATAAAGAAAAGACTCTCCTTGATCCAACGACTCGACAGATCAGCTTCTTGAAAAAAAAAGAAGAAAAAATCAGCTATATAGCCAAGCCGCTTCTCGCGCGATTGAGAGAAAGGTGAGTCTTCATTCCCGCTCGTCTTCTGCATAAATAATCTTCATTTCGGCGATCACTCAGGAAAGTCGGTCGTAACCTCGCGGGTCGATCGGTCGCGGTTTTCGTGATCTCGATGATATACGTGTTACGTACATACGCGCACGTAAGGAGCGACGAAGGAGCGATCCTTCTCGTATCTCTTCGAATCCGCTCTTCGGTGCCGGAAGGCAAAAGGACCACGGCGAGAGACGAAGGAGAGAATCGCAGAGTGGCGAAGAGAGAGAGAGAGAAAGAAAGAAAGAGAGAGAAGAGATCGGTCAACGAACCAACTGACCATACACCGGCGCTGCTACAAGGTACTCTACCTCCAGAGAGGTACCCTCTCTCCCTTTTCCGTATTACTTCTCGATGAATTTTTGCATACCGGTCGCGGCACCTGAATTTAAAGCGCCCGCACGTGTGTTCACCTCGGCACGCATTTCTCTCGTCTCCTTCCACTCTCTTTCTCTCTCCGGCAAAGAAAGCAGTCGATACGCGATCAAGGTCCGCGCGTGATTTCTCGTAGAACTTTTTTAATAGAATATTAAACGCGTTATACACTATAGCGCAGACTTGGCATCGATCATTCGTGTATATATGTATGTTGAGAAAAAAGAAATAAATTAAAATTCGTACCGCGCTCGTCTTCTCGCGTTCGAGAGTATCGATACTTTGCCAGTCGGCGATGACTAGGCTTGTTTCTGTATAATCATTGAGCGCAACGAAATAAGCGAGGGAGGCTGCACTCGCGGAGATTAACGTCATACTTTTATAATTGATTAATTGACTAATCGGCGCGCAAACTCACCGCCGAGAAAGCCGATCCGACGTCTTACTGCCTCCGCGGACTTTGTACGAGAATTTATCATCGCCGTAGCTAAACTGGATTGATAGTAATTTATTTTGCAGCGTTGATGGCGATAAATATGTGCAAACTCGGTTTCCTCATCGCGCGGTTATCTCATTTTTATCTCATTCATCTCAACATGAAACCTTCCTGGTTCTAACTTTTATTTTCTTTCTCGTTCTATTGTTATATTTTCCATTATTGTTTTCGGTCCCCTTTTCAAGCTACAGATATATCAAAGATCTCGTATTTATTTATGATTTTTTAAGATCCTGCAAAATGATCGAGTATAATTATCTTTCTCCTTATATGACTGCATTATGTCGGCCTGTCTTTTTTCCAGATATAATGTTTATATAAATAGCACAGAGCTTCTATACAAATTCCATTATATATAACAATCCATTATATTAATATATATAACAGAGAAAAGTATAGAATCGAAAGGATCTGAATAGCTCAGCTGGAAGAGCAGTCGCCCGGCAAGCGAAAGGTCTCGGGTTCGATTCCCGATTCAGCGACTTTCGGATCTATATTTTTCTCTTACATTCATTTATTTATTTTCCGTAGGGGGGTTTAAAGGGGTATTGAAATTAAATCTCAAAATATGAGATTATTTCATATTTAAAATCTTGGCCGTGTCCAAGTAAAAATTTGGTGCCTTGTGCACCGGTATTTAATTCTAACGAAAAATTATTTAGTTTCGTTAGGATAACGCATTGTCATCCGCGATTTGGCTCTTGTTGCCCGTCTTATACGTTAAATTTATATTTATATTACAGAGCCTTGTTAAAACTCTTATATTTGATACACGCTGGCTTAAAAAATGCGTTTGTTTACCAACATTAATATATATAACAGAGAAAAGTATAGAATCGAAAGGATCTGAATAGCTCAGCTGGAAGAGCAGTCGCCCGGCAAGCGAAAGGTCTCGGGTTCGATTCCCGATTCAGCGATTTTCGGATCTATATTTTTCTCTTACATTCATTTATTTATTTTCCGTAGGGGGGTTTAAAGGGGTATTGAAATTAAATCTCAAAATATGAGATTATTTCATATTTAAAATCTTGGCCGTGTCCAAGTAAAAATTTGGTGCCTTGTGCACCGGTATTTAATTCTAACGAAAAATTATTTAGTTTCGTTAGGATAACGCATTGTCATCCGCGATTTGGCTCTTGTTGTCCGTCTTATACGTTAAATTTATATTTATATTACAGAGCCTTGTTAAAACTCTTAAATTCCATTATATATTTTCTACCCCGCGCGCTTTTAAAAGGAGTTTGCGAAATTCCCGCTTGAAATAAGCTTGAAAAAGTTTATTTGAAATCGGAAAGTTAAGTCATTTAAATCAATTACGCGCCGCGTCGATTCGCTAAAGGTATCGGCGGAGCCAAATCGAATCGAGAATCGATGAGATTCCATTGGCCAACTTTTCGACCTGATTTCGGCGCGAGGATATATATATGTACGATTGTCTCGCGAGAGTTTCGACCGCGAATACCCGAGAGGAAATCCGGATTACCTGCAGTGCTGGTCGTCGTATATGTCAGACGAAGTTTCAGATCTGCTATTTCTCCGACCGCGAGGAGTATAAATACTAGTAGTAGAAGGCTACTGCGGGTGCACGCACGATTGCACGCGAGAGAGATAATCGCCGTTCGCGGGGCGTTGCACGAACCACAAATGATCGCGGATCGCGAGTAGTCGCCCCTTGACACAATTCTCGTTCAACGTGCATTCTTTCCCTTGTTCTTTTTTTTTTTTTTTTTTTTGACCGGTAAGGAGAGGCGTAATCATACCGAGATCTCGAGTAGCTCCCCCTCGAATAGCTACATACTTATTTAGCTATCCGTATTTATCTTGTAGCTCGAGTTTATCCATCTGCGAGGAACTGCAGAATCGGCGAAAATAAATAATTTAAGAATCGCGATTAGCGATTTCCACGTGCGCGTGTCTCTAACGACTTTCTATCATGCACGATCCTCGAATCACATGCATCAGGCGCGTTGGCGACTCCGCTTAATTGACCCCTAACAAGACGATTCTTCGATATTTTCCCCTGTTGCGCGCGTAATAGCGGAGAGGTATAATAATAAGGCGAAACCGGGTAAAAGCGGAATGATCGTAGGTATATGCGCGTAAAGTAAGTACGCGACGAGTCGTCGCAATACACTGGTCAAAGATCGTCGGGATCGTTAATGGAACTCCTCTCTCATTGCAATCTAATGCTATCTCTGCCACGGCTTTCTTCCTATCCGTTTCTTCGATTACGTTCATAGTCGGTCAACTAATCCCGGCACGAGAGCCGAGATGAGGATCGACCATTTTTTCCAGTCTGATGGTACTCCTCGCTCGCGCACGTGCAACAACTTGAATCGAGATTTTTATACTTTCAATCTCGATTTTCAATCTAATCTACTTTGACGTTTTAAGCAATCAGATCATTTCCCTTTAAAATTCTCTATAGTTTTGAATCTTTGAAATCTCTAAATGAGAAACTGTTTATTGTTTACTAAAGAAACAAGGTAGTAAAATTCAATTGTTTAATACGGGAGAGAATTTTCTCTTAGAATTTACCCTCAAAATCATGGTATCGTGAGATAATATGATATTGAAAACATTTCATAAGAATTTTTCTGATTAATATTTACCACGATAAAGAATATTAATATATATATATATAGTAAATTTTATAAAATAAATCGAAATGTACAAATTAAATCGAAATTATGAAGTTCTTTAGAGTCTTCTGGAATTTGGAAAAAGTGAAAAAATTGAGATTGAAAATGGAAATAAAATTTCGAACGTACGTATACAATGAAAATTATAATTCCGCCTGCGCATCGATCATCTGGCCTGACATTATTCCCAGAACTCGATTATAACTCGCCTTTATAGAACCGCACAATGGTATCTATTGATTTTTAATCTGCGTCGTCGATGAATCCACACGGTGCGAACCGATTGACGACGTCGGGAATTGTTGTTTAACCTTTAAGCACGCGGCCGAGATTTCTACTTCCTACTTAAATGTTAGCCGATTATTAACCAGTCACCTGTGCGGCCGCACATTTAACAATACATCGTTCGTGAAGACGTGGAAGATGCGCGCCTCGTAACAAGTTGGTATTTAATCCTTCTCGCGCCGATTATTGCTGTACTGTGTTGAATTTTAACGCTTCGATCCAATGATTATCGAGAAGGAGGACAAGCGCGTTAACCATCAAACGCGTTGATTTTCTACGCTTTCTAGGTTTAAATGAGTCGACGATATATAATCATAATACAGAAAAGAATGAAAGAAAAGAGAGGAAACGATCGAACAAACGTCCGGCTGAGGTGTCGATACCTGACGATGGGAGGGAAAACGTTTACTTTACGTCGCGTCGGCTCGAACGTGCGTTAACCCGTTATCTCCTCGATACTCTATGACGCTCTATGACGGTATCCTATCGTTTCCTGGCAATGAATATACGTCAAATATCTATCCAGCGATATATCGACACGCACCGGTTACCATGAGCAAGTTTGTTGGATTTACGTCCATCTCATCGATATCTCGAATATACGATAAAGGCCGACGCGTGTCGTAACGCGGAAAAGAAAGTACATTCCTACCGGTAAGATTCAGCGAGTCGAGTCACCTCGTTAGTGCTATGTTGCTTGATGTTTTTCGTTCCTTCTAACTTTAGTTTTTTCATTATTTTTTTCTTCCGTGCTGTGTCACATAATTCTTGAAGAAAAATCGCAAATCGTGCTCTCTTGATTTCGGTAGACAAAAGATCACGTGGAAAAGTCGTGTTATAGTATAAACAGAAATTATAAGCCCCGGCACGTATTTTGCGGTAATTAAAATTGCAAATGACTGGAATGGTGCTTCGCCGCAATTACTGCCCAGAATTACAAGGCAAATGTTTTTCGTTAGATACGAGACCGCCTTCTTGCGTCGTACGTCAAGTGGCAATTGCGCAATAAGCGTTATCGAAGCGAAAGAGATCCTCGAAACGCGAGGAGAGGAGCACTCGAGAGAACCAAGTTGCGCTAGTAATTATGTGCCGTTATTTTTTTTTTAATTTCTATATTTATTCTCATAATTATATTCTCTGTTCTATCTCGAAGAGTCAAAAAAGAAAAAAAAATTACTGAAAGATCTCATTTTTTTAATGCACACTCTTCTCTCCGAGTTCTTGTAAAGTTGTTAATCTTAGATGCACACAAGATGCAGATGCAACTATACATCTAGCGCGAGAGTGAAATAAAATTGCGGTTGATTTTAAAGTCGATGTGTCGGACTATATGATTGTGGAAACACGACAACATCTTCTTTCGTGCGGGAAGTAATCTTTTAATTTCACGGTATTCTTGAATTGCCACGTCCGCGCGTTATCTTATCGTTTGTTGAAATTATAGTTAACTTTGAGACTTTATTTCCAACGAGCAACGTAAGCCGTCACAGGTATAATAAACGTTGTCAATGTTGATTTAGGGGTTTATACGTATTGTCGCAAGTTTCTCCTTCTTCGTTTCTTCGCATCAAGGGTATGATGTCATGATTTCTTAATGGTCTCGATAAACGTACACGTAGCCGCGCCCTTGTTTGCCATTTCATGCTGCACCGTATTTCGATTGTTTGTACAAGGTGTGTGTGTGTGTGTTTTAACAACATTAAACAACGATTGTTGTGTAGTGTACGCTGAGGAAATAATTGTAATTTTCGTGTACGAGGCAAACTCAAGCCAATGAATTCGAATAATGAATGAGATTATTTGAATTAGTCGCCGTAAAAGATATCGTGAAGTTACATTGATTTTTCTTTGCGAGATTTTATTCGCAATCTTGAATAAAATGCGTTAATTATGCGGAAGAATAGCGAGCTTTTAGTACTCGTACACAATGTACTTCCATCTTCGTAAGACAGAGAATCTGCCCGTGATTGATGAATAAAGTTACCGTTAATTAGTATTAGTACGATAACGTATTAATGAACAAAGTATACCGTTACACATAGTAATGGGAACCCGACACACAATTCCGCTTTCCGCGTGATGGGAAAAGTGTAGCGTCGTAAGGAGATATCAAAGGTTCATCATGATGTGTTGTGATGAGCTCCAGCATTCTGCAATAATTTTCTGATGATTCAATTAATCATCGCGAGAAACTGTTACATTACAGAATTTGTTAGTCTATATTTCACAGGGTACTCTGCATATAATCATTTTCATCAGAGACACAAGGTGTGACCCAAATATGCACTGAAAAACGAATTATTAAATTGATAAATGTTTATTTCAATACTGCCTGATCAATCATTCATTTGAAACAAATAAATATTTACCCGTTTGAAAAAGATTTTCTTACACCAAATAAATATTTTTCACATTAAATCAATATTATTAGTTTCAAATAAATGATTTGTTAGGCAGTATTGAAATAAATATTTATTCGAATTCAATAAATTTCTTTTCAGTTTGCGTCAGCCGTCAAATAGCGATTTCTCGATCGTCAAAATAATATTATCTTCAAAACTGAGTAAATTGAGCACTTTCTTCACAGATATATAAACAGATATATTTTTCAGAAAGCTACTCTCTCTTTCTTTTACCAACAATTTTTATCTTCGACATTTACACCTTATTTTACGTTCTCTTTCCTCCGTCTGGACTTTCCTCTCCATCTCGATTCGATGGCTATCATAAAGTAACGTCTCGAAACACGATTCCCGACCAAGCGAGATGGAATTGTAAATTCCATACCGATATACATACATGTAAGTGTGCGTGTGTGAACGTATGCGTGTGTAGCGAATCGCGTGCTCGCGCGCCGCGTGTGCGTGACACGGTGATCTAATTTCCATGTGTATCGAAGGCAGGTATACACACGGCTTATCGGCGATGCCGATTTCGCGCTTCCGCGCGCATTGTTCTCTTTCTTTCTCTTACTTCGACTGCCTTCTTTCCCTTCCTCCTCGCAATCGCGATTCTTCGCGTTTCTGCCCACGATCGGTCGTCATGACTTATTCTCTATTAACGTAGCTCTCTCGCGGAGCTCTTTTCAGCGGATACGCGAAAGCTGCAGCGGATTCGATCGCAATAAATTCGGCTCGTGGCGAAAAGCGTAGCACTTCCGACCGATCGTTATCGTGACGATGCGACCGTAACGGATGCGACCCGTATCGAAACGACACGGGGGAGAGGAAAAAATGGCGCGGAGAAACCCCGATCGTGAGCTTTTATCTGCGAGTGAAATGTGTATATACAGCGGTGTAGCGATTTTTCGGCGCTTCCCCATTTTCCGGTACGGTCCTTTTCAATGTCCGGTTGTCAACACGGCGCGCGTTGGAAACGTACATATGTCGGCGATAAAAAAAAAGATGGACATAAGCGGGTCGGAAACGCGAGCTTTTACTCTCTGTCGATTCTGGGACTCGATCCAGATGAACGTTTCGAGAAGAATTTTCGAGAGCACGTCGTATTCCCGAGACGAGGAAAGATGACCTGGAAATACGCATCTGGAATACATTTCACGAAACGAGCGCGCGAATAATGGCGCGATTTCGTTCTCTCGACTCGACCGTGGGAATCGCCTGAGCGAATTAATTATCGCGACGAATCGCGCAGACGCGTTCCGATTGCGCGAGCGTTTGAACGCGCGCCGATCGGCGCGCCGATAATCGCGATAAGGGGATATATGTATACGTACAAACACACGGGTTTACACAGAGTCATGGGAATAAATATTGCCACACTGCTCTTTTTTTTCTTCGAACCCCTTCCCCAACTGCTCTCTTCCGTCCGGCGATTTCTCGCGTTACAGCCGCAACGCGCCGAGAAACGCGGACTCGCGGTTTCTCCCATAGTAAATTGTAATTGCACCGTAGATTGGCCTAACAATTCAGCCGCGATCGATCGATCAATCGATCTCTCTTTTTCTCTCTCACCTCTGCGGGCTTCCCGTTTATTATTTGTTTCAGTTTTTCATCGTTCGACAGCGTCTTACTCGCGGATAGCATTTTCCTTCGATTTAATTGTAGCGCGCGAGAGAACTTACGAAACGCGGGCATTCGCTCTCGTACACGGCATGCGGCGAAACGCCCGCGGAAAGATTTACGGGCGGAAAAACGAGCGACCCCGCTCGATTTCAGCCTCTCGCGGAAATTGAAACGGGAGAGGTGCAATTAATGGACTTTTGCGGCGCGCACGCGATCCTGTTTGTATGTTACGCTTGCTCCGCGCGCGTCATTTTTAACCAGATTAAATGGAGTATTTGTCGAGGCCGCCGCGAAAACCGCGTATCATGTGACGCGAATTTTTTTTACGAATAAATATTATTCTAGTATCTTAGCCGTTTGCGCTCGCGCATATATGTATATACGACAGCAATAGTGAAATTTAGAGGCAACAGGTAATCGAGTTTATTGGGGGAAAGCAACCGTATGGATATTTATGTGTATCTATAAAATTGAAATACTTATATGTATATGGTCTGCGTCTTATCGAATTTAAAAGTGGGAGAGATAGAAAAAGAGAAGAAAAAAAAGAAACAGTAGTTTCGAGATCTGTCTTGCATTCGCGCGGAAATACTTTCCACGGAAAACTTTCCTCGTGCGCTCTATATTTCGCACACGAGTGTCTGGATCCCATCCGCAGGATATCCGTTTTTCTCACAAGCACCGTGAGAGACCAACGACGACGCGGAAACAAACGGAGAAAAGCACGACGAACCGCGATCGTCGAAATGCCGACGAGACCAAATCCGGTCCCGTTCTTTCCTTTAGAATCGCGTGATTTTCGCACTCACAACACATGTCTGCATTCGTACCCGGTCGTCTGTGTAATGTAAGAAATTGCTTCCTAGTCGTCGAGGCAATGATCCTGACTCGAGAGTTCAACGTTTCTCGTGAAGCGAAACGTTTTTACGCCGATCCTTTATGTGACGCGATTGTGCGTTAATAATTATGATCCAAGTAAGCGCGATTGTAATTTAAAGTTGGACGGAGCTTTTGATGGTGTACGATGTACGCAATTCAGAAACTGGGTTATCGCGGCGTGATAAAATTTGAAAACGGTTCGAGTTGAAATTGTTCTCCTACCTCAATTTTCAATCGAATATCTATTTTGATTTTTTAGAGTTTGCAAAAATTTTGAAATTGTCAAGTCTTTTTTTTTTGAAATTCTAAATAGGAAATTATTTTTTTACTGCCTATTTAACTTATCGAAATTCTTTAGAATCCCTATAAACGTGAAAAAATAAAGGTTGAAAATAAAAGCAAAATTTTGACTCGAGTTGACTCTAATAAAATATACTACATCTAATCCCTCAATCCATAAAATTCACCTGTTCGTCTCGATCTCTCTCGTAACCTGAAAACTTTCGATCGTTCCTCATCTTATCTCTCGAGGCGCGTATGCGGGTGATAGGAAAAAATCCCATTTGAAATCCTGCGAACTAATTAACTCCGATCTTAGGAAGCATCAATAGCGGTTCTCAATCCCGCGCTAATTTTCCTGACGAATAAGAATGCCGTCGTAAAGCGCGGAGGAATGTTTCCGTGAAAGAAGAGCGCGGTCTTCGGTCGGTGCATCTACGCGCACACCTGTATGCATCCGGTGTCTTCACGCCGGCGCCGGCGTGGGTCGTCAATTCCCCGTTAAGGCACGCTTCGTTATCCTCGTTAGCGGAAAGTACGGGCGCGCGAGGGTGAATGCAGATTTCGCATCTCTAACGAGCTCAACGGACCGGATACCTTCGATTCCGTCTCGCTGCGAGCGGCTAAATTTTTTTTTAAATTATAATTCCATCATTAGATTAATTTTCGGACGAGAACGCGACGCGCCGCTAGCCAGATGCTCGCGAGTTACCGTCCAAATCTTCTCACGAATCGATAAAACGATGAGATAAAATGAGATAAACGCGCCGACGTTCTTGTAGCCGGGAAGAAGAATAAAGTTGCCGTTATTCAAAGAAAGGAGAAAAAAAGAGAGCGAAAAAAGAATAAGAATATTGACAACAAACAGTAGTATTTTGCAACTATCGGCGTTTAAACTTCTGATTCAATCAATGATTGAGCGAAATATTCGTACCTTTTATTTTTGATTTTTTGTGAAGCAACGAAATTGATACGGAAATTCATAGCGGAGAATTTAAATAACTAGGCAACCTGTCGACTCTGACATATGCAAAGGCGCGTATGTGACTGAAAGATAAAGAACTTGAAATACTACGTGTATGAGGTCATAGCTGGGACGCCTTTATACGGATGACGTTACTCGTCCCATACAAGCGAGGGAACTCGCGGTGAACTCGGATTTCTTTTCCTTACACTGACGGATATCCTGCGTAATTCACGTTTTCCTCAAAGCCCAAGAGAGGCACGGAATTTAGCTGCTATACACAGTTTCGCGGAAACGATTGCGCGCTCCCATTTTTGAAACACGTCTCTTCCGTTCGCGACAACACGCGACGCGTCGTTTCCTTCTTGAGCTAACTCAGCACACGGGTAATTAATGAATAAGGTTTTTGTAATTGAGAGAGAAGGTTAAAGTCCATGTTTTTTCATATCTATTTTTATCTCTATTTATGAATGAAGTTTTGTCCGCATTATGAAATCGATTCGTCGTTATCAGATAATTATTAGAAAGCAATTAAAGGTATTAAAGAGTCATCACGATGCTCGTCATGTATTTATATCGTCATGTATGAAACATAACGTAGATTTCTATATGATATTTCTATAAATATATGTACATGATGTTCTTAACATATATAAATCATAATTTTTAGCCATTAAAACCAGTATGTTAATTGCCACACTTAAATTCTAATGTGTATTCATGTGTATACAACTGCGTGCTTACGTTTTATTTATATTTTAAAAAATTATATCTTACATTGTACATTAAATAATTTTTGTTATAATTAGAAGATATCGATAACATATTAAAGATAATTGCGCGCGAGAAAATATAAATTTATTCGTAATCATTAAAAATAATAGGTTTAAGTAAACAAATTAAAATGAACATTGCTTTAAAAAATGCAAACTAAAATTACTCGCATATGAAACACATATGAATGCATAATTTTCCTTTATATTTTGTTACGCTGAATGTAAAAATGTAATCAGTTTTTCCATCTCGCTTTTCGTTTAAAGATTGCAATATAAAAAGAGTTGTCATTCCTTTATGTATTTAATTTTAATTTTACAAACCATTATTTACTTATAATGCTGTCACATTTATTCCCGAAGAATTTAACTTAATATCAGAGCAAATTAATATATCAGAATGAAAAGAAACATGTTTGAATTCAGCATAAAAGACACCACTTTACTCCAATAAAAAATTGTGTCAGAGAATGAGACCAATTTGCTATATTTAATTAATGTACTCACGATATTGAAAACGACTTCGAGATGCTGCTTCGAGTTTTGCTCTGGGGTTTATCGTTTCGTTGAGAGATTTCTCAAACTCGATGGTGGTGCATGATAACTCGCACTTCAGAGGGTCAGCAAAAGAGTGGGAGGGAGGGATGTAACGCACCCTCTACGCGCGGTCACGCACCCCGTTCACCTTTCGCTCGCACGAGATGCACTTGGAGAGGCCAGAATGATACGAGATCTCCGAAAGCGTGTAATTTTTGCGAGCTGTGACGGGAGGAGATAGTAGCACTTTGGAAGATGCGGAAGATGGACTCTCTCGCTGGCGAGAAACGGAGAACGGCGACGACGAACCGTCGGTCGCGAAGGGTGGCGGTCGACTGAGGCGCCTGCCTCGACGTGCACTCGCGCTCGGTGCACCTCCCGCGTGGCGGACACACGCGTGCCTGCGTGGCCGCGTGCGTGTGCGAGGGAGGACGCGCGCGCAGGATGGCGGATGCACCTGCACAATTATTATCCCGTTGCAACGCGCCCGAAGTTTCCGAATTTCTAAATCTCCCGATTTTTCGGAGTATTTCGCACACGCGAATGGAACTTTATTCGGGTTTCTCGAATTTCCCGAGAAAAGTGTTGTTACAATTGTCCGGATGAGGTATATTGTGCTTGAATTATTACTCCTCGTGATGAATGAAATTTGAGACAAAAGAGCTGCTCGTCTGACAAATCTCGTTACTGAAATTGAAAGCACGTTTGTTGATCAATTTATTATTAAAGGAACATTTGGAGACTATTATCGTTGTTTGCACGTGTTGCATTTATATATCTCGAATAGTCGAGTGTGTATTGTACGTATTTTGAAATTGGGGTCAAATGTGTCCGTGACATGACTATGCAGAATGCAGAGCAGAGTGCAGGCAACCTGGCGAAACACGACGTTGTAATAATCTCTAGAAATTGCGTGTGTCATGAGGTATTTGTTTTTCTAGAAGTAAATTGTTTTCACATCTGACTCATTATCTCGTATAAATTGAACGTAATGCACAAGTATCTATGAAGAATTTTCATACAAAAGGAACGTTTTCAGGCGCGATTTGAAAACTCGCGAGCAAATCTCGCTGCGAAAACATCTTTTATCTCGTTTCTCTAGCATAATAAAATACTGTGAATGGAGTTGATAAAAGCCATTTCCGTAGCGATCCTCGTTATTAGTCAAAAACGATGACAGAGGACAGAAACAGCGTTTCGAGAAACAATATAGAAACGTACGCATTCATGTAAAATGTAAAGGGTAGTCCGCAGATGGTTTCCTTTGACAGCGGATTTCTAAAGATAACAGTAAAAAGAATAGAAAATCATTTACATATTGAAACATAAATATTCACTTAATCATAGTTGACTAATCGAATTAATTAAGCTCTGAAAGAGAAAAGACTTACAATTTTGATATTTGAACAATTTTCTTTTTTACGCCCATGTGAAATTCAAAGCATATTACATTCAAAGGTTCGTTTCATAATTTACACCGCGAGGTTTCCGAATTTTTCTGTCTCCGGCATCAGCAGCATTTTTTCCCTCAATTTTTTCCGGTTTTTTATCAATTATCGATGCTAGAAATGGCAAAAAATCTCGATTCGCGAGGCGTCACTTTCAGTGCTGCATGCTACCTTTACATTCGCAAACGCGAAACTTTTCAACGCAAAATTCAACGGTAAAGGGATATTTCTTCGTTCCTGTTTTATTTGTTAAAAAACATTTGAGATATTTGGACTGAAGGGAGATTGCCATTTTTTTATTCAATTTCTCGCGCATCGCGAATTTTAAATATAAAATGAGGAGAGGAAATAAATCGGATTGCGCGAATCCTGTCTTTATGAAAT
Organism: Nylanderia fulva; assembly: GCF_048542155.1. Lineage (NCBI taxonomy): Eukaryota > Metazoa > Arthropoda > Insecta > Hymenoptera > Formicidae > Nylanderia > Nylanderia fulva. The sequence continues at coordinate 620,170 of NW_028190488.1, forward strand.
GGTTGATTTCGATCGGCGAAATAATGCGAGTGTATCGCGCGTAATTTAAGCGACAAATTCTCCGTCCCTTCTGTGAAAGGTTTCGTTTTCGGGCTATAAATCCATCGGAGCATTTACCGTGCACATCCCCGTCCGATCGGATCCGCGAGCCGCGTTTGATTCTCCCCCGACCGATAAATCACAGTTATTCGTGTGCGTTGGGTTTCGATGCGCTGTTAAGCGGTGTCTCGTATATCAGGCATTAAGAGATTCAAGATTTGTGGAATACAAAGCGACGCGGGAATTTGCAGAACGGAGAGATCCATTCTCACGATATAGAAGACGAGACGAGTCGCAATTACGAATGCGCAGTTAAATACGCGTATCGTTCTACATATATATCTCGTTAAGCTACAGTGGATTATACTAATGGATGATTTTACGACTCTCGACTTATCTCCGTATAATGTTCAACTTATGTTTCATTTATCAATAATTTTACATTACGTTTTTATTTCTGATGACATTTGAAATGCGACGAAGATATCTTCATTTACATGCGGCCTAAGGCAAATAGAATTGTTTATATTCCTTAATCGATTATTCATCGATCGGCGGAAGTGCTGTTAATTATGATGTTTGAAAGAATAATGCGTAGTGTGCGTCATACGTTAACATCACTGGACGATTGGAAAATGCGAACACAATGTGCATTGCACATATATAGTCGTGTGACAATTAAATTGCGAATATCTGGAATGCTCTTGCCTCCATTCTCATCGTTTGCCGCGAGTTTTTGTATTTCTGGGCGCACGAGTCGGCAACAATAATGCCTTTAATTATCGTAGGCAATTAAAATTGTTTCTCGCGAGCCGATTAAATTGCGCCAACGCTGAATGTCGCGCGTTGATTACTATACTGGCTGATTAATGGCAGACGAAGAACAGTGAAAAAGCGCGAAGTCTGAATTAAAAAGCCCTTTATTAAATGTTAATTCGAATGGATGCAAAATTTATCTCGGCATATAAAGATGTTTTATATCTTTGAAAATAATAGAGGTCTCTTTGACATTATTTAACTTATAAAAAAACAGGCTGATTTATAAAAAAAAGAAAAAGCACGTCACACAATTTTCTAAAGTATTATTCAAGTTTATTTTATGTTATACGATTGTTATTTCTCTTTCTCTCTTTTCTGTTTTCTTTTATGCATGGCGCAGGAAAAATACACGCGTGCAGCGTTTCTTCAGCAAACTAGAACATGACAGGATCAGCAAGTATAATGTAAATGAAATTTCCTAATTGGAGATAAAAAGAGAGCGAGGAGAGAAATATTGCGGCGAAAAGATAATAAAGACTAGACTAGATAAGGAAAAGATGTAAATGCAACCAACGTGTCAACACACACCGCCATGAAAATATGTAAAGAGAATGCAATATCTTTTTAGACACAGAGGACGTTATATATTTTTGTTAGATTTTTGATGTCGGTTAAATGTATCTGAGCCTTCACGACACACTGAATCTTTGTAATAAAGTAACGAAAGTAAACATAACGTAACAAAATATTTCAAATAGACAAATCTAAATTTATAAATAATATAAATAACATATTAAATAAATAATAAAATATATTAAAACATCATGTATTGATTATCTATATACGATATTGTTAAAACTCTTGAGAGAAAAATTATTTCAGATTCTCGAGCCTAATTTTTCTTTTACTTTTTCGAGCTTTTTATTTTAATATTTATTTTAAACAGTCAGATAACTCTTTTTTAACTATTTTATTTATAATTTTATTGGAAACTCTTCTTTTAAAGCAGCACTCAAAAAAATATTTATGTATAAAATTACATGATTAAGCTAGGTTTTTTCCGACCCAGCATAATCATGCAATATTGATACTTATATGGAAGATTACAGATTATATGTAATTTTATATGAAATATATTTCATATGAAATACATGTAATTACACATAGGAAATGTTAGTAATGTATAAATGCTATATAAAATACCTAATGTTATAAATAAAATAGATAAATACTTATAAAATAAAGTTCTAATAAAGTAAAAATAGTAAATTTAAAATTACATATGATTTTTGCATAAAAATAGTAATTTTACCTATATTTTACATTTTTACATTAATATGTATTTTTACTTTAAAACAAATGGAAAAAAATTACAGTGATAAGCAAGTAACTTTTCCAGTTCTGAACTAATAATTTCCATGTAAAAGTATATGGATTTTTTTCAGTAAGTATATGGGAAATTATTCGTGTACTGCTTTGAAATAAAGAGTTTAACTTTTATATAAATTAAACTCATCGAAATCCTTTAAAATCCCTGAGAATATATAAACGTGAGAAAATTGAAGTTGAAAAAAGGAGCAATGGAGCAAAGCATGGATTTGGATTGGGAATGAAATTTGCAGAGGAAAAGGGAAAAAATAAACATTCGTATGTTATACAAGTAGACGTGAAATTAAATATCGATAAGGAGGATATTTCTAACTTTCTTCAATATTTTCTCTGAAGAAGAAGAAGAAAGAGATTTCATTCTCTCTCATACTATATCAACATTTTTTCATCTCTCACAAAGATGGATTAGGGTATTATTAATTAATTCTTAGCCGAGTTTACGATTGCCGTATACAAGAAAACTCAGTAGAAGTCAGTAGAAGACTCATTTCTTTACGAATACATTTTTTCTCAGCATGCGTACGTATTATGCATAATTTCCGATACTTCGCGGCTAATCTGCTGTGGCCGTAATATAAGTGCAGTGCAACTGAAAGATGAGATATAATATATACTTTGTACGTACAAGTGTCGAGATAACCGTAATAACGTCTGAGAGAACACAGAGCGACAAGTCAGTATATTTTCAAAAAAGCCTCAGCCTTGTTCCCGTAAGATATATACGCTGTTAAGAAATCGTGCATCGCGCTTTAAAATTTTATCTGGTAAAGGATACTTTGTCAGATTTCGCAAAAATCGCCGGGATTTCGTACGCAGCCATAGCTGAATGATTTTCGTCATGGACAAAATTCACTTATCAGTAAGTAATGGTACGCAACCGCGTCAGTGTTAATTGCATTTAGGGTTCATACACGTGGGTAATATGCGGTACGAGCGATTTAGTAGTTAAAGCCTTCGGGGTTTTGCTAATTGGAGTGAAACCACGCGTTAACGCAGCGTTTCTCAACACGGTCCAGGAGAAGGGGTCTAGTGACAGTTCGACTGAAAAATAAATGTACGACCTCGTTATTATTGAACAATAACGTCTAAATTTTTGCAAGATTTGTATTGCACATTAAAAAAATATATGTATAAGAACAATCTCGGTTATAAGAATCTGCGACGGATCTCTCGTTGATGTCTTATTCTTATTATCTTTTCTAAACGGACCACTTTTTCGCCTGTCTGTGACATAATTTTTGGAAAATGCGTTTTACCTCTGAAATAATAAGGTAATGCGATAATACCTCTTCGCTTCTCGTCGGAAAATATGTCGCTAATCGGACATGACTTTGTTTCACCGTAATAAGAGACTCGTGGCGTGTCGCTTTCATGAAGATTAGAGATTGCTGGAGAGAGAAAAGGTGGGAGGGAAAGAGAAGCGATGCTTTTTGCCTCGTCGATGGTTGAAAGAAGAGGAAAATGAGATGGTTCGGAAGGAGCGAAGAGGGTAAAAGCAAACGGGCAAGCGAGCACTGCTTTCTCAGCCGTAATATTGGAAGTTTACGAGGTTTACCGTAATCGAATCTCGTTATACGACCACAGAAGGCCTTTGGCAATCTGCTCGAGGACCCGGTGCGACATCGGCATTGCATGTTACGAAAATGCGAGTCTTCATCGGAGATGATACAGTTCGATATGATGCTTTAAGCTTAAACCGATGAGGATTTACGATACAAATGTTGCACGAAAAAATGACGTCACTCAATTCGAGTCACGTCAAAAACATTTATCTGCTACGGTTGCGTTCTTTTTTATCAATGAAATTAGGAAACATTCTTTCGCTTTTTAATATAATTGAACTGTGATTGACATCTGACAATGAGTAAAAGCGGTATAATTTTGGCATCACGATTATGTCACGATTACGCCATTATGCCTGATGTATGGCTGCGCACGTCAAATTCTTCAATGATTGATTTCTCTTGAATTGCAGGCGCATATCGAATATATATATATATATATACATATATCTGTAGTTAAGGTCTGAGGCAAAGATAATGAGCGGAACGCGTGGTAGTTGCATTAACCTCGTCTTATGCCGGCTAATTAGTTTATGCGCTCATCAAGGAACTAATTATCCGTTCAGAATAGACTTTCATTTACGATCAATTTCAACTGTGAAAAGTGCGATGACCGTCTGAAATATAACGTCGGAATATCTTGGAAGTTACAATAAAGTTGTATTATTTTAATAAAAAATTCATTAAAATTTTATTCAGAATTAAGTACACGCTTGACATTCAGTTAAAGTTTGATGATTTTTTAATATGTTTGTATCAAAAAAAATCTAATAATTTAATTGCAATTTTTTCATTTATTCATTTCTGCGTCTCTGTCTCTCTGGACTTTGATATCTTCTATTTCTTATGTAAATATTTGTAGTAAAGTATAAAAAGAAGACGTTTTAACGTGTAATCTTATCTAAAATAATTTTAAACAAGAGTTTTCCGATAATCAATACCTATAATCGATTCGATGTGTTGTAGATAAGATATGTGTTAAAATGGTTTTCTCCAATCTATGAATCATGCATAAGTAGTCGCGTAACGTAAAAACGCGAGCTTACAAGCCTTGAACAAATTAAAAAGCGCCATGAAAAAAACTGCACCGTGCGATTTTAATTAGGATTACCGTGGTCGCCGAAAGTTTTCTTCATTATCGTCGAAAAAAAGCTTACTCCTCCGTTTTTTCGAGACGATATTAATGTAAAATAATGTGCATGCCGCACGCGAGAAAACTAGCTGCCTGGCCATATATTATGCATTATATGGGAATCAAGAGATGAAAGTCTATGCGATACGTCGTATGTATATGTAGATATACGAGTTTATAAACAGTATGCGTAGAGAGAGAGAAAGAGAGAGAGATCGCATAAAAAACTTTTTTTCGCGAGACAGTTGCTATGAATGGCGATGTGCAGGATGAATAAATAATAAATCTTTTTGCTCGTATATTTGCTTATACATTTAGGCAATAAAATATACATATACAAAAAACGAATAAAACATGATAGTAATTTTAAATATATTTTTATTATTGATCAGTTACAATGTGGCTTTCCAATTTTATAGTTAACAAGAGATGAGAATATGTCCGCAGAAAATAAATAAAACTACATATATATACATATATATATATATATATATATATGTGTGTGTGTGTATATATAAAATGTATTTTATTTATATACATATATGTAGTTTTTATTTCAATTCTCAATATTTACATCTCTTTTCCCTTCCAAGAATTCACAATAGTAAGTACGTGCATAATAAACTCAGGCAAACCCCAACGTTTGGAGATTTTCTAAAGGTTTTCAAAGCCATACAAAAGAGTTTTCTGAAAATATAAATAAGGAGAATACATAAAAATGCATATTGGATGTTGTTTAAAATACCAGTTCCCCATTTTATATAAACTATATTTACAATTATCATATTTCTATCACTTTTATGTTACATTGATTTCTTTTGATAAATGGACATCTGTTTTTCTCTTTTTTCGTATTATTTTATTGTATTTGGATTTTTCACTTTTGGTATTAATGCCCTTTATATAATATATAAGTCAACCGATAAATCGCAAATATTTATTTAATAATTGTACAAATGCAGGTTAAAGATTATAAGTTCCCAAGATCTCGGCAAGAGATATAAAAAAGGAAAGACTCTCTAAGCTTAATAATTAGAATGGAACTAGGTTTTTAACGCGTTATGCGACGCGGAATAATTTTTCTTTATATGATGTCGTGCGATATAGTGGTAAGAGATACAGTTGCGTAAATTATTGCTCGTTTAAACCGAGAAAATTCATCTGTAATTTCGTTTAATTCCACGGCCTTTTTTCTATAAAAGATACATATTTTCTATTGTCCGCCGGTGTAATGAAAGTATCAAGAGTGAGACAGTATCGCGGAAAAGAACATTCTATCATTAAAGTAGACTACTTTTATGCAATTTCATTGCGTAGCCAGCGGTCTAAGACTTTACAGTTAGATCTGCACTCTTTATCTTGACGCGTAAGAGAAGCGCGGCCAACGACAAGAAGGACACGGAACCTTGAGAATTTTCTAGCTTATTGTGTGATTCGCGAAAGAAATGAGGTCTTCCCGGCGTATCACAACGGAATTTCCCACAACTCGGCCCACTTTTGCATAATGTAGGAACACACCTTCCGAAGGAAGGATCTTGAACATCGCGTTGAATCGCACAATGCAATGTAAAAATTCCTATTCCGGTTATTTAGAAAATATTAACTACTGTTCCGACAACATTACGCGGCCACTTTTTACCTATTTCGAGTAAAAAAGATTAAAATTTATGTATACATTTTTTTTATATACATACATTATATGTAAAGAATTAAAGTCTGCCATGTATATTCAATGATGATTACATATGTATGAATATTAATTTATAGATCATTTAAATCTATTGCTATATTAATTGTAATTATACATAAAAATGCAATGAACTTAAAAATTCTCGATTAATATGAAAGAGGTACATTAATATATTAGATATAAATTTCAGGTAAAATATTTTGTAAAACATCTATTATATATTTTCTTTTATTGAAGTTTTTTGTAAGTGTTACAATGGAATTTTCTCTTAAATATTCCGCGTTTTCTCATCTTTACAAAGGATAAGAAAGTAGAAAAAGATAATTTAGTTCTCATACAATACTTGAAATAAGAATGTAAATAATTTTTGATATATACGCAATTAAAAGCAATATAATTGTTCACTTGTGTGTACTTACCATAATTATATTTGACACAATTATAATTGCCTATACAGTTTATCGTCTCGAAATCTAATGATCTGCTTCCACAAGTATTGCTGTCACGCGAATCATAACATTTCCATATCTCTTCTATTTAGAAAATAAAAAATAAAAAATTTCTATACATTTTGAATAAATTTATATATATTTTATTGTCGAAAAATTGTATAATTACCTGAGTAAACAATAGCGAATATAATTAATGATTACCAATATAGTAATCGCATTAAAGCCTTATCTTGTCATCTTTGAATCTGAATTAAATTAACTGTTTCACAATTTTGAGAAATTAATCTTTTCTCCAAAATTATCATTTACATCACTGATTATAATAAGTTATCTAAAATTATCTTGCTAAATTAATTCAAGGCCTGTGTTATCAACATTATCATAAACGCAAATCTTGAAAACAATATTTTTATATTATTTTCATATTTTTATTAGAATTTTATTAGAAAAAAAATATTTAACTATTATATAGGCACAATAACAAATGACGCAAATTAAAAATGTTCTGTCTAATTGCTATTTTCTCAACACATTCTCGAAGAAATTTGATTAAAAAATCTTAGAAAATACTTTTTTATAGACACAATATTTTTTTGTGCGATAAAAATACATTTCAGATTCCTGAGATTAACAATTCTGGAGAAATTTTTTTAAAGCTATTTTTTTATTATTATTATTACATAAAAGATTAGAAATAGTTTTAAAAATAAATCCACATAAATAAGCAATATAATCAATATAAATCATAGATGAAACACAATTATTATATTTATAAAATAAGATAGAACACATAAGTTAGTATATACATACATAAGAATGTATTTTATTTTTAGCTGTATATTTGACATACATATTAATATGTAATATAATAATTAGTATGAATGCAATAGAAGAACAATGTAGAGCTCTCTATTCATTATTCTTTTTTATATAAGGGCGTATGATATAATATTATAATACAAATAGATAAATTAATAAGAACCTTTAAGAACAAATCGAATCGCCCAAAACGATACGAGACACCCTAATGTTGCCATGCTGATACTTATCATATTAGCCGCATTACAGTAGTCTCCGCTACACATTTTACAATTTCTACTTTCTACTCGGTAAGGTTGTACAGGAGGAATTTCCACGTACCCACAAAGGCGAGCCAGAATTGTAGTGCCGTTACCCAATTCTAGAAAGAAATTTTATTTATTATTAATAATTTTAATCACATATTATGTGTTACATTTATAATAGATAAAGCATCGAGGAAAGAGAATATTATGCTATTAATTATAAGAACGCAATGTATTATAACGATTTCTGATTAATAGGAAAGAGACTACATACAATTTTCAAAACTTTTATATAAAATGTTTCATATAATATAATATAATACATTAAATATAAGATTATTGTAATTTTTTACACATATTATATTCAAAATTTGCCTCAAGTAAATTTCCTTATTAGATTAAAATATTCGATATATTTAAAACCAAATATACATAAAAGGAAATGTATATAATATTTTAATTCATTTATGTCTTATCTTAGATACTTACTATAATTACAAACGCCACAATTAAGATTAGGGGGACATTCTACTGTTTCGTTCGCCATAGGCCCGCTTGTACAAGTTTGGCTGGTTCGCGAATCGCATACATAACATTTTGTTGCCTCTCCTTAGAAAGAAACGAATAAAATAATAAATTTTTAATAAAAATATTTTTGCATATAACTGCATGTTGAATTAATGAAGTCAAGAGCAAGAAACATGTTCACGCTTAGATTATATTAATTATAATTATATTTAATATAATTATAATTATAATTATACATTAAAATGATTCTTTCGATTATACGAATATTAAGCTTAACAATATCTCTTACAATTAGTTTATTAATTTTGATAATTATGCAAATTTATGACGACTCGTAAGAATCAGATTTTATGATAGATGTTACGTAATCCTTGCAATCTGACTTTTCTAAATTCTTGAAAGTTTGTTATTTACAAAATTATGAGCATAGTATGATCAAATAGATTGTCAGAAATTTATATTTGTGACGTACCAGATTGAAGAATAGTAACTGCAATTATTAAAATTGCGATCACAAGTGAGCGAATTTCCATTTTTGATGCGCTTTGGTTTACGTCTAATCAACGACTGTCTCTCATACCTGAAAAAATCTAAAATTTGCACCAGCGTTATCATCATTTTTTAAAATAGAACCGATTGCGAAGAACGATAGATTATCGCGAACTTGGTATCTATGTGATATCACGTCTTCATGTGTTTAAAATACGAAAAATAAATGATAAAAACTAATTTATCAAAAGTATCTTTGATTCTTTGATATATTTTTCATTATATAAAAAATGTCATTATATAAAAGAAATTGCCTAAAATTATTTTACTAGCAAAAATCAATTTTTATATAAAAAACCTGCAACACACACACACACACAATAAATGTAATACAAATAATAATATAAATTTAAAAAATTTCTTATATGGATTAGTTTTGCACAATATATAAATATTCTAATTATTTTTTAGCACTTCTAACAAATATATTGAGATATAATTGTTCACTAATTGTATAAAAATCTAATTATCTATTAACAAAATTCTAATTATCTATTTATGAAAAAATAAAAATTTAAAAGATTAAATTTGAGGTGTATTTGTGTGCATTTAATTTTCTCAGTAGTATTTAGAGTATTCAAAATAATGTGTGTAGGTGTGTGTGACTTTTAATGTGGAATGAAATATTACACAGCTGTTCATTGCTTATCGAGTGTTTGCTATTGAAAAATATCTTTATTTTAATATGAACAAACCACTAAAATAATTCTACGATCGATAAGCAACTTTTCTTAGGAAATATCCTTTTTATCATATTTTATTTTATAATAATCAAAGTTATATTTTGCAAAACAAATATATTTTCGTTATTTTCAAATATTTCTTAAATTAAGTATAAAATAGATTGAAAAATATAAATCACGATAAGATACCGTGAAATTGATTTCTGTTAATTGATGGACGGCATTATCCACGTAATCGTAACACAATTCCATTTACTGCATCCGGTGTCGTCATCGTAGATGGGCGGGACTCTTAAATATAGAGAGAGCTGGCGCGAGTGAGAAAACTTAACAGTAAAGGAGAAAATTGCTAAAATATCTACCTGTTGATTGAATGCATGGGTGTTTGCAGAGAGGGGAGGAGACAAGAGGGGGCATTTATTTCCCCCACCCCCTAAATCAGTAAAAAAAATCAAAACTGTACTCTGCTTGTGAATAAACACTGAAATTTATCTGCAATTTTATTTAATATCCCTAATAACACAGATATCCAAAAGATATTCAAAGGATATTCACAGAGGACATTGAATGTCCTCAGGATGTTTTCTGAACGTCTTCGGGATACGTGTGCTGTTAGGGATAAAAATATTAAAATAAAATAATAAAATATTAAAATAAAAAAATAATTAAAAAATTGAATTTAAAAAATCAAGGAAGAATAATATAACAGGAAAAAAATTAATCATGCTCCTCCCTGGAAAAAATTCTGCGGACGCCCATGATTAAATGCAAACCTGTTCAAGTTTTTTTTATACATGAATACGAAGGATACCTACGACATCGATTTGTAAAAGCGGCATAATTATGCGCTACTAAATAAAATGCGACAGTAAGACAAACTACTAAATATTGCGTCTTGGAAAAGAAAAAAATGAATATTACGTGAAATTTAAGCAAATTAAAAGCGTATGATCGTTTTTGTAAAGACAACTAGATTCTTTAATAATTTAATTAACATTAATCAGGATAATTGTAATATACAGAGGATAAATATGACATTTATTAAATATATATTTTTTAATAATAAACTTAATAAATGTAATCCTTTTATATGAAATCATAAGTATACAATCATTTTATTGGAAAATCTTGTAGAAATTTATCACTAGTAACGCCAATTAATCACTTATTTCAAATACTTAAAATACTGATATACAGTAATTTAAGTACTCGAAATAAATGATTAAGTACTCGAAATAAGTGATAAATTGGCGTTACTAATGATAAATTTCTATAAGGGAAATATTGAAGCGTAATTTTTTAGCGTCATAATTATCTTGATTGCAACTTTTATTTTCTTATAATTCAGTTACAGAATATAGTTCATTAAAATATCTACATGCACAGACTCTACTTATATGAAAAACGAATCCAATAATACAATAAATAGATTTATTCTTTAGAAGAATATATATACATATGTTTAATATTAGAAATATTGTGCTTTAATGTAGTTTTGCTTATTGACGAGTAACGCTTAAGTCGACAAACTTAGAGCAAATTGCGACATGGATGACATCTTTATAAGCGTAAAATCCGTAAAACTGAAAATGTACTTACATATACATCTAGATATAGTTGTTCTCTCGAAACCATAAAAGTTCCGTGATCGTTCTACCATGATGGTTATATAAAACCCTTGCAGTAGTGTCCAATCTGTTTAACGTGTTTCTTAAAGGTATATGTAAAAAATTCTCAAGATAATGATTTTTTATATAACACATAATAGAGAGAGAGATAGAGAAAGAGAGAGATAATTTTATTTAAAATTTTTGTTATTGAAACTGTTTAATAATTTTTTAATAAATCTTGCTATTTTTATTTGTAAAATTTATTTAACATATTTTTGAATTCTCTAGCCGGAAGATTGATTATAAAATTATTGCTTATGAAAGATTTAAAATATAGAAGATATATATTATTTAAACATAACATGTTATGATGTAAAACTTATTGATACGAATCTGTAACAATAAATACAATCACCCACGATAACATCAGCCATGACAAGGTTACCATATTAATTGATATTGCGTTAGCACTATTACATTTATCTGACTCGCATTTTTCCATTTTACATTTTTTTTCTTCAGTATCATCAGGACATTCATGGGAAGAAAGAACACATCCACGCTCGACGATCACAGTGTCGTCAGAATATCCTATAAAAAAAATATATACATATATATTAAATTACTATAAAATTTTCTTCTTATTGTTATGTAAAAGATTATATATATATATATATATATATATATATATATATATATATATATCTTTGCAAATTTTGGGGAATTAAAATGTTAAAATTAATTAAGAAACTTGATTCAAATAAATATTTTCACATCTGCAAGAGCAAACATTATTAAAAAGAAAATCTAAAGCATTTTTATGATAAACATTTGCAAAAAGAATTTGGAACAAATCTAATTTGAAGCTATAGAATATTATTTTCTTAAATACTTACGATATTCTGTCCTAGCACAATGCCATTTTTCTTCTACTTCATCTACTTGTGGATTTATTTGAACATTACGAAAAATACTTCTACGTGACCTGTAGTCAGCTGCTTTATATAGTTCAACTAAAAAAAAAGAAAAACATTAGTAAATATTGTATAGTTAAAGTATGGTTCTAAGTTGATTAAAAAAAAACAAGAAGACTAGTAATCCAAATTTCAAGGAATAGAAATTAATTTAAAAAGATATTAAAAGATATCAAATAATTTGTTTAAGCTGATGTTATAATAATTAACAATTTAAAATCAAATTTAATTATATTAAGAATCAATGCAATTTAATTATTTGTCGGATCTATATTTTTCTCTCGCATTTATTTATTTATTTCCGTTGGAGGGTTAGGGGGTTTTTGAAATTAAATCTCAAGCATGAGATTATTTCAAATTTTAAAGTCTTGGTAGTACACCGAGAATAATACGTGCCTTGTGCACGGTTTATTTCCAATGAAAACTTAGTTTCGTTGGAAATGTACGCAGCAACATCCGCGTATGGCTCTTTACGCCTTTTTTGTGATTTAGATTTATATTTAATTATTTGTATTAGTATAAATAATTTGTCAAGAATTGCTCGCATATGAAATCTCTTTTCATGCAATGCAATGCAATAGAAATTTTGAAAAAATATATAAAAAATTTATTATAAATGCTATTAATATAATCTGTTAAAAATATCTTGAATAATCTAAAAACCCTTCTATTTCTTTTAATTCGTAATTAATCATTAAACGGTTATACATTCACTGTAATAGTTTTATATTACATTTAATTTAATTATTATTTTTAAGCTGTTTATTATTAGACTGCTTAATTAAATATACTTAATGTAATATATTTTAATTAACATAAAATTTATTTTTTAGGCCTATTTTTTACCTATATATAATTATATTTTTTATTTTCTAAATCTATATTATATTTTTTACCTATATCTAATTTATTTTTTACCTGGAATAGTGGTCGACGGCGTGGTCGACGTCGTCGTCGTCGGCGTTGTCGTCGGCGTCGTCGTCGGCGTCGTCGTCGTCGTCGGCGTCGTCGTCGGCGTCGTTGTTGGCGTCGTCGTCGGCGTCGTCGTCGTCGTCGGCGTCGTCGTCGGCGTCGGCGTCGTCGTCGGCGTCGGCGTTGGCGGGTTCGTCGTCGTCGGCGTCGTCGTCGTCAGCGTCGTCGGCGGGTTCGTCGTCGTCGGCGAGCTCGACGGGTCCGTCGTCGTCGGCGAGCTCGACGGGTCCGTCGTCGTCGGCGAGCTCGACGGGTCCGTCGTCGTCGGTGGGGTCGACGGGTCCGTCGTTATTGACGGCGGCGGGGTTGTTTCAGTCGGAGTCGGTTTACTTGTCGATGTTGGAAACAAACATTCTTCAACTTGCATTTCTGAATATGGTCCATTCGCGCAATTGTTGTCTTCCTTTGAGTTACATGTATAACAACGCAATGCCTCCCCTTGAAAATGATAAAGCATCAGATTAATAAAAGTATTTTCGCATATAACTATCTATTAAAATATAAATGTCATTGTTAAATAACTAATTAATAAAATAATTTTTTAATGTACTAATACATTTTGATAAAATATTTTATTTTATTAGGCTTTTAAATATTATTTGCACAATAATTGATGACACCTCTGTCAATTACCAAATAAATTTTGTTATGCACAGAAATATATATTAAAAAATTATATTATGTAGTACACTACACACACACACACACACACACATACAATTTGTTGTGCAATTTAATTTTTTAAAATCAATTTTCTGGAAAAACTTTTAATAATTGAATTATTAAGGATTGTATATCGCTCACCTGAATGGAGAATAGCATATGTAACTATAAAAATGAAAATAACAAGAGAACGCTTTTCCATCTTTGATGTGACTTGATTTAGGTTGAATCAACGACTGCCGCGGTACCAAGAAATCTAGATGTACTCTCTGTTGAACATTATTATCGATATTCATCATATAGCTAACCGCGATAAACGTTAAATTATCGCAACTATAGCCGCCAATGTTATTATCTCTACGATGCGATTAAAATGCAAAAAATGAATTATTATCAGGGATTCATTATTTTCAATACTTTATACTTTTTATAGCCATGCTTGTCATATGAGGAAGAATAGCTTAGAAATATTTTATTAATATACATATAATAAATATAGTAATAAATTATAAATAGACAAAATAAATTATTTTTTTATGGTGCTACTTTTTTATTTTAGAAAATTTTATTAAGGTTTTTTAGAAAACAGTTCTTTACATTAATTTTGCAAATTTTATAAAATTAATAGAATTTATTAATTATATTTCTAGAAATTTTTTATACTAGAAAATAATTGTAATAAAATATATTTGACACATCAGATCATAAATGTACACTAATATTCTTATATAGCAAATGTTTCGTTATTTAAATCTTAAGTTTCAATGTTCGCGTATGCGTATATTATATGTCCAATCAAAAACATAGATTTAAAAATTGAAATCAATTTGTCTCTCGTTCAATTAAATTTAAATTTTTAATTGATTCTTGACATATGCGACAATCAGACTTCTACTAAAATGACTTATCCAAGTAAAAATTAATTTCCATTTATGTGTATGTACACTACGATTTTTTCGAAAACAAAGCTTAGAAGAATCATTTGAGAAATAAGCTATCATTACGCCATCGATGGCAAATGCCTTGTAGGAAGTTGATTTATTTCTTTTTCGTTCGCAGCGATTTCGCTATCGAGGGATTGTACCCATTCAAGATTTTTCAATTTCATTTAAACGTCTATTGATCGAAGTCCACAAAGTATACTTTCAACTTTTCTTAGTCATACGAACAATATGCGACAAAATAATCTTGATTAAGATATATGTGTCAAATATTAATCTTAATCATACAATCCTGATTGATTAACTAAAGTATAAATAAGATACATAAGGCGAATAAATTAAATAAAACAGAAGTAAACATAACTAAAATTTATCTCGAATCTGAAACGCGATCAACAGACTTACAAATCGTTCGATATTGACATTGATATCACAATTATCGATATCTGAATAATTATTTACACGAACTGCGCAAAGATCGATATAATATCTGGGATATTATAATCTTCTTTTCGCAGAATAAATTTCTTTATCCGCGAGAAATGTATTACAAAAAAATAATTCTACATTAAATATAATCATAAGTATCATGTCCAATGAAAGCGACAAAATATCAACGTATATTACAGACGTGATACATACAAAATAACGTAATATTTATCGGGTTCTCCGATTTGAGGCCGAAAGTGCCAGAAACCAGTAGCAATTATTGTATACGTCGTACGATATATACGGCTCCTACCAGACGCGATAGAACCAGGGAGCGATTATGTCGTGAAAGGGGAGAACCCTGCACAAGTTGGGTGTCCGCTAGAGCGTAAAGGTATTCATTTCCCACGCTTAAGCTGCGAAATAACAGTGATGCCCACGGATGCTTGCGCATCCTTGCCGGTTCCGGTTGTTTAGCATCAACGTCCCTCCTGTTCCCGATGTTTTTTTCAAATTTCTCCTCTTCATGCTAAATCGACTGCTTTTGATCAGGCTAGAGCACGGAACAGTGACTTTTTTCTATTGTTCTTTTTTTCTATTTTTCTATCTCCTTCTTCTATTTACATAATCGACGTAGTCTTGAGACATAAACGTGAATAGCTTTTACAAACTCTCACTAATTCGGAAAATTAATTTTTTTCTTAGAAAAAAAAATAAAATATATGTAAATAGAAAATTGTACAAGCAATTCGACAATTTTCCACGTATACATAATGTCCATTAATTATCAGATAATGCGATGTTTTACTTTTTTTACCTTTCTCTTATCATGTATTTATTGCGCAATAAACACGAGTTTTGGTGCATTTAATATCGATTGACATACGTCAATGCGTGTTCACTTGCAGCACACTTGTTGCAAAAATTGCACCGAGTGAGATAAGAATATCTAATCGGTATCAGTAGATGGATTTGTCGTTTAGCCGCGAAACGATCGTTCATATGTTGCAACGTTACGAAATGTAACTGATGCAAGTATACACGTCGAGCAAACTTATTTCATTAATGAACACAATACATCAGGATAATGCTCTACGCAATATTTCCGCGCCTTAATTATACTTTCTTCGATAAATCAAAGTCGTTTGGTTTTATATATGCAGCGAAAGCGCTTCTCTCTTAATGCATCCGAGTTCGTTGACACAGGCGGGCTGTTTACTTCGAGGAAGATGCAACGGTGTGTCAAAGAAGCGGAGAAGAGGGCACAAAACTCGAGTGCAGTAATGTACTTTCCTCTAGTGTACTTCCCCTATATTTAAACAACCTTCGTCAACATTTTCGAAAGAAAAAATGTCGCAAAGTGACTTATTAAAAGTTTATACGAGATTAATCTAAACGTAAAGGCGAGATAAACTTATCGATTCCTCGAAGGCCGTGATAATCGCCGTAACTTTTTAATTGACAATAATTGTGAACTAGAATTTGTGCGCATTTGTATTGATGCATTCAGAATGCGCAAAAGAAAAAAAGACGTAAAATATGTGTGAGTGCAGACAAATATATGCCGAAAAGTATGAGATTGATATGAGGTAAAGCTGTTGTGTATGTCAATTTTACGCTAATATTACCAAGAGGTGATACCAGAATATAATTATTGCGAAACAAGGATGTCGGGTTTGATAACTCAACGTTTCGTATCTTCGAATCTCTCAATGCTTCATAATTCAATACTTATCATACGGAAATGAATTTCAGTAAAAGGAAAGATACACGTGATAAGCGCATTTAGCAAATTTATCTTTTGTCAAATAAGCACGATTCTGACAATGTAATTCTCAATAAAGTTTTTAAATTTTATAATGCAAACGAAATAATGGAACTTAGTAGAAAAAAATTGATGGTATTTGAGACTCAAAATTTATCTCTTATCTTTGATTTTAATTTTTATTTTAACATTTATTTCAAAATACTTGAAACACACTCAGATTTTATATTACCTTCTTGTGCAACTATTTATTTACCTTACAATTTGGTTCAAAATTTGTTTTATCTTTCTCAGTGAAAAAAACCATTTATCTATTTTAAATTGATTTGCCTATTTAAGATAAAGTAAAAGCTTAATTCCTATATAAATTGAATCTCTCAAAATTCGCTAAAATCGGGAGAAAATTGAAAATAAGAATAAAGTTTCTGGAGTACACTCCATATCAATTAAGATTTTTCACATCATTTTTAAATACAATCATGTATCATATATTTTTATGATTCAAGTACGCGTAAATTATATTTTTTTATATATTTAATATCTGACAATGTTCTTTTGACACAAAAGTGACGTACTGCAATTTACCAATTTGATCGCCGACGCTTTTGAGACGCTGTGCAAAGAGAGGTTTGCAACTTAAACGAAAATTTCTCATTTCCGTAAGATTTTCCGATCTCTCGTTTACGTCGCACTGCCCTGAAAGAGGGCACTTCGTTTTAACAACAATCTCATTGGACAGTGAGAAAAGAGAACCTCATTTTTCCACGCTTCGTTAATCCGCGAAACCGCGCAACGGGCGAACGCTGAAAGAGATAGAGCGGCCAATCTCTCGAACCAGTTGTGAACTTAATCCCATGATCTTCCTACGAGCTTTGCACAATGCGCTCACCGTTAAATTAATATTAACCACCCGCGTTCGTTTCGTAAACATTCCTACGTATCACATTTCGCGAGATTCTCCTTTCGTTATCTCATTATTTCTCTCTTCAGCAATTTTCATATAGGTCTTATTGTTAACTATTTCTCATAATGATTCATAATTTTGAGCTACGTAACAATTATTATATTATTGTATAAAAGATAAGTATATAAATGAGATAGGAGATGAATATAAATGCGGAAAATAGTGATGAGAATCTTAAAATTAATATGAAATGAAAATAAAAACAAACAGAATACGAAATATAAAAATGATAGTGCTTCGTTTTTAAATTCTAGATTGAAACACGATTTTGGTAGAGAGAAACCTGAAGAATACCAGAAATATGAGAATAATACATCTGATAAAATTTAATCTCCAATGTGATATTGATATATTTTTATCACAATATCTTTGCATTTTATCGTTCAATATTTTTTACAGAATGTTTTCCTAAGAAAAGAGTAAGAAGAGAAAATTATATATATATATAAACTTTCTATACTTATTACAGATGTAATGCAGATTATTACTGTTATATTATTACATTTTATTAAATTGATAAAGGCCGTAGCCAGATAAAAAGATCCAATCTGTTTCCAACGGATCATGCTCATTTTTTTTAATATGATTGCTATCAGTGTAACTCAAATTTAGCCAAATATTAGCTTTTAATATTGAACCGTTTTAATGTTAAAATAAAATTAAAAATTTTAAAAGTACAAAGGCGTATCATATTTAAAAAAAAAAAAAAGAATACTTTATTTTGTAAAAGTACCATCTACCCATTTTATTTCTTTCAAAAAATAATGTTTGATACTGAAACTATTTCAAGATTCTATAAAAAATTTTTCATCATTGTACTGGAAAAATATCGAGACTAATAAAAAGTAAGAACATTTATTTATTTTTTAAATCAATGTTTCTGTTATTATATTTTATATCGAAACGATTCCATATTCAGGGCTAATATTTGGCTAAATTGTAAATGACACTGATAGCAATCAAAGCAAAAAAAAAATTAGCATCATCCGTATGGGGGCAGATTGACCCTCCTTATCCGGCTATACGGGCTTTTGAAATTTGAATATGTATATAAAAAATATATTTTTGTTAAATATTTTTGAAAGTTTTCCTAATAGCATAAAAAGCACTTTCATATCTATTAAATAATTTATTATTTATTTGCAACTAAAGATAAAACTAAAATAAAACTTAAGAACAAATTAATTCACTTGCAAAATATTTTATTTTATCATTATAAAATATCTTAAAAAAACACAAGAAATTTTCTACGATGCTTTTATCAGGCAGCAATGTTATATCAGATAATATAAGATCTGCAATGTACTAGCTAAGTAATTTTGATAAAAGCGTGTATTATATGTTGCCTCTTTATATTTTTATTCTTTTATAAAAAAAAAAAAACGAAATTCATTATCGGAAATGCGTGCTGATGACAACATACATAACTGACCAGTAATCATTAAGAAAAAATATTATCGAAAACGATCCAGAATGATTCATCAAAGTCTTAATCATCAGACAAATTAAAGATAAAGCTTTTGTGCTGCATTAACGCTGTGTTTTCCCCACTTGTAGAAATTTCTGCGTAATAAAGTAAAGCAATAATATTCCATTAACGTTACATAAGTGCATAATATAATATACATAAGATGATATTAATATATTAACAACTTTTAAAATTAAAACTTGTCTTATAAAAAGTAGTAAATAAGAAACAGTAATATTTAAAATAAAAAAACATTCTCCATATAACATATGTACATAATATCTTAAATTTTTAATTTAAATAGTTATTAATAATTTTAATATTAACACTGGTGTTACGCATAAGATAAAATGAATCGTAAATGCACAATCGCAGCCATGGGACGAGTCGCTAAAATCATTTATGATCAACGCACGTGAGTTGCATAGGTAGATCTAAAAATAGAATATCATTACAAAGATATAATTATCATTTATCACTAATGCACGACGGACACGCCACAATTTATAGTTTAATGATGATAGCGTGGTACCATTTTATGACATAAAATAAAACTTTGTTCAAATTTCGCGTTGCTTTATTATATACATTCGAACGACCATGTATTGTTTTTATCGTCGAAAAAAGCTGCCGTTAATGTTTTACAATGATAAATTATTGAAATTAATCAATATAAATATTGTTAACTTTCTATAAGAGAATAAAACGAGAAACGTAATGCGTTCAGAAATAATGCAAAATATGTGTGCGTGCATAAAATATAATCACGAAACACATCGCAAGAAATAAGGAAAAGTTAAAATATTATGAAGGACTTTTTTTTTATTAAAATCTATGTAAAGAAGATATCGCAAAATGCCGATTTTTATGAATTTATAGGAATTATGAAAAAAGTGCCTTAATTTCGAGCGTATGTTTTTTGCGTAATTTTGTACATATTAAAATTCACTTAAGTAAAACATGGCATATGTAATCAAATATGAATGATAGAAGTAAAAGAGCTTATGTGACATTTATAAATAAGTAAAATATTTTTTGTGAAAGTGTACATTAATCGCAAGCATTATATCGAGATTTCGTTCGCATCTTTCTGATTTCCTATAATTCGCCGTAAGCTGGATGCAATATTCTATGGTAGAATATGTTAACTAGAACAATGGTTTTCTATACATGATTTTATAGTCAGCTGACTTCTATAATACTGACTTTAATGAAAATAGCTTGTATATGAAGCAAAGTAAATATATTTATTATTTATAATACTTTTTAATGGATATTTATTAACAACGTGAAATACATTTACGTTTACGTAAAAATAAATGTATGTATAAGAAGATGGAAACTATACGGTCCGATACAAAATATCCGATTGTTTATGTGACTTTTTACTCGTCTGGAAGAAAGGATTACGATATATCATGAAATGTGAAAAGCGCATTTTATGTGAATAGTGTAAGCACGTAAATGTTTAAACTTGTCCTGTGAACAAAATAATTTTTTAATACATGTTTAGGAAAATTATGTCGACGACACTCTCGCTCATTCATCACGAGATTGACCTGTAAACACAATCTTTTAGATAAACGTCAAGATAATATAATACAATATAATATTCCTCAAATATAAAAACAAAGAGATAAGTTATTTGCATGTGAAATATGTTAACCATGCAACATGTGTCTATCGCGACTGCTTGTCTTCTCTTCACGTTCGCTTATTTATTTATGAGCTAGGTGTTGCTTTGAATAATTTATTCACTCGAATATTTACTATCGTCTTCGACTTTCCGCTACTTTTTTGAATTCAATTTCAATGTGACGAGCAAATTTACTAAAAAATAAATTATGCATAGCGAATTGAGAATCGTTCTTTCCCCTTTTATTCGCATTTCTATTATTACCTATCGATATTCACACAACAAACATAATATTATTTCCGATCTACCATAAATGAATCGTCGAGATTGATTTGTTAAATTATAACAATTGTGTTTCTACAACTGATGTGAATAATGATAATTACAAATTTAAAGCAATACGAGATGATATAAAAGAAACATACAATTATTATAAAATTATTTACAAAGTATTGAAAATATATGTCTATATAACAGACTTTTTGTGTGTATTTAAAGATATATAGAAATGTATTTCAATAAATTCTTTAAATAAATCTAATATCACGGAATACAATTATTGATACCGAGGTTAAAGTTTACTTATGAAGTGTGTAGTCAAATTGCAATCTCTTTAACTTGCACAAATTAGTCTATTTTCTATTAAGATGACGCGGCGAAAAATGATGCGATACGCAAAATAATACAGTCATATACTGACAATTAAATTCAGAACGAGAATTTTTATTATATTTACGAAGCGAAAAAATTTACTAGCATATATTGCTTTGCTACTTTTACGATCGCGATCTGTTTAAAAGAAATCATTTGTAATTACTTTTGCTGATTATCCACAGTCGATTACTCGATGATGAAAAATGATTGCACTATTTGACACCAAATTGAACTGTCAGACTTTGAAAATTGGATAATGCAGATATAGTCTATTATGTTTAGTATGAATTGTAAATAAATGTTTTTAAATTAAAACTTCGTTGCAATATAAATAAAATTAACAATTTTTAATTTCTGCAAGATGAACGTCAATTGTACACACTGATGTTTATTAATACAAGATATATTTTAATGTATGATAATAAAACAATAATCGCATATTATGTTTTTCCCACACCAAAAATATTATTTTGTGCAACTTTTTACAACATTAGGTAATTTACAGAAAATTTCGGTAATTTATAGAACGCTTGCTATAATTTAAATCTGTTAAATATATTGTGCCATAAATTCTTAAGCATAATCTTCTTTTGCTACAATTTTAATTGCATTTTAACCTCCTGGAAACCAGGGCCCAAGCAATTGATATACTTCAAGACACAACTCAAGAAGAGGTTGCTGAAATGTAAAAAAATAAATGAAAGATAACTTTTTATTTTATCTGATTACAATGTATTAAAATGTATAAAAAACAAAGCTTTCTCTATAAGGAAGCAAAGTATCACGGTTACGTATAATATATATATATTTCATTATACTTTAACACATACTAACACACTTTGTACAAAAATTTTTTCACATATATGTGAACTCTTGCAAATAACAAAATTATTGTTAATGTTTTATATTGTTCTTATGAATTATTTCACATTTTACATGTACACATAGTTATGATATCTATAATTTTAACAAAGAAAAATAACAAAATTATTTTAATGAGAAATTGTCAATTGCCTATAATTAAATGTACAACTATAAATATTAAAAAATATAAAAAACACGATTGTATATGTTCAATAAAAATTGTATACCAGTTTTAATTTTTGCGGAACAGGCTTCTCTTCAGCTGACCCTGTCGGCACAGCCGTAACATTGGAGATCAAGACAATGGCAAAGCCCGCAACTAACAAAAATGTATATGTTACGGTATTCATCGTTGTAAACTGATCCGAAATTTTTGAATTCTGACGGTACGTCTTTATAGTGACTCAATTTATACATCAAAAAGTCGTGATTTGGACATCATAAACATTATCTAATCCAGAAAATTCTAACATTTATTAAGACTTCATTAAATTTTATTTGCACATTACTTTTTAAAACTCAAGATAAAGTAGAGTTTATTGTTGAATATAAAATTGATTAAAGGAAATAAACGTAGTAATTTAGTGATGCACTTGAGAATAATACATTTTTTACGCATTTTGCACATTTAAAACGTCGCGTAAAAAATTTTTTTTTATTTGATATAAAACTAGTTCTACTAGCTTATTCTGAATTATTATTATTATTTATTCTAAATTTGAGATAAGAATGAAAGAATGAAAAAATGAAAAAAGAGAAAAATTGCTTTATAGAAAACAATAAAAACATTATAAAAATATTAAAAACTTTGTAATGTAACACGTATATAGTATTAAAATGATGGTATAAATTATATACACATATTACACTTTCTTTTTATTCCTCTTTTTTACGCTTTGGTATATAATAAGAGAGAGAATATATATTTTGTTATATATATATGTATATATATATATATATATATATATATATATATATATAAAATAATAATATAGAAAATAATTATTTATATAAATCCTAAATCACAAGAAGGCGTAAAGAGCCAAACACGGATGTTGAAAATAAACCGTGCACAAGGCAACGTATTATTCTCGGTGTACTAACCAAAACTTGAAAATTGAAATAATCTTTTACTTGAGATTTTTAATTTGAAATCATCTCTTACTTGAGATTTTTAATTTGAAATCATCTCTTACTTGAGATTTAATTTTAAAAACCCTTAACTCCTCTACGAAAATAAATAAATGCAACAGAAAAATATAGATCCGAAAGTCGCTGAATCGAAAATGATTCCCGAATCGTTATATATATATACATATTCTTCTATAAATTCTTATGTTATATATAAATAATTATTTTCTTGTATATAAATATCTTTTTTATAAAACATTGTAAATATTTTTATGTAAAAATAAAAAATACAATTAAAATAAATAACATTAAAAGAAAGAAATAGATATTAATTGTCACATATTTAGTAATAATATATGTATAATTATTTTGCAGCATTTGTTTGATTTATATTATTATATACATATATATAAAGAAAATTCTTAACAAAATCGTAAGCTTGCGACTACTTAAAAAAAAGTTTGTTTTATTAATAAGTATCATTAAGATTTAATAAAAATAAGTTTGATTTAATAATATAATAAAAATATTATATTTATCTCTCATTATTCATCTTTCTCTCGCGTCATAATATAAACCCATAATATAAACGTATAATATAAACTGCTACAGGACTCTCAAAATCAAATCGTATCGAGATTGTCTTTTGGATTATTATTTATGCGGAATATGTAATCGATTTACAATATTTTTAACTTTCATTTCTATAAGTTGAATTTTTCCTAGGATAGGAATATTATATCATATAAAGTAATCATAGCACTAGTATTTTGCGAAAGTCTATGAGATCAAAATCTGGTGTATCTATATCTCATTATGTGCATGAAATAACATTGAGACAATTAAATTTAATTCAGATAAGACAATTAAATTTAATTCAAATAAGACTTACTAAACTTGATAAAATTATATACGTGTTTTGCTGCTTTTACTCAATGGGCAAAGAAAAAAATTTGTGATTACTTCCGCAGATTCTTCATATTTAATCACATTTAACGACGAAAAATGAGTGCTAATAATTATCTGTTCTATGTACTTATAACGTCAAATTTAATTCATAGACTTCGTAAAATTTCGTATAGATAATCCTATACACATATAGTCTTATTACGTTTCAGTATAAAGTATCATTGTAATAAAACGTCATTAAAACTTATGCAATATATAAATGACATTAATAAAATTTATTTCTGCGAATTATACAATTGTGATTTTTTTCTATTTCTATCTGCAAAAATAATAAATTATGCTATAAAAATATTTTAACTTTATATTCGTTGAATAGCAAGGAGTTAACATATCAATCATAATAGATACTTTTGCAGCATATTTATTTCAACACAATATATATTTTAGTACAAGATAATAAAATAATAATTACAGAATTACAATATATATAATTCCGATACGAAAAATATTATTTTGTGCAATTTTTGACAATAATATAGACATTATCATAGAATATTTGTAATAATTGACAATTTTGCTAAATATATAGTGTTATAATCAATTACATATGGATTTTTGGTAGCCTAAATCATCTTCAGTGTATTGTAGTTTAAAGGCCTAATACATTTACTAGAAGTCCATGTAAACCTTCCACAAGAGAATTCAAAAGATCCCTCTGAAATATAAAAAGAATATATAAATTTTATTTTTACATACACATATAACTTGTTTTATTATTATACAGCATGTACAAAAGATGTAATATATATATTACAAATATATATTTATAACATTACAATATACATGTATTTATTGCATACAATACATATTTTATAAAGTAATTTTTTACATAGGGGACTACTTATTTAAAAACAAGTAAATTTATTCTTAATATTTTACATAATAATCTTATTTGTGTGTATATATATGTGTATATATATGTAGGGTGTTTCGGGGTTAAATAGCTAAACTTAAAATACGAATTTAGGATCTTAGAACAAATAAATGTTTTATATAGAAGTTTGCTTGCAAACACTTCCTTGAAGATATATTGGCTTTTGAAATTTTGAACTTTAGGAATGAATAATATTAAAATAATTTAGATTTATCCTTTTTATGGCTTTACAGTAATCAATTTAATGTAATTATTAAATATTTTGTCATATATTATGTCAGTCAGCTACTCGTTCTGTTACTGAGAGATGCAATGCTTTTCTCCGCGGTAGAGGTCATCATTTTGAACAAAATATATAATAATTACATTAAATTGGTTCCTGTAAAGCAATAAAGAAGATACATTTAAATTATTTCGATATTATTCATTTCTATAGTTCAAAATTTTAAAAGTCAATATCTCTTCAAGGAAGCGTTTTGCGAGCAAACTTTTATATAAAATATTTTTTGGTTCTGAGATCCTAAATTCGTATTTTAAGTTTGGCTATTTAACCTGAAAACACTTTGTATATATATATATATATATATAATACAAAATGTTAAAAAATTAAACTCACAAACTTTTCAAAGATAAAAAAGACTTCAAAATAAATATTTCTGTTGTTGCTAATTTTCTCTACAACGTTTAGTTTTAATACTACATGATATGAGATATGAGTTTGTGACTTTCAGTTTGTCACCTTTGTATTGAAGTTAATAGAAGAATTTTTGAACATATACTATAAAAAGAGTAAATTACTTTTATGTATTTGTTCCGTGTTTTGTTAAAGATTAAAATACAATTTAATTTTTCCACTTATATGTTTATTTATTCTTTAAGTTGCAAATTTCTTTTTCATATCATATAATATAAACGAGGCATAGAGAAAAATAGTATTACACGCAGACACACAAACGCACATATTCATTAAATAAAAGTTTCATACTTTAGATCGTGCAGGCGAAATATCCTCGGCTTCAGCTGATGGTTCGGCCATGACGTCAAAGATCGAAACAATCGCAAAAATGGCAACCAATAAAAATAGATATATTTGGGTATTCATCGTTGCAGACTTATGAAGAACTAATCCAAAATTTTCTGATAATATGTCTTTATACAAGTATGGCTAGCGATTCAATTTATATAGCAAAAACATCGTGATCTAGACGTCATAAATATTATCTAATCAAAACAATTCCTCACATTTATTAAAATTGAATATTATTTCAGCGTTACTTTCTGAAAGCTTAAAATAAAATCGAGTTTATTATTGTACATAAAATTCCTCAAAAGAAATAATACGGTAGATTAATGTTATTTGAATATTGCATTTACTTTATTTATAGTCACATTTAAAAGATTGTGCAAAAATATTTTATTTTTGAGACATAAAAAATAAAAATAAATTAATACAATTGTCGCTCGTATATTGAAAACAAAGTGATAAATATAAGGCCAACTTATCGAGCTGAATATTCGAGATGTTCAGTCAACTACCATTTATTACATGTATAAATTATAAAACTACAGTCATTATATTAAAACTAACGCAAATTACAATCATTCTATAAACGTTTCGACCGCACGCGGTCTTCTTCAGTATAATTATTGAAATATAAATTCTTACAATTCACATAATATCGAAATTTAATTATAGTTATTCAGAATCAAGAGTTTTTGAGTAATTAACGCGTGTTTCAATCCGTCCTGTCCAACAATGTTCGCCTCGATATGATCCCTGATTTTGTTCAGATCTCGGATAGTTTCATCGTTAATATGCGAGAAATTAACCCGTTCCGTAGGCGCTGCGATTTATAAAAAATTACCGATCAACGCATGTCCAAATTATAATATGTATCCCCTACAATTGGTAGTATGCTTACCTATCATCGTTCTTCTTGATAATTTTGCTACTTATTAACAGTTATTAAGGATGACACATAACAAACCAACAATACAGAAAGACAGCTCATTTTAAACTCTACTTGATCGGAGAGCGTGCGTGTTTATATATGATCTAATATCTATGTTTTACTCGTTAATGTCCTATTTGTCCTATTATTATTTCTTGTTCGCTAATATATCCAAAATATCAAAATACGACTCGCTAAGTAACTCAGTATCTTTGTTTAAATTTAGTCCATTTTTTTGTTCCTTGATATGTAGCATCTCAGAAATGAGTCTTTTATAATAATTATTTTCGTTGTCCATGATCTTAACATTGTCCCAATTAAAAGTATGATGTTCATTTATTATGTGTTCAGAAATTACTGAATGTTTCGTTGAGTCCAACCTAATATTATTTTTATGTTCTTTTATTCGCGTCTGCAATTGCCTCTTTGTTTGGCCTACATAAGATGCATTACAATTATTGCAACTGATCTTATAAACCACATTCGAATTGCATGGATGTTTATAAGATCAGTTGCAATAATTGTAATGCATCTTATGTAGGCCAAACAAAGAGGCAATTGCAGACGCGAATAAAAGAACATAAAAATAATATTAGGTTGGACTCAACGAAACATTCAGTAATTTCTGAACACATAATAAATGAACATCATACTTTTAATTGGGACAATGTTAAGATCATGGACAACGAAAATAATTATTATAAAAGACTCATTTCTGAGATGCTACATATCAAGGAACAAAAAAATGGACTAAATTTAAACAAAGATACTGAGTTACTTAGCGAGTCGTATTTTGATATTTTGGATATATTAGCGAACAAGAAATAATAATAGGACAAATAGGACATTAACGAGTAAAACATAGATATTAGATCATATATAAACACGCACGCTCTCCGATCAAGTAGAGTTTAAAATGAGCTGTCTTTCTGTATTGTTGGTTTGTTATGTGTCATCCTTAATAACTGTTAATAAGTAGCAAAATTATCAAGAAGAACGATGATAGGTAAGCATACTACCAATTGTAGGGGATACATATTATAATTTGGACATGCGTTGATCGGTAATTTTTATAAATCGCAGCGCCTACGGAACGGGTTAATTTCTCGCATATTAACGATGAAACTATCCGAGATCTGAACAAAATCAGGGATCATATCGAGGCGAACATTGTTGGACAGGACGGATTGAAACACGCGTTAATTACTCAAAAACTCTTGATTCTGAATAACTATAATTAAATTTCGATATTATGTGAATTGTAAGAATTTATATTTCAATAATTATACTGAAGAAGACCGCGTGCGGTCGAAACGTTTATAGAATGATTGTAATTTGCGTTAGTTTTAATATAATGACTGTAGTTTTATAATTTATACATGTAATAAATGGTAGTTGACTGAACATCTCGAATATTCAGCTCGATAAGTTGGCCTTATATTTATCACTTTATAAAAAATAAAGTTAATTTTACACATTTTTGAATTCTAGATAAAAATTATTCTTTAATAAAAAAATATAATAAAAAGATTGCAATATGTCACGTAATAAGGAAATAATATGCGCGATATAATGTGTGTGTGTACAGGATAACTTGTATCCACCGAATCACTGACTTGACAATAAGATTTCCGACGTCATTTGGAAGCAATTTTTCCTTAGTTAAAATGGGGTATAATAATTTTCAAGTTATAAACAATTGAAAATAAAGGGTTTTCCGCAAACTCTCTAAGCCTTGTGGAAATAAAATATTAGCAAAACTCCATTTTTTAGTTAATTTTAGGTAGAATTTACTTTAATAGAATTTTAGTTCAAAACTTAATTACAAATAAGATACATAATATGGCAAAAATTGAAAACATGCAAAAAAATTATGATTTTTTTTGACTTTTTCACTGACGAATCACGAAATTATATATACATGAGTGTTTAAACTTATCTTGCGGAAAATAAGTTTTTAGTAAAATTTAATTTAAAAATTATATCAACGATAAAATCATTTCTCGCATAAAGTGAAGTATATTGAATATCAATATGTCATGTTTACTGCGATTGCGTCTCTTGCATTATTGTTCGCTCAATTACTTATGAATATAATTTGCATTTTTATTTATTTAGATATTTACTGTTCTAGCATTAGCTTCAATTTTCCTGCTTTTCCAAGATCAATTTCAATACAATGAACAAATTGGCTGAAAATGTATATATAATGCATAGCGAATCAAAATTGTTTTTCTTGATAACTCGTACATTTCATCATTATTTATACACAAAAAAAATTATTACCGGTATGCAATAAATAAATTATCAAGATTTGTAAAATTATAAATGTTATGTCTATAATCAATAAATAATATAATAATTATAAGTATAAAAATATTATTATAAGATAATAAGGAAAAACGTGCTACAAAAATTGAAAAAAAAATATATATATGCAGCAGATTTTTTATTTAATTATTTTTAAATACAAATTTCAACAAACTGTTTAAATAAGTCTAATACTTCCAAATTATCATCATTCATGTTGGAATCTATTTGCAGGAAATATGAAAGTGAGTTATGATCTTTTTAGCTTGTACATATGCATATTCTTATAAATTAGTTTTCCATTGGCAATGAAATATAAACGAATATCATATTGATCATATTTCCATTCCAATATTTTGCGCAAAATTTATATAAAAAATAAAAATCTGACGCGTCTACATCGCATTATGTGCATGGAATGACATTGTGATGATTAAATATAAGGCAAATGAGATCTGATCTTTTATTTAATTGTGATCTATGAAAATAAAAAATTATGCTATCATTTCCGTAATTGCTTATAATTGATTGTTTAAGAACAAAAGTGCTAACACAATTGTCTGTTTTTTTCTGCCTGTAACATTAAATTTTAGTAGACTTTTTACAATTTAGTAAATAATAGCATACATTCATATCTACTATGTTTTAAAATTTTTGTTTGCAATATAAATAAAATTGCTAATTTTTTATTTCTGCAAAATAAAAATTCTATTACAGAAAGTTAATTGAAAACTTTAAATATTTTTTATCTCGTAATTTATTAAATTTAAAAGGTACACACATCATTTATCTACATTGCGCTGGAACACTTGTATTGCATGCTAAGAGATGTTAGAAGTAGAAAAATAATGTGTGTACATTTTATATATTTAATACATTACAAAATGAAAATTATTCAAAGTTTTTAGTTGACTTTCGCGAATAATTTACGTTATTATTATTAACATCTAAATAATGTTACGATAAACAACAATTTAAATAAATTTTTGCGATTATTTGATAACAAGAAATTAATATTAATCATATCAAGAAAACATATTTGCACAACATGAATATTTATTAATACAAAATATATTTTGATATAATAATAATAAAATACAAATATAATTGCATATTATATTTTATATAATTTTGACA
Source organism: Nylanderia fulva (assembly GCF_048542155.1). Lineage (NCBI taxonomy): Eukaryota > Metazoa > Arthropoda > Insecta > Hymenoptera > Formicidae > Nylanderia > Nylanderia fulva. Next base: position 651,330 of record NW_028190488.1, read on the forward strand.
TCAAGAATATTACATCGTGTTTTTCTATATACTATATGTAGATATCATTATTAAATAATATTCGTAATTATTGAAAATACTGTTGAATATATTATGTCACAATTACTTAAGAATAATTTTTATGCTAATAGCTCATCCTAAATGCATTTTAATTTAAAATATTATAATCCAGTTTGTAGTTCAATTAATCCCGCTAGCGGAGCAGGAAGAAAACTGAGTAAGTACGTAATAATATGATTAATGATACTCTTTACAATTATATAAAGTATCTTATTAAATATTCTTAGCGGATCTAGAAAAAGAGAAAGGAAAAAAGTAAAAATGTTTTTTGAAAATGTGAAATTTATCCTAAATGACCCCCTATTGGGTCAAGAAGCAAAGATAGTAAAAAAATAAAAATACTCCTCGAAAATGCAAGAAATCTCCCAAGTAATGGCTCAAGAAAGAAAGAGAATAAAAAAGTAATCATATTACTATTTTGCGAAAGTCTATGAGATCAAAATCTGGTGTATCTATATCTCATTGCGTATATAAAATGACATTATGACAATTAAATTTAATTCAGATAAGACCTTCTACTAAACTTGATAAAATTATATACATGTTTTGCTGCTTTTACTCAGTAGGCAAAGAAAAATATTTGTGATTACTTCCGCAGATTCTTCATATTTGATCACATTTAACGACGAAAAATGAGTGCTAATAATTATCTGTTCTATGTACTTATAACGTCAAATTTAATTCATAGACTTCGTAAAATTTTGTATAGATAATCCTATACACATATAGTCTTATTACGTTTCAGTATAAAGTATCATTGTAATAAATCGTCATTAAAACTTATGCAATATAAATGACATTAATAAAATTTATTTCTGCGAATTATACAATTGTGATTTTTCTTCTATTTCTAATTGCAAAAATAATAAATTATGCTATAAAAATATTTTAACTTTATATTCGTTGAATAGCAAGGAGTTAACATATGAATCATAATAGATACTTTTGCAGCATATTTATTTCAACACAATATATATTTTAGTACAAGATAATAAAATAATAATTACAGAATTACAATATATATAATTCCGATACGAAAAATATTATTTTGTGCAATTTTTGACAATAATATAGACATTATCATAGAATATTTGTAATAATTGACAATTTTGCTAAATATATAGTGTTATAATTAATTACATATGGATTTTTGATAGCCTAAATCATTTTAAGTGTATTGTAGTTTAAAGGCCTATAATAGGTTTAATAAGCCTTCTAGAAGTTCCAAAACAAGACCCCTCTGAAATATAAAAAGAATATATAAATTTCATTTTCACATACACGGATAACTTTGTTTCATTATTATACAGCATGTACAAAAGGTGTAATATATATTACAAATATTTATAACATTATAATATACATGTATTTATTGCATACAATATATATTTTATTACCGACATATTATAAAGTAATTTTTTACATAGGGGACTACTTATTTAAAAACAAGTAAATTTATTCTTAACATTTTACATAATAATCTTATTTGTGTGTATATATATGTGTATATATATGTAGGGTGTTTCGGGGTTAAATAGCTAAACTTAAAATACGAATTTAGGATCTTAGAACAAATAAATGTTTTATATAGAAGTTTGCTCGCAAACACTTCCTTGAAGATATATTGGCTTTTGAAATTTTGAACTTTAGGAATGAATAATATTAAAATAATTTAGATTTATTCTCTTTATGGCTTTACAGTAATCAATTTAATGTAATTATTAAATATTTTGTCATATATTATGTCAGTCAGCTACTCGTTCTGTTACTGAGAGATGCAATGCTTTTCTCCGCGGTAGAGGTCATCATTTTGAACAAAATATATAATAATTACATTAAATTGGTTCCTGTAAAGCAATAAAGAAGATACATTTAAATTATTTCGATATTATTCATTTCTATAGTTCAAAATTTTAAAAGTCAATATCTCTTCAAGGAAGCGTTTTGCGAGCAAACTTTTATATAAAATATTTTTTGGTTCTGAGATCCTAAATTCGTATTTTAAGTTTGGCTATTTAACCTGAAAACACTTTGTATATATATATATATATATATATATATATATATATATATATATAATACAAAATGTTAAAAAATTAAACTCACAAACTTTTCAAAGATAAAAAAGACTTCAAAATAAATATTTCTGTTGATGCTAATTTTCTCTACAACGTTTAGTTTTAATACTATATGATATGAGATATGAGTTTGTGACTTTCAGTTTGTCACCTTTGTATTGAAGTTAATAGAAGAATTTTTGAACATATACTAAGAAAGAATAAATTATTTTTATATATTTGTACCGTGTTTTGTGTTCAAGATTAAAATACAATTTAATTTTTCCACTTATATGTTTATTTATTCTTTAAGTTGCAAACTTTTTTTTCATATCATATAATATAAAAGAGGCATAGAGAAAAATAGTATTACACACAGACACACACACACACATATTCATTAAATAAAAGTTTCGTACTTTAGATCGTGAAAGCGGAACAAACTCGGCTTCAGCTGATGGTTTGGCCATGACGTCAAAGATCGAAACCATCGCAAAAATGGCAACTAACAAAAATAAATATATTTGGGTATTCATCGTCGTAGACTTAAGAAGGACTAATCCAAAATTTTTAATTCTGATAATATGTCTTCATACAAGCTCATGTCTAGTCATTCTATTTATATAGCAAAAAAATCGTGACATCATAAATATTATTTATAATTCAGAAAATTCTAACATTTATTAAACTTTTATTAAACTTTTATACTTTAAATTTTATTTGCACATTATTTTTTAAAATTAAAGATAAAGAAGAGTTTACTGTTGAATATAAAATTGATTAAAGGAAATAAACGTGATGATTTAGTGATATACTTGAGAATTATGTATTTTTTATGCATTTTGCACATTTAAAACGTCGAGTGAAAAATCATAATTTTATTTGATGTGCGTGTGTGTGTGTGTGTGTGAGAACTGGCTTATTCTACTAGCTTATTCTGAATTATTATTAGTATTTATTCTAAATTTTTATCTAAATTTGAGATAAGAAATTGTTTTATAGAAAATACAATAAAACATTAAAAATATTAAAAACATTAAAAGTATTTTGCATCAAAAACTTTGTAATGTGACGCATACGATATTAAAATGTTGATATAAATTACACACGCATAGTACACTTTCTTTTTCTTCCTTTTTTTTTCTCTTTGGTATATAATAAGAGAGTGTATACACGTATATTTTCTTATACGTATATTTACTTATATAAATTCTTATGTTATATATAAATAATTATTTTCTTGCATATAAATATCTTTTTTATAAAACATTGTAAATATTTTAGGTAAAAATAAAAAAATACAATTAAAATAAAAATAACATCAAAATAAAGAAAGACTAAATATTAATTATGTCACATATTTATAGTAATAATATATATATAATTATTTTGCAGCCGATTATTGAATTTTTATTTTTATATATATAATTAATATATACATATAATATCTTTTCCCTGAGACAAATCTTTATTATATGAATCTAATATATTTGCTCTCTTTCGGTTTGCTGATCATTTGTCAATGGGGAACGAATTATTTGCGCGATATCGAAGTAGATATAATAGCGTTCCTTTTGAAACTTTTAGCGCTAAACGTATATTTTGTCTTTGTTGCACATCGAATATCAAACGAAAATAAAACGACGCGTTTAACGCTAAAAACATCAAGAGGAACGCAGCCAATGAAACATGGTACTACATGAAAAATTTTTAACAACATCGTAAGCTCATGACTACTTAAAAAAGAAGTTTGTTCTGTTAATAATAAGTTTTAGTAAGAGATTTAATAAAAATAATTTTCTTTAGTAATGTAATGATAATGTTATATTTATATACCATCTTTCTCATGCGTCATAATGTTAATTTATAAATTCAACCATTTTTCAAGATATTAATATATACATTTATAATAAGTGTAAAAGAAGAAATACAAAAAGATATAGCTCATTTATATATATATATATATATATATATATATATATATATATGGTATAATTAATTATGGCACATGTTTACATATATTGGGACTTCTTTTTTGCATTGTGTTCGCCCATTTACTATGAGCTTAACTTGCGTTTTGAAAAATTTGTTAACTCAAGTATTCAAAATCCGTAGACTTTTCTTTCCTACTTTCCGCTACCTTCTGAAACTTCATTTTAATTGAATAGTTTTAATAAAACGAGCACAGTTGCTAAAAAATATATAATACATTATAAATCGAAAATTGTTTTCTTTTCTGTTACTCGCGTTTCCATAATCTATCGATCGATATTTGCACAAAATATATAACATTGTTATAGATTATGCCAAAAATATATTACAGAATATATTTGTTATATTGGAAAGTTGTCTCTACAATTAATAATTATTATTAATGATCGATAATCACAAGTTTAAAATATATTATTATAAATTAATAAACAAGTATGTATATATTGTAAAACATAAAATATTTAAAATATGCTTATACATACGTAGATTGTGTGTTTAGTTGAAAGTATAGATTTATTTTAATACTTTTTATAAATAAATGTGATGTTTAAGTTCAAAAAGTCGTTATAAATGTTAAAAATTATTTAAGTTGTGTTTTATTATTATTATTATTATTATCTTTTTAGAAAAATTGTAACATTATTAGGCTATTTTGTAACGATAGTGTGCTTAATCTTAGATGCAGCGACATAGAATATTTGATTTCTCGTTCTACACCTATATTAAACTTAAAGAGATGCCGTTGTTTTCAATGATGTATTCAACAAATCAATTCAATGCGGAATTCAACATCTTCTTTACACGATAAATAGACATTTATGACTTACATATGTCATCTAATATATTTTTAATTCATTTAACTGCTCAGCCGTTTATCCGTTTATGTATGGTTTATGTATTTTATTTTTTTGCATTATGCGCTGAAGAAAGCTCAAAAATGTGCCAAAATGTCCGCAGATAAAAGTATGTATATGTAGTTTTATATTAAAATTGATGAATTTACTTTTTATTTTTTATTTTATGAATACTGCGCCTTTTAATTACTGCGACAGAACTCTCATAGCTAAATCGTATTGAGATTGTCTTTTGGAAAATTATTTATGCGGAATATGTAATCGTTTACAGTATTTTTAACTTTTATTTCTATAAGTTGAATTTTTCCTAGGATAGGAATATTTATATCATATGAAGTAATTATATTACTATTTTGCGAAAGTCTATGAGATCAAAATCTGGTGTATCTATATCTCATTGCGTATATAAAATGACATTATGACAATTAAATTTAATTTAGATAAGACCTTCTACTAAACTTGATAAAATTATATATGTGTTTTGCTGCTTTTACTCAATAGGCAAAGAAAAATATTTGTGATTACTTCCGCAGATTCTTCATATTTGATCACATTTAACGACGAAAAATGAGTGCTAATAATTATCTGTTCTATGTACTTATAACGTCAAATTTAATTCATAGACTTCGTAAAATTTCGTATAGATAATCCTATACACATATAGTCTTATTACGTTTCAGTATAAAGTATCATTGTAATAAAACGTCATTAAAATTTATGCAATATATAAATAACATTAATAAAATTTATTTCTGCGAATTATACAATTGTGATTTTTTTTCTATTTCTAACTGCAAAAATAATAAATTAGGCTATAAAAATATTTTAACTTTATAATTGTTGAATAGCAAGGAGTTAACATATCAACCATAATACATACTTTTGCAGCATATTTATTTCAACACAATATATATTTTAGTACAAGATAATAAAATAATAATTACAGAATTACAATATATATAATTCCGAAACGAAAAATATTATTTTGTGCAATTTTTGACAATAATATAGACATTATCATAGAATATTTGTAATAATTGACAATTTTGCTAAATATATAGTGTTATAATTAATTACATATGGATTTTTGATAGCCTAAATCATCTTAAGTGTATTGTAGTTTAAAGGCCTAATAGGCCTAATACTTTTTCTAGAATTCCATGTATAATTTCCACAATAACACTCAAAAGATCCCTCTGAAATATAAAAAGAATATATAAATTTTATTTTTACATACACATATAACTTGTTTCATTATTATACAGCATGTACAAAAGATGTAATATATATTACAAATATATATTTATAACATTACAATATACATGTATTTATTGCATACAATATATATTTTATTACCGACATTTTATAAAGTAATTTTTTACATAGAGGACTACTTATTTAAAAACAAGTAAATTTATTCTTAATATTTTACATAATAATCTTATTTGTGTGTATATATATGTATATATATATATATACATATATATATATATATATATATGTAGGGTGTTTCGAAGTTAAATAGCTAAACTTAAAATTCGAATTTAGGATCTTAGAACAAAAAAATGTTTTATATAGAAGTTTGCTCGCAAACGCTTCCTTGAAGATATATTGACTTTTGAAATTTTGAACTATAGAAATGAATAATATCGAAATAATTTAGATTTATTTTCTTTATGGCTTTACAGTAATCAATTTAATGTAATTATTAAATATTTTGTCATATATTATGTCAATCAGCTACTCGTTCTGTTACTGAGAGGTGCAATGCTTTTCTCCGCGGTGGAGGTCATCATTTTGAACAAAATATTTAATAATTACATTAAATTGATTCCTGTAAAGCAATAAAGAAAATAAATCTAAATTATTTCGATATTATTCATTTCTATAGTTCAAAATTTTAAAAGTCATTATCTCTTCAAGGAAGCGTTTGCGAGCAAACTTTTATATAAAATATTTTTTGGTTCTGAGATCCTAAATTCGTATTTTAAGTTTGGCTATTTAACCTGGAAACACTCTGTATATATATATATATATATAATACAAAATGTTAAAAAATTAAACTCACAAACTTTTCAAAGATAAAAAAAACTTCAAAATAAATATTTTTGTTGATACTAATTTTCTCTACAACGTTTAGTTTTAATACTACATGATATGAGATATGAGTTTGTGACTTTCAGTTTGTCACCTTTGTATTGAAGTTAATAGAAGAATTTTTGAACATATACTAAGAAAGAATAAATTATTTTTATATATTTGTACCGTGTTTTGTGTTCAAGATTAAAATACAATTTAATTTTTCCACTTATATGTTTATTTATTCTTTAAGTTGCAAACTTTTTTTTCATATCATATAATATAAAAGAGGCATAGAGAAAAATAGTATTACACACAGACACACACACACACATATTCATTAAATAAAAGTTTCATACTTTAGATCGTGAAAGCGAAACAAGCTCGGCTTCAGCTGATGGTTCGGCCATGACGTCAAAGATCGAAACAATCGCAAAAATGGCAACCAATAAAAATAGATATATTTGGGTATTCATCGTTGCAGACTTATGAAGAACTAATCCAAAATTTTCTGATAATATGTCTTTATACAAGTATGGCTAGCGATTCAATTTATATAGCAAAAACATCGTGATCTGGACGTCATAAATATTATCTAATCAAAACAATTCCTCACATTTATTAAAATTGAATATTATTTCAGCGTTACTTTCTGAAAGCTTAAAATAAAATCGAGTTTATTATTGTACATAAAATTTCTCAAAAGAAATAATACGGTAGATTAATGTTATTTGAATATTGCATTTACTTTATTTATAGTCACATTTAAAAGATTGAGCAAAAAATATTTTATTTTTGAGACATAAAAAATAAAGTTAATTTTACACATTTTTGAATTCTAGATAAAAATTATTCTTTAATAAAAAAATATAATAAAAAGATTGCAATATGTCACGTAATAAGGAAATAATATGCGCGATATAATATGTGTGTGTACAGGATAACTTGTATCCACCGAATCACTGACTTGACAGTAAGATTTCCGACGTCATTTGGAAGCAATTTTTCTTTAGTTAAAATGGGGTATAATAATTTTCAAGTTATAAACAATTGAAAATAAAGGGTTTTCCGCAAACTCTCTAAGCCTTGTGGAAATAAAATATTAGCAAAACTCCATTTTTTAGTTAATTTTAGGTAGAATTTACTTTAATAGAATTTTAGTTCAAAACTTAATTACAAATAAGATACATAATATGGCAAAAATTGAAAACATGCAAAACAATTATGATTTTTTTTGACTTTTTCACTGACGAATCACGAAATTATATATACATGAGTGTTTAAACTTATCTTGCGGAAAATAAGTTTTTAGTAAAATTTAATTTAAAAATTATATCAACGATAAAATCATTTCTCGCATAAAGTGAAGTATATTGAATATCAATATGTCATGTTTACTGCGATTGCGTCTCTTGCATTATTGTTCGCTCAATTACTTATGAATATAATTTGCATTTTTATTTATTTAGATATTTACTGTTCTAGCATTAGCTTCAATTTTCCTGCTTTTCCAAGATCAATTTCAATACGATGAACAAATTGGCTGAAAATGTATATATAATGCATAGCGAATCAAAAATTGTTTTTCTTGATAACTCGTACATTTCATCATTATTTATACACAAAAAAAATTATTACCGGTATGCAATAAATAAATTATCAAGATTTGTAAAATTATAAATGTTATGTCTATAATCAATAAATAATATAATAATTATAAGTATAAAAATATTATTATAAGATAATAAGGAAAAACGTGCTACAAAAATTGAAAAAAAAATATATATATGCAGCAGATTTTTTATTTAATTATTTTTAAATACAAATTTCAACAAACTGTTTAAATAAGTCTAATACTTCCAAATTATCATCATTCATGTTGGAATCTATTTGCAGGAAATATGAAAGTGAGTTATGATCTTTTTAGCTTGTACATATGCATATTCTTATAAATTAGTTTTCCATTGGCAATGAAATATAAACGAATATCATATTGATCATATTTCCATTCCAATATTTTGCGCAAAATTTATATAAAAAATAAAAATCTGACGCGTCTACATCGCATTATGTGCATGGAATGACATTGTGATGATTAAATATAAGGCAAATGAGATCTGATCTTTTATTTAATTGTGATCTATGAAAATAAAAAATTATGCTATCATTTCCGTAATTGCTTATAATTGATTGTTTAAGAACAAAAGTGCTAACACAATTGTCTGTTTTTTTCTGCCTGTAACATTAAATTTTAGTAGACTTTTTACAATTTAGTAAATAATAGCATACATTCATATCTACTATGTTTTAAAATTTTTGTTTGCAATATAAATAAAATTGCTAATTTTTTATTTCTGCAAAATAAAAATTCTATTACAGAAAGTTAATTGAAAACTTTAAATATTTTTTATCTCGTAATTTATTAAATTTAAAAGGTACACACATCATTTATCTACATTGCGCTGGAACACTTGTATTGCATGCTAAGAGATGTTAGAAGTAGAAAAATAATGTGTGTACATTTTATATACTTAATACATTACAAAATGAAAATTATTCAAAGTTTTTAGTTGACTTTTGCGAATAATTTACGTTATTATTATTAACATCTAAATAATGTTACGATAAACAACAATTTAAATAAATTTTTGCGATTATTTGATAACAAGAAATTAATATTAATCATATCAAGAAAACATATTTGCACAACATGAATATTTATTAATACAAAATATATTTTGATATAATAATAATAAAATACAAATATAATTGCATATTATATTTTATATAATTTTGACATCAAGAATATTACATCGTGTTTTTCTAATTACTATATGTAGATATCATTATCAAATAATATTCGTAATTATTGAAAATTCTGTTGAATATATTATGTCACAATTACTTAAGAATAATTTTTATCCTAATAGCTCATCCTAAATGCATTTTAATTTAAAATATTATAATCCAGTTTGTAGTTCAATTAATCCCGCTAGCGGAGCAGGAAGAAAACTGAGTAAGTATGTAATAATATGATTAATGATACTCTTTACAATTATATGAAGTATCTTTTTAAATATTCTTAGCGGTTCAAGAAAAAGAGAAAGGAAAAAAGTAAAAATGTTTTTTGAAAATGTGAAATTTATCCTAAATAAGGTCCCTATTGGGTCAAGAAGCAAAGATAGTAAAAAAATAAAAATACTCCTCGAAAATGCAAGAAATCTCCCAAGTAATGGCTCAAGAAAGAAAGAGAATAAAAAAGTAAAAACACATCTCTGAAATGCAAGAAAATAAATAAAATTTTATTTTTTATTTTATTTGTTTACATATATTAATATGTATAATAAACATTGCGATTTTATATACTGTATATAATTATTAAAACTCTGTATACATATAAAATAATTTTTCAAATTTTAAAGAATTCTCTACTCACAAGTAAATGAAAAACTTATTGTTAATGTTCTGTACTGTTTCTATAAATTATTTTATACATATATAATACATGATACAGTTATTGTACATATAATTTTGGACAAAAGCAATATCAAAGAAAATATGTATAACATATATTTTTTATAATATTATATAAACATATGTGTAGAAATATAATAATTATTTGTAATGAGAAATTACATTATGAAAATAATGAAAATTAATAATTATATGTTACAAATATAAATATACTAATAAATTAAATAAATAAAATAATATATTAAATAGAAGTTTTATACCTTAGAGCGTGAGAGCGAATCAGTGTTCGCTTCAGCTAATGGATTAGCTATAACATCGAAAGTTAAAACAACCGTAAAAACGGTAACTATTATAAGTAGATATATTATGATATTCATTGCTGCAAACTTGTATGAAGAACAATTCAAAATTTTTTATTCTAGTACCGTATCTTCATAATGCGTTTATTTATATAACAAAAAGTCGTGACCTGGACATCAAAACATTATTTAAACATTATCTAATCTGGCAAATTCCTACATTTTATTAAGACTTTATCAAAATTTATTACATTTATTTTATTATTACTTTATTTATAAATTTTATTACTTAATTTTTTAAAACTCAAGATAAATAAACTTTATTATTAAATATAAAATTTTTTGAAAAAAATAAATATGATGTTTTAAGATTATTTGAACAATACATTTTTGCCTATAATTATTTATGAGATTGTGCAAAAAATTTTTTATTTTATATATAATAAATATTTTTATATTTTGTATAAAGTTTTTATTTCTTTTAAGATAGGGTTTTATATAAGAAGTAAAATGACTTAACACACATTACAATACTTAAAATAACTTGATATTACAATCTTTTAAATAATCTGAATTCGATATAAAAAATTGTTTAACAGAAAAAAACAATAAAATTATTATATAAAATTCGCAATGTGGTGTGTAAAAGATTATACATGTGCATACAATATAGTTTCTCCTTTCCTTTTTCTAATGTTATTTTTTATTATGTTGTTTATGTTATGTTTTTTTAATATTATACTTATACACACGCAATATATATATTAAAATGTGATTATATATACACAGGTTGTTCTAAAATTAATAGCAAACTTTTAATAACAGATTCCTGGTATCATTTGGAGACGATTTTTTCTCAACAAAAATGTCGAGACATCAATAATTTTCGAGTTATAAGCGATTAAAAATAAGGAGTTTTTCGCAAACTAAGTCTTGTGGAAAAATAAAATATTAACAAAATCACATTCTTTTATTACTTTTATGTAGAGTTTACTTTAATAGAATTTTAATTTAAGGTTTAATTACAAAGATACATAATGGCAAAAATTGGGAACATGCAAAAAATTATAGTCTCTCTCGACATTTTCGCTGAGAAAAAATCGTTTCCAAATGATCCCAGGGATCTGCCACTAAAAGGTTTGCTATTAATTTTGGGACACCCTGTATATATATATATATATTCAAACTTATTAATATAAAATATACTTTACAGATAAATAACAAAATTATTGTAACAATGAGCATTAATTGCAAACAATAAAGCGAGATTGTATTCGCGTCTTACGCGAGCATCTTTCTATAACTCATAGACCTTTCTATAACTCAAAGAATTGTTTTTTTTTAATATGGACAGCTATTTATAATACAATTTATTAACTTTACACGCGCGTGCGTCTAAAATTGTATCCATCAGTATTAGTTGTTTTTTATGCATGATCAAACTATATGTAGTTAATTATTGATTTCATTATACCAAATAACCATTATTTAATTAATGCATTTAATATATATATATATATTTATATATATATATATGTATGTATATACATATATGTGTATATATACATATATACATATATAAAACTAATGCAAAAACATATTTATTAAATATAAATTTAAAGTGTAAAACAGGCAATAAGAGCCAAATCGTGGATGACAGTGCGTTATCCCAACGAAACTAAATTTTTTTCGTTAGAATTAAATACCTGTGCACAAGGCACCAAATTTTACTTGGTCACGCGGCCAAGATTTAAAATTGAAATAATCTCTACAAGAGATTTAATTTCATACATCCCCTGTTCCCTCCTAAGGAAATAAATGCGAGAGAAAAATATAGATCCGAAAGTCGCTGAATCGGGAATATTTATTAAATAATAGATCTTTTCGGTAGAGAATACATTAATACTAATATACATCTCGTATAACAAATAATTAATAAGATTTATATATTATAACGTGACACTATTATAAATGCTACTGGCTGATAACATATAATCTTAATGTATGACATATCATAATCATAATCTTAATATATATCTTAATCTTAATATATTTATATATATACAATAGTATATATAATACGTAATACAATGTGTCTTGTAAAAACCGAATCAACATTTAAGGATAGATTCCTGGGATCATTTTTTAGACAATTTTTTCTCTGATAATGAAATAAAATTATCTGAAGGAAAATGTCGAGGAAGACCATTATTTTTTGCACATTCCCATTTTTTTACCATCATATATTTTTTGTAACTAAGCCTAAAATTAAAAATCTTATTAAAGTAAACTTTGTTTGAAAATAATTGAAAAATGTGGTTTTGTTAATATTTTATTTCTACAAGGTTTACAATTAGTTTGCGAAAAATCCTTTATTTTCAATCGCTTATAACACGAAAATTATTCGTACTTCTATATAGATATTTTTGCTGAAGAAAAAATACATTAATAATGGATGTTAATGACAAATTGCACAACATGCATATATTGTAAAACTTACAACGAATTGAAAATATACATATATATGTAGATTCTATGTTTATTTGAAAGTATTTTATTTATTAATTTTCTTAAATAAATCCTGATATTTTAGAACAAAAATTTATCGTTAAAAATGTTGGAAATTATTTATGCGGATTCATGTAATCGACCTATAATATTTTTAACTTGTATTCTTTCTCTTTCCCTCTTTCTCTCTCTTCCGTACAGATTGGATTCTTCCTTACAATTAGATAAAAACGTAAAATATTATATCGTATGTTATGTGAAAATAACTATACTACTAACACAATAACAATTACCATACAAAATCAACTAAACTCTAACAGTGCTTAAGCTCGTATGTAAAAAAACACAATGATAAATTATTAAATATTATTAGGCCCTGTGTAACGAGCACAAAAAATTTTTATTAATTCTAAGAAAAAAAAAATATTTTTTAAATTTGACAAAACCAAACGTTTCGAACTGTACTAGGTTTTCTTCAGTGCGCAGTAATCGTTATGATAATTAAATAAATATAAAAATAAAAATTCTAATACTAAGTCGCTATATAATGTCAAGTAAATTAAAAACTGATGTCAAGATTAAAAGGCGAAATACATTGACATTAAATTTAAATCATCAAGCATAGCTCGACACAAACAGTCCACACTGAGTGCAAAATCATATAACTAATCCAGTTAATCTATATTATTTTAAAATTATTATTAATAACTCAGAGTTATGAATAGATGTTTCATAACATCTTAAAAAACTTGGGGAGAATGGACAAGTTTCATTGCCGGACTAACAGCCATTCGCCGATCAACGAAGAGCGGTTGGTTTAGAGCAATTTCGAAGCGCCACTCTGAGTTATTAATAATAATTTTAAAATAATATAGATTAACTGGATTAGTTATATGATTTTGCACTCAGTGTGAACTGTTCGTGTCGAGCTATGCTTGATGATTTAAATTTAATGTCAATGTATTTCGCCTTTTAATCTTAACATCAGTTTTTAATTTACTTGACATTATATAGCGACTTAGTATTAGAATTTTTATTTTTATATTTATTTAATTATCATAACGATTACTGCGCACTGAAGAAGACCTAGTACAGGTCGAAACGTTTGGTTTTGTCAAATTAAAAAAAATTTTTTTCTAAGAATTAATAAAAATTTTTTGTGCTCGTTACACAGGGCCTAATAATATTTAATAATTTATCATTGTATACTACTAACATTTTGCGAAATTCTATGCGACCAAAATCTGGCGCATCTACATCGCATTATGCGCATGAAATGACATTACGACGATTAAATTTAGGATGGACTTTCCATTAAACTTATGAAATGATATAACACTTTACTTATGCTTTGCTTTTATTCAATTGACGAAAGAAAATATCTGCAATTGCATTTAAAAATTGAGATTTGGTTGTTCGACAAACGACAAATGCTTACAGTTGTTTATTTTATATGTCTGTGACGTTAAATTGTATTGATAGACTTTAAAAATTTCGTATAGCTAATCGCATATACATATACACACGCAGTCTGTTATGTTTCAGTATAAAGCAATTTTGCAATTAAATGTTAAATTAAAATTTATAGTAATATATATAAGATTGATAATTTAATATTTCTGTGAACTGCAATTATAATTTTTGCCGTACTAATATCTTAATAATTTGTGTAATAAAAATACATATAATAAATTTAATTTTGCAATTGCTGGACAACAAGGAATTAGCATATCAATAATAGTAAATCATACTTGTATTGCATATACATTTATTCACACCAGATATATTTTGATATATGATAATAAAGCAATATAATTTTTAACATATTACATTTTATATAATCCCAACACCAAAAATATTATTACGTGCAATTTTTCACGATACATACAAATAATATTGCCATAGAATACTTGTAATAAGAATTCTGCTAAAATATATATATAGTGCCATAATCAATTAACCATAATCTTTTGATGTCATAAATTATCTTGAGTATATTGTAGTCCAATGTTAAGATGTTTCTACTACTACTCAGAGGTTTTTAACATCATTTCCTAATCCAGTTACACTATAATAAGCTTTGTAATAAACCTGTTACTGGTTTTAATACTCCACTTATTATTTCTTTTAATAAGTCAGGATCTTCTCTCTAAAATACAAAAGAATAGTCAATAAAGTTTAGTTTTTACTTTTTTACACATATACAATATAACTTTGTTTGATATTATACTAACATGTATAAAGATTTATATTGCGATTACAATATATATATATTTATACTAACATGTATAAAGATTTATATTGCGGTTACAATATATATATTTATACTATACATAAATTTTATTTTTGATGCACTACAAAATAACTTTTTACATGCGAATTTTTTATTTCCAAATAAATAATTTTATAAAAGTTGCATGTTAACAAATGTTATAATGTTTCTGTGTATTATTTCATGTACAATATATGCATAATACATACACAATAATTTTCACAAACACACAAAAGAGAACAAATATATAATACTATTTATTTTCTATTTATATATAATATTATACATATAAACAGACGTAAAAGTATATTAATAACTTATAATACAAAATTATCAATTATTAATAAATTAAATGTCTAAATAAAATATTAAAAAATATAAAAAAATATAATTACACACGCTCGCACGCACGCACACACATATGTATATATTATTATATTAAATAAAAATGTTATACCTTAAATCGTGAATCAGGATCCGCTGCTGGTTCAGCCATGACGTCAAAAATCGAAACAATCGCAAAAGTAGCAACTAATAAAAACAAATATGTTTGGGTATTCATTGTTGCAGACTTATGAAAGATTATGCAGGATCCAAAAATTTTGAATTCTAATATCATAGCTGTAGAATGCCTCAATTTATATAGCAAAAAAATCGTACTTTAGACATTATAAACATTATCTAATCCGAAAAATTTTTATTTTTATTAAGACTATTGAATTTTATTTCAACGTTACATTTTAAATTCAAGATAAAGTTGAATTTATTATTATTATTATATATAAAATTGGTTTAAAATAATAATAAACGCGTCGTTTTAGAAATATTTCGATATTGCATTTATTATATATATATACACATATAGTCATTTATGAAAGATCGTGCAAAAAATATTTTATTTTTGAGATATGAAAAGTAAAATAATTTTATACATTACATTATATTATACTCTTGAATTTTAGATAAAAAATTGTTTTCTAAGAGAGAAATATAGTAAAATTATAATAAAAATTTATAACACGCAATAAGGAAATATGATAATTTCCAATATACAAAAAATACACACACACACACATATATATATATATATATTTATATGTTTATTATATATACCTATATGTACATTTATATTTATTATTAAGATATATATACAGAGTGGGGAGAAAGTATGAAAACCCTGAAAAATCTCAAAAAATATAAGTTTAACAGAAAAATGTTTTGTATAAAAGTTGTAAAGCTTAAAACAATCTATTTACTAATCATATCAGTTTGACCTTGAATGACTTTGCCAAGGTCAGAAAAAGGTCATCTTTAATTTTTTAAACGGAAACTAACAATTTTTATTACATATTGTTGTAGCTTATCTCGAGAACTTTCCAAAATTCTATAATAAAGTATTTTTTCATCGAGTATTTTTCAAGTTATAAAGATTTAAAGTTCACAATTTTTTGACAAAATGTAGAATATCTTGTAAGCTATTCAGTTTTTGGTAATCATACCTTAATACTTTTATATACGGAATAATGAGATCAATTAATTGGTGTAAAGAAACACAATTGCTTTCAAAATAGATGTATGTAATTTACAACATATTTTTTTAAAAGCAACTATGTGTTTTGTTTACATTGATTAATTAGTCTCAGTATTCCGTACATAAAAGTATTACGGTATGATTACTGGGAGAACTGAATATTTTACAAGATATTTTACATTTTATGTCAAAAAATGGTTATCTTTAAATCTTTATATAACTCAAAAAGTACTTACCGAAAAAATGTTTTGTTATAAAATTTTAGAAAGCTCTCGGGATAAGCTACAAGAATATGCAATGATAAATAGGTGGTTCCATTTAGGAAATTGAAGATGACCTTGTCCTAACTTTGGGAACATTTAAGATCAAACTGATAGGATTAATGAAAAGATTTCTTTTAAGCCCTATAACTTTTATAGAAAACATTTTTCTGTAAAACTTATATTTTTTTTAATATTTTAAAGTGTCCATACTTTTTCTCCACCCCCCACCCTGTATATATTCTTATGTATACTTTAATAGATAAGTAATATATTAACTGTGTATGTACTAATTTCAAGCATCAAAGCAAAATTTTGCTTACGCCTCGATTATTTTTCTATAATTTGCTGTATTATACAGGATGTCCCATAACGTGATGTCCATATTAAAATTATGTATTATTGGTGTCATTTTAAATAAAAAAATTTGCATTTGATTCGGAAAAAATTGTGACAACATAAGCAATCGTTTTAACAAATTGATTACTGTTATTCTAAGTGAAAACATCGTATAAACACCTTAAAAATTCATTTTACCAGCAATTATGAGCATTTTTTCCAATGAAGAGTATGCCGATATTAACAATAAACTTTAGGTTATATGAGTATTAAGATTTTTTTATTTAGAATGATATCAAGGATACACAATTTGTCGTGTAGACATCAGTGGAACACCTTGGATTTTTTAGTACGTATATACATTTATAATATATATCTATATCCAAATCTATTATATTTAATATCCAAAATAAAATTAATTAATATAGAATGCAGTAAATAAAGCAGATTTTTTGTCTTCTGATGAGATTTATTAATAAATTATATGTATAAATGTCTTAGGCATTTCAGTCTTTGCACCTTCATCAGCTACTATTAAACAATATAGTACACAATAAAAACGTATCATAAAGGTTAGAATTTCATATATAAATAAAATTACATACATGAATCAAGATGAATAGTCTGTTCTTGCGCTATCTTAGCGATATCTACGGATAATCGTAAGCTATCTCTCTCGCAAATGTTGAGAAAAAAAATATTTCGATTTGGAAACATTACAATGTCCGATTATTTGACAAAAGACACATATTAACGATTGCTATTTGTTTGTCACGTTAGTTTTTATTGATGGACACACATAGTTTATTATGTTTCAATACAATTTGACAATTAAGTTAGACTTGCAACATAAATGAGATTAGTTTGCTATTTTTTCGAATTGCAGAATTTTGTGTATATTATTTTTATATTTTATATATTACTAACATCTAAATTTTTAAATAACGGTTTATGTGACAAAAAATATAATAAATTTTATTTTGTAATTGCAGGATAACAAGGGATTAACATATAAACCATAAATCACACTTGTATAGTATAGACGTTTATTCATACAAGATGCCTACAAAATATTTTTTATTTAGATATGAGTAATAAAATAATTTCTCACATTACAATCACACTTTGTGAGATAAAAAATTGTTTTTTAAGAGAAAAACGTAACAAAATTATATAAAAAATTGTATTGTACATGCAATAAAAGAAAATAATACACACAATGTTATATATACATCAAAGTAATTGGACTAAATAATGTAACAGCATTAAAAAATTTTAATTACGCGAATATATTACACTCCTTTCTTTAAAGCACACCAAGTTTCGATTCGTTTTCGATTCGGTTGCGTTTATGTGTATTATTATTTTTTATAAATTAATATCATCATTTTCATTAGACATAGAGCGATAAAGTATTAAACAAAGTAATGTAATTGAATGGTTGCGTTAATAAATTACAAGAGAAAACGCCACGGATTACTATAAAAAGTTAAAAAAAGTATTTTATAATTATGCTTTATCACATGCTAGGTTTTTCTAATACACGATTCATCTTCAATCCTTTTGCAGTCTTCCAAAAACATTTGTTGAAACCCAAAAACCGGAGCACGTGATAAAACATGATCAAATGTTTCTTTAAATTTTTATCTTTTTTTAACTTTTATCTTTTATCTTTGTTCAATATTTTGTAGCTCTATAACGATTACATATACAGCGAACTAGATAAAGAGCAGATTCTTTGTCTTTCAATGAGATTTATTAATTAATTATATAAATGTATGCGTTTTGGTTTCTGCATTGTCATAAGCAATTATAACATTAAACAAAACAAAAACGTAATATTAAACAATATATGAGACAATAAAAACGTAATATAAAGATTCAACTTAACTTTGTATGTAATAAAAATAAGATTAATAATTTCAGATTAATATCTTTTTCAACGAGATGCGATTTACTTTTGCCATTTGAATTGCCATTTTACTAATGTTGAAATAATAGTTTATACATATAATAAAAAATATTTTAAATTAAATTTTGCGATTAATATAACAAGCAATTAATATCAGTCATAAAACATATTTGCGTAGCATAGAATTTATTAATACAGGATATATTTTAATTTAACAATAAAATTATATAATTGTATATTATATTTTATATAATTCTAATATCAAAAATATTATAACATACAATTTTTTAATATGATATTAATAAATATTAATATTACTAAAAATATTCGTAATAATTGAAACTTCTGTCAAATATATTATATCATAATTACTTATGCGCATAAATTTTTATGCTATAATTAATATTAAATATAATATATATATTTTAATTTTACATACTACAGTGCAAAAAGGAACATTAAAAGTAACGTAAAAAGATCCCATAGCGGATGAGTTAAGCAGAAAAGAATTACAAATATACGCAGCATAAAATGAAATAAACACCTCTGAAATGCAAGAAAATAAATAAATTTTAATTTATTATTTTGTATGTACATATATATATATATATATATATATATATATATATTAAAATATATAAAAGATATTGCAATTATACAATATACAATACTTTATTATTGATACACTAACAATAAGTACAAGATAATTTTTTTACGTAAGGATAATTAAATAAATAAATAAAAAACTTACTATTTTAGCATTTTGTACTACTTTATAAATTATTTTACATACACACGCAATCCAATTACCGTATATATAATTTGTAACGAAAACATTAAAGGGTATATAATATTTATTTCATAATATCATGTGAAAATTAATAGTTATTTGTTAAGATAAATTATTAATTATTAATCATTAATAATTAAATGTGCAAACATATTATCAAATAGAAAAAAAAATATATAAATTTTATACCTTAGATCGTGAGAGTGGAGCAGGATTTGTTTCAGCTAAGGGATTAGCTATAACATCAGAAATCGAGAGAACCGTAAAAACAGTAACTAACAAAAATGGGTACATTTTAATATTCATTTTTGTAAAAATTTAATGAAAATCTAATTCAATGTTTTCAATTCTAATATCATATCTTCATAGTACCTCAATTTATATAGTCTCAAAAAATCGTGATCTGGACATCATAAACATTATATCTAATCCGGAAAATTCTAACATTTATTAAGACTATTGAATTTTATTGGAGCGTTACTTTTTAAAACTCAAGATAAAAAGTAGGAATTATTATTGAATGTAAAATTCAAATTGTATATTATATAACTGTACATTAAACAAAGTTATACAATTTGCGTTAAATTATAAGAGAACGCCACGGATTGTTATTTTGAATTAAAAGTTGGTAATCATGCTTTACCACATGCTTGGGTTTTTATCTAAGCCAATTATACAATCAAATCCAATCATACAATCTCTATGTGGTGCGCTTTGGGTAAAGCTGATGTCGACGGTAATTTTAGAACTTATATACAACTTTATATTTTCTAAATTTTATGTTAAAGCAATTAAAAGATTATATCAGAAAGTAGAGAAAAGATTGTTCTGTTACACATTTTAGTTTTTTAAAATGTTTTATCAAATCAAATCAAGATTTTTTAACATATATTGTACATATCGATCATTTTGAATGTACGGATCATTATAAAAAAATTATAGCAGTAAGTCTGTGATTTTTTGTCAAGTTTGGGGTACTTAGGAGCCACAAAATTTCAGTCAATAAAATTTTGTTAGTTACTTTACGTAACTTTTTTTCAGAGTTTAAACAGAGAAAATTCGCGAATTTCTTTGTTATTTTTATATATTTGTAAAAAGTTCACAAATTAAAAAAAATGTAGTCACTATATCGTATTATAAAGCAAAGATTCAGCTTTAAGAATCCATTATTAAAATTGTTATACGATGATTTTTAACGGAGTTATGAATAATCAAAGTGAAAATGACCATTCACTTTTCAATTTGTTGATAAGAAAAGATTGAAATTTTAATTTAAAAAAACGGTTTTGTAGGGAAAACTTCAGCCTTTAACATTAAAATGTTTGAAATTTTTTTCATATCTTCTTGTGCATGCGACAAGTTTACAAAGTAAGAAGAAAATTTTCAATTTTGTTATGTTTGTTGTTTTTCGTAAAAATATATCAAAATTGAAGAAAATAAAAAAGCTATAACCTTTTGAAAGTAGAGATTTCAAGCTTAAAAATACTTTTTTAAAATTTAAATTCTTATATTTGAAACAAAGTTACAGCTATTTAAAATTTGCCTATTTTGTGGATAATTTTTTTATCCCTTAATTATTTTGAGGAGTGTATAATAAAAAATATTTTAAATAAAATTTTGCAATTACTTGGTAATAAGAGATTAATATCAATCACAAAACGTATTTGCGCCGCATAGAAATTTATTAATACAAGATATATTTTGATATATAATAATAAAATAATATAATTTGCATATTATATTTTACATAATTCTGATCAATAATTCTATTAATATATGATTTCATGTAATTTTTCATACAATACTATAGTTAATATTAAAAATAGTAAGAATTCTCGTAATAGTTGAGAATTTTACCGAATATGTTGCCATAATCACATAAGTTTTTTCTGCCATAGTTAATTTCAAATACATTTGAGATTTAAATATTAGTTTTATTCATCACAGAAATAATGATATAAGATGCATTATAAAGCAGGGTATAGGTAACAATAAGCACATAATGTGTGAACTGAGCGCCATAATAACTTCAATTAGACTTCTCTGAAAACAAATAAATAGATTTTAATTTATTATTTTGTATGTAAATATATATAATATTTATATATTATAATATATTATATTTATATTTCATACATTAAAGTATATAAAAGGATAACGCAGTTATGTAATATAATTTATTATTGACACATTAAGTATAAGATAATTTATTATGTAAGAAGGGTCTAAACGTCTTGATTTAATAATAAGTCTTAGTAATAATAAAGATATTTTTATGCCAATTGCGATCGTCAATTTTGTTTATTTATTTTATCATTTACTGGCGAGACAAAGATTCACTGATTATATTTTATTATGTAAGAATTAATAATAAATAAATAGAAAACTTACTATTTTAGCATTTTATACTGTTTTTATGAATTATTTTACATACACACGCAATACAATTATCGTATAATATATATAATTTGTAACAAAAACTTCAAAGAATACTATTATTACTGTAATACTATTTATTTTATTATATTATATAAATATAAAAGAATATTAGTTATTTGTAAAGACAAATTATTAATCATATTAATCATTAATAATTTTAAATATGCAAATATAAATATTAACAAAAATAGAAAAAATCACATATTAAAGAAAACCTTTTATACCTTAGATCGTGAGAGTAAAACAGTATTTGCTTCAGCTGCTGGATTAGCTATAACATCGGAAATCACAACCGCAAAAACAACAATTAACAGAAATAGATATATTTTGTTATTCATTGCTGCGTAAACTTACAAAAGTTCAATCAAAATTTTTGAATTCTAATACTATATCTTCATAGTACCTCAATTTATATAGTTTCAAAAAATCGTGATGTGAATATCATAACATATAACATTATCTAATCCGGAAAATTCTAACATTTATTATGACTATTGAATTTTATTTAAGCGTTACTTTTTAAAACTCAAGATAAAGAGTAAGAATTATTATTAAATGTAAAATTTAAATTGTATATTATTTAACTGTGTATTAAACAAAGTTATGAAATTTGCGTTAAATTATAAGAGACCGCTACGGATGGTTATGCTAAATTAAACAAAGTATTTGGTAATTATGTTTTATCAAATGCTTAGGTTTTTACTAATATGCGGTTCATCTTTAATCGTTTTGAAGTCTTCCAAAAATATTTATTGTCACCAAAAAACCGCAGTACATGATAAACATGATCACCAAATGCTTTTTTTAACTTTTATCTTCTTTTAACTTTTCTTTTTTATCTTTGTTTAATATTTTGTCGCTCCGTAATGATGATAAATACGGCGCGGACCAGATCGACAAAACGCCGATTCTTCGTCTTTTAATGAGATTTATTGATTAGTTATATAAATGTACGCGCGTTTTAGAGTCTTTTCTGCATTGTCATGAGCAATTACAATATTTTAAATAATATATGCGACATTAAAAACATAATATAAGAATTTGAATTTCATATACAAGAAAATTATATATATGAATCAAGACATTGTGTATATTCTTCCACGATCTCAACGATGGATGATTGCACCTATTTTCTTCCAACTTATTCAGTCATTAAGAAAAGAAATACCAGTTAAAAATTAATTTTTGTAAATAATAATTAAAAATTAATTTTTAATTATTATTTACACATTTATTTATCATTTATTTTTTACTGTGACAACGCATGTAATTATTTTTTGTAATGCCAGTCACGAAAGTGAGAATTTCGATTGCTGTTTAGCGTGCGAATGATGGCTTATTATTTCTTATAACGATTCAATGTTAATGCTTATCTTATTATATGCAATTTCGTCTTTTCGCTATAATTTTAAAACAATCGACTTTAAGGCATATGTGTATTAAGACTTTTTGACTTATTGTTAGAATGATCCCAAGAATACAAGGTTTAACTGTGGACATCACGTTGCGGGACACCCTGTATATATATATATATATATATATATATATATATTCCATATTTTATTTTAATTTATTATCTTACGTATCTGTTATTTTCTATTTGTCAGATATTATCAACAGTTGCTTTCTATGCATGGTGCTACAACTCAAAACTAACTTTAAATACACGTAATACGTGATTTGTGACATTGTCATCTATAAACATTTGATAAATGAAAAACTATTATAAATATATTATTTATAGATCTTCTTATTGGACTTTTTATTAATAATAATACATTTTAATTTTATAAGTTATTTGATTTGTATATATGTACTTATCTTATAACTAAAATATACTATAATTTATTTATATAAAGTTTGAATTGTTATTTTATTGACGTCAATATAATATTGTAGTTCATATATGTATAATAAAAAATATTTTAAATCAAATTTTGCAATTACTATTGGTAACAAGAGATATTAATCATAAAATGTATTTGCGCTGCATAGAAATTTATTAATACAATTATTTATATATTTTGATAATATATTTTGATATATAACAATAAAATAACAATTTGCATATTATATTGTACATCATTTTGATCCAAATATTATTTCATGTAATTTTTCATACAATACTATAGATAATATTAAAAATAATAAAAATACTCATAATACTTGAGAATTCTGCCGAATATGTTATGCCATGATCACATAATTTCTTTATGTCACAGTTAATTTCAAATCCATTTTAAATATTAGTTCCGTTTTAGTTTCCGTTTTCAAATTTCCGTTTTTAATTTTGTTTAGGGTGTTCAAGCTCTTAAAAGTTACGTGAGTTATCTTATATATAGGTATATATGGCAGATTCCAGCGATAATTTGGAGACGATTTTTCCTCAATGAAAATGTCAAAATATCAATAATTTTCAAGTTATAAGCGATTAAAAATAAAGAGTTTTTCGCAAACTAAGTGTTGTCTTGTAAAAAAATAATATATTAACAAAATCACATTTTTTAAATAATTTTATGTAGGGTTTATTTTAATAGAACTTTAATTTAAGGCTTAATTACGAAGATACATGATAGCAAAAATTGAGAACATGCAAAAAATGATGGCTCTCTTCGACATTTTCGCTAAGGAAAAATTGTCTTCAAATGATCCTAGGAATCTACCATTAACAAGTTTAATATCAATTTTGAAACATCCTATATACATATGTATGTATGTATATTATCTTCATTTCTGCAAGTTTGTAAAAAATAAAAAATTTATTTTGTCGTGTTCTGTTTTTGAGATATCACAATTTAATACAACAAAAGTCGTGATCTTCTGATCGTATTCTACGCATTGTCATGTATATAAACTTAATTATCTAATCTAAAAAATTATAAAACTTATTAAATCTTTAAATATTAAATTTTATATGTATTGTTTTTAGGACTAAAACAATGTTAATCGAATTAAATATAAAATTTGAAAAAAAACCGTTAATGAAATTGGCCCAAAATAATCTAATAAGCTAATTTATTATTATATTATTATTTATAAAAATTTTTATCTATATATATATATGAATTGTACATGTATTATCTGTTTACCATCAAAGATTTACAGTAATTGAAAATGTTACTAACAATAAGAATAAACATGGATTTTATTGCGAATAAAATATTATTTAAAAACATATTAATTACAATAACATTTCTATTAAAACTTAAGCTATAATCCAATCGTGAAAATAAATCAAGATATTCCTAATGATGTAAATGCACTTAAGAGCTTTGCATAATATTTCATACAGCGCATTGCTTAATACTCTTAATCTCTTGTCGATAAACAGCCAGTACTTATTTTAAATTATTGCTCGTATATTACATTTTTTAAAACATGTCTTTCTATTTTAACAATACTTTCAAATAATATGAAATAATTTTATTTATATATTTTGGTAACAGTTGTACACTATATAATCATTGATTTATATCGTCAAGAATTTTGTAGTTTGATTACTTTATTTAATTTGTGTAACATAATTTTTTAAGATATTTTTTTATATTATCTAACCCGGAAAATTTTTAATTTTGTCGGATCTTTATTAAACTTTTTATTTAAAAATTAATATAAAATTTACGATAAATAAACAATATTTATTGTTAAATATAAAATTGCGGGAGGAAAATAAGCATAATATTTAGATATGTATGTGTATGTATATAAAAGCGAAAAGTTCACTTTTGAAGTACATATAAAGAATAATAACTATAAGGTATTTACAGAGGTTTGTTTTATCACGTTTTTTATCTTTTATTACATTATTTTATTACGTTGTTTTTCACACACACTCGTTGCAATTATTTGAAAAAAGTTTTATGTTCTGCGTTACACTTCGAACATATTTATTTTTAGAGTTTATTGCCACATACACATTTAAAGTTTAATATTCTGCGTTACATTTTAAATATCTTTTTAGCTTTTGTCACATATTCATATATTATTCATTATATATTTATTTATTTTTTGTATAAGTAGTATTAATTGCAAAGAAGTATTTCAGCTCTAATAATAACTATTGTTATTATTTTGACATAAAAATGTGAAGAAAAAAAACAAACGCTGAGAAGCCAAAGTTCGTCGGAGTTGGAAGCTAAAACAAGGCTAAATAAATAGCAACCGGACTGGATCGCTGAAAATAAAATGCGATAAAATAAAGGGTGGCCGGTTGAGCTTGTGAGAAAATGGTAGGAGAACCGAACATGAGACTGAGAAGGTTGCAAGAAGCATTTCTCGTGCGAGCAAGAGAGATGGGATAGGATCTTGTTAGCCCTGAACTTGAACACGAGAGTGCCTGGTGATCCTCTGTGGTGATCTTAAATGCAAGGCTGGACCTTCTACCTATATTTTTACGAAAGAGTCGAGGAAGAATAAAAACCTTCACGTCATAATGTCATGATTTAATTAAATAGTACGTGTATTTTCGTTCTATTTATATTATATATATATATATATATATATTTATATATATTTATATTACATATATTTTGCCAAAAGATACAAAAATAAAATATAATAAATATATCTCAATTAACAGAAAAACAAGCTACAAAATGCCATGTTGAGATATTGAGAATTAATTACCATTAAAAATAGAAATAGGACTTGACAAAATAAATTTCGGATGTGTACCTATATAGCATTTTCTTTTTCAAATAATTACAGCTGGGTTTTGTATCAACAGACCGATTCTTCAAGATATCATGGTGGAGACCACTGGAAGACGTAGAATGACATGTATTACTGTCGACAATTGAAACCCGCTTTTACCGCTCCTGCACATGCACACTTCCGGTAAATTGTATACGTTTCTCAGTTCCGGCTATCTTCAGCACAACGGATACTTGGGAAATAATCTGGAAAACGGTGTCGTCAATCTGTCTTGTGCGACCAGTCATCGTTGCACTTGCAAAATGCGATTTATAGCAGATTCATCTTTCTCTTTTTCTTTTTCTTTTTCTTCTTCTTCTTCTTCACTTATGTATCTATAAACGGACACGGAGAAAACAGCTTTCAATTTGACAGACGCATCAGCTGGTTGCTCTAAACGCCAGCTTATATAGAAATGCTTGGCAAACGAGTTGTGGACAACTAATAGGTCAATAAAATCGCACGTAGGGCGAGACGTGATTGAATTTACGATGTTACCGGAAAGTTTCACGTATGCAAATGCATGTGCGTTAAAATCGAGATGGAGTAGCTATATCCTTCTATCAGAAAAATAGCTGTGGTTCAATTGCCATCGGCGCTACCTTCTTGAAATCTTTACAATGTACTTTAAATTTAAGATCCGTCTGACGCGTCTTTCGTTTGAAAACATTTCTCAAGCACGTTCATAAACACAATTCGCGACTAATGCAAACGTTTCGATTCTTAATTGCACATAATGATGTGTACCATCATGGAGATGAAGCACGTTTATTCCGAAGGATACTCTTCGTGTTTAATCATCTATGTTTAAACTCTGTAATTCGAAATCATACAGACTTGCGATTCTGCATTCGAAGGATTAAAATGTTCCATAATATGCGTTGATTAAATACACATCTGTATTAATTTCATTCTGTATTCGCATCGTGAAACATCCTTTGCTTTCGAAACATCCATCTATTCGATTGTAATCGTATATAATTGTTTTTATTTTAACTGCTCTGTCCAGATTGAGCGCGTAAAAATGCGGAGAAGACGGAAACGCGTGCTCGACGAACAGTTGCCACGGAAGAACGTAATAACAGGGCCGTGATTCTATTTGGCTCGATTGACCAATTAAAGAGTGCCGCGGCAAACGACGGGCGATTAATCTCGACGTCGCGTCGCGAAATGGAGGGCTGTTCGCGAAAATCTCCGCAGAGGTGAAACAGAACTCGTATCCGACATAGTTCAGTCGACTCACGTAATGGTTTAAATCGCTCGTAAATCCTGTAACGCTCCTTGCGTTATCCTCGCGTGAAATTATGTCGTCGGCGACATTACGGAATGCCGATTGCGCAAGAACAATTAAGTTCGTTAGAACGATGAGCGCGAGAAAGTGTGAAATAATGTTGCGCGCGCTTTCATCCATTTGTTCCTTTGTCGAGGAACGCTTGACTTTTTTTATGTTATATCACTTTATTATTAGGATATCTTCATTGTTAGTCAATCGATGAAAATCGCAATTCAGCAATAGTTATACAGCATTTCTATGTCAGCTATCAGATTTTAATACCTATACTGCGAAAAGAATAAAATGAAACGTAACTGGAGAACAGGAGGAATTTTTGCGAAAATTACGAGAGCTAAATTTCGTAACAGATTTTAGCAAGCAAGCTTAAGGAATCGCATTGTTTCGAAGCATCGCGAACTTCTTGTCATCTCGAGGATATCGTTTCGAGCGATTTCTCTCTTTGCGATGATTTCTATCGTAACCTTCATTCATATGTTGGAAGGAGAGAGAAAGAGATCGCAATTTTATATTATTGCCACATCACGTCGTGCTTTTTTACACAGTGATATTGCTCGATTGTCCATGTGCCAGTAACGACGAGTATTATTTAAAGCTTCCTGCGAGTTCCACTTTGCGTGAAAGGAAGAATTATTATTTGCGGTTCTCTCTCTTTTCCTCTCTCTTTCTGTCTTTCGAGCTACTACCAGCATAATTCTAGACCCCATATTGACCCAGACCGCATGAGCTGAATGCACTCTACCGTCTCGCACGGTGCTCGGGATCATTCATGAGCAAAGACATGTTAATCACTTGAATTATTGCGCGAGAGTTTCTCGAGTGCAAGAATATCATCTCCGTAGAAATGACTCAAATTCACGAAAAAAAAACTGGAACAACAATTTTTTTTAATGAGAAGAGAATACGAAAGAAGATTACTTAATTATTGATATTTTTTGAAATGGAATATATGGAAATCCGGGCGGAATAAAATATCGGTCACGGATGCTGGAAAGACGCATCGATCTTTTCGCAAGGTATTTCGCGAAAAGCAGATTGCGCGCTTGCGCGAAGAGGATGCGAGTTCCGAAGGGATTCTTGTACGACCTGATATCCCTTCTCTCCCATCTTCGCCCGTTCATCATTCCCGTGTGTCTCGACTCCTCGACTCCTGGCGATTGCATGCTGCGGCAGGATTCTTGACTCTGTCGCACACATTACCGAGCTGATCTACGATTGCGATGTAAAAAATACTCGTTATCAGGGTATTATCTCTCGCTAAAAGATCTGAAATAATCTTCTTTAGAAAAATATATGGTTTATAAAGACAATCTATTAAAGAAAATCTACAAAGAATAAGAAGAAATCCTGTAATCAAACCGAGGAAAATCCATGTAAATATCCTTATCATCGTGACGCAAGCAAGTTTCCGTTCGCGTGAAGATCATAAAGTATCGAAGTCACGGGAATCGATAAGATCATAATATTTAGTATTTCTGTCGCAATTCCGCGTCATTGTAACTTTTGTCCTCGCCTGATTGAAGGATTACGGGTTGGATCATCCATCGTCAGACAATTGTGATATCGCAGGCTTATGTACACTTGGATCGACAGACAAATCGATCGACGTTATATCGAAGGTATATATCGTTCTCCTGTCAGCCACCTACCCGTCACTTTTGGGTGTCGATTGACGAGTGCGGCGGGCATTGAAATTGGAACCGTGTCGCCGGAAGTGAGGCTTCCAATAATGACGAGTACACATAACGAGCAGGCGAGCTCGCGATCCCCATTTGCCGGAGCCGCAAACAGGAAACCCCATCATTCGTTAATTCGGCACTCGCGCACTCGATATAATTATGATGAAGCCAATTAATGGCGCGCTGGAATACGGATACTTAGGCAAGCCGGATCATTGATCAATGGGAGATTATTGATATCGGAACCCACGTTACGTGAGCACGGTGTGAAGTAGCTCCAACGTCATGGTATTTAAATGGGAGATGTCTGGAACTCTGCTCGTCAGACCGTGAATCGGTTCGCACGAATCGTGCGAGCGCCGCTTCTACGCCCTTCGCATTGTTTCAAATTGATTAAAAAAGAGCGTCCTGCGTTAAACGGGATGGAGATAACGTCGAAGTTAAAGGGTTATTGATATGAACACAAGTGGCTATCCCTCTCTCCCTTAGACTACTTCGATACTTTCGGTAATATACATATATCTCTGATAAGAATATATTTAAAGACTCATTCATTTTAATTATATTAATGTGTTATTCAATTATAATAGGTTTATCAACTTTTTTCATTTATATCAAGAGAACCATTTAATATTTATCAAGAGAACTCTTTTTATATATAAATTTATAAAACAATTTTATAAACTAAATTAATTCGAATAAAATTAGAATCTACTTCATCGTGGAAAAGATTGAAAACGGAAGTGTGAGGCAAGTATAACTTATGATTAAAAATTACACGATTTTTAAAATTTTTATAAATAAATTTATGAACACTCTTAGGTCTTCGTTAAAATGTGGGCAGATACATTTTGTGAATATTCTGTGGAATAAGTGCAAACAAAATTAAGATGTAAGAAACATGTCACAGAATGCAATTAAATTCTACTATTCAGTCTTTAAGTCGTATTCCAAATCTCTGTGCATAATTCTCCACAAACTGGCTTTCTTATAAGATAAAATTTTTCTTCATTTTACATGACGTCATCTGCACGTGTTTCATATAATTAATTTTTGTATGTATATGTTTAATTATTCTTACTCGATATACGATTTCATTCTTGATGCATATTAATGATTCCGCGTTGCTTGCTTCAAATGGCACATCCAGACGATCTTTTTTCAGGAGCAATGTATATATGTATAGATGAATAATAGTTATTTTATTCACATATAAATCAAAGTCTGCGCCACGCGCGGCCGGCTTGTAAATATTTCCGAAATAAATTATCTTAAACACTACGGACGCGCGTAATTTTCGCGTCCTGAACACTTCCGACAGTTTTCGTTTATACGACAGTCGACATTCAGTATCGCATTTCCATGCGATCCGTTAGAAATTTCTCACGCTTGCCGATAATAATTAGCGTTAAATTGCAATTTCACGAGAACGCGTCGGCTCGATTTCCTCTTCCAGTCCTTCGGTAATAGCACGGATCGATGGTTCGATATTTCTTCATGCTTATTCCATCGGAATCGGTGTCAGGGCGAGCTATTCGATCGCTCGATCGACGTGCGAGCGATCTTACGGCACGCCTGCTGTCTAATTTATAAGGCAACGATATTTCGCGAATAGAAATAGGCGCGAATGGTCCTCTTTATCCCGTAAAAGTCGGTCGTTTACGCGAGATAAACGTAACGCTTTACGATGCACTTGCGAAACGTATAGTTATTCCTCGCAGCATCGTTCAAGCTACGGCTCCGAGATCGGAAACTCAAGTTTCCGAGGAGGTAGATTGGACGCTAATGATCGTTTAATCTCCACGCCCCCAGGAACACGCTTAAAATTTGAACCTTGGCCGGTGTCACGGAAGGAGGCTGCTCCTCACCGGCCTTTTGTTGTAATCGTCGTCGATGTCGTGGAGATCCGGTGGGTCCGCGAAACCGCTGTCCTCGTAACGAGTGCAGCGTGAACCGGGCGATCTTGGGGGATGGACCGGATGAATGCTATGATTTAGAAAGGAATATAAAACCTCCCAGAATAACGCGAGCTTTGCGAGCTTGAGATATAAAAAATACAGAAAATAATTTTCGCAACAATTGGATGTCTGTTGATATTGAATATTTGTTTTCTTGATGTGCAAAAGTCGCGCATCATAAATTTAGAGAATTATATATAATAGCAGATTTGAGAGAAAATTTGAATTGTAGAAAATATAAGGCGACGTAAAATAATTTCGCGCACTCTTACCTACTTCCTATTTTAATTTTTACCTGGTGCATCTTGAAGGACTCGTTTCCAAAGGCTCATCATATCTGCGGGACAGCATCGTAAAGTCGCGATGAGCAGCGACCATTTTCTGCAGCCGCGAAATGATCTCGTAATCGGAAGTGCAGATTGGCTCCGACAATAGCTTCGCCACGGAGACGCGGAAGCTCTGGAGCTGAGACAGGAAATGAATGATTTGCGAATTGAATCTTGCTCACCCAAGTGTTAACTTTTCTATCCGCCGCACATTTTGCGAGACAGATAATTGTTTCCGTACATATTTAAATGACGAAACAAGTATTTTGATTTGTAGAATATCATTCTTTATAAATATTTTTTTCTAATATAGAAATACTTATAGTATAAAATATTATTTTGGAAGAGTAGATATGTTACGTGTAATAAAATTTAGGAGAATAATTTTTGTAGCTCTATTGAACTCTAGTAGCATTGATCAAATTTTTCCGATGAATATATATAATGATATTTTTCCTCTATATTTATACTCTATATAACATACTCTATATAACATTTTATTATACAAATGTAACCAAATGCAGCAAGAGTACAATATTATAATTAGGACACTCGGTCCTACTTTGCGCATAATTTATTATAATTAATGGTACCTTGTTCTGTGCCTCTAAATTAAAGTTTCGCAAATTAAAATGAAAGTTCTACATTTCAGAAAGCAAAGTTGCAGGCAACGACGTCGAGATAAAGTTTCGTGGTGTTATATGCAAGATTCGCAGTCCTTTCACGGAGTACGAGCTTAAATCGAAGGGACTATCTGCTTTACAGGCCGGCGACGCTCGCGAACGTGTCTCGAATTACGGCAATGCAAAGTCACTTGAAATCGTCCTGAACGAGCATTACGCGTTCCCGACGAGAGAGATCGCAATCACGCGAATGGCTGCCATCGCGCGAGTCATTGAGATTGCCACAATGAATTAACGAGCCTCTTTGGCCTGTACCTCTTCGGAGTATTAGAAATAAGCTCGGCGCGCTTGCAGACGTGCTTTAATAAGAGATCAAAGTGTTTTGAACTTGCAACAGAAGATCTGCGGATTATGGTTAGAAATGGCGAGATAACTTTCACGCAGAGAATATATAAAATACCAATTGCTCTCTATCATAATTAATTTGGTTTTCGTAAAGGATTAAAGAGAAACTTCTCTTCTCTGAGAGGAAATTTAATATATTATTCTATTTAGTATATATTATATTAATTATGTTATTTATAGTAGATATATTATTTAACAATAATTTATGTATAAAAATCGAGAAGAAAAATATATATCTAGGACAGTCAGAGGCTGTCGTCGTTTTTGCAGCAACTTGTTTTGCGCATTTCAATTCGCGTTCGTGCGCAAGAATAATCATAAATCAGAATTACGGGAATATATCAATACGCGTGCCGAATACACGATTCGACATTGAGACACGCGTTTCACCTTATGCATTTTTTTGCCAGCACACAAGACGTAAGCATTCCCTGACGTTAATCGTCAATTTATTCAGCATCCATGTTTCTCCCGACAATTTCAATTTCATTTTATTTTATATTTTATGTTAAAGTGGAACAGGGCGCGAACTTGTAAAGGCGAAGCGAGATTAAATAGCAGGCGACGAAAGCAATAACATATATATGTATCTCACCTGGGATTCTCTCCTCGTGACGTCGGAGAGATTTTGCTTAACCTGAGTGAGCTCGTCGCGAAGAAGTTGCAAGGAATGGTCGTTTATCGATCTTTCCTGATCGGCTGTCTCCACGGTAGTCCTCATCTGCTCCTTCGCCATCGTCAATTTTCTGTTATAACGCGTTCTCAACATCTCGCTCTCGACGAGACGCTTCTGCAGCTCGTCTATCTTACGGCTGCGTTCCAGCGCGGCTATCTGCTCGCAGAAAATGCGATCAAGTAGGTTAAAACGTCTGATGGATAGGTGCAAGAATATGAGATATTTTTGCGCGACCAAAATTCACTCAGGAATTTTGTTTTCCCGATATACGTCGCTTCGTGATGTTCATGAGAATATAAAATCAGTTTAATATATATAAATTGAATCTCTTCAAATTTGAAAAACATTTATCTTCTGCTTTTTTTATAATATATATATATATATTGTATATACTCTTAATGAAATTATTTTATTGTTATCATACTTATTATATCATCTATTAAATATATTTATTTTAGTATAATAGAAATAAAATTTGACGAAATGATAATAAAAATAATTAACAATCTAGTATCGTGAGTATAGGCAAAAACAATGTATTGCTTTTGCATGCAATTGTCATTAATCATACAGTCGTGAAAAAATGCCATGCCTATATTTTGCGAAGCAACATATTCGGATTTATCTAATTATAAGGAAGTACGGAGTCTCGTAAATTATACGTGCCTTATAATCTGCGGCTTCCGTCAATTGTGCGCTCAACTCTCGATTCCGCGATTTTTCGTCCGACAATTGGATTTGCAATCGCTCGACCTGTTTTGCTAGCTTCTTCGCGCTGAAAGAGAGGAAGAAAAACTGCTCGCACTTTTTCCTCATTTTATTTTATTTTTTTTATATCTTTTTTCTTTCGATCCCTTCGCGCGTCGAGCATCGGGAAGCGACGAACATATAAAGAGAAATGCATTCAACGCATTTGGAGTAAACCGCGAACCGCGAAACAGGAATTATGGGTGACCGTCGACGTGGAAAAATTACGTCGCATTTTCGAATACATAAAGTTGCGCGCCAGTTAAATTTTCCAATAAACCGCAGTTCCATATTTCTCTCATTGGACAGCCAGTCGATAGGCATTATTGTTTTCCCGCTGACATGTCGCATCCGACAGATAGATGGAAGATTCGAGGTCAATTGTAACGCGGATTAATTGTTGCAACAATTCGGAATGATAGTTTCAACTCCTAAACACTAGACAGAAGACGAATGAATGATTTTTACAAACTTTATCTCTGGCTCCCGAATTTCTCGCGATTATTTAAATTATTCATTTGCGCGTTTTATATGCGACAGACAGCGCGATTAAATAATGGTCTCGCGCAAATAATAATTTCTATAAATTATTCAATGTAAGTTCAAAATTCATATGTAAGTTCAAAATTTGTTACAAGCGGCTCCGGGCTATTCTAAAACAAACCGTATGTTCGCCTCGTCGCGTTCGCTCTGCAACAGAGATTTCATCCTCACGCTGTCTTCTTGCAGAGATAATTTTCTGCGTAGAAGATCCAGATGTAAGTCCCTTCGCTGCAATTGCTCCCGTAAAGTTCGGACCCGACGTTGCAACTGATAAACCACGGAAGTCTGCGTGACAGAAAGAAAGAAAAATTTACGCATTTGTCAAAATACTTCTTTCTCGATGACACAATCATTTTCCGGGTGTGACACATAAAGTGTGTGCAAATGTACAGAAACGCAAAAATGTGCCGGGTTCAAATTTTCTCGTGCAATCATCGATTTGCGTTTGAGGAGTATTACTTGATGAAGGATAAACCTAGATATTAACTTGTGAAATAAAATAATATAATATAATAGTGAAATTTCTTATATGTGATATATATGATTGCCTAAAAATATATACATACAATACAATAATTAAATGCACGATAAGTGTATAAGAAAATAAATGTTCATAAAATGAGAAAAGGCTCTTTGAAAGAGAAAAGATCTTTTTTATATCGACATGTTATCGGAGATTATTTAATTAAAAGTTGCTGCAAGCGTCCTGTTTTACGTTGAAAAGAGCGGCTGTAATATCGAATAACGCCGCAGGCAGCTAGATTAAATGGAACTTCATTAAACGATAAACTGTCAATTTGAAGCAACAATTACGCGCCGCACAAGCAAAGCCTCGACCAGCATCCAATTCAGCCGTACAGAGAGTATATATATCGGGAAACCTAGAGGAACGGAGAAATAAGAAAAGCACCTCTCTCTCTTTCTACATGAAATATACGCCACGGAAGAACGAAATGAACGTCTACGAGGAGGATGTCTGAGAATGCTGTAAAGCTTCTCTCTAAGGCGCTTTGCTCGCGCCGAGGCGAGGGCTTACTTCTTTGAGACAAGGAAGCTCGTGGAACGATCGCTCGCGCCGAATCCTCGGTAGGGTCGTATAGCTGGAGCACAAATACTGCGGGCGTGCGGTAAGCACACGATTTGCACGACAAAGAAACACAGAACAAAGGAGAAGAAGTTAGCAATGTGACAGCGGCATCGGGAAGACGTAATATCGATCGTGTCCTTCACCTTGTCAACCAGCTTGTCGGTCTCTAGTCTGGCTAGCTGCTCGGCCCGCACCAACAGCGACTCCGTCAGAAGATCGAGCCCGATTTCTTGAGAGATCTCGTCCATCTGCATCGCCTTGCCGAGTCGGTCCAAGAAGGTCACAAACTGGAAAATGTATAGAACAACAAGAAGTTACATTTGGAAGAAATATGAATAGTTACGTATAAATAGAGAGATGTTTTGTATCTAATTAAAATTGATTAAAGTATTACTTTAGAGATTGTGTCTTTACAAGTAGAGATTTAATATTTTACTTAATTCAAAGAAAAAAGGATAAAGCAGTGTTAATTATATAACATCTTTAACTCCTCGTTTTCAACGTCAAGATTGTTTTCAAGAGAAACATTTGAAATCACCGTCTGCTTGTCTCTGCGTAAAGACTCTCTAGAGAGTTCACTGCTCGTAAGTTCAGATTCCAACTTGTGTATCTTTGCTTCCAGGGCGGCGCGTTCATCTTCCAGACTGCGCACCTTCATCATTGTGGATTCGACCAACTCGCTCTGTCGATTCGCCGACTCCGTCGCCGAGTTCACCTTTTCTCGAAGACTTTGTATTTTCTGCGGAAAGAGAACGCGCTCGTGACGTTACGAATTTCGATATCGCGCTGATTAAACTCGTCCTCCATATGCCAAGACCAAAAATATACAAAAGTTTCAACGTTTTTATAAGATTCTCGATTTTTTATCATTGAACAATTTATACAAAATTTATAATTCATAAACTTTCATAAATTTACAAAAAATAATTGAATAATTTATCAATATGAACAAGACGACTGAAAGCAAAAATGATTTACGTTTAAAAAACTTATTTTTTCTCAAACAAAAATCGCGCATATGTGGTTTCGACTTAAGAGTGACGATATTAAATGCACGATGAGCTACTAGCGACTGATCCTTGTTGTCTGCCAGGATCTCTCGGACACGATCCTTAATCGCGTTCTCATGAGACTCGACGAATCGATTGGGTGTACTGACGAGGATCGCCAAGGACTCTAGAAGGTGACGCAGGTCGTTTTGCACTCGTTGCGTCTTCTCTTCGCGAGCTTTTAAATCCTCTGTAAAACCGACACAAATTACCAGAAGTCACGAGACTTAACCGGTCGCCATCGTTTACCTCGTAATTGGCAGATCAGCGCCTCTTGATTGGATATGTTCCCCGTTGCGCTGGTTAAGCTTCTGTTCGTGTTCACAAGTTTGTCCCTCAGGTCGTTTATTTCCTTTTCCGCGACCCTATATTGCATTTCCACGCACTCCTTCTCCTGATATAGCAGTAATTAATAGTTTTACATAATTAGACAAATTCATAGATTTTAAATAAGAACTTAAATAAAGTAAAGGAGAACTTTTTTTAAATTTTTGATATTGATAGATAAAATTTTCATCATTGTACCTGACGCAGACGATCTATGTCGACCAGCTGAACGGACACCTGTCTCTGCAACTGCTCTTTTTCCGTAGTGGCACGATCGAGAGCGTCTCTGCAGGTTCTGAAATCTACCTCGACGCCCGTCAACTGGGTCTCGACGTTCATGCTCTTTGTTCGCAGTCGATTCACCTCTTGCACGAGCTCTTCGGCCTTGTGAATCACCATCTCCGGACTGTGATGCACCGCCTCGCTGTACTCGACGTTCAACGCGTGTGCCAGTCTTCGTACAAAATCCTGTGGGAAGGAGATATCGAAAATGCGATTTTAATGTCGGAGAAAAGAAAAGATTGATGCGATTTTTTTCTTCAGTGAAATATATACAAATGGATGTGTCGATAGCACGACGTGAAAGTGCAGTCGAGCGCATATTGAAATAACATATGGCACCTGCAGATTCAGACGGGCGCGCTCCTTCAATTGAATCTCCTCGGATATATTGTGCTCCAATTGTCGAATTTTCTTGTCGTACTCCCTGACCTTTTCCTCGTGATATTTTACATCACGTTGCAGACCTTGTATCGTGATCTCACTCCTCCCCTGGGACGAGTAGAGGTTCCTCTCTCTCTCTTCGAGTTCCTAAAATCGTTATTGAACTCTGCGAAACGTGTCGTGAATTTATCTGTCAACTACAAATTCTATACTCGTCGTCAAAATTTTCTTGGTGAAACTCAGACAAGCAAAAAGAAAGAAGCAAATGATCTCGACGCTCATTAAAGGAGAAATCCTTTAATTGTCCGCTTGTTGACGGAAATAAATTAACCTGAATGCGCTTCTTGAGACTGGAAATGACAGCATTTTGCCTGGCTGCCTGCTCGCGAAGCTGATCGGTCTCCACCTGCAATTCCACGACCCTCTGGTCCCGCGATCTCACGACGGTCTTCATCTCCTGCAACTAAAGTGTCGAGACGTTGAATTAATAACGATCAATTTTCGAAGCGAAAAATCAATAATCTGAGTTTTACCTCGGACATAAGTCTATCTCGTTTATATTCAAGGGCTGCCAGCTCGCTTCTTAAAGTAGTCGTCAGATCATGAGTCATAGCGTTGTCTGGATCCGCCTGTAATCAGACATTCAGTTGCCTCATTTCCGATAAAATAAAAATATTTTATATGTATTGTTGATGTATTTTCATTTGCAACGCTTCGGTGAAATGTGCGGAATTTTTTCACAAAAGTCAGATTTAATTATCCTGTAGAGCTGTACGATAAATGACATGAAATTCTAATTACATTTGCATGGGGATTAACATCGAATGAATAACAATAAGTAATCTACGTGAAAACACGTGTCGATGGGTGATAGACATGTTTGCTTACTAGTTACAGTCGTTTACATGCTTTTACGAGTCTCTCAGCATAGTTGCATCTTGTATACAAGAGAGTTAGAGTGACAATTGTTATAAATTATCAATCTCATCGTCTGTATCGCACCGGGTCGTATACGGAACTCCCGTTGGGTTTCGCCGCGGGCGTGAGAGGAGACTCGTCGTAAAGAAGGTGATTTTATTTCCCGAAGCTTTCTCTACCCGAGAGAGGACTTGATGCTGAAGCGCTCGTTTAAAAGCCGGGAATAGATTAGCGGCTTCTGAAGTTCCGACCTCCGATCTCTGCCACGCTCAGAAAGAACGTGAGGAGGATCCGCAGGTCTCTCCCGGCGATTCGTAATGACGTTCATTTAAAGCTTCCACGACGGAAACCTTACGAGGCGATTTGCGCCTCGGTCATTAAGTACGTCTGCCTGAAATTGCCGCCGGATCTTAGAATGTCGACCACAATGTGGATAAGTCGGCTCATCATCAACGGTTCTATTCTTAGAATATCCTTGGACTCGTGTATTTTTAAATGCTTGCAAGATTAAGACAATATTGCACGTCTTAGGAATTATTTCTTTGGTAAGTCCGTGAAATCGATTTTTCGTCACTAAAAATATTTTCTAATGAAAGTAAAGATCAATGTGAGTTATCATTCGCATCATACTTCAGTCTTTAATCCCACACATTTTAACAATTTTTTAGTGTAGAAAATGAGATTAATATTATTGTTCATTTTTTTATTTTCTAGCGCAACAGATTACTTTGTCAAAATTTTTCGAAGAAAGAAATCAACAATATCGAAGAAGACTATATTCAACTAAATTGCTTACGGCAATTGGAACGAGTGTTATTGAAAAATAATAGTAGAAGAGTATTTCGTGTTCCAACGCAAAACTATATCAATATTCGAGCAAATCAACAACGATACGTCAACGCGAGAGATTGCGTTACACGCAATCAAGTGTTGCACAAAAATATTTTTTTGGGCGGAATTTGCCAAAGAAATAAAATACGCGGTCGACGTTATCGATCACTTTACATATTAATTAACGCGACTCTGCTTGCGATTATTGCAATGCGATTCGACGATGATTAAATTACCATCAAGCCAAATTGGAAGGATGCACATGCTAGCAAAAGGACCGTTATATAGGTAACGAATATATGGCTGAATATATATATATATATATATATATATATGTATCGATAATTATCGTCGTTCTAATTAAACATTTCAGTAATCTAATTCATACCCACAAAGTCGCTTTTATCTCGCTTTGGTACCGATTTACATTCGACATATTTAATTAATTTTTAACAAATCTGACTTGTTATGCGAGCTACGTGGAATTAAATATATCCCGTCGAATTATTTTCTCATAATGTGAAATTAAATAAGTGCACATTCAATAGAAATTTATTTCGTCGTTAATTACGATCATAAGCGGATTAAATTTTTTATCGTGTAAAAAGTAACGTAAAAAATCTTTTTACAATTATTTCTTTTTACTCCTATCTCTCTCTCTCTCAATCTTATTTGCGAGTTTGCAAACGGGAATGAATTGTAATATAACTTTATGATAATTGTCTTATTTTATTTGAACGCAAACAAAAGTAGGAAATGAGATCATAATGGAATAAACACGGTGCGAAATTGTAAATGAAAGTATCTTTATGCATAGGAAATTTACTAATTACACATTCACTCTACCAGGATACTGACATCTAATACTCAAAGCTGATTGAATTACATTTAGTTAACGAAGAAGCTTGCTCCACTTTAGTAGCGTATTCGAACATTTCCTTCTCCGCAGAGATCATTAAATGAGGAATTAATTAAAAATAATAATTAATAATTAAGCTATCATAAAAAATAGAACAATTCCAATAATGTCGTGTAAGATTTCCCTGGCAGAAAGTGTAATTAACCCCGAAAATATAATGTATTCCTAAAAGGCGGTTTCGCCAATTGTTCTCTCTCTTGTCAGACGAAATTAATCTCGCCGCCGCAACATCTCGTATTTAATGTACAACTGGTCCGCTCGAAAACATAATCAACTATAGCTACCTGGTCTCGCCCATCGGATTTATCCCCGTAGGAATTTCCGCCGCACGATGGTGTTTACTGTTACGCTTCGTGTTCTCGAAGTCCGCTCTTCAAGTTCGCATGGAACATTTGAATCGACGCAGAGTTCTCGCATTCGAAATCCCGATAGCCGATCGCAAATATTGTTTCCATCTCCTGTTTCGCGAGGAAACGGCTCTCACGAACCGTCGCCAATTTCCAGGACGATCCAGGGCGCGCGCGCAGGACACAGGCAGTTACAATAGTGAAGTTTCGTCTGCTTACGACGGTGGATTACGTGACCCGAATCGTGCCGTCGCCGCCTTCCGAGGGCGACCTCGCGGCCTCAGGTATACATATACCTGCACGAAAATCTATGCTCGCAAAATCTACGTCATCAGAGATATCGCGACGAGAATATCGCCGTGGAACCGAGAGCACGATACAATGGAATATATATATATTCGCTTGAATTTACAGGGTCAGTGTTTCCGCAATGATCCGTTTCTCAATGACGCTCTATATTTGGTTCCCACAACGCGATACAGAGACGGATGCCTTCCGATTTTGATTAGTGCAAAGTATAAATATGCATACACTGTGGAGATATTTATAATACAGTCAAATATAGAGAAAAAGAATAAGAATATATATAAGAATAATATGTTATATATATAAAACTTATATTATACATATATAATAAGGTATAATATAAGATATATTATATCTTATATTATATCTTATTATATTATATTTTATATATATATATACATATTTGCCTGAATTTACAGGGTCAGTGTTTCCACACTGATGCCAGAGACGGATGCCTTCCGACTTTGATTAGGGCAAAGTATAAATATGTATACAATGTGAAGATATTTACAATACAGTCAAATAGAGGAAAAGAATAAGGAGTGAAATTATTTATATTTAATTTTCGAACGAAAATCTCTGCTATTTTTTCCCTCGATTAAAAGGCTTTCAGAACGATTTACATATATATGCAGTTTGAACGTGAAATTAAAAGAAAATCATCTGCACGGGATGTTGCATTCATGTACGCTCGTCGGAAATAAATTAACGTCTATCGCCGGTTTGGACGTACGAGTTATTTAAATTCAATGTGTTCTATCTCCCTGGGAATCAGATTAAAATCAGAATCCGCGATCTATTGTACGTTGCATCAATTATCTCGCGATTCAATTACGCGACAGAACTGGATTTGTGTTATTATACATCTCTCTTTCTCTTCACCTGACCTGAAAATAGTTTCAATGAGCGGGATGGCTTTTGGCAACGGCACAATCCCGCGCTTTCGTGGAATACCGCGAATTTCCACGGTGCTTAAATCCGATGTGATATCGAATCATATATACATATATTTGTGATATTCTCCAATAAACATCTCAACAATTTTGAGGAAATGCGCGACCTATATTATACAGTTGATATTTACTTGGTATAAGCGCGCTCGTGCTTACAACGGAGGGATTACAGAGCAGAGCCGGCACGAGGCATCCCGTGCACGTACTCGTGTAAAAAATTTGTAAATTCGCCATCGGGAAGACTCTCTTGCGAGTCTTTCTTTCTACGGAGCGGCATGTTTCGCCGATACAGCGCAAACACACGAAATTTCATCGTATACGGGCGGGCGTAATAAAATCGCAATAAAATTGCAATGAGAGTACGTGAGCATTTTAAGAAATATACTGTTAAAATAATTTAAATCCAGCCTCCCTCTCCGTTGAAAGTTCAAATGACACATGTAGCTTCTCAGTCCATTAAAAGTGGAAAAAGTTGTTACGTGTGAAAATAAAAAATGAACGCACGAGCCTTGCATGAGCAACATTTCTACCTATACTTATGCAAATCTGATCTACACGTCGCCGGGATGAAATTTATTGTTACAACTTAAAAACGTGGAATAAAATATATTATATTGCGCAGTGAGAGAGTTTTTACTTCAACTAAATAAACGATATAACGTTTTTGCAAATTTTTGCAAGTTTTGTATGATAAAGTTTTTTGAAGCAATCAAAATATGATATTATATTTTTAAAAAAATTGCGATTAAACTATGCGTTTATATAATATTTGGAATTCGATATTTACAGTGGCGAGCTATTTTAATAAATATTGATTGGCTATCGAATTTTGCTTTTCATTATACGTATATACAAGTTAAAAATATCATAAACAAGGTAAACCATTGCGAAGTTAACGTTTACCTTTTTTATTATTTTTCTGCATCGATAATAAACATTTATCTACATCAATTTTTCTATTAGAATAAGTATAAGTAACAGGTAAAAGCTTCTCTAGCTGAGATGTTTTATATGAAAATATTCCATGTTATATAAACGGGAAAAATCTTTCGAATACTAAGAAGATTATATAACGAAACGCAAAAATATGAAATTCTGGGCTTGTTGGAAATTCTATTTTTATAAGATATTACATTTATATTTGTTATTAAATTAATGATGTATATGCATGTCATTTTTCTCATATATTTTCTTAAAATTACAACAGTTTTCCATATTTGAGAGAGATATATAGAGAGAGCAAGGAAAACAATCTAAATTTATTTTGGAAACTGATACGTAAGCCTGGTAGAATCTACATGTAATTAAAGCATAATACTGGCACGCTAATGTACCAGCAAATATAGCTGATATAGAATACTGCATCGATCTATTTGTTCATCATAATTACACGAATTAGATGCACCAGAACAACTGGATATCAATGAAACCAAAATGCAAATCTATATTTATACAGCATAATCTAACTCTATCTCTACTTACATAAAATGATATTATTATATTATTTTTTTACTTAATTATATAATTACTTTTATACATGGTTTATAAAAATATACCTATATTTTTCTGTGCAATTGAAAGAACAGAAAAAAAGATTAAATATTATTTTAATGATGGACAATTTGAAACTTTTAGTAGAACAAAATAATA
Organism: Nylanderia fulva; assembly: GCF_048542155.1. Taxonomy (NCBI): domain Eukaryota; kingdom Metazoa; phylum Arthropoda; class Insecta; order Hymenoptera; family Formicidae; genus Nylanderia; species Nylanderia fulva. The sequence continues at coordinate 696,186 of NW_028190488.1, forward strand.
AACAGAGTGAAAATTTGTTCTTATCACATGTTATAAACTGAAAGAAGTAAAATAAGCTAAGAAAATGAATCTTCCAAAATCTATGAGAAATGTCAAATCTATGATAATTTTGTACATTCCCCAAAAAAGATACGTTTATTTTCGGAAACCAACATTTCAAACCAGTCGAAAGAGAGACTTGAGGCGAAATTAAATGTCGGAACATTGACAAAACCCGGATCTAGTGAAGTCTCCTGCGCAATCTTATTTTCCCTCGCGACCAAGATAAGTCAATCCCTTTTTTTCAGTCGTGCTCGATAAATTAAGATCGGCTTCGAAAGCACGCGACAGCGCGTACGGTCGTTTGGGGTAGCAGCGACAGGTGAAATCGATTCCCGTGCAACGCTATGGCAACGCGACCCTTATTCACGCGCGAGTCGATACGCGGTCGCACGATTCGTGCGATTCAAGCGAGTTCGATGCGATGAAGAAAAAACGAGAGAACGATAATGACGAGAGCGCGTGACGGAATCCTGCGTGCAATTAAACACACGAATCGTCTAATTAGACAGCAATGTGTGATTTGGCGCGACGAGACAAGAGACGTTCTCGATTTAGAAAGTCGGAGATATTTAAGACAGAAATTGCGTGATTTGTTTCTTTTTTTCACGTTGACTAAGTCTTTCAATATTATTTTGTTAATCGAATATATCAAAGTATTTAAATTAAATATAACATATTAAGTCTAACATCTAACAAAACGTATATTTGACTTAAATACTAATATATGTTCAATTAACAAAATAGTAATTTAGTTGAGAAAAGTTTAGTCAAATTAAATAATTTTTTTCAATGCAATTAATAATTGTTCAATGTAAAAATAATTTGTCGTTCTTATTTTATTTTTGCTTCATTGATATTACGTAATCGTGATCATTATAATCATTATTTCGTAACATGGAAACATCTGCGTGTTCTAATTTTAAATTTGAATAATTCTAAAAATGAGATATGTTATTACGCAGAAAAAGAAGATAGCACATTTGAACATTGCGAGACAGACTTGAATAATTTAAATTCTGCATTATAATGGCAAATTTTCATCTCGTGCATTTTTCAAGAATGCCAAAATGTCACAGCAAATTCGGAATATACGCAAAAATACGAAAAAGTAAAAAAACACTGAAATCCTTTTATCATGGCATTTATATATCTCAGATCTTCCTAAAATGTTCTCTGATCAAAAATAGCTCGCGTTGCTTAAAAGTTGGTCGCATTCCAAGATGACGAATCGATTCATTGGCAACCAATGATCCATCAAATAATCATGTTGATCGTGTAAAGTGATCCATATTGCGCATTTCCGTTATCGATCTGTTGCCCTTCGATGGACACATCGTGTACTAGCATGTATACAATGAGAACCTTTGTGGCGGATGATACGGGTATATGCACGTGACCGCACGTACGATTAGCATGTGAATGCATATGTGCATGTTGCATATATATATATATATATATATATATATATATATGTATGTATATACGAACTGATGCAGCGGCAGAAGGGACGATGTAAGCCAGTGATGTAGCTCACGATATATGCAACATTTACAATTCTCTATTCGAGCTCGCGAAATTCCGTCTAAACTTATAATAACTATCAAGACATCGTGGCTTGTTATACATATTCAAATATAACTTGTTACGTTACATTCAGAAGATGTCAGAATAATTTTACAATCATGAGATAACAAGCTCTAACTGTATATTATTATTATTCTCATTGCGCGCATTTCTTATTGGCAAAATATTGCGCTTGTGTAATTACAGGTAGAGAGATTATTTGGCAAGAATTTAAACACTTTTTATTCATCTCATGTACAGAGAGAGAATTTTCTCTGAGAATTTATCCTGAAATTCATGGTAATCGTGGGATAATATGGTACTGGAAGAATTTTATAAGGATTTCTCTGATTAAATTTATCATAATTAAAAATATATAATATTAATATCTACCACAATAAAGTATAAAATATGTTTGATTAATTGGACTAAAATATATAGTAAAATTTCAATAATTTTAAAATATATTAAAACCTATATTAAAAATTTATGATTCTTTAAACGTTTTAAGTAGAATAGATGATAAAAAGGTTTGATTAAACTCATAAAATATTTTATATAAATTTTACAATGCAGCATAATATTTTCAATCCAACTTAATCTTTTATGATAATATTAATGCAGTATGGTAATTTTCAGCTTATTATCAAACATAATAAAATTTGCAGTGAATTTTACGGTAAAATATTAATGAAAAATTAATTCTCTTCTCATATAGTTGCTTTACAGATTTAATTAAGCTCCGAAAGCTAATATTCGCGCGTCCCTATAATCATCGTAAGACATCGTCGGTCCGACGTAATTTAGCAAAATCAAAATATAACAACAACAATCCGTAATAATTTCCGTTCACAAGTTTTTAATTATCTCTGCATGTATATGTGCGAGGAACAACGTATATCCACGTGCGTGCATGTGTGCTTTTACAAGCGCGTATTATGACAGGTGCATTTTGACAGATCGTCGCGGGTAAGAAGATGCAATGAGTGCGTTTGTGTCATCGATTGACCTTCCGTGGCGAGGAGATGCAGAGCGTTTCAAAGATCCTCAGATCCTCTTCGGCTTCTTCCTGCGCCTCCCGCGTTTCGGCATCGTCAGACGCCATCCCGCTTCCTCGTTCTCGAGCCTCTTAACGAGCGGCAAGAGACCTCAACGCGAACTCGACATTCCTCGAACGCGTACGACCGCGAACACAACCCCAGAAGGAGGACGCATAGAAACCAGCTGCGACGTCGACGAAGCGCCTCTACGACTTAAACGTCGACGGGCGTCGCGACGCGTGCGATCGAAACGCATCGATCCGAGAAAACAATGTGCTTTTGCGCGCGCTTCCTTTAAAGTAAAAGGAGCCTTCGAGGTTTCGCTCCTTCGATCAAATGCGCGATATTTTTTTTTTGCATAAAATAAAAACGCAAAAACGAGTCCAATTTTTCTCTCTCTTCATCGCCTTTTTTCTTTTTATCGCATTTATATACGGAGAACATTTTCTCTTAGAATTTACCCTGGAAATCATGGTAATCGTAAGACAATATGGTATTGGAAGAATTTTATAAGAACTTTTCTGATTGAATTTATACCGCAATAAAAAATATTAATACGTACATAGTAAAATTAATAAGAACATATTTATATATTAGTGTGGTAGATATTAATATTTTTATTGTGATAAATATTAATCAGAAAAACTTTCATAAAATTTTCCAATATACCATATTGTCCCACGATTACCATAATTTTCAGGGTAAATTCTAAGAGAAAATTCTCTCTGTGATATATATAGTATGCGTATAAATTAACATTAAAATAAAGTTGTAAAATTTGTGCAATAATATATACCATATATATATATATACATATAAATGCAACAAAGAGAAAGGCGAAGAGAGAAAGAAAAATATGTGTATCTGACATTTTCTGTTTTAAAATTTTAGAGAACAATGCAACGTAAATGGTAAAATCGTTAATGATTGTATTGTTTCATTTTGCTACATTTCATTTTGACAATATTTATATGAAACAATGTGCAATGTTGCGCGTTGAGTGAATATAAATTGATTATAAAATGAATTTAATAACGTACCTGAAAGCAATGTGAATATGTTCCAGTTTTATCGTCTTTTTAAAATTGCAAATAACTTTTTATGCCAATCGTTAATGAAGCATAACAATATTAATATAACGTCACTTTAATTACCGGCTGTCATTCCTGTACTTTCTCAGAAATTTCTATACTTATAAATATCTTAAAATTTTATATTTTACTTGCAGAGATTCCAATGTCGCTTCAAGAACTAATATCTTGCTCGAAGAGGACAGGAAGCGCTATCTATAGCTGAATTTTGGATCTAGTACAGAATTGCTCGTAAGATAAATTACCGATAATTCAAGATGGCAACATCCTAATAGTTAATAGTGCACCGCATGTTACTTCTCACGTGCATGTGCAGTATTGTTTAATTTTTCGTTAGTTTTATTAATTATAACAATGTTCTCCCGTTTTTGTAATTTATGTCACAAAACCACAAACATCCAATTTGCACAATTGCAAAGAAATTACGTAAGTGCAATATTTCTTTTATTCTTGTTTATTTTGTTACATTACAGGCAACGAATGTAAATAAACTTAATCTAATTAAATTAATATTATGCACAGAAAAGAGGTATCAGAAGAAAGAGTAAAAATGTCAATCAGATCGAAGCACCGACTGACATGGAAGGAAAGACACCAATAATTGTCTGCAAACAGAAGAAGTTCAACTTTTACGAAAGACAAAAGTATTCTAAATTTGCACCTATACCACTGGCTAGTAAAGGATGGCTTCATTATAAATCTAAAGGGGATTATTTCTTCGTGTATCCTCTTACAAATGTAATGTATTATCTATAAATTTTTCATTATTTATCTGTATTTTCTATTTATATACCTGGCTCATATATGCACATTAAACTTTCAGGTGGAAGAAGAGGCATATGGTAACGAAGAAGAAGAAGTATACAAGTCTTTTGCACAATTTGGCTTAAATCCACAAATAATACAAGTCTTGGAAAGATACAATATAACAACGCCTTTGAAGATACAAACATTTGGAATACCTCAGATAATGAACGGTGCTAATACTGTCATAGCAGCTGAAACTGGTTGTGGAAAAACATTAACTTATCTTCTACCTATGATAGACAAAGTTTTGAAATGGAAAGAGTTAACAGGGATACAATACAATTCTCCATTAGGATTGATTATCACACCTACTCGAGAATTGGCATTTCAAATTGGGGTTTGTATTAATAAACAAACTATAATAAACAAAATTAATTAATTTCACTTGTCTTTAAGGAACATATTGTACTTTTTACAGCTAGAAGCAAAGAAAATATGTCAATATCTTAATATTCGTGTAAAAACTATTACTGGTGGAAAGACAGGAAAAATGATGATAGATCCACCTGTTGACAGAGTTGATATTATTATAGCCAGTTTCGGAGTCATCAGTAAATTAACCACACACAAAATTTATAAATTGAATATGGTCAGATCTATTGTATTGGATGAAGCAGATGCCTTATTTCATGAAACATTTGAAGAACAGTTACAAGTATTCCTGAAAAGAGTACCGGTATATATATTTACATCTTTTTAATTATTTATAAAGTATATATTTAAAGATGTGTAATATATACATCAAATCAAAATATCATTTCTAGCTTGGCTTTGCACATAATGTATATGATGACCAACTGCCTACAGGTGCTCAATTCGCATTAGCATCTGCAACGATGCCTGCAAGAATGTCGAATGTTTTAAACAAAATCATAGATGTAGGTATTCTCAAAATTTTAGGTACACAAATTGTACATTATGTTTTTTTATTTAATTATATTTTTTGTGCAGGTGAAATCATTGGTACATATAACTACAGATAAGCTACATCACATTCTTGTGCCACAAAAATTTATGAGAGTGGGACCAGATAATAAACCAATAGAACTTTTAAAATATATTAAGCCAAAAATAGCTAATAAGGAGCAAGTAATTATATTCAATAACAACAATACCACTTGTAACTGGGTCACTATGTTCCTGAACAAATGCAACATAGAAACAGTTCACTTAAACGGTGACATGCCGATGTACGAGAGACAAAACAAATACGCCAGCTTCAAAGGTGGTAGATGCCTTGTATTGTGCACTACAAACGCAGGGTCCAGGGGACTGGATACAGTTGCGATACGTCATGTGTTGAATTACGACTTCCCAAATGCAACCGCTGATTACATTCACAGGTATCTTATCATTATTTGCACAATCTGTCTAATCTCTTATAAATTTTGCATATATTACATATAGTATATATTATATGATATTTTGTGTGATATATTGTATGATATGTTATATATTATATTATTTGATACTTTCAGATGTGGTAGAACCGGAAGAGTCGGTGGTGTTGAGGACTGTAGAGTAACGAATTTTATAAGCTCTAAGGCAGAAATCACTATGGTACACAAAATAGAGAGGGCAATTCGAAAGATGAAACCGATACCAATATTCGATATTAATGAAAGGAAAGATGACGTTTTGGATTTACCTGAAATTGATGAGAAAGATCAGCAACAAGAATTTAGTATACCGTACTGAATATGTAAATAAAAATTATTTCATCTAATATATATATATATATATAATTTTCTCGCGGTTATTACATAAGTTATGCGAATATTCGATATTCAATGCGTAGTAAATGCATTTCTTTTTTCGCTTAACTTGTGTAGTTTGTAGTTAAGTGGATAGGATAGTTGCGACGATAATGTTTTACGAGGAAACTTTCGGATGAATCGTCCGATGGGATCAACTAATTAGCGGAATGTTGTTGTCCTATTTGATCTCTTTGGGAGACATCTCGAATAATTGTTCTCCACCCGAACTGATGAGTTTATCGGATTAATTAACATAGTTCTCTCAGCCAGAGAACTTTCATTCATATTTATTTCTTTTTTAAAGATAAATTCCTCGTAATTCATTTCGATCTATTTATCTCCTCTGCACGAAAAGCAGTCGAGAACAAATTTCTCATCCGTTTCCGACGACGCTTATCAATGTTGGCGTAACGCGTTTACCAGATGAAAGAAAATTAAGCGAGCCGCCCCGTCCCACGTTTTAATACTCCCTTCCCTCTCGTCGCTCAACACTTTCCGGCGGTTCCTTTTATCGCTACGATTTCTGAATTCCAAGTTTCAGTTCCAGGGAGAGGAAACCGCGACCCGCAGACACACACGTGCGTGACATGCTCCGTCCATCCGATGTCCCCTCCTGCCATGTCCAGGCGGCACTCCCACGTGGTGGACGCCCACACACGCGGCAAATAGGAATACTTCCCCCGTAGACGATGATGGTAGACCTTGCGTCTAGACGGTTTATTATTCGTGCCGGGTTTTAGCGAAATTAAATGCAATCGGCACGCGCCGACGATTCGTGCCCCCGCGTCACGCGCTGGGTGTGCCGGATCGTCTCGTGTCATCACAGGAAGGACCCCCTACGTCCCACGAGAGGGATAACGCCTCGGAGCGGCGAATTATCGCTCGTGTCAAACGTCATGCGTGAATGACAAAAGGGAGTCCGCTCGCCTACCGTAAAATCTAGGGTAAATGCCGACAGATAAATATTTGAAATATTCTTCGATCATTGAATTTGTATTATTTAATTTAATTCTATTTTGCTATTATTCCATAATTTTTAGTTTATTCGGTTTTTTAATTTATTATTTTTTTACTTCTTTTGTTCATTTATAATTTATATCATCGTATATTCTTTATTACAGCTGTTGTATAATCGGTTAAGACGGTGCTCCTGGACATCCTGTATTTATGATTTAATACACGTCGTTAACGCACTTCTGAAAGAGTATATATGTATATACTGAAGACGGTCACACCTTTAGCATACACGTCGTTAAAGTTACATCTGACGAACGCGCGTAAACCGTCTTCGTCGTCGAGAAACGGTATAAACCTATGTAGTGCCGCTAGTGGCGATCGCACGATGATAATGGATTAATTAGCGTGGGCAGCCGAGTGACATATAGGACAGAACGGTACGGTGGGGATCAGACGATGCAACGTCCTCCGTAGCGGGAGATCTCGTCTCTGATCTTAACCAGATGCGATTTGCGCCACACGCGCGGCTTTTGGCAGTAAGCATCATATGTATGCATTTACATACTCTTTAATCTTCCATTTTCTACGTGTTTCGGTTTTATTTTTTTAATCTATGTTGTTTTATTTTTTAAACTATACTGACAATGAGAGTTAAAAATATATATATTTTTAGGTTTTTAATAACAAAGAGGAAAGCGATAACAATTGTTATTTTTGAGAATGAAAATTGATATGTACGTTGTAAATTCTTTTCACATTCTGCCAGTAGAATGTTTTGATACAGTATCAAATATTAGGACGAGACAAAATAATTATATGTATGTGATGCTTAATGTTTTGATGAGAGTCCAGGAACATAACGCTGCTTGCTTAGAGATAAAAAAAGATGATTTACAAAGTTTCCGCGTCGACATGGACTGTTATTGTTTACGCGGAGATGCCCAACACTGGTTTCCGAGAAGAAGAGCGCGCGTCCGCATCCAGGCATGACCGGAAAAAAGTCGCGGCTCCTTGTGAAACGACTTGGTAACGACAACGACCTAAGGAGAAAATAGGTCAACCGTTTTGCATAGTTACGCAAAAAGTACATGATTTATAAGAATTTATTTCTAATCTCACTATACTTGAATTGCGGTAAAAGTAATTAATTGAGCATCGCAATCAAAAGCATGTCACGTCCGCACAGTCATTTATATATTTAATTGAGTTGAAATGTTCTCCTTTTTTCTCTTATATTAGATAAAATTAAAAAAAGTGACAGCAAATTGTTGAATAATAATTATATTTAAACAAAATTAATTATTTGAGATATTTATTCTTTTCATATAAAAGTATATAAATTTATATATTATTATATCTCATTTATATATTTATATAAAGAAAGGAGAATTAATTCTTTCATTACACAAACATATATAGTATATTACAACATGTATAAAATCAAAATGTTTTGTAAAAATAATGTATCTGAATTTTTTCAGAATTTTGATAGAATTAATAGAATTCTGATTCCTCTCTCTCCATCTTTCTTTAAGTAGCTCTAAAAACTAGCATCTATTAATTACATTGAAAATGATGTGCTAACGTGACAGAGGTGTGAAACCGCAATTAAGGATATGTGAGTAGTGAAAGGACGACTTAAGTATACCGAGCATAAATTTAATAAATATCAGGCGTGCTTTTGCCGCTCGTTCTAATCACCGGTTTCTTATCGCAGATTAATTTTTCTTCTTGATGAATGCACAAATTGCAACTCGCTTGTTCAATCTATCGCCGTTCTCGCTAATGTGCATACTAACGTTAAATGTAAAAGTTTCAAGATGCACGGGAAAGGAAAATTGATTTCGGTCATTGCCAGCTGATTTTTTGCCGGAACCGCGCTCGTCTCGGTGCATCCTAATTTGATTTTAATACCCGTCTAAAGATCGTGCAAGCTTGATCTCCTATAGAGGAAATATCTCATCACGTTTGCGCAAGAACCAGGATAAGAGCGGAATCGTTGTGCGAAACGTCATCGTGATTAGTTGGAAACAATGAGATAATAAGATGTGAGAACAATCAAAATTTTAATGGGAGATAATAGATATTGATGTACATAAAATACTGCGTAAGGAAACTTGAAAATTAATATTGCCGTTCTCAGTAAACAGGAACTGTTAATCGAACTGTTTCATGTAGTTAAAAAAACAAAGTTTGACGTCATATAATAAATAACAGGAAAATAATTAATTCGATAGATTAATCCGTTTTTTAAAATACTATAGTAAGCAATCTGCAATTAAAATTTACTTCTTCATAAGATTAATCATCATTGTGCAAATGAGATATGTAATTAATATCTCTCCACCGAGAAAGAATTTTGTTATTAAAAATTAAAAAATTAATGTCACAATAATATGGTAGAATTCTAATTCAATGGATTTATTTTTATTTGCATTAATTACATATTTTATGTACACATTTGATTTTTTTGCTATTCAACAATGTAATTCTCATTTTATTTATTTTTCAGTGAAAATGAAAGAAAGACCGATTGGAAACAACAGGGTCATTGTATATTAGTCATCTACGAGGGTCGTATCCTGAGGAATCGGAGTGCTCCAGGCACGGAGTACATATTGCCATAAGATGCACATTCAAAGCGCGGCGGGAAGGGGAGCGACCAATGAGAGGAAGCGTAGAGGGGGAAGAATCGGTGACAAGACCGGTCCGCCAGAGGCGAGCCTGACTTCAGTCGGTTCGCGGAGCGCAAGCAGTCAACGTTGTGGGGTATCGACGCTCGCACGAGCGTCTTCGTTTCGCGAGTTTTTTTTCTTGCATCATCTATTTCTCGCGCGATCGTGTCGGCGTGACAGTCGGGCAAGAATATCGGTACGAAAAATCGCCCTCGCACGTTGCGAGGAATCGTGAAAGGAAGAGAAGGTGAGAGAAGCAAGCGCCGGCGTCGGTTGATACCAGCTTGACGCGCGGTCAACTTCAGAGCGATCAACTTCAGATCCTCGAAGTGTGCTGCGTGTTCGCGAGCGTGGACCGGAAGCCACGACACCGGAAACGATGCCCGGACGGGCATCGTCGACGAAGCTGGATCGCGATCGCGCATTGAAAGAGGAAAAGAAATAAATATACATATATAAATCGTACGTTGTGTACATACATTCCTCGAACGTTCGCTTGTGTTTGTGACGCAGTGGCATTATTGACGCGAGTGAATCCAAACAATCGGTTGAGAATATCGAACTGTAATTCGCCGGAAGTCGGAGAGTGAATTCGCGAGATCGAGTAAAGTGATTTACGATCATCAGTAGTGATCCCTTCTTGTTGGTGATTTGTGACGGAAGACAGAAGATTGGAAAAGAAGAAAGAGGAGCACGCTAATCGGCGTGCAGCGTCAGTGGAGGTTACGGTTTGGTGTGCTCCAAAGGGAAACCGGAAGCCGCTATATTGGAGAGGAAGCGGGAAAGCGGCGTGCCGCTCTTCTGTGTGCCGCGGCAGAGGCGCTCGTCCCAGCCGGAAAACGTGAGTCTCATTTTTTTTTTTTTTTAATTGTTAGTCGATGTCAGAAATGTCAGAACATCGATGGAATTCTAATAAATGATAACACTCGTAATATTATAAAACACTCATAATATTCTAACAATTGAAATGCTAATTATATTTAATTATGTATATCTGTCAAAAGACATATCAATGATTTAATCATTATTATTATTTTACGATTTAAGTATATAGGAGTAAGTCTGAAACAAAATGCGTTTCAAATATATATTCTGATACCGATAACAATTAACGTATTTAATTATACTCTTACTGCGCAACACGGCAAAGGCTAAATGATAATTCCCTCGTAAAAATTAAGTAAATTAGAGAATACAGCATGATAATGAGTACCGTATCCAGAATTAAAACTACAAAGCAGAAGGGCAAGGTTCTCAAGCTGTAATTATTGTGCGAAAGAAACACCGGAAAACGTTCATTTGCGATGATTTGTTAGTTTCGTCGTTTAATGAAAAAGTCGAGTTGATAAAGGACGATACATATCTATAATTTATATCTATATCATCATATAAAAAAATAAGGGAGGGATAAACTCTTTGCGATAAACTCTGAGAAAATACCGTCATGTGTCAACGAGAGAAGACGTTGATCGGTAAAAGATCGAAAATATGAGAGGCCGCTTGAAAAAATATGTATAGTTACCAGGTATACGTGATATCGGCCGGAAGTAATCACTGCAATCAAGCGCAGCGCGACATCGTTTAATTGGGTCGCGTTGACATAATTAAAACGAGCGTTACCTCCCTCCCTTTCTCCCACTGCATACCACGTAATGATTCGCAATTATTACAACGCGAGACGTAATCGAAGACAAGGTCGACGCGTACCGATGATGACGAGTAAATCACATGCGGCATAGAGTAGCTCCTTCTTTCTCTCTCCTTCTCTCCAGTATAATTAATTTCCGCGATTGATAATCAGGAAGATGGAGAGTTTCCTCACGTGCGATTACCGTGGAATTACGTGCTCAGCCACGAGATCATCGCGTGTTGCATTTCACGCAACTCCTCTACGTAACGACCGTTACCGTACCTTAATTTTCCATTTTCTAATCGCACACCGTGTTTCGGTGTTCCTTAGGCACGGAGAATCATGATACGTAAAGAGATAAAATTTTAAACACGTCTAGTGTTAATTGTATATGCTGGTTCATATAACGTATATAGTATTTAACAAAGTGGAACGCGTTGGAGATCCAGGAGATTAGATTCTTTAAATATTCTATCAATTTTATGATTATAAAAATTCTATGAACTAATTGCTCTTATATATTTTTTATATTTAATATATATATATATATAATGTACATATACGCGGAGAGAATTTTCTCCTAGAATTTAGTTTCTCCGATTAAAAAATTTACCATAATAAAAAATATTAATATATACATAGTAAAATTAATTTAACATATTTTACATTTTATTGTGGTAGATATTAATATTTTACATTTTATTGTGGTAAATATTTTAATCAGAGAAACTCTTATAAAATTCTTCCAATACCATATTGACGATTGATGATTACCATGATTTTCAGGATAAATTCTAAGAGAAAATTCTCTGTGTACATTTTATATACATATATGTATTACATATATCTTATATACATTAAATATCTGGTACGTCTGGTATAAGAACAATCAACGACATCCTGTTAACCGAGATAAGAGAAACTCGGACACATTTACATGCGTTTGTCAATGCGCGATATCCTTCTTTTTCTACTTCTACCGTCAGGATATGACGTCGATTGTTCCAGTGTGTATCTCGGTATCACTTTTGCACCGCCTACATATTATATCATTAACGGATCATCGTCGGAGAATTAAACGTTTCGCATGTACGTAGGATGCTATGCGTGGTCGAAAATCTCTGTCATTGCTCTGTCACGCACGACGACTATCACTACGACGGTAATGATGATCCTTTGTTGCTCGCGCGCATCCCGTCTTGTTAAGATCTCGTTGAGGTACTCTCACACCTGAACTTTCAAACAGTCGTGCCTGACCTTTTCTCGCCGGCGAAACTGGAATCTTTCTTCGTCATTTCAGACAGTTCTTATTCTAATCCGGGCGACTTTATTCTTCGATACAATACGCAGCAGTAATTTCCGTTTGAATAACTCAAAAATAAAAATGGAAACAGATTTATGGATTTTTCAAAAGTTTCTCAGGAATAAAGAATTTATTTTTTTCTGTAGGGAATAGTGTGAGCTGTCTTACAAAAATATAAATATATATTTAATAATTTTTTTACTTTATTTATTATTCGAATTTGGAATTAAATAGTACGTACATACTAATGTAATACGCGTAATAAAGTAAAGTTAGTAAAAGAAAGTAAGATAACATTATTTACTTAATAAAAAAGCTTTATTAAATCATTTCCGTTATTAGACATTTTCTTAGATTAATATGAAAATTTTAAGCAAATATGAGTATTTTATAATAAAATGTATTTTTATTAGCTTTTTATTAAACTTGTCTATAAAATAGCTTACTTTTTTAATTGAATCCATAATTACTATATTACACAAACTTTGTTGATAGGATTCGAATGGAAAAGACGATACGTGTAAATGTATGATAATAATAAATTCGTCAATCAGCAATCGTGTCGATCGTTTGTAAGAATATCGCGTTAATGGCGGAATGGACGACCTTATCGTTTTCTTTCCGATCTGATTAACCTCACTGATCTTATTTGCCATCATTCCTACGCAACGTAGCGAATGACCTCAATTTTGCATTGTCGCGTTATTCATGGGAAAGAAATTTCTAGATCTTGCTGCCTGTTCCAAATTGAATTATTCATAAGCGAATTACGAATCGGGAGCGAGCAGGTGGGGAAAACATTTTTTTAACGATATTTTTATTAGGAGAATTATTTCTCACTTAACTAACATAATACGATTACGATAAAGCGACTTTTATTATATAATGTCACTTATTGAAATTAATTAAATATACTTCAAATCTCATGAAAAAGAAAAACTAATTTCTTGATATACGCGCATATAATGATCAGTTCATAAAATAGAAATTATTAATCCAAAAATTATTTCTAAATTAATAAAAATAAAAACGAAGATTCCCTGCTTGTTTATTATCGGTAATTTGATCGATCATTGATCGAGCAATCGTTTCTCACAGTTGGACCAAGGTCAGCTTGGTCGATAGATATATCGTGTGGGCGATTCTTATATAGGTAACGTGGGCCGATGATGTACATACGCGATTAACGAAGCCGATCGTGGCCCTCTCCGACGATCGTACATTCTTCGCGAATTTATTCGCGAGATCATGTTTTAATGAGAGTTCCGTGATGCGATCTCGACGAGTCAATGAACGTCTCTCTTCCGCGAACTTCCAAAATTGATCTCCGGCATAAATGTCAATCACGTGTATACGAGGGCGAAAAGAGAAATCATCTGACGTCATTGCTCCCGCGTTTCTCCAAGAAACTGTAAATTGTTATTATTTCAAAAATAAAGTAAGTTAAAAACCTAAAAATAAAAATACAATTATAGGAAGACTGGAAAATAATATTTATATGAAGAAAATAAAGCATTCACACTTTATTCACGGACGTATGGAGTGACGGTTTGTGCAATTATGTCTGTGTAAAAACATATGCGGCACACATGGTACTTTTACGGTACTTTTAAGATAGTATCCATTGGCTCCCACGATATTCATGTATCACGCGAAATGATTATCTCTTTCAGAATTCCTTTTTAAAATTTAAGTTAAAAAAGATTGTAAAATCGCAACTGATTTTTAAGCCTAAAATTACTGTATTAAAAATCGAGAAAAATAAGTAGCATAAACTCGGTAAAAAAAATTATTTGTATAATTTGAGTGAAGAGAAATTAAAAGTTTCGTGGTTAATAATAATTATCTATACCTACATTTCAACAAAATATGCTTAGTAATTAAAAAAAATGATTACCTAGTAATAAAAAAAAAGATTTAGTTAAAAAGGAAGAATAAGATATACTGTATAGCGAAGAGGCACTTTTATTCAATATACAATATTATTTTTCTCCTTTTTATATATATGCGTTATATGCATTATATGCATCTGGGACTGCTTTATTGCGCTTGTTAAACGGGCGATTAACGCGTTACTCTAACAGGAGTGCGAGCAGTCCGCTATCTTTTCACGAGCAGTCAAATGGCCTGGTATGCGTCTGGTTGTCGATCCTGCTCTTAAAATTCCTCAAAAAACAGGCCCCTCCTACTCGGAAGAAGCGCCCTTGCACGCGGAATTCGTGCGTGTTGCCGTTACCGAGAGAGAACGGCCTTTGTATCTCATACCGACACTCACATGCATACACACACATGGACGCAACTTATTGTATTCTTGACACGCGTGTATGACTGACGGGAGTTCATTATTACGCCTACTTCCGGTCGTCGTACGGATGGCTCTTGCAGAGCATAAACGCGCTTTTCGAGGATATCCTGCGCAATCCGCAAGAATGATATCATGTAACAAAGTATCGATACACTTTGACATTACTTGATAACGATGCTATGCTTTTTAAGTAGTATCGCATCACTTCTCGCGATACTTTTAACTAGCGAGATACCATTAAAAGATTAAACAGGAAACATTTCTGCACGGAAATTTATAAATAAATTCTTTTATTATTATTCGAGATACAATTTTTCTCAAGTTTTAACATTTTTTAATAAGATTTTTTGATTGCATTATGAACGTTCTACATGACTGTAATAAATTTTTGCAATAAATTAAGATTGGGTTATACATAAATACACACATCGTTACATCGAATCTATTAAAAAACTGCACGTTTGTGACGTGCACATCGTGATTGGTTACGCTTTCTATGCGACACACGATGCATCGTCGCTTCCTTGGAATTCGAAGTCGCCTGTTGTTTCCTTCGACAACAGCGTGCAGACACAGACGTGTTTGAAACACGTTTATTTTTTCCCGGAATGTCTAGAAACTGGCATGTTTCGTGTGGAATTTTTCAGAGCAGCTGCAGACGCATACTTAATCGACTTCGACGCTCTGCCTATGTATAGACAAAGGTTACGATAAAGTTTATACTCTCATGTTTATAGAACCCTATTACTTATATCATGACTGTCGCGTACTAGGTGCATAATGATTTATACTTATTTTTTTCATTTCCTCTATCTGACCTGATCATGCATAGTAATAGTAAACTTTGACGAAGGTTGATTTTTAAAAATGTGTTGTGGATGGCCGTATAATTTTGTGCAACTGCACATATAGTTTATAATATTAAATATCTTTATGAAAATATAATTGAATAAAAATTTAAATTTCAAATTTGTGCTTATATAAAATTATGAAAAATCTACGGAATAAAATTTATATTTTAGGAGAATTTTATTAAGAGTAAAATAAAAAAACAAAAAGCTCTGATGCATTGATATTTTCGCTAAAGAAAAATCGATTATAAATTTCTCAAACTTTGTTATCATTTAATGGCCGATTCTATCGAACGTGAGAAATTGTCTTATTATTAGTAAATTACTGATTTATATCTAATTTAAGAAATGTATGTCTTCGTGATCGCGCTAAAGTAGTCTAATCAATTCGATACTTATCATTCCGTGACCGTCGCAATTTTCGCAAATCGATGTTATACAGAATTTTCTCTTAAAATTTTCCCTGATAATCATGATAATCGTGGGACAATATGGTATTAGAAAAATTTTATAAGTTTCTCTGATTAATATTTACCGTAGTATATAATAAAAAATATTAATATTTATCACAATAAGATATAAGACATGTCCGATTAATTTTACTATGTACATATTAATATTTTTTGTGTGATAAATATTAACGAAAAAAATTCTTATAAAATTAAACCATGATTTTCGGGGTAAATTCTAAGAAAAAATTCTCTCCGTCTATACTCTTCATTTATTCGATATTAGAGTATAATATTGAATATATGAAGAACGTAGACTCCTCTTAGCTCGCGGGCGTTCTTCCCTCTGCGCAACCGGCGACTCGCGAGATCGCCTCGCAGCGACACGCGTGAGACACGCATAACGCGCGCGTAAATTCCGGCCGATTCTCCAATTAATGCGTATCTTACGGTGCATCCCGGGGCAACGCATCGGGAACATATACCTGGCCGAGAGTCATCCAATGCCGCGGCGACTTAAGCCGGTTTCACGCGGAGTATCGCGTATCTTTAGAAATGGAAGTGCTTTTAAACACAGGATGTATCTCGGACACGCACACAATATTACCATATTCTTTTCTCTTTATCGAGATTTAAGGAGAAATATTTGCTAATTGGTGCATTCGCGGTTAACGGAATATATTTATTAAGAATGATTCTTTTCTCTTTATTAATATCTAATATTCGATGAGATGCCGAATTTCTCTTGCAGTTTTTACAGTTTTAAAATTATAGCGTGATAATGTTCTCTATACTTTCTTCAAATCAATTAATGATTTCTTCATTAATATAATTGCCGAGATAATTGCATTTTAGGATATAATTTACCTCCTGAAATTTTTATTTTTTCAATTACAATATTATTCAAAAACTATTCGTTATTTTTTTTATAAAAAAATTAATTTTATTTGTTCACAAAATTATTTTCGCGTGTGCCGAATACCCTGCGTCTATTTTCCTATATTCTAACGAATCAAATAAGGATATCTGTCGCTATAAAATACAAAATACGGTATAAAAAGTGGAACGCGTCTCGTATAAGTATGATACGGGCTTTCGGCTCCGTGTGGGAGTGCATTGACTTTTCGACTTGATAAACGTCGGTGAGCGAGGTGGAGTCAAGTCGAGTCACGATGCCGGTCGCTTCCTCTCTACGAAGGTGAGAGAGCCCCTCTGAGGAAAGAAAGGACAGGGAGAAAGGAGAACGGGCGAGAACGGGAAAAGGGCTATGGAAGGGCCGTTGTCTCGGAGATGAATTCCTCCCGGACTGTGTGCGAGCCCTCTCGACCCCCTTTCCTTTCGCGGGTTCCGTTTGGCTGGAGCTTTAAAAAAAAAAAAAGATCGCTTGTCACCGGGGCCAAGTGATAGACGAAAGGCAGAAGAAGAGCCTTTTGGAGAACACGAAGTATTCGAAGGGAGCGGAAGGGAAGAGGGGCTCTCTCTTTTTATAGGATTTTAATGACTCTCGAAGGATCTCAATGAGATTGGGGGAATCGCGGGAAGATAAAGAATTTTCGAAAGGCCACATTGTGCCGTCGATAGAATCGCGGCCTTTGTACGGCCGGATGGGAATTTACCTCGAAGCGCGCGTTGAACGGTGAATTGCGATAATTTATCAAGACTCAATGGAGTGGTTAATTTAAAGAGAGGACCTTTTTTTCGTTTTGTCCCGCGTATACGGCAGTTTACTTGAATTAACCCTGTCAGAATTCACCAAGCGAAAACGATGAAAAATTCATTTCGGAATTGCGAGGACTCGCGTTTATTATCTCGCGGGAAGAAATAAAAATGTTAAAAATCCAGAAAATTATTTTCGAAGTCTATTGTTCCCGCTTATATATATATGCGTTTGTCCTGGAGATCGCGCAATATATATTTTTTCTCGCAATTATTATGGATTCGTAAATTGGAGCAGTTAACAGGTTAATCGTCTTTCCGCTGTATCGCTCAGCTACGATTTCACAACGCTCTAATTGCCCTGACACACCTTGCTCGACGTATCACTTTTACGATTATGCTGTTAACGCGGTATGCGTCAAACTCGTTTGGCACAGTAACACCGTTCACTTCGATGACGAGCTATACCGGCAATAACGTAATATTCGATACTCGATATATATTTTTCTTTCTTTCGTGAACCCTCAATCTCTCGAGGGAAGGAAATTCCCTATTGTGTCTATCTTTACGACCGGCAATGGCTATAGTAGCGACTGGACCGTTTCCTGCCTTGATAAAACTTCCCCTTTTGTCGCCGTCGAGTTATTAGGAGCTGTCGTGCGCTGTCGGCTGGTGGGACGGGATACAAGTTCTTTAAAACCGACCAATCGCAATTAATTAGGGCCGGAAGCGCCGATTGGCCTCCTGATAGTTCACGAGAGGCCGTCGTTCGCAGGCTCTTTCATTCGAGCTCTTCGCTTCTCGTCGCGACTTAATGAGTGCGCGATTGTCGCACATCTGTGATAGAACACACACACATACACATACAGTCACACATACAATTTTATATCGACTCTATCGATTTTTTATATGTAACCGGTAACGCGGTAGTCGAAGGCTAACGCAAAAATGAAATTTAAATTATACTATCTCTCTCTCTGCACCTTGTTATATAATTAATTCTTAACATATGCGAGAATGTTCATAGCAATTATATAAATATTATGTCCGAGTAATATATTTACACACGTCTCGAAAGTAAATTAAAATTTCAAGATGATTTATTATTTTGCAATTCATAAAACGATGAGACTGCAAAAATTAATTTAATTTAATTCGAATTTTAATTTAATTGAACTCTCTCTCGCATCGTTGTCGGAAACATTTCTCGCTTATAGGATTTTACTGCTATTTTATAACATTCGTATAACTCGAAATCATACATACACATATATATACGATGCGATAAGCTACCCTCTGCCGGAAACGTTATTCATGATCGTATCAATAACGGCGACGCCGGCTTTCTTTGAGAAATCCAATAAAAGACGAAAGAATCCCCCAGGAATGCGCGCGATGGAGATTTCTGTGGGATCGTTCAAGAAGGAGCGGACGTCTCCCTTTTCTTCATCGGGGGACGCCCGTATCCCGTTTTCCTCCACGAGAGATCCCGCATTCTTTCGCGGCTCCATTGTTTACGCGTGAACGGCCGCAGCAAAAGATGCAGCAACGCGAGTACGCGTTTTCCCGGCTTTTGACGCGCGCGATCGCCACCCTCGGGACGAAAACGCATATCGTGTATCGCGCGCGACGCGAGAAAACGGCTACGTGAAGAATGTTTGGGGTGCGTTTTAATACAGGCGGCGGAATGTCGGATAGGGGGACACGCGCGGAAAGGCATTGAACCTATATATACGGGACCAGCTTCGCGCCCTTTATTATTCTGACGCAATAATGCCGGCCAAATGTTACAATTCAGCGTTTTTATTACCTCGCGGCAAACATTTATGTGCGAACGCATTTTTCGCGAGTAAAGGACGGAAGCGTACTAATATTACGCGCGGAGTCACATAATTTTTATCGTGTTCCTTTATTAAAAGAGAGAATGCCATTAAATGAGAAATAATTTACGAGATTTGTATATCTTTTTTATTCATTATTATTAACTATTATTAATAAAAATATTATTTTTTTTTTTAATTTTATTCATCGGTCGATCTCTATAATAACTGTTTCGGAAATTATATAAATTCTTAAGTATATAAAATATGTATATGTGTGCATACGCGTGTGTTTCGGAAAGTCATACAAGTTTTCATTGATAGAGATGACCTACAACCAAACTAGAAAAAATGACGAGTATTCCAATGATAAAAGATAAATGAATTGAACAGATTCGACGCGCGCTGGACACAACCGATAACTAGAATGAAAATAGATGTCATTGATTCGTATATTAGACATCATTGATTAAAATTATTATTAGTATTCGATAATTGGTTTGAAGGTACTAGGTCAGTTCGTAAGAGTGTAGAATTCTTCTGAGAGAGATGTGTTAATAACATATCAAATAATATATAACAATAATAATAATTTTAACATGGGACAAATAATATAATTTCACATTTATATAAGATATTTTATTGTAACGTGAATTGTTATACGTCGTAGTTATAAAATCTGAGGAAAAACGTAGACAAAAATTTATGAGGAAGTGAAAGATGTTATTCTCACGCTCTTCTTCTGTCATGTCGAGTAACTATGTTCCTCTCTCTCTCTCTCTTTCTCTGCATGATGACGGATTGATTATATTTTACGGTGCATCTTCCATGAAAGAAGCGACGAATATACTGTTACAGCGCAAACTGCGCGGTTAACTGTAGAACGTTCACCGTAGTTTAAAACTCGATTTATATATTATAGTTATAGCTTATTCACGCTCCAGTTACTAACGGATCAAACGATGGAAAGAACGATCTCAGTTTCTAATCGAAAAGATAAGCTAACTAATAATTTATATATTTGCATATGCGCACGAGGTAATAACAGGTAGCGCGCAAGGTTAAAATTTTTATAGAATTATTTCCTCATAACACATACACCCAACTTCTATATAAAAAATCTCATATAAAATATATTCTAATATAATATATTAACAAGATTAAAAGTAAACACGATATACGTCACATTAATATTCCGCAAATTTTTTAATATTTTTGTAAATCAATTCCCGAAAACAAATTCAATTTGTCTCCGTCCTCTATTATATTTGTCGCTATTATTGAACCGTAAGTAAAAGTGCCAACTGATCGCGAACCGTTATATCAATTCGGTCACTGTATCTTACGATGCTCGTATGACTGTCGCATTCGCGAGGCAGAATCGACGAATATACTGTTACGATGCAGCCTGCGACTAACTGTAAAGCCTTCATTGCCGTAGTTGCGTGCCGTTTGACCGCGAGTCAAAATTATCAACGGCGAAGCAATGCCAACGTCACCTGGCACACGAGGAGAGACCCCTCGCTGAGCGTTCGTCCCTCCGATATTCTATACGGATTCGTATCGAACCCGACACGCGCATGTGGCCACGTGTATCCGGATTATCGGCGCGTTTCTACATGGAAGAGAATTTTCCCTTATATAGAATTTATCCTGAAAATCATGGTAATCCTGGGACAATACCTATAGTATAAGAGTTGCTCTGATTAATATTTACCATACAATAAAAAATATCAATATGTACATATGTAAATTTTACTATGTATATAATAAAATTAATCGAACATTTTATATTATTATTTTATATTTATATTATATATTTATATTTTATGTTTATATTACATTTATATTTTAAATTTATATATTTATGTTTATATTTTATATTTATATCTTATTGCAGTAGATATTAATATTAAATTAATCAGAGAAACTCGTAAAATTCTTCCGATACCATATTGTCCCATGATGTCTCTCTGTGTACAACTTCATCATTCTTCGGAACTGCCCCGTCGTTTTGTCGAATACGGGGATATCAAGTCGAAATAGGTTTGGGGAAAGATCGAAGAGAGACTCGGAAAAGAGACGAGAAATACATTTAAATATTAAGATAATATTGGACTGTTAAATATCCTAGTATTTTTTTGAGCAACATCTTGACATATAAGTAATATCTAATATCATTTATTAAATAAGGAAATTATCGTCTCTCTTAACTTATCTATTGGACTCGATCAGTTTACATCCTCGAATTTAAGGATGGCAGAGCGTATCTTAGAATGAAAACAAACTGTAAGTATAGATAGACGATATAGGCTATTCAAGATGGCTAGTTAATTGGATCATTCATATGCGTCGTGCGATTCATTGTCGGTCGGTTACTGCCTCATCATTTTAACGCTTCGTCGCCCCTTCCTGTCTACCTAGTGCAGTGTTGTGCATTCATCCATTCAAGTATCTATTTTTCTTTCTTTACGTCTATCATTCACTAGTCCAGAATCCCTGATGTGAAAGATCGGCGGTTACTTAATCATTATCGAAAACGTCATGTGTTGGTTCTTGATAATCACGAGAAGGGAATCTTACCTAAACATGTACACACATATGTGCATTTATATGCACGTTGCATATATTCTATTCAAACATATTAATGTATATTTATATAATGATAGGGATATTCTCTCGTCGGCTTTTAAATGTTAAAATACATATCTATAGATAAAATGTGCAAGTTAAAAAGATTTTATTGGCATGTAACACAGATGTTATTTATATTCAATGTTAAAATGGTAAAAATGTCAGCACATAATTTGTGTCGAGTTAAAATATGAGTTAAAAATAGATTTAATTAATCAAATGATTAGTCTCAATTGGGTTCGGTTAAAATCGTGACGTCGGAATATTTTACGAGTCTGATGGTTACGAAATTGTTAAAAACGATGATTATTATATATTCACTCGTAAAAGCAATCCGCGACGACCGCATCGATAATCTGCGTCGATAAACGCATCCGGAGCATTTGCATATGCATCTCCGCACGCGTACGCAGCCACTGCAGTGTCGAGAAGAGTATGTGCATTCGATGACAAAATCCCGCGGATGTTGGGGCTGGATCGTCGCACGCGCGGAGAGGATGGGAAGGGAAAGAGAAGGAAAGGAGATCCGAGATGCCGTTAGTCCGCAGAATCACTCGGGACACACGAGCTTAACTGTGCGAGAGGAAGGAACGGAGAGACGCGTTTTCTTCTTATCTGAACCAGATTCTGAGAGAAACCTAAGCAGAAGCGATATACATAAAAATCATTTTTTATGTTTTTAATTTTTTTCACAGAGAGAATTTTCTCTTAGAATTTACCCCGATCATGATAATCGGACAATATTTTAATATTTTTAAAATATTTTAATATAATTAATATTTAATATTTTATTTAATATTTCAATATAATTAATATTTACCACAAGAAGATATAAAATATGTTCGATTAATTTTACTATGTACATACGTAGTAAAAATTACTCTGTACATTATTAATATTTTTATTGTGACAAATATTAATCAGAAAAATTTACAAAATTATTTTTCCAATACCATGTTATCCAACGATTACCATAGTTTTCAGGATAATTTCTAATAAGAGAAAATTCTCTCCGTGTATCTGATTAAATATGCTTTATCTAAGTTTCACTAATATTTTTTAGTCAGTACATTTAAAAGCCTGTATATAATATTTAGACACGCGGTTTATTTATTCAAAATAAAATATAGACATGATATATGAATTATAAACGTTTACGGAAATGCTATTAAAAAGAGGTATTGAAGACCGAGCTATATTTGAGTTCATAAAATGTTAAACCTTAGATCTTTTTACAGCTATGTATATTGTTTTTAAATTCGCGAGAAAAACAAATACATGATAGTAAATCAATTCTACAGAATATACAGGCATCGTTCTAGCATTATCATATTTCCCACATTTTCTTGGAAACTGTTTGCCTCTACCAGCTTCGCAAGCTGTGCCTGCGCAGTTATCCAGCTGCATCCTCGTTTCACAAAGGAATTGCAAAATGATCCTCTCCGCGATTCGCGGTCGCGTTTGTATAAGCGTTGCCGCTAGCATGATGGGCGTTGTTCCTGGCAGAACTTGGGAAACCACTTTTCCATCACCACTAACGGCAAGGTCGACGCGATAGACTGAGTAATGTTTCATGCGATGGAGACAATTTGAATATCAACGTTCGCGTGCCGTTCGCAACTAGTGAATTATGATCGATCGGTGCTTCAACAGATCGAGTTGGATAAGCTTGTCGCGTTGTCGTAAAATTGCTGTAGCTCGCAATTTCATAAAATTCCTTCGTAGAATTTTGCAATACTGCATCTAAAAGTCACAATGCTTTACATGTATAAATATTTTTATATATTATTAATATCTATATATATGCTTATGTAATTATATTATAAATATACATATAATTATAATAATTGTATATGATACACGGAGAGAATTTTCTCTTAGAATTTACCCTGAAAATCATGGTAATCATGAGACAATATGATATTAGAAGAATTTTATCTAAGATTTTCTCTGATTAATATTTATCACAAATAAAAAATATTAATATGTACAAAGTAAATTCGAACATATTTTATATTTTATTGTGGTAGGTATTAAAATTTTTATTTGTAGTAAATATTAATTGTCCCACGATTACCATGAGGTTTTTCAGGATAAATTCTAAGAGAAAATTCTTTCCGTGTACATATAATTATATATGTATAAAATTAGACATACATACATGTCACACATAGAATGACAATATGATAAAAAGACAAGTGGACAAAAAATTCAAAGATATGTAACAAAGATCGGGTGGGTCGGATTCTAAAGTGCAACCTTGCAGCGATGCCGCGACACAATCCTAATCGCCGTATCACATTCCCGACAACAATGACTGCGAAGTCGTACGATCGCCGACCAATCCTCTCTCGTTTCTTACCTCGTTTCATATACGTTCTGCTTGGATTTTCTGGGTCACGCGGTTCCGCGGTGTTCCCCATCGGCCTTTCTATTTCAGCGCGTTGCTCGCCGTATGCGTTCGCGGGTCGTGGCGTTGTCCGATCGACTCACTCATGTGAACGGCCAGGAACAGCGAATCTGCAGTCGCGCTTAATTATAGTCAAGTGCTCTTACAGCAACAGCCGCACTCGCTACTGTACGCAGTTCAATAATTATCTATCAGAACGAAATGCTTGTATACTTCTATGGCTCGACTCTGATTTTTGTCTGGAATAATTTAATAAGTAAAATAAGTCTTTAATATAATTAATTACACTACACTTTTTATATGCATAAATTATATCTTTTATGCTTTATATTAGTCACTATTTCATACATTATTTTCAAACCTATATTTTGCATATCGCTTCTTTACTCAATTATTCAAGATATATACTTTGATCTCAGATTAATATCAGATTATGCACAATTCGCTCTATTTTCATGCAACTAAAAATTATATTATCAAATTGCAGATCCAAATACGTGGATTTTTTTTAAGTTCAAACAATTTTCTCAATATTTAAATTCGCATATTTACATCTATGTGTTTTTTTTTTTACGATTTCTTGTGATGCAAAAAGCGTGTGTTTTTTTCTCGAAAATTTTATAACAAAAATCAGATTGCGGCATAAAGCTTAAATGCCCGTAACGCCGAAGCAGATGTATTCGGCCATGGCCGGCTGCTTCGCGGCTCGTAAAAACCATTCGACGGTGCCTAACAGACCAAGAATGTCGAATAGCCGTGTGGAACACGTCAATGATATTTTCCGCCAATGAACCGTGGCCCTTCTCATGCATTCTCATCGAAACGTGACACGTCGGACCGCGCGAAATTGGCGACGCCTATTCTCGTTGAAGGGGGTAAACTCGGGGCGCAATTTCGAGAGTGGTCCCTCGCGAACGGGCCTAAATAATCGCCGTGTTATTTTTGCAGTCGGAAACCGATTTCTCGACCGCGCCTTTCGTACTTCGCCTTTGTTGCAATTCGACTACTCGTTTCGTCCAGCACCTGCGTGCTCTCGAGTCACGTTGTTTGCGCGCGTGTTTTTTTCGCCCAGCTTCTCTCTCAGCTGCCGCGACTTATGCGTTCGAGTAATTCGGCGAGAGTAATCGACGTGGTTCCTCGAACCCTCGACGTGCTCGATCGTGGTTCGCAAAATCCTTCAACTACACGTTATTGTATTGATGCTTTGAGAATAACGCGAACGTCACTCCGTGGTTTAAAAAAACAGGAGAATATATTCTTGTATAATTTCTTTCTCTCTTTTATAAGCTTCTGAATTAAATATACTTTATACTAATCAGGGTATCTAGCGGTCAGGAAATCTGGAAAACCGGGTATTGTCAGGGAATTTTATAAATCTGGAATTGTGAAGGAAAAGTCAGGAAATTTTACTATTTATCTGGATTTTTTACATTATTCTCTCAATAATGTGAATTTTTTTATTAAATAAATATAAACTTTTTCTTGACTCCCAGTACGTTAATTTTCTGTGTTGTTAAAAATTGATTCATCCCCAGCGTGTTTGTTAATTTATATTTTCATCGTTGTGTTATATCATGTAAATTATATATTTGGGAAAAATAATATACTAAAAAGTCAGGGAAAAAATGAATTTCTGCTCTTGGAAAATTTGAAAAAATCAGGGAATTTTTTTCATTGAGTCTACTAGACACCCTGACTGGTATAAAAAGAGTTACACAGTTGTAATATAAAATAACAAGTATAAATTTTTTATAGAAAAATGAAAACTTGTATGCATCGAATTAAATGTTCGATTGCACGCGTTATATATCCTGTCGGTTATGTAAATATCGCTAAACGGGTTATCGCTTTCTGCGGAGTCACGCACGAGTTTTAAGTACGGTTAACTCGGCAAACAATTTCCGCAAGGCGAAAGTATCGCCTTTGCGTTATCTCCGGGCGAATTGCGCGCGCGAAAAGGGGTGGAAATCGTTGTCTGCGAGGGGCGGACTAATCGTTTAAAATCACTTCGTAGACGGGAAGAGAGAAGAGAGAACGAGCGGTGCCTCGAGGTGCTTCGTCTTCTTCTTCGTCGTTCGGCCTTCGACGGTCTTCAGCCGCCTTGAATCGGCCCGGTGAAGCGTCCGATAATTGCCACGCAGGTGCAGGGTCCTTCATTACGATATCCCGATGCTCCTCAAAACTCGTCGTCCCGGTGCGCGATTAACAACGCGGCGTATATATACGATCTCGTGAATTAAACTTTCCCTTCGGCCGAAGACGTAAATGATACGGGGAGGCGTTTCTATACTAAATACCCCGTCTCCTTATCGATAGGAACAAATCGATTTGCAAGGGCAATCTCTGCTCCTGAAAATATCATTCGGTCTTTTTTTTGATATATAATTTGACGTAAGTTCAAATACGAAACATTTATGCGACTTGCATCGCTTTGTCTCTTAATCACTCATTTATCGAAAGATTTACGATAATATAATCTATATATAGTAGATTATAATATACAAATATATCTCTATCGAATCAGCTGAATGATGTCATTACCTGTAACTCATTTCGGTGACGCATGATAAAAGCTGACTTAAACGTGACGCATATCTTTTTTATCGGCTATTGTTCTACGTCATCGAATGCTCGATGGCGCAACAATGAAGGAAATCGGTAGGGTTTCTCCCGTTTGGATGATGCTTTCTCTTCAGATTCGCTGGATCTTTCTCGCTGAACGGTTTTCTACGAGATACAATCAGCCCCCCATTGTGGGGCACGAAATGTAAGTACTGACAGTACAAACAACACGTTACGCTCGCTCGGCGCTAATCGCGTGAGATAAAAGGGTTAGATAAAGACTAACGCAGCCTCGATCGACGCGATATACCGCGAAATACGTTCATTCATACTTCGCCTTAGAACTGACGCGTGTCAGTTCATGCGAGAAAGTCGATGAAATCCGATACCTACCCGTCGACCGTAATAACGGGCGATCAGCGCGAAATAATCGCGCTATCGAAACAGTTGGATCTCGGGTATCAAAACGAAATTCGCGCGATTCGAAGATATATTTTTCAGTCGTAGAAAAGTTCTCTCTCTCTCTCTCTCATCTGTCTAGCAATTTATAGTGGAAATCTTGATCCGTGTAATTTCTTGATTTCTTTTCGTGGAAATCGATGAAATTCTCTCCGATTTCTCCGATGACGTCGATTGTGCGAATTAACATTTTTTTTTTTTTTTTTTTTTAGTACAGATTGCACTCACATAGCAATAGATACGCGTTAGTAATGTTATTCGTGTGACACGTGCATGTATGCTTAACGAGTGCGTGTATACATTCTCGACACACATGCGGTGCATATCGACTGATTTACTCGACTCGAGAGATCCTCACGTCATCCTGTCAGTCACGCATGCAGTTGCACAATTGCATCATGCGATGTCGCCGTCGTGGATCCACCGTGACTCTATCGCGAGCCTCGATTATCTACAGGATGTCCCTATCTACGGGAGAAATCTCCATCTGAGAGATGCATTAGACGTCGCGAATGATTTTGCGCGAGGCCTAACACGTGGAAGATTTATTATACGAAACTGTTATTAAAAGAATCTTACGCGATCTATTTTTATTTGAATCAAAGTTAGAAAAGCTATTCTTTTGAATAATCTCTCAACCTGGTTTCCATCTGAGACACTATATATGTATATGTATGCATCGGCTTCTCGTATGCATCGGCTTCTCGTATGCATATAACGGCAGTGAAAGCCTCGGCTACGTGATCATATGCGCTTCTCTTAATACCACGAGATTCTCACCCCAAATCTAGTTAACATTCGCTCGAAACAAATATATGACTCTTTGACATTTCCTTAGCCTCCGCGATTCGCGGACAAACATGATTGTATTTTAAAGGGCAAGTGCATCTCAAATAAAAAAAATTAAATTAAATCAAATCGATTTAATAAATTCAAAAATCTTCGATATTATTTTATATAGATTCGTATATATGTATATGACTTATTCTACTATATTTACTCGTCTCTATACATTAATTTGCTTTCGCTTGAAAAAGGTCACTTACGTACATTGAGAGGATTTTCTCTTAGAATTTTCTCTGAAAATCATGATAATCGTGGGATAATATTGGAACAATTTTATAAGTTTCTCTGATTAATATTTTTAACACAATAAAAAATATTAATATATACACAGTAAATTTATCATATGAAAATTAATCGAACATATATTTTATATTTTATTGACACTTTATATCTAAAGAAACTCACAAAATTCTTTCAATATCATATTGCCCCACGATTACAATGATTTTCAGGGTACATTTTAAAAGAAAATTCTCTCTGTGTATTTAAAAATGACAAGTGCATCTCAGATAAAAAAAATAAATAATTGATATCGATTTAATAAATTCGTATTCAAAACCCGTCGATATAACTTTATATACATATATAGATTCGTATATATGCATTATGACTTATTCTACTATTTATTCATTTCTACACATTAATTTGTGCTTGAAAGGGTCACTTACGTACGCGAATCGCGTACGGCGGACGCAAACGTTGCACGCGTATGAAAACAACTTATTCATCTTTTGGCGTCTTCCGCCAAAAGATTACTCGGCGCGCTATCGGTTTGCGCCGATCTCCGTCTCCGTAGCTCCGGAACGACGGAAGACTATGCGACGTAACGATTCGTGTCGGGTATGCGATGGGGTATACGGGCGGCCGTGCAATAAAGAGCGCATAATACACCGATGCATCCCGGACGGCGGACGGCGCCAATTTGTATCGCCGCGGGATCCGCTTCAGGTGACTTTCCGCTCTCGTTCGACCGGGCATCCCGGTTTCGAAATCTGATTAGAGTTTGCCTGATGGCGAACGCTTACGAATACTTACGAATATACGAGGAAAGAACATACAAAAAAAAGAAAGCATATCAATTTCGTTTTGTATACGCGAGTGTTCATTATTGAACGCCGCGCTTTCTAACCGCGTAGATTGTCGTAAGATTACTAAACTAATTTATTGAATGCTTTGGTTATTTTGTCGGCAATTTTCCGATTACATAGTCTAGATCCTTAATATACTTTAGTTACACATATTTTGCTTAATATTATTTGCACATATATTTGAAAATAAAATTACAAATTTTTTAATACAAAAAAATAATTTACGTGGGTACATATATTTAAAAAAATGTAAATATAAATATAATTATTACAGACAATTACGTAATATTCTTTATAAGATATAAAAACAGTTTAGCATTTTAAAATATTTTTTCTTCGATCACGGAAACACATCAATTTTTTTATTAATATTTACAAGCGCATTCCTAAGATACCCATAATAATTTATTTATACGAGCAATCTAGACGGATTTACAAACTTATTTAAAGAAAAACCGAACAATGCATAGAAAAACATTACGTTCGATAAATCGATCGCTGAGCGAGGCGGCGCGAAAAAGAGAGAGAGAAAGACAAGAGGAGGAAGTGGAATCACAGATCACTGGGTTGAAAGAAAGAGCCCAGACCAGACATGATCCACGGGTCGCTCTCTTCCCGCGTTTTTCTGTTTTTACACATTGGTGCGCGGGAAGAGGGTAAAGAGGAGGAAAGAGAAAGAAAATGAAAGAGGGAAGGACGCGAAGCCTTCGGGCTTCAATCTATTAACACGCTACGGCGATTACCGCCGTCCTGATGACCCCGTGGGAGTGCATCTCCGCCAGACATTTTTTCTACGGTGGCTAGCTGGCGCGCGGTTTATATACGTACTCTTCTTTCTCATGCTTCAGCTCTTGCTACGCTCATCAGCCTAATTCCGGCTTATTCCGGAATAATAAATAACACATCGCCTAAGGAACAATAGATCATCCCTTTACGCTTTAGTATATTACATATGTACTCCCTTGCGCTCAATCTATAATTTATGCAAGCAAGGTAGTGTGTTTTTTTTTCTTTACATCATACACGGTATAAAATTAGAATAACAATACAATCGCGTTTGATAATCTCTACTTTGTAATCTATCAGTATCTTTTTATGGGCTGCGTGTCCTTGTCTAAAATTGCCTCTTTCTAAATGATAGAAAATTTCTTGTATATGGTTAGGGATTAGCCACGCGTGACATTTTCGACGACCGCAGAAAGGTGCGTCGAACATCCTGAAAATAAGGCGATCTGGGGGATGCATATCCGATTAAGCGAAGGTAAACCGGGGATCGGTCGCGAGAGAAGAGAAGCGAGAGGGGACGAATTTCCGGTGTGGTGTGCAGGATCGTAGCTAGGCCCTCGACTCTTCTTCTCTTTCAGTGCGCACAAAGAACAGGGTCGAAAGCATGTCCTTTCCTTTATGGCCTCCGATACTGCAGGGCGGCTCGTTTTCTTGCCAGATGACGCTCATCTCAAGAAAGGGAAAACCGCTCTGCAGTAAATCTTTTTGGAATGCAGTGTTCCTTCTGTACAGCGTACATATAATGTTACTATGATTCACGACCCTCATAAAATCATTCCATGCTGGTTTGACAAAATAATATTCCCCCGAAAAAAAAATTTTACGAGAATCGTCGTTTTGTTTAATATTACAAGAATTATTTAAATATTAATATTGATATAAAAATACACAGATATAATAATGATTATTTATACTGTATTATATTTCAGTCTTGAAACAGTCAAAAAATGAGTATATAAATAATTAAAGTTATATTTATTACGTGTGCAGTAATATAAATAAAATATACATATATAAATTTATATATTCTATACAAAAGGAAGTTATATAAGAGTTTCAGGAACAGATATAATATTTTTAACTTTGTACATTTTATTTTAGTTATATAAATAATACCATCTGCTGCTACCGTAATAAATTCGTGAAATAACACAGGAAATTGGAGTAAGAGTAATAGACTTATTATGAAACTTTTCTTAACCACAACAAATAGAGTGATTATTTTAAAAAGGGAAGATAATCTTTTCGAGAAAAAATGCACTTTGGTAACGTAGAAAGTAGGACGAAACGTGTGTGCGTGATGAATTATATAGTCGATGAGAAATGTTGCGTCGGTTACAATCGTCTGCGTTGCATTATCCTTAATTAGAGCTTGAACAGTGTTTAAGTATCGGAGTGTTGCAATCTCCATGGATTATATTACTGCTTGAATTACGCGAGTTCTAACGCACTAGCATAATTTCCTGTGGAAATTAATATGCATACCTGAAGGCCTTCATAGATGGAGTTTGCGTGATTGATTGATTTTACGTATACAAGTTTGTTTTTATTCCACTGATTTTCAGTCATATATTGGAGTATAAAACTTTGGAAGTTTGTAAGTAGATAATTCTAACTTGTTCAACTTTAAGTGATATCCTTATGATGGATTTTATTTTACTTTGGTAATCAATTAACTCGAGATTTATTCGCAAGCTTTATTAAGCAATTTTTTCGAGTTTTATACTTACAAGGGACATGTCACAACTGTCCGGAACCGATTTGATTCTCCTTGAAATATGTTGTTAAATACACAAATCTAAAAGACACGTATTTTTTTATACGTGCGCAATTTGAGTTTTAAGGGGTGAAACACCCCTTTAAAGAATAACGGTATTTTTCTTTAGGATCAAATATCTGCTAAACTATAAGAGATATAAAGAAAAAACGTACAACAAATTTTAATGGCTTGAAGAGTACTTTAAAGTTATATGAACAAAAATTTTTTTTTTTTTTTTTTTTTTTTAAAAAACCCTCACCACCTAATTTTTTTTTTCAAAATTAAAAATTTTGTTTTACCTAATTTAAAGCTTATTTTTTTCCAAATTCAACCATGTGTAATAAAGTTATGTTACGAAATATCATTTTCGAAAATTAATTATAAACGCTCCCGTATATACGCTCATCCGTGCTATGTGCGTAAGTAATTACCGTCGAACAATAAAATATATAAAAAATGTTTTTGTATAATTCTTATTTATGTTTTCTATGTATTTATAACTGCGTATTGTGTATATTTAGATTTAAAAAAAAATTTTTAAATATAATTAATAAGAATTTTTTAAATATACCCCCTGCTTTCTTATTATTTCTTTAATATTTAATTTCTTCTATAAAAATTAAAAACAATTATATTTTATAATAAAATTATTTTTTAATTGAATCTTGCGAATACCAATGTCGCAATATTTGGCATAAACAAATTTTATATCTTACGTTAAATGAATCATAAGATAAGATTATGTGTACGTGTTCCAGATAAGTTATAATTTTTACAATAAAATCTTTAATACGTTAAAATAAATAATAAAATAAGATTATGTGATGACGTATTTCTGATAAGTTAATATAAATTGTTCATGTAGCAGCATAATTCTCACAGTCGGTGTAGTCTTTTCGTTGTAATAATATCTGTGTAAACTGTTCTTTTATTGCAATAGAAAGCAAAATATAACATCTTTGAATATGATTATCAATCCGCTTAACGTTGTTAGACTTTTATTGGTGTCAATAAATTCAATATATTTAACAGAAACGCCAGTAACTGAAGCAGAAGTGGAATTAAAGGAAAACATTAAAAAAATATTACTGGATAGCGTTTTTCATTATAATGGGGTGGAAGTAACGGAAGAAATATATCTCGATTATGAAGAACCTTATAAATTACATAGTTTTGAAATAATTGAAGATGACGAAGAAGCATGGCATGAAGATAGTTTAAATTCTCATCCTCATTGTTCAAATGATGATACAAATTTTGATAGTTCTTATAAAAGACGAGCTGTTGAGTATTGGCGATTTCGGGACACTGATGAAAACAGTAATGACAGAAAAAGGAATCGTCCTCTAAGAGTAGTACAAAATAAATTTAGAAGAGTTTCATCTGAACGTCAGTTAAGGCGATGGGAAGAACAAATACAATCAGGTGGAAGTCGTACAGAAAAATTATCTTACATCTCCAAATTTACACATGATAAATTTACTGCAGCTGTCGAATCAGGATTCATGGTTCATGATATTGATTTAAAAAGATGGGCTTTACAAGCTCAAGAAGAAATAGGAAATTTAAATCCTATATTTAAAGCATCTCACAGTTGGATAGCAAGATTTAAGAAGTCTCACCGAATTGTTTCAAGAAAAGTTACGAAGTTTGTCACTAGAAGAACATTAGAAGATTCTGCTGATTTGCAAAAATCAGCTGATGATTTTCTGGAAACAGTAAAACCTCTTATTGAACAGTTTGGATCTGAAAATATTTACAATTCAGATCAAAGTGGTTTCCAATTGGAACTTCACTCTGGAAGATCATTGTCTAACCAGGGAGAAAAGAAAGTAGAACGTGTCGTGCAATCCATATCATCAACAACCCATTCATATACGATACAACCAATAATATCCTGTAATGGCAATTTGTTGTCCCCTTTATTTATTGTATTAAAAGAAGCTAATGGTAAATTTGGACCAAGAGTACAAGAAAATTTATTTAAAGCAGAAAATGTTATTGTAAAAGCATCGAAATCTGGTAAAATGACATCAGGTATTTTCCTTTTATAATTACTTTTTTTAACAACCTTATTTTATTTAACAATTTAATAAGAGTCATAAAAAAACTATTAAATTAACATTTATATTTTGTACAGATCATTTTAAAATGTGGTTAGAAGAAGCTTATTTCGCAAACATTGGTCCTAATAGCGTTCTTCTTATCGATTCATGGACTGGACATTGCCCCAATATGATTTCGGATTTAACACCTCCTGGAACACATATTACTACTATGATAATACCGAAAGGAACTACAGGGAAAATACAACCATTAGATGTTTATGGATTCAGAATTTGGAAAAATTTTGCTAAAAGATTTTCAGATGCGGTTTTACTGTTGGAAAGTAATATAAACTTACATGAACGAAATAATATAATAAAATTGCAATCTTTGATACATAATCAATTGTCATCCCCACGATATCAAAACTTATTTAAATATTCGTGGTTTAAAAGTGGTTATACGAATGAAAGACCAGACGAATTCGAAAATCCAGTACACTTTAGTTTAGACGAAACTTTAACAAAATGTGATATCGAAGGTTGCAATAATATAGCTGTAGTAAGATGTTCTTGGTGCAAGAAGTCATTATGTTTGAAACATTTTTTTGTCGAATATCATTATTGTAATGTGTCTAATGAGTGAATAATATAAAATGCAAATACATTTTTAAAAAAATCTAAATATACACAATACACAGTTATAAATACATAGAAAACATAAATAAGAATTATACAAAAACATTTTTTATATATTTTATTGTTCGACGGTAATTACTTACGCACATAGCACGGATGAGCGTATATACGGGAGCGTTTATAATTAATTTTCGAAAATGATATTTCGTAACATAACTTTATTACACATGGTTGAATTTGGAAAAAAATAAGCTTTAAATTAGGTAAAACAAAATTTTTAATTTTGAAAAAAAAAATTAGGTGGTGAGGGTTTTTTAAAAAAAAAAAAAAAAAAAAAAATTTTTGTTCATATAACTTTAAAGTACTCTTCAAGCCATTAAAATTTGTTGTACGTTTTTTCTTTATATCTCTTATAGTTTAGCAGATATTTGATCCTAAAGAAAAATACCGTTATTCTTTAAAGGGGTGTTTCACCCCTTAAAACTCAAATTGCGCACGTATAAAAAAATACGTGTCTTTTAGATTTGTGTATTTAACAACATATTTCAAGGAGAATCAAATCGGTTCCGGACAGTTGTGACATGTCCCTTGTTAGACAATTTTTCTCATAACACATTTTTGTCGTTGTTAGATCTGTCAAAAATAGGGTAATTTAGATCTTTTGCTGTTAGTCTTTCTTTACTAAAAAGAAAGATGGTATAACCGCAGTTGCATTGTATTCAAATAATGTTCCAAGGTTTGTAAGTTCTGTTAGACGTGACATGCAACGCAATTTTTTCGTGCAGTTTCCTCTTTCGAATGAATTACTGGCGAGTCTCTTACAAGTGGAAATTCTTGGTAAAAATTGTAAGCTTTAAGAGAAACGTGTTGCACAGTAGAATGTGCGTGCGTGTGCTTCTCTTTAATATATTTCTATTCCGAAAAACGCGCGAGTGCAAAATTACAATTTTATCAAAGTGAAAGAAATTCTCACTTTTTATATAATTTCGTGATATTTCGGATATTACTCGTTCATTATCATTTTGTGTTACACTTATTCTTCTTATTTAATATTTTTTCAATTTCTCAAGTATTTTCCGATTTTATTCACTATCCCCGTGATAAAATAAATATTCTTGGTATTTCTATTTTGCATTCGCACATAATGAATTTACATTGAATAATTTAAAGTTATATAAAAACGTAACGCACCCCGCGAGGCTGTACAAATGTTTACTAATGCAAAACATCGACCGACATTCTGGGTTGAAAATGCATGTATATTTATTATTACAACCAACAGCTATACATATAATTGTATGTACACGCGACTCCAGCATCGATTATATCTGCCACCAATAAAGTATACGCATTGACAAGAAGTTAATGAGAAAAGCGTGTGCCATACGCGCAATACACGCGTTTTATACGGGTTCGAAAAAGAAAAACCAACGCTCGTGTTACAGCGAATTAAGCAACAGGGTCGAGAGGGAAATAATATGATGGTAAACTAAAGCATCGCTCTTTTTGTCACCGCATCAGCATGTCGAGATTCGCGCTGGTAAAAATAATGTACCCTCTGCTGCAATACATTTAAAAGGTAAAATGAGGGTGAGACTCAATCTGTATAAATAAATACTCATCTGCGTATAAATAAGTATAATAAGGAAAAAGGGTTACGCGCTTACTAGGACCCTACGCAAATACATCACTGCGGGGCCCTCGATTTCCCAGCAGGGAAGAGGCCCCTCTTAACACTTCTCCTTCAACACAGGGGTGAAAGAAAGAGGGAGAGAGAGGACTGGAACAACGAAGAAAACGCGTGCACGCAGAAGCGAGAGCGAGCGATCGTTCGCCATTTATTTACTCCGGGATTTAATCGCATCCGCTGACCGCCGTTTCCTGTCGCTACGGGCAGCCTGTTTCTTGCGCGAGTAGGGCATTAGAAAAATATTAGTAGCTCGCTCGCTCTCGCTCGCTGGCACGTTGGCCGAGACGAGGTAATAACGTCATTCCGGACGGCGCGCCGCGACGAGAATCTGAAATTGATGGTCGCGGTAGCGATTTCGTAATTGCCCTACCTGTGTACCTACGCGTTACCCTTATTTATTACTGTTGCCCGGGTGCCATTAAAGGTTTGCTATTTTTTTCATGTATATGTGTGTATATATACATATATATGAAGAAGGGAGAGAGAATAGGATTGGAGGAACACCGGAGGGATGCTGCACATTTTTTTTTTTCTCATTTTAGTGTTTGCTCTTCGCTCGTTTCTCATTTTTCAGGATCATACCGCGATGTTAATATTCTTAAGAAGCACGATCGTTTCGAGCATATAGATACCATATCGTAAACGGCATTCCGTTCGTTCGAGTGCGTAACTTTGAGGATTTATCGTTTACATAGATTTACGTTCGGAACCGCGAATCCTTGTTGCGCCAGAGATCGAAGTTATATTGTTCGATATCCCGCGGTTCGCATCATCGGGAATTTAAAGAGAAGAAATCATTGGAGATTTTCGAGACATTAGTTTCATTCAAGGACTATTTCTTGATGGTAAATATAAAAAATTTAACTAATTAATTTTCAAAGGTCTCTCTTCTCTCGATTGCACGGAGAGAATTTTCTCTTAGAATTTATCCTAAAAATCATGGTAATCCTGGGACAATATGGTATTGTAAGAGATCCTCTGATTAATATTTATCAAAATAAAAAATATTAATATGTACACAGTAAAATTAATCGAACATATTTGATATCTTATTGTGTGGGTATTAATTTTTTTATTGTGATAAGTATTAAAATTCTTCCAGTATCATATTGTCCCATGATTTTCAGGATAAGTTCTAAGAAACAAATTCCCTCTGTGTGTCCTTTAAATTCTTTCACATTTTTGACAAATTGTTTACACTCTTTGCGAAAACGTCTTAGATCCGTCCCTGATGCGGATCGACATCTTCTGCATTTCTTGACTTCCCGCGGACGAAGATTCGATCGGGAGGAGGAAACCGCGGACGGGGGGCCCCCTTTGATGGATATCCGCCGGTAAAAATTATCATATATACCGCGGAGCGGGAGTAACGACCGACTAGTACGACGGGATCCCGGCGTGTATTATATCGACGACGACGCGACGCGGCGACGACGCGTGTGCCAGGAGGCTCTCGGCATCGCGATTCTCCATTCGCATCGTACGTGCAGGGTCAACGTTCGGATGCGTCGTATATATTTCTTTGCAACACGGAGGAATCGATCCGGCGCGTTAAACGCGGCTAGTTTGTACAACCAACTTCGCCGACCACTTTGGCGCTCGCGATACTTGGCACTTGGGCACGCACGTGGAAAGAAGGTCGTCAAGTTGTCAACACATACATGTATACGTACACACACGCATTCGAGCGGACAGATGATGGCCGGTACACAGTTGAACAATTTCTGGTAAATTTAACAGATATCACATATGTCCCATAAATGGTCCACAGAAATTTTTGTGTTAATTTTTAACATAACATGATGAATTTAATACAATATTTAATAGAAACATTTTAACAGAGACCTTTTTTTAACAAGAAAACACAATTTTCCAACTATGTAATTTTTGAAGTGATCTAAAAGAAAAATAAAACTAACGAACGATATTTTTGATAAAGATACATAGATTAAATTATTCCAAATTATATAGAAATCACAATCAAAGAACATCTTTTTTTTTGTACAAAATCTTTTTTTGTTGACAATTGAAATGTCAATTTTTCTGTGAGTTAAACGTATAATTTATTGAAATGTCAAGCTGAATTTTTTAAAAGTGATTTTATCAATTTGAGCATTTGATTAATCTCGTTCGACTTCAATGAATATTAACGCCGCTTCAGAAGGTTCGCTGTTTTTGCGAGAAAAAAATATTCGTTTCTTCGGTATTGACGATTACGATAACGTGACATTAATGCACGTCGACGTGCGGTTTACGCGGTGAAAATGTCTCGGGCAGCGCCACGTGAAACATATGTCAGAGCCTCGACGTCGTCACCGCGTGGCGAAGAAAGTGTCCAATATCGCTTCCGAGAAAAGCGCGTAAACGTGCGATATCCAGCCGTGCATTGTTTCGTCTGTTGGAGTCGGAACCGTCGTTAACCATCGGGGGACCAACCGAGCACGTTTGCCGGTATGGTACACAATGTTTCAACGCCGAAACACCCGGTGATCGATGTCTGCGTGACATATCCGGCAACCAGACCTTACGGCGACTTTTATTCTTTCCTTCAAGTCTCCTTTTTCTCGAACGTCTCTCTTTTTTATTCTCTCTTTTTTCACGATTTTATAAATTGCCTTGATTTTACATTTATTATTTAGAATTCCGCAAGAATTGACTTCATGAAATATCTTCAATAAAAAGAAGAGAGCATATATATTTATTTAATATATAATAAAATAGGTTTATTTAAGAGATTTAACTCTTCTTCGCTGAAGTAATATTCAACTCTATGAATCGTCATTGAGAATTAATGTGCTTACTTAATAAATCTTAAGAAACGCGCGAAGAGAGAGGACTGGTAAATCTCGAATGAAGTTTGCACTTGCAACTGATAGGACGAGAGTCGAGACTTAAAATTTCCTGTATGATCTTGAGGCTTTAACGAGTCGTTATTTAAACTGCGCATAGAAACTGTGCGTAAATGAAAACAGAAAAAGACGTTATAATGTATATATTTGCAGCGCCAACTTTATAGTAGTCCCTTAATCTTGGAGAGTCCCTCTTATACCAACGTGAGTTTATACGCTGCAAAGAATATATTATTACTAAAGGAGAAATACGCTATTCACACAACACACCATTGGCTATATTCCCGTGTGGCAGCGCGGTCGTACATTTGCGTGCTATCGCTCGGCCCGGACTCAAATGGGTTTAGAATTACAAGACAAAGTGAGTGGACCGAGTGCATTATCGCATAGCGCTGACATCGTGAGACTCCGCCGCTCAATTATGCAGCTGCGCGCGTTGGGTGTTAGCTTTCTTCTTCTTTTTTTCTTTTTTTCACTCTCGTTCGTGCACGTATGGCGCTTGCATTATCACACATCTAGTTGATCGTCGATTCTAGGAATTTGTGGCAAAATAATCTCAAATATATATGTATGATAGCACACATACTTTTCCTCTTGTAGTTTTCCTATATCAATTTTGTAAAATTCCTCGAATATTTTATATGTACACAGAGAACATTTTTTCTTGGAAGTTACCCTGAAAATCATGGTGGAATTTGATGAGTTTCTCTGATTAATATTTTGACCACAATAAAATATAAAATATGTTTGATTAATTTTACTATGTATACATATTAATATTTTTGATCAATATTAATTATGGTAAATTCTAACAAAAAATTCTCTTTGTGAACGTATGAAATTTTTTGTCGAAATTTGCAATATAAAAACATATAGAGAACAAGATATTCTTTAAGTTCGAGTTT
Organism: Nylanderia fulva; assembly: GCF_048542155.1. NCBI lineage: Eukaryota > Metazoa > Arthropoda > Insecta > Hymenoptera > Formicidae > Nylanderia > Nylanderia fulva. The sequence goes on from NW_028190488.1 coordinate 736,804, forward strand.
TCAGTACACGCTGATGATAATCTTAATAATAATGTTTCCGAGTGAAACTCTTCAGTCGCTCTCAGATGGATGATTTCCTCGTTCGGATTTGCATTTACGAGTCGAATGTTTCGGGATTTACCTCTCGGCATCTCGTCGATCGTGAACAAGGACTCTCTCACCGCGGTCATCCGTATGCACACGCGGTCGTATTTATAGTTTGACCGTTAAAAACAACATATAGCGCCGAGTCTGCGGTGGCCCGTTCAACAGGCCACGTAGAGTACGGGACCGGTCTCTTAATCCTCACTCGAAATAAACACGCACACGTGCACTGTCAGCGAGCAAAAACACGCCTCTCCTCCTCGACGTGTCTTGGAGACTCCGCGTTTTACGGCGAACACCCGTTATACGCTTCTGTCCATCGCCACATAAAGAATTTTCAATTTCGTTAACAATAAGTGTCGTTCCAAAGAGTGCGAGAGAAAGAATTTTGTCTTAAAATTCAAATCCCTGAAAATTATGATGATAATCGTAGAACAATATGCTATTGGAAGAATTTTATAAGTTTCTTCGATTAAATATTTATCACAAAATAAAAAATGTTTATGTACATATATTGTAAAAAATTAATCGAACATAATTTATATCTTATTGTGGTAGATATTAATATTTTTATTGTGGTTTGGTTAACTCGCGCCGTTACGTTTGGAAAGTATCATAAGAGTCGGGAATAAAATAACGCGAGAGGCATTTATTGTATATAATTCAAATTATATTCTTCGAGGAACACAGTCTTTTAAAATCGATACATGAAAAATCGTTCGGATTTATAATGTGCGTCCGTACGCGGCGACTGTCAAGAACGGAATCCTCTTGTCATCTCAAAATGTTCTATCTATATCTTGCCTCAAAAACGCCCTTCGCTAGGCTTCGAGAGGCTTCGCGAATTTTCTATATGTTTTACTTGTTTGTTTCTGTACTACTCGTCTTTCGTCTCGTCTGTTATATTTTATTTATGTTTATTTGTGCCTTTGTCCTTTTCGTATATGTGATTGTCCGTCTTCGTATGCGTGTTTTCCTTGTTAATTTCAGGGAAGTATGTGACGATGTAATCGCCACAGTACTCCCCCGCCAGTGCTATACCGATAGCACGTTATCGCCCGAATATTGCGCTGTTTCCGCGATAATTTCTTCGCTAGCAGACCGAGACGAATGTTAAATTTTGCTCGTCGTTATGATGCATTCGAAGCGCAAAAACAAGAATAGATATGACGCAACAAAAATACAATAATAAATAATAATAAATAATAATAAATAATAATAAATAACAATGGTATAATAATAAAATACTATTCTAACGCACGTCGCTCTCGGTCTGAGACTCGTCAATTTAATTTTACAAGAATAAAACGCGAAATAGATATACTAAGTTTCTGCTGTGTGTCAAATTCGTTTTTTCGTTGCGTTCCGCGGTTCGTGTCGATCATACTAAAAAATTTTCCAACGAGAACAAAATCAAAGAAAATTGAAATCGCGAGAAATATGTCTTATTTTTTAATTTTTTTATTTTTTTATTTTTTTTTTTTTTTTTTCTCGCGGCGGTTCCTCACGGCTTCGCATGCTGCACATCCTGGTTCCTCGGTGCTACAGGCCCGCCTGGAAACGACTCGGGAATCGGACCTTTCTTCCCGCTCTCGTTGTTCTCTGGCTCTCTCGGGGCAGCGGCCTCGCGTCCTCTCGCGCGTTTCGCTGCTCGACCTCGATGTCCCGGTCTCGTGCCGCCCGTCCGTCGGCCGCATCCTCTCGGCTCCGTGTCGCCGACCCTGCCGAGCTGCCATCTCCTGCTTCGGGCTGTAAAATGTAAGCAGGTTTAAGACGGTCTATTGAGACCGTTTTCTCTTTGCCGTGCATACGCACGACAAAGACCTTGTCGCCTCGGCTGATCACTGTGTACGGCCCCTCGTACGGCGCCTGCAGCATCTTTTTGGGCCCCTCGCGTCGCACGAACACCTGTTCGGCCGTCGCCAGGTCCTTGTACATGAACGGCCGTCGCTCCCCGTGTCGGGTACCGTCCACCGGTCGTAGCTCCTCGAACTGCTCACGCAGCGTCCTCGCGAAGTCGGCAGCGTCGTCCTCGCTGTCCGTAGGCCGTCGGCTCAGAAATTGCCCCGGGATCCTCAGCGTCTGGCCGTACACCAGCTCCGCTGCGGTCGCCTGCAGGTCGTCTCTCCACGCTGCTCGGATCCCAAGCAGCACCGTCGGCAGCACCTCTGTCCAGCGATCGTCTTGCTGACATTTGATGGCCGCCTTGAGCTGGCGATGGAACCGCTCGACCATTCCGTTCGCCTGCGGGTGGTACGCCGTCGTCCTCAGCTGCTGCACGCCCGTCAGCTCGCTGAGCCGCCGAAAAAGATGGGACTCGAACTGGCGCCCCTGGTCCGTGGTTATCCGCACGGGCGCCCCGAATCGGCAGATCCACCCTCCGTAGAAGGCCCTCGCGACCGTCTCCGCTTCCTGATCTCGCAACGGGAACGCCTCAGGCCATCGTGTGAAACGGTCTACGCACGTCAGGCAATATCGTTTGCCCTCCGAGACCGGCATCAGGATGATATCCAGGTGGACATGCTCGAACCTGCTGGACGGCGCAGCAATTGTTCCGAGCGGTGCCGACACGTGTCGTGATATCTTCGATTGCTGGCAAGGCACACATGCTCGAGCCCAGCCTCGGCAGTCGGCGCCCATCGACGGCCAAACGAAGCGCTGCGCCACGAGCTTGCCCGTCGCCTTTATTCCTGGATGCGCCAAATTGTGAATCAGGTCAAATGCGGCCCGGCGAAAAGGCCTTGTCAAGAATGGTCGTGGTGTTGTTGTTGCCGTGTCGCAGTAAATTGCTCTCCCGATTCCGGGAATCTCCACTTTCTCGAGCTTCAGCCCGGACTCTCGCCGCAGGTACTCTCCGATCTCCTCGTCCTTCTCCTGCGATTCCGCCAACGCGGCGTAATCCAGGGGAGAATTGAGCTCCTCGATCCTCGACAACGCGTCGGCCACGACGTTTTCCACGCCCGCTACATGTCGAATGTCGGTGGTGAACTGCCCGATGAAGTCCAGGTAGCGGAACTGTCGCGGCGTGCTCTTCTCGGGCTTCTGGCGGAATGCGTATATGATTGGCTTGTGATCCGTATATATCGCGAACGTGCGGGCCTCCACCATGTGCCGAAAGTTCTTCACCGCCAGATAAACTGCCAAAAGCTCTCGGTCGAACGCACTGTACTTCGTTTCGGCTGGGCTTAGCCTTTTCGAGAAAAACGCCAAGGGTTCCCAGCCGTCCTTGCCTCGTTGTTGTAACGACGCGCCGATGCTTTGTTCGGACGCGTCGGTAAACAAAGCGAGCTCCGCGTTCACCCTGGGATGTCTCAACAGTGCAGCTTGGGCTAGGTTTGTTTTCGATGCCTCGAATGCCTGTTGAGCCCGCGCCGTCCACGATATCGTCGCCTTTCCTTTGATATTCCCCTGTAGCAGATCGTTCAGGGGCGTCAATACTTCGGCGGCCCCGGGCATGAACCTCCTATAGAAGTTCACCATGCCCAAATATCTCCGAAGTTCCTTCGCCGTCCTCGGCGACTGCATCGTCAGTATCGCCTCCACCCGCGCCGGCAGTGGGCGAGTTCCTCCTTCGGAAACCTCGTATCCGAGGAATTCCACGCTGCTCTGGCCGAATTTACATTTCGCGGGGTTGATGACGACCCCGTATTCTTGAAGGCGCTCGAACAACATCCGCAGGTGTTCGCGATGTTCTTCCTCCGATGATGACGCGACGAGGATATCATCGATGTACGCGTAACAAAAATCGAAATCGCGCAGAACTTCGTCTATGAAGCGCTGGAATGTCTGCGCCGCGTTGCGTAATCCGAACGACATGTACGGAAATTCGTACATGCCGAACGGCGTGGTGATCGCCGTTTTCGGCACGTCTTTTTCCGCCACCGGAATTTGATGATACGCGCGCACCAAGTCCAACGTCGTAAACACTGTCTTTCCGGCGAGAGCCTGCGCGAAATCTTGAATATGTCGCACCGGGTAGCGATCAGGAATCGTTCGCGCGTTTAACGCCCTGTAATCTCCGCAGGGCCGCCATTCCTCGCCTTTCTTTGGCACCATGTGCAGGGGAGCCGACCAGCAACTATTCGAAGGTCGTGCGACCCCGGCTTCCACCATTTTTCGAAACTCTCGCTTCGCCGCCGCCAATCGGTCCGGAGCGAGTCTCCGCGGCCTGCACGCGACGGGCGGTCCCGGTGTCGTCTCTATGTAATGCCGCGTGGCATGGATCGCGCCTCCCGGACGTCCGTCCGGCCTCGCGATGTCGGCGTACTGCTCCAGTAATCGGTGGTACTGCGTTTCTCCCGTAATTGTCTTTACGCTGGGTGCATCACATTGGATGCAACGTCCACGCGCGGTTAGACTCGTCAATTGGTCGATTAAACGCGATCCGCGTAAGTCCACCAGCAGTCCGTAATGTGCGAGAAAATCGGCGCCGATTATCGGTTTCGAGACGTCCGCGACCACGAACCGCCACGAAAATGCCCGTCGTAATCCGAAATTCAACTGCAGTGTCTCTGTTCCGTACGTCAAAATCGGTGTGCCGTTGGCGGCCGAAAGTTCGTAGGTGGATCTCTGTCGTGGTCCTCGAACCATCTTCCGAGGGTACACGCAGAGATCCGCACCCGTGTCAATTAAAAACGTCACTTTTGAAGTCGCGTCGGTCACAAATAGGCGTCGCGTACCGTGGCCTGAGTCGCTCGCCGCCACTAGCGACCGGCCCCTGCGTTTCCCTGCTGCATCGAGCAGGGTGCCCTGCACTGTCTGGCGTCCGCCCCGAATTGCCAGTGATACCAGCACATTCCACTGGCCGGCGGATCGCGACCTCCCGATCGCGCGCGCGGGCGCGAACGCGAACGCGAACGCGGACGACGTCGGTCGTCATCGCGACTTCCTCGGTAGCGCGCACCGCCGATCGCCTCAATTGAGTGCCGAATCGCCGCCATCTGCTCCGCGATCTCCTGCTGCATCGTCAGCCGCATCTGCGCCAGCCGCACCTCGAATCTCGCCTCCAGAGACGCGGGATCACTTGCGTTCTGCCCCTGAGGCGCCACGGCTCTCGTCGCTTCCGCCACTTGGAATATCGGCGCCCGGGTTGCCTCGATTATCGCGTCCGCGATGTCCGCCAATTGTTCTGGCGTGTCTCCCGTTCGCGTCACTAAATGCGGCTGAATATACGCCGGCAGCCGACTTAGCCAGATCGTTCGCAGGACCTGGTCGCCCACGACACTTCCGGCGAGGCCGCGCAGGCGCCGCAAGAACTGCGACGGCTTGCGATCCCCGATCTCTTCGTGCTCCAGGAGTCTTCGGGTTTTGTGCTCCTGCGACAAGCTGAGCCGTTTGATCAGCTCTGATTTCAATGTCTCATACGCGCGTTCCGCGGGCGGATTCATGATGACGTCGCGCACCTCGACCGTATAGCGCGGTCCGATGGCCGTCAGCGCGTACCCGAATTTCGTTGCGTCGACCGTGATTCCGGCGGCTTGGAAACTCCGGTCGACGATACTGAACCAGAGCTCAGGGTCCGACGGCGTGAACTCTGGCATTCGCATGCCCACGCGGCTCACCTCAGGGGCGGGTAAAAAATACCCTGGCGGCTGCTCAAATCTCGCCGGTTGCATCCCGGGCAGACTTATCGGCATCCCGTGGAGTCGCGGCTGCTCCAGCACTCGTGCCTCCGGCTCCGTCAGCGGGACGCTCGTTTCCTCGTCCCGTGTCACCACCATTGCACACGCACCGCACTCAGTAATTCGTGTGGTCAGAAAAATATAAAAAATCGCGAATTCCCGCTCGTTCGCGATCACGTCGGGGTCACCACTTTGGTTATCTCGCGCCATTACGTTTGGAAAGTATCATAAGAGTCGGGAATAAAATAACGTGAGAGGCATTTATTGTATATAATTCAAAGTATTGTTGCGCCCCCGTGTTACGCCCCTGGATCTACATCTTTGTATCGGGTGATACTTTTCGCGGGATCAACTCTTTACGCCTCCGGAAGATCGTCGTCAAGGGAGTTGTTGTTAAACAACTAAGGGTCTTCTTCTGTTTTCGGGAGACATGACAGATTTGGTCTAGCGGTCGCATCGTGTGGACGTTTTCCGAGACCCTGAGCTTCTTTGCATTACGAATGCACTATTTGTTATATTTCATTGGTTTCGTGTATTGGTTCCTCATATTAAAGTTCATTTCCCTATTACGCGAGTGTCTTTATTTCGCGCGCGAGTGAGAGTGACTGTGTGTGAGTGACTGAGCGAGAGGCGTCCCGAGGACGCAACATTTTGGGGGCTCGTCCGGGATCAAAACCGAAAGAATCGCATCTTCCTGAGAGAACGCCAAAATGACGACTAAACATTCGCCGAAAGCGACGCGTTCCCGAACAACGATGAAGGAGATAGACGAGACGGATGCGTTGCAGACCGCACTGCGAGAACTACGAGAAATGCGGGCCGAACGAGAACATCAGCAAGCTCGCTTTGAGACTCTTCTCCGAGAGAAGGACGAACAGCTGCACCAGCTCGAATTGAGGATCTCCTCGCAGCAAACTAACCAGCTAAGTCCTTCTAATATAAGAGCTTCTGGGGATACACGACTGAATTTAGCTTGCGCGAGTACCGCGAGTGCCGCGATAGCCGCGAGTGCCGTGATAAACGCGGGTGAGACGACCGGTGACTTTCGTGCGAAAACGGGCTTAAAACTGAAGCCCGATACATTCGATGGAAGGGTTCCGCTGCGGGAGTTCCTCTCCCAATTTCTTTTGATAGCCGTCGCGAATAATTGGGATGAGAAAGCAAAAATGATTACTCTCGCTGCAAATTTAAGGGGAAAAGCTCGGTCCGTTTTAGAAAATGTCGAGAATTTTGAAGAATTAACATTCGCGGAATTAAAATCAAAATTAGAGTTGCTTTTTGAAGACGGAAACTTGACGCAAAATTATTACTATCTTTTTACGACACGGAAACAAAAATATGGAAAGGATTTCGCTTCCTTTGGAGCCGAACTTGAGAGACTGTCGCGTCTGGCTTACCCCGAATGTCCATATGCGGTCCGCGATAAAATAGCATGCGCGCAATTTGTCTCGGCATTAATAGACGGGTTTGTCAAAAGAACCCTTCAACTGGAGGGAATTACATCCTTAAATTTGGCTATAGAAAGAGCTAAGGCCATAAAAATAATTCAGGGGGATAGTTTTGATAGAAAAAGAGACAATTTTAGTAATAAAGGAAATTACGGCAAAATAAGTCAAAATTATCAAAAAGGAGAGAGGAGCGACGCGCGAACCGATTCCGAAAAAAAGAAAAGCGAACGGTTTGACTCGAAAGGGGAAGCGCAAGCGAACAACTTTTCGGCCAAAGAGAAAGAATGTTGGTCTTGCGGGAAGACTGGGCATTTGCGTTTTCAATGTCCTGAGGCGAAGAAAACTAGAGGTAGTTGAATTTTTCGGGGAAAATTCAATTCTTACAGAAAACGCCCCGACGTCCAATTTTGTTGATCTCATTGATTGTAGTGTTAGAAGGACCTTTCTCTATTGTAAAGAAATTCAACGATGTGGTGTACTGCATTCAGAAGACACCCAGACATCGGAAGAAAGTAGTGCATGCAGATAGATTAGCTCCATTTTTAGATAGAAATATTGATTGTTAATTAGAAATAGTACAAAACTCAAATAAAGATTGCTAGGAATTGGAGAGTTGTGTTTGTGTGTATATTTGTAAGTGCATTTTTTTAATTGGTGAATTTATTCTGCGTAAGGAATGTTTTCTTTTCTAGTTGGAAATTTTTAAGAAGAGGCTTGCCTGAGTTTCTGTTACAAGAGAATTCTCTGAGGAAGTTCCTGCGACCATTACTCATCGAGGGCAACTGGCTCCTTTCAATTGAGAAGACCGTCTCATCTTCAGAAGATCGGTCATTTGGTTCATCACGTTGAAGACTGTCCCTCTCGTGGTTTTTGATCCGTGGTTTTCCCACGAGACTGAGGGCAAATGCCGGGACAGAGACTTAGGGTGTTCACGAGGAACGTTGGGTCCACGGAAGATATTCCCCCCCTTTGTCTGAAGATTCATGGACCATTTCGTTATCCTTCCGGGAGACGGCGAGTATAGTGAAACCGCGAAGACAGCAGGGATATCTTCTATCAACTCGACTGTTATGGGAAAAATCTGGCCAATTTTTCTTCAAAAAAACAGTTCGAGTACGGAGAGGAGGAGGGCGAAGCTCGGTAACCTGTAGCAGCAGCTAAGGGAGAGCAGGATTCGTCCGGACAGTGTAGACGCAAAAAGAGAGGGACCAGGCGTTTCGTTCGGTAACCTGTAGCAGCAGCTAAGGGAGAGCGGAGTATCGTTGGTGCCCTAATAGCAGCGTCAGAGTCCTGGGTCTTCAATCTCCGTGAGAATTGTCGGGACGACAATTTTGAAGAAGGGGGGCAGTGTTGCGCCCCCGTGTTACGCCCCTGGATCTACATCTTTGTATCGGGTGATACTTTTCGCGGGATCAACTCTTTACGCCTCCGGAAGATCGTCGTCAAGGGAGTTGTTGTTAAACAACTAAGGGTCTTCTTCTGTTTTCGGGAGACATGACAGATTTGGTCTAGCGGTCGCATCGTGCGGACGTTTTCCGAGACCCTGAGCTTCTTTGCATTACGAATGCACTATTTGTTATATTTCATTGGTTTCGTGTATTGGTTCCTCATATTAAAGTTCATTTCCCTATTATGCGAGTGTCTTTATTTCGCGCGCGAGTGAGAGTGACTGTGTGCGAGTGACTGAGCGAGAGGCGTCCCGAGGACGCAACAGTATATTCTTCGAGGAACACAGTCTTTTAAAATCGATACATGAAAAATCGTTCGGATTTATAATGTGCGTCCGTACGCGGCGACTGTCAAGAACGGAATCCCCTTGTCATCTCAAAATGTTCTATCTATATCTTGCCTCAAAAACGCCCTTCGCTAGGCTTCGAGAGGCTTCGCGAATTTTCTATATGTTTTACTTGTTTGTTTCTGTACTACTCGTCTTTCGTCTCGTCTGTTATATTTTATTTATGTTTATTTGTGCCTTTGTCCTTTTCGTATATGTGAGTGTCCGTATTCGTATGCGTGTTTTCCTTGTTAATTTCAGGGAAGTATGTGACGATGTAATCGCCACAGTGGTAAAGATTAATCAGAGAAATTCTTATAAAATTCTTCCAATATCATATTATGTCTTACGATTACCATGATTTTCAGGGTAAATTCTAACAAAAAAATTCTCTGTGTAATTGTCAATGCTTACATTTTAAAAAATATATGAAATATATTAAGGTTATACAGAAAATTTTAGAACAAAAAATCAAAGTACAAATATGCATATTTTGAAATAAAGTTTCGATAATTTTTTAATCTTTCGTGCTAATAAACATACTGAAGTTAACACTCTAGAAGCTTATACAAAGAGAGTCGTTCAAAGAATCGTAAAATAATCGTGTCGGTTCCGCTTCGTTCGAATCCCTTTGGACAAAGAAGAAGAAGAAGACTCGTCCATTCAGAACGAAATCGAAAGGAGGAGTCGAGAAAGAGAGAAACGTGTTCGGTGTTTGCAACACGCAAATATCCCGCATGCTATGATCGACATATGCTCTCATTCTTTCTCGCCACGCTCGGCCGCGTTCGTTAATGAATATGCTAACATTACGTAGCTGTGGTCGGCATCTGTCGCTCCGAATTTCATTGAAACCGCTTTCATTGAGCATCACCAATTTTCATATAAAATATTCACGAATCAACGGAGAGACGAAACGCGTGAGCTCTCGTAATCCTTCAAGTCCAGATATGTGACATTTATTACGCCTCGTTTACTGTATCGATTCGATATTAATTGCATATTTCATTAATTTTGCCAATTATTGTATTCGTATTCCATGTGTTTCGCGTTGAACAAACTTATCTAATTAAAATCTTGTTTTTCATCTTTTCGATAAAATTTATCAGGAATTTATAAGATTTCGTCGCTGAATTTTTCATCCGGGATTATCGTGGAACGATGGTGGATCGATCAATTCAGGAGATGAATTCGACGATCCCTGGTGCGAGTTAGGTCCAGTTACAAGCTGATCGTTTCCAAGTAACGATCCTGTACACACGGGGATCGCCGAGGCCTCCTGTTGCCATCAACAAAATCTGCTTGGCCCGCAGCTTATATTGCCCGAGTCATTATCTTTCGTAATGGCCGCTCTTAATTTCATTTTGGCCCCCATTCGAAAGGGTAACGGTACGCGTCTTTAATACGGACACTCGAACGACCGAAAAATGTCAACCGGATCAACTAGCTAGATAATTTATCAGTGAGCAACCTGATTCGTGTCAAATGTCTTCTTCCGACATGACTTTTTAATTTATCATTTGCGCCACGTGTACCTAAATGAAAGAAAATCATATATTCAATAGGATCATTTATTCATGTATCTAATTCAATTATATATTATATTTTTATATTTTATATTCAATAATATAAAATATTTTTTATAATATAATATATTTTTAATAATATAATATATTATTTAATATATTATTTTATATATATTTTATTTTACCTAAATGGAGGAAAATGATATTCAATATGATAATTTTAATTCACGTATCTAATTCAATTACATATTATATTTTTAGATTTTATATTATTTAATAAATATAAAATATTTTTTATAATATAATATATTTTTAATAATATAATATATTATTTTATACATAATATTTTTCGTTTTATTCTGTTATTTTTTGGTGTTCTTTTGATGAAACTTAGAATGTATCGCTGGCGGTATAGTTTTGCAAATTTGGGAATCTGGGCTTCTCAGATAAAGGTTATCCAATATACGGAGATTTGTCCACCGAATAATCTCTAGACGAGGATCAGACTAAACAAGAGAGTCGACCTAGACACGAGCACGACTAGAAGCAATATTCCTGGATCGTTGTGTATAACGAGCGACTGTTTTACTTGAACAGGCCGAGTGAGTAATAGACTGGTTTAGAGATGCTGTATCTTTCATCTGATTTTAACTTTAGTAATCGAGTTAACGTCATAACGTCGGAATGGTGTCTCCTGACATAGGCAAATGGAGCAAGTACTCGAAACTGGCGATTCCGTTTCATTATTTCGTTTTCATTTTGCTATTGTATTCGTAAAAGTGGATATGAATCTTTTGAAAGTCGGAGATAATTTCTACTCTCATTATTTTTAATTCAGACGCGAAATAATTAATAAAGCGCAAACGAGGAGAATTCTCCTATTATAACTTAAAAATAAAGACATTTGAAATTTAAGCTATAATATTTTTTTGTGTACGAAGAAGGAAAAAGGGAAAAGGTGTACAATAATTTTTTCCATATTCTTAGAATTATCTTCACGGCTATCTCTCTCTCTTTTTCATTCTTACTCTTGTTCTCTTAAGCATTGTATAACAATTTCATTTTATGAATGAAAATCTCTTTCTTTCTCATTTCTTTCTCGTGTTCTCGTCGCCGCAAACTTTTCGCAAGTTTTTTCGTAGTTTGCTATAAATTTGTGCTGATTAATGTGCTGATGAATGTGAAACATTTGCTACGTCATGAATGGTAGGCTGCGTTTTGCAAATTTTTCAACATTCTGCATCGGAGAAGTAAAAAGAAGTAAGCGAAAATTATCAAATCTGACGTATTTATGTCGCATCGGAAAACATGCATTATAACATATGCAGAATTAGAAAATTATTTAAAAATAAATTACATACATGTTTTAACTTTTATAAAAGATTTTCAACCACAAAGACTTATAATGCAATTATTCGTCACAAATTATGCACTGAAAAATATAATTATTAACTAGACTAAACTTTTCAACTAAATATTATTTTATTAATTGAATATACAAAAATATTTAAATTAAAAACGTATATTTAATATAAATAGTAATATATGTTCAAACAAAATAATAATTTAGTTGAAACGTTTAGTCAAGTTAACTTCTTTTAGTGTGTAAAATCATCAGTACTGATGCGCTGTTTTAAAGACAACACATTTCCTCTTCAAATGCTTTTAACGTTATCACTAGCGAAAGCTTGTAATAAGCGTCTTAATAAAAAAAAAAAAAAAAAAAAAAAAAAAAAAAAAAAAATTTGCGACGTATACAATGCATTCAAATACTTCGCACGCGCTAAATTAGAAAAGAGTCGCGAATTTGATTTGCTTATTTAAGTATATTTATTCTTACATTTTACAAGATAAAACGTATGCCGCTATCATATGTATAATATATAGGTCCATAACGTTACGCATTTATCATTGGACGATAGAAGGCTTTCAAAATTCCATCAACGTTATCGCGAGATTCCATTTTAGTTGAAGCAACGATCGACGAACGTCATGTGAAACGAAACATCTTCTGAAAAGATCTCTCGGAAATATGTTCGAGATAGCTCGACGAGAGATTCAAAATTCCAACTCCTTTGAGAATTGCAAAGTGAAGCACGTATCCGGAGTTACGTAAAACTTCCGTTTGAAGATAATTGAAATAAGTTAAACGCGATACACACACACAGAGATACATTGGAAATTTCAAGCAAGTTTGCATTCACGAGACACTCCATATTATTATCTCACGATGTGAAAGGAAGAGCGAACAATAAAATAGCTCATGTAGATACTTAATTAAATCATGCCCGCTGAGCGTTATGGCGTTAAAGTAATTTAGTAACATGGTATACAGGGTGTCCCAGACCTACCGTTTCACATGTTAATGGGAGATCCTAAGGCGATTTGGAGACGATTTTTCCTCAGCGAAAATGTCCAGGCACCAATAATTTTTGAGTTACAAATGATTGAAAATAAAAGCTTTTTTATAAACTAAGCCTTGTAAAAATAAATTATTAACAAAACTACATTTTTTAGTTAAATTTTTAGGTAAAGTTTACTTTAATAGAATTTTAATTCAAGGCTTAGTTACCAAGATACATGATTTCAAAAATTGGGAATATTAAAAAAATGATGACCTTTACATTTTTGCTGAGGAAAAATCGTCTCCAAATCGCTTCAGGGATCTGGTATTAACTGGGACACCCTCTATATAGTCGCCGTAATTAAATCAAGAATTAGAATTAAACTGCGCCCCGGTCCCTTGTTCTTAATCCGAGTATACCTCTCAGAAGGGTCCGACACCCTCTGTGCTTACTTAGGTCACGTGACGTAAGACTCGTTACGCAACAGTGACAGTCGGGGGTCGATGACTTCATTGTCTCCGTGTATGCACCTGTGTACACTAGGAATGCAACCGGTAATTAACCGAATAACAATCTAGCGTGATTATTATCATCTACCGCGATTATAATTTTCGCAGAGACATTCCGCACGCAAGTTATTATTATCAGAATGACTACGTAGCGAGAAAGCACTTTTCAAGAAACATAAATTAAGTATTTAATACGTAATGCAGTACGTAGGATAACGTTTGCGCATGACTTTATCTAGTTATGAATTACGCGCATATAAAGACATGTGATATTTCAAGAAAGCGCATACCGTTCTTGGGAAGAAAGTTAAGAATGTGAAAGAATAATTATCTTTTAAAAAGGATTTAATATGAGCTCGTTACTTTCTAAAAAAAAGAAGTTATGTGAATTATATTTTTTACGAATAATTTTCTCATTTTTCTTTTCACCGTCATATTATTAAATACGTATACGAGTTATATTAAAATAGCTGCAACTGTGTTCCATATAAATCTTTTGACTTAGATTTCTTAATCTTCTTATCTAAAATAAGTTTCCAACAAACATCATATCTGAGAAAAATGTTATTAAAATAGAAGCAGTTTTGTAGATCGACAATACTTTATCTCATCAAATCGAAGTACGAAAGATTTTTTTATTTACCCACGGTGTTATCGCTCCTTATATAAATGGCACTCCTGTGCGAGGAAAAATCGATTGATTTTATCGAAACATATGCGCAATATCCGCCTATAAAATGCGGCAGTTCGATCTACTAATATTTGAAATTGCGATTGATAAAGCGCGATTACTTCAGAGATATTTATTTATTGCTCTTCGAATCCTCTTTAAACGAATATGTGCGCGTTATTATACATTTCATATACTAAGATATTTTGTGCACTATTTCTTATTAAAATATTAGATGCATTTTTTTGAAAAAATACTTCAAAAAATAATATGATTAATATAATACAAAAAATAAAATAATTATAAATATCTCTCGCTTATTTACACTGTCTTAAGATGAGAAAAATGTTGAAAACTATTATGTTCTTGAAAAGTGACTGTCGTAGTACATTTTATTGTAGCACATTCTTTAAATATCTGCAATAAGACACTATTTTCGATGGACTTTAGCGCCACGCCGGACATAGAGGGAGATCGGAACTCGCGGAATTCTTTCGAGGAATTCCCTCTGTCGAAACATAATCAGCGGCGCGGTTGTCTACCTTAAGCCCTGATGCAAATCATCCAGTTACGGATGATTATTATCCCTTGAAGAATCCCGTCTGCGCTAATGTGCGCCGCGGTTACGTGTTTCGCGTTTCGCCGCCAGATCAGCTGATTGTGAGATTTTCGCTCGCGTCGTAATGGTCGATTCTGCAAATGGATTATCGCGTACAGCTGCACTAGAATAAGAAACGCTAACGATCACGGCGGCGCGTTTTGCGCAACGTCACTCGCAATGACATGTAAAAACGATGGACGATTACAGGGTATAATGACTCGAAATAACGGAGAATTCTTGTTTGCTCTGCGGGACGACTCGCTTGTCTCAACCAAGCTTTGTCATCCAGATTCGAAAATCTGCACGACCCTATTTTAAAGAGGAAGAGGAAGAAGTTTTTTTTTATAGCCACGTGCGGTTTTTTATTTTTTATTTTTTTTTTTTATTTATTTTTGCAGAATGCAATATTTTGTCTTTCCTCTCTTCCTCTTTTACTCTTTTCCTCTGAGTATATACATATACTTATTCTTGAGCGTAGAAAGTGTAATATAAGTACGACTAAACAGAACGTACAGTCTGCCGAGTCTCTCCCTCGCGAATTTCTTTTATAGCGCATATCGGAAATGCATTCGAAATGGCAACGGCGCGACTTCCGTGAATATTTTCTTCGGGTTATTTCTCATACATTCTTCAGACGAAAATTCATTTACATCACACGTGTTACGAGTCTTGGAATTCGTGCTTTATTTCCGTACGATCGCGGAAATTGAGACTAGCAATTTTCAAGATTTCGTATATTGTTTATTGAAAAAAAAAATTATCTGACTTTGAAATCAATTCTCTGCTATATTGAAATAATTATTGAAATAACTATTGATTTATGAAGCAACTGTTTATTTTCATTTTATTTTAATCCGTAATTATATATGTATATAAACTTTATTTTGCATAAAACCCGTTAAACACAATTTTATTCGCGAATAATTATGTCTTAAGTAAATATAAATTTATAACCGTGCATATGTATTTATGCATAATAAAATCTTTTTTCTATCCACAATTATTCTTAATAAAGCCTCATTTTATTCATCAAGGGATATAATAATATTGATGCGTCAGGCATTAATTGCACACCAAATATCAATTAATCAAAGCTACTCCATTGGAATCACTGATAATTATCCAAGCAAGCTTCAAGAAAGGAAATTTGTCTTATAAACGTGAGTTTAAATGTTCATTAAAAAAGTAGATGAACACGATGCAAAGGACTGGATTAAGTTTACACAACACACACATACAAAACACACAAATACACACAGAGCTAAAGACTTGAGTTGGATTTAGATTATGTCCCCTACTGGCGTCGCTAATCATTCGCTTTTTGCTTTATTGTATCGAAAGCGTTGCACTTATAAACTACTGCAGTTTTGCAGCAGATGTGTCACGTCTCGACAGCTCTTACTTTGCTCTTTCGTCGTGGTTGAAAGCGTAAATGGGACCCTTTGAGAGGCGAAAGCGAGGGAGTGTGTAACTCAATCCGCAAACAAGATCGCGCTGCAGCCGCAATGGTAGAAGCGCGATAAGTAATTAACTATAAATTCGTCGAAGCTTATACGAACTGATGAAAGATATAGGGTATTCAATATTCGAATGACTTTTGATTAACTTGATATATGTGGTTTTTCTTACTTTTCATTTCAATCAAATTTTTCACGCAAGTCGCTATAACGTATACGTGTTATCATTTTTATCGATTGCAAAATATTGTTCCTTCTCAGACAAATTTTCAACTTCAACTAAAAATTAATTGAATTTATTGTTTCCCAACAATATCACTTTAGCCATTGACAGCGACAATTACAAAAGATATTTGTCGATTTTATAAATATCATTTATATATTACATTTATTTGTGTAGACATTTATAGATTATTAAATATATTAGCGCAATAATTTTTAATTATTTTATAATATTATATTATTGTTTTATAACTATATATATATATATATATATATATATATATATATATGTATATTTATTTATACATATGTGTACTATATTTAACAAAATAATAATATAAAATATATATGCAATAACATTATATAAAACATTGTCATTTAATCTGATATACATATGCAATTGTGTAATGATATATCGTCATTGATAAGCTCGAATTATCGGTTCGATTACCGAATCGGGATTGATGTTACGATGACGAGGAGATAGCGATTCAGGTGTATCTCCGTTATTACAGGGCTAGCTCATCCTTTCCCTCCTTGCTTGCGAGAGGAGCTTGATCTTGAACATGTCGTTGCACGTTCACTCTGCGCTCTGCACGAGCGGACTCGCGTCGCGACTCTGCTATTGTTCATCGAGCTCGATACCCGTTCGCGTTCTTGCTCAGTTCGGTTATGACCACCGGGGGAGCGACTGCTAGATTAATCGGTCCCGCATCAACACGCGATGTCAAAAAAGGTAATTCGCGGTATTATGAACGCGATGACGTGCTTGACACCGTCGCCGAAGAAGCGGAAGAAAGAAGAGAATGATAGCAGAGACGAGAAAATGAATCTGCCGCGAAATGACACGTTGAACGCAAATGCTGAGGAGACACTTTATTCTGCGAAGAAGGTACGATTAGACATGCTCCAGAATTTTTTTTATATATTTTTTATTTTTTAGACAAATTTCAATCATACTTCTTATTATTATTTCTATTATTATTATTATTATTATTATTATTGTCATGTTTGCGTAAAAGAAACATTGAGCTTCAGAGACGTTCTCGTTAAATCATTTTCTCTACACGGAGAGAATTTTCTCTTAGAATTTACCCTGAAAATCATGGTAATCATGGAGCAATATGGTATTGAAAGAATTTTATGAGTTCCTCAAATTAATATATATTTACCATTAATTCTTTATTTATTCTGAAAATTTTATTTTAAAATTATTACATTTAAAATATTAAAACAAGTGTAAAATCTCTACATATACACAGAGAAAATTTTCTCTTAGAATTTAGCCTGAAAATTATGATAATCATAGAACAATGATATTGGTAGAATTTAATGAGTTTCTCTGATTAATATTTGTCACAAAAAAATATTAATATGTACATAATAATTTTCACTATATATGTTGTACATAGTAAAATTAATCGAACATATTTTATATATTTTATTGTAGTAGATATTTGAATATTAATATTATTATTGTAGTAAATATTAATCAGAGAAACTCTTACAAAATTCTTTCAATATTATCCCACGATTACCATGATTTTCAGAATACATTTTAAGAAAAAAATTCTCTCAGTGTCATAAAAAGTCGACTCCCAAATATTACAGAATAATTTTGCATCGTTGAAATTAAAATGTTTGGAGCATAATCGCGCGTGTAGACTGAATGCTTGTTGAAAAGACCACCCCGAGAAATCGCGGGAGAGATCATATATCGATAGCCTATCAGGTACGATACACTATACAAGGGTTAAGGTACGTCGTGCGACGCGATGCACGAGTCTTGTGGATGACTCACTGCCAGCAGTTGAGAGAGAGAGAGAGAGAGAGATTCTACACACACACACGTGCGTGCATGAGCACACATATCCGCCTTCTCGGTCCTCTCCCGACGATCCGGAACCAAGGCGACGCCGACGGTTCTCGCATTCCTGGCCGATTGTCCTGAATCGAGTGGGCACATTCCTGAAACCTTAACCGAACCGCGCTCCGAACCGGAATGCGGCAACTGTCACGTTCAAAATAGCCGCATTTGACATTCGACTTGCAAATGAAATGTGTCATAACAGCGTGAGTTTTTTTTCATTTTTTTTTTCATTTTTTAGCAGACACTCATTCGTGATATAAATTGCGCATAAACCGCGAAATCGAATGAGTAACGAGCGCGATTGCTTTATTGGTAATGCGTACGCAAACTTTGCTAATTGCAATCACAATTAGCGTAAACTGATTTATGCGATACGCGTACATTTTGTTAAAAAAAACTAGCTATTAGTGCGAAAAAAGATCAATATTTTCGAGAACTTTAGAATAATCAAATTAACGTTGAAAATAAGGATTAAAAAATGTTGCTAATCGATAATTGATCTGAATTTCGGGACATATCTGTAGCAAACTTTAATGCACCGCGCATATACCGTAATATCTCGTTCGGTCCACAGCGGTTTCCATGAGATATCCTATTACGAGACCGTGAAATATTCGTCGTGTGTCGGCAATAAAGTATCGCGATATATCAAGCGGAGATAATAAACGGTCCCCAAATGTGTCGGAGTCAGCTACTACTGGTACAGTTTAATTCAATTCTAAAATGCACCATTTCGCAAATATGATCGCGACACGATTTTCATATCTCTCGCCCGTGGGTAGAATTTGTGATTAATAAATTAGTATTCATATATAAGAGCGCTCTTACAAAATGATTAGAGTTACCGTAAAATCGACCGATTATTAATAATTAAATATTAAATTTTATCAAATTAAATTTAAATCGGATAAAATATATTGAATGAAATTGAATATATATTTTCCACAAATTGCTATCTTCTCTCTTATTCTTCACTTTAATTTATTAAATCGTATACGTAATCGTCGGGCCTTTTAACCCACCGACGACGTTCTCAGAGAACGAGAGATCATTGACGTCGCGATCATCGTCGCGATCAGCGCGTAAGAAACCCTCGACAAAGAATGGACCTCCGTCGCGAACGTTAACAAGAAAATTTCGCATGTGTCCGCGAGCCGAGAAAAAGGACTGAGAAAGAGAGGCCGCTGCTCCGCGTGATGTAACCATGATGCGGAGTGACTGTGAGCCCTTGGTGCTTCTTCTTGTTTCTTTTTTTCCTCGCAAAGGATGATGATCTCGATTACATCTGGGCCCCGTAAACCTCTTTTCTTTCTCGTCCCTTCGCTCTCTCTCTCTCTTTCTCTCTTTGGTTTTCTTTATTTTCTTATTGCTCGTCGTCGTCGAAACGGAGTCTGTGATTGATGATCTTGCGTCTTCTTACAGTCGCTCGATATGTCGATATACCGTTAACTTATCGTCTGCATTGTCGAGTTAAAACGGTGCGAACGCCGCGCGATCTGTTGCTCCAACAACAACGGATATATAGTTGCCCTGTTCTGTTGTGAGTTGCTTATTTCTAAGATAGTGGTTCTCAAGCACCTTTATTTCGCTCTGAGCGCGATAATATTTGCTGCTGATGCAATCCGCCTCTTCGTAACCGAGGTGAGATGCATATATTGCTTTTATGAGATATATCTGTAGGTTGTTTTCTTTTTCCTTGATTTATTTTCTAGAGAAATAGAGAATCTCCTATTGTGGAGAATTAATCTAAAAATGATCTATGAATCAAATTAGATTCAAGATGATATTTCCAAGATCACTTCTCATACACGGAGAGAATATTCTTTTAGAAATTATTTACTGAAAATCAAGGTAATCGTGGGACAAAATATGGTATTGGAAAAATTTTACAAGAATTTCTCTGATTAATATTTTTACCACGATAAAAAAATATTAATATCTATCACAGTAAGCTATAAAAATGTTTCATTAATTTTACTATACATATTAATATTTTTTTATTGTAGCAAATATTAATCAGAGAAACTCTAAATTTTAATACTTCTCCCTATTATCATTTCTATTATTATTATTATCATTGCTATTTTTACGAATAAAAACATTAAGCTTCAGAGACGTCTTGTTAAATCATTTGACATTTTGTCTACACGTAGAGAATTTTCTCTTAGAATTTATCCTGAAAATCATGGTTCTCGTGGGACAATAGAGTATTGGAAGAATTTCTCTGATTAAATTAATATTTACCACAATAAAAAATTGTGATAAATATTAATTAGAATAAAAATATCAATCAACTCTTATAAAATTCTTCCAGTATTATATTTATCCCGCGATTACCATATAATTTTCAGTGTAAATTCTACGAGAGAAAATTCTCTCTTTGCACAGTTGTATAGCGTAAAAATTAAATAATGACGGTAACACGAAGAAAATTAATTTTATCGTTTCTTAACGAGGGTTTTGTTTGGACTGCGTACACGTTCCAGACTACGGTGTAAAAAAAAAAAAAAAGAAAGAGAAAGAAGAAAGATCGTCTCGCGAGATCATTCGAGAAACCATAAAACGCCTTGGCGCGACCGGGTGTTTTTCTGTATTCCGACGTAGGTTCGTCACACACTGACTGGATGAGAGAGAAGGAGAGAACAAAAAAAAAAGAGAGGCAACGGCTTAGCTTCGCCCATTACGGGATGTAATGCTGCCTACGACCAATATAAGATGAGCGACCGGTCGCGCGTCGAGTTCGTCGATCCCTTTTTCCTTCGTGTAACACGGTCGATTAGAGACGCTTCGTGGAAGCCCAAGTGTGGATACATCTGTCCCTCGGTATTAATTGACGCCGGGTATATAAATAAATAATATATATATATATATATATATATATACGCGCGAAGCTGCGACTCTAATCTCTCGTGAACTCGCGAACCAGCGCGTTTATCCTTTTATTATCGGAGCAAACGCCTACGGATATACTTTGGTTATTGTTTATCAAGTATTTGTGGCGCGCAATGCACAAGGGAAACGATTAAACATCATACGTATAATAATTAGGATTCAAGAAAATTAGACGCGCCTAATTGCTCAGCTAATTATGCACTTTGTATACGTACGTGAGATTAACGGCGATTAATTCGCAATTATGAATAACGGAGATTGTGTGCGATTAACCCAATTTGTATACATATATATTTAAATAAATACGGAGCAAACCCGAGACGTAAGTAAGTAATACACGGCAGACAAGAGAGAGATTCGCTTATATTCCGTCAGATAACATCGTTAGATCCGCGAGAGCGATATCGCATCCCGCTGCGAGATATTAAGTTCACTTCTTAAGCGAAGGGAGAGAGAGAGAGAAAGAAAGAGAAATTTGCCGTGTGAGAGGCAGAGGGTGCAATGAATTGTCTTTCCTCGCCAGTGTCGGGATATGATGATATGATGCACCGGACTTATCGTCGAGCGAATGCTACTTCGAAATGCACTTTACTGCATTCGTCATTATTGCAGGCACTCCGCCCCCGCGCGAGAGTTCTGTCTCTTACCTTTATCATCTGCAATAATCATTATCCGTTGCAGTTGAGTAAGGTTCTCGTTTTTTACAAAGAGCGCATTTGATGCACCACTGATTTTACGGCGCACCATTGTTGCTCCGCACACGATTTAATATACATCGTGTGGTCGGGAGAATATTAGAGACATTTATCATTTTGTATAAATATGTATGGTGTGCGCACTTCTCGAGGTTTTTTCCCGTATAAATATTCCGTTTAATGAGTCTTCAGTAGTTGCAAGTATATATATACGTATATGAAAATGTATAGAAGCTCTAAAGAAGAGATCCTTCTCTCTCCATCTATTTATCTCTCTAAAATACTTCATAAAGTAAAAGAGAGTTTATTTAACAATGTCTCTATAAAATTTTTTTTTTTACGCTTCTAAATTCTCCGAGATCACTTTTAACTCTTAACAAGTATTTTGCATCCTCTTAAGTTTGCATGTACACTAAAAAAATGTGTTAACTTGTCCACCAAGCTTTTCAACTAAATATTATTTTGTCAATTGAATATATAAAAATATTTAAATTAAATATAACATATTAAATTCAACAAAATGTATATTTGTGATTTAAATATTAATATATGTTCAATTAATAAAATAATAATTTAGTTGAAACGTTTAGTCGAGTTAACAAATTTTTGTCAGTGTAGGATGCAGAACAAGGATTTTAAAAGCATTAATTTCGCATCCGTTTCGTCATTCGCATCTTTGTCGAGGAGGATTGTCTCAATTACACACTCTTTCTCTCTTTTTTTTTTTTTTCTCGGCGATGAGTCGTCTCTCGATGGGACGAACGCGTAATTAGTCGGTATGCGAAACGCGCCGGCATCCTTGAATTCGTATTGCATTAACACTTATATACGTACGTGTATATTGAACCGACTTCTGGAACCAGTCGCAACTTGCGCGCCATTTGATTTCCGATTCTCTGTATATTGAGTAATGCAATATATTATGGGATTTCTCTTGCTACATTCTCCGTGAACACAAGAAATGTTAATATTTGACGCGTTTCATTATTACGGTACGTGTCGTAAACAAGGAGAGCCGTGTTTTGGCTCTCTCAGTGCTAAAATAACAGTACAACGAAATAATTGACGTACAGTAAGTTGTTAAGTTTCATTTTTTTTCTTAATTAAAATTAACGAAAATTTTATTTTATTATTTTTTATTATTTTTCTTTAATGAAGATATTATATACTTCGATCAAGAAATAACATTTTTCTAAGTTAGATATAAATTATGGACTGATATTAAAATATAAGAACAATGTCAATTAAAACGTCAAGTGCATAAAAAAATTTGATAATGAATATTTAAACGAAAAATTAAAAGCAGCCTATTATAAGCGTATAACTTTCAAGTAAGAGAGAGAAAATCAAAGGGGATGGAAAATGAAATTATGGCGAGCGTGTCTAAGAAAAATCCCGGGGCAACGCGTCCATCTAAAGGAGAGGAATTCTGTCGGCTTGCATGTGCATGATATGCACGTTCCGTTTTTTTTCTCT
Organism: Nylanderia fulva; assembly: GCF_048542155.1. Classification (NCBI taxonomy): domain Eukaryota; kingdom Metazoa; phylum Arthropoda; class Insecta; order Hymenoptera; family Formicidae; genus Nylanderia; species Nylanderia fulva. The sequence continues at coordinate 759,994 of NW_028190488.1, forward strand.
CGTCCATTAAAACTAGAGCTTATTTACACCGACAACGTAATTCCGCTTTGCATGTTTCACAGCGTACACACAATGGAAGAATTATAATTTTTAATTGGATAAATTTGAATCGCATTAATGCCAATTAATCCGCGGCCGGACGCTGCGCTTCGACGCACCCGCGCTCAGGAAAGGTTGCGCTGCGAATAACGCATATACGAGTTTATTACAGCTATATACATATAGGGGTTGGAGGGGAGGGAGGGTAAGTCGCGAGAGGTGAAATACGATTTTGTAATCAGCTGTGCGCTCGCGCAACTGAGCTCTCAACACATGTTATAACAGCTTAACAACTCTCGCAATTTGTTGTCTCATGTTTTATGCATGAGTTAGGAATTTCATAAATAACAAAGAATCGTTCAGCATAATTACCACACAATTTAATACTTAGCCATAATTCAATTATTAAATATCTTCTTATGCACCACGTTACATGCATGTAATATGTAGAATTTATCGTAAATCTAAATGGAATTATACTTTTATATAAGAATAATTATAATCCCTTGAAATATAATAATATTTGCGTAAAGCTCAATTATCTCAATTGATAAAAGAATCGTGATACATCGTGTCATAGCGTGCAGAGTCCTTGTTAATTAAGTAATTAAGTCTAATTAATCACAACACGCATTTATCTGAAATATTGCGCTGATCATTAATTCGAGCTCGCGAAGGAAGTTTGATAACCTCTTTGATAAGATCGGGGACCCTCGCGCCCGGAAAAGCCAGCTGCAGCTGCATTATATGACGCGACTTGAACTCTTAAGATTGATGAGTTTCGTTCAAGTAGCCGTGTGTCACAATTAGAAAAAAAAAGTTTGCTCGATTATTTATTGCCGCCTTGCACCGCGCAATCTTTCCGCGATAATCTCTCGACGGGAAGTTCAGCGAACGGTTGTGCATTTATTCTCTTCAGGAAACAATTAACGTCCATTCTCGTTCTCATCCGCGTTAATCCGCGCGGTCGCGAGAGTTCCTAGTCGCGATAACAGAATACTTCCTGTTATCTCGTTCAACGTCGCTTCCTCCCGGCTATGATTTTCACGCGCGAGGACATACTCCTGTATTTTTTCGCTACGAAGAAAAAAGAGACACTTTTTCTTTTTATATATTGGGAGGGGTATTAAATGGCTATTACATCGGCGAAGGGAAAATTAACGAAAATTTTATTTTATTATTTTTCTTTAATGAAGATATTATATACTTCAATCAAGAAATAACATTTTTTTTAAGTTAGATATAAATTATGGATTGATATTAAAAATATAAGAACATTTTGCCAAGAAAGGCAAAAACTAGCCGCGAAATTAATGTTCGCCTAGGAGAATTTCTGTCTCGCCAGAAACTTATCGGGGATGACAGCCAGCGCGTCGTGGTCAATTTTTTTGCAATGTGCACCAAGTTTTGGCCATCATACGCTGGACACATGCCACTTGGAGTGATTGCCTCGCGAAATTGCTACATAGGAGATGGTTAAAGCGTGACGTAAACCCGTCTACCGTTCTGACTCTTTCGTATATGCAGATAAATATTTGTATATTGGAGAATGGGACGAGTGAAAAAAATTATATGGGACGACCGGAAGGATTCTTACTCGAAAAGACGATAAATAATTAGCGACTGCTTTGACAATCGTTATATAATATAATTTTTCTAAGAAATTAATAATTTTTTTATTTGTACAGGATGTTGGAAAAAAAGAAAATATTTTAAGAGGATTTAGTATGTCTTAAAATAAGTTAAAGTCTTGATAAATATTTGAGTCTGCAAATGAGTCATTTTTGAGGTATTTGCAATATCTCATATAATTTAACTTATTTATACTTATTATTTAATTTAATTTGCCTATGTGCACATGAATAAAATAATAAAAATAAAAAATATAAATATTTTAAAAACTTTATTTGCGAACCTAATATTTATTAAGACTTTAACTTGTTTTTCAACGTACTAAATTCTCTTAAAATAATTTATTCTCTGTATAGATAAAATGAAATAAAAGAAACACTTTTTTAAAATCAGGATACATACCTACACTTAAACTTTAATAAAAACTATGGTTGCGTCCTCTCATTAAATATGATGATGCCTGCTTCTATTCAATAGCGTGGAATAATTAAAAAAATAATGACTTTCCCACTGCCATATAAGGAGGCGCGAATGCAATCAACGGGCGGAAACTGATGGAAAAACATTTTCCGTCGGCAACGCCTATTATAAACTCAGTACACTAGTCTCGTGAAAGAAGTAAAGCAATATTCCATGTTCCCCGCATCTTTATGCGAATTGTTCACGCTCGAGATATTTAGAAGGGGCAGGGAGGAGAATAGTTTTTCTCACCGCGATGGAAATTCGCGTAATTATGAAAAATCTTATTGCTTATGGTGCTTTGCATTTTACCATAAGCAGCAAAGAAAGTCTTATCAGAATTCTAGAAATCTCTCTGGGAAAAAAGGCAAAACTTTATTCAATTACAATAAAATTCTAAAAATGGTATGTTAACTTTACGTAGATCAAGTTTTCGCACGGAAGAAGAGAACGCTGATGGATTATTAATTCATATAAGAATTAAAACACAAGAGGGAACTATTTTTAATGCTAGATAATACAGAAACGTGTATCTCTTTTATCAATGATTGCAAATCATTATCCGCAACATATCAAAAGATATTATATTTTAATATATAGATATTATTCTATTTTAATATAACTCTTTAAAAATACACACTCTTTAGAGTTAAGATTTAATATCAGAACAGGAAAACTCTGTTCTCGACTGGTTCTGACGCCGACTCGTCATATGGCAGCGATAACTCTCATATAGCGGCTAATAAAAGTCGCGTGTTATCGCACGTGTATATACGCGATAGTGGCCTCGTAAAAGAGCAGGCGCATCATCTCTCTCTCTCTCTCTCTCTCTCATCTCTCATCCCGCATTTTTATCTCATGTTTCACGTACACAACCGCGCGAAAAATGCACCGTACTCTCCACGGTGCTCTTTTCTAATCTGTCCTCTCTTTAAAAGCTCGTATTGCATTAATATTGTCGAGATACCGAGGACACCACAACGGTTGGAGGAATCAGTGCGAATTTTATATCGCTTGCTCTTATGCAATTTCTTTCACGGCTTTCAAGAAAAATCTCTCGACCTTCACAAGCTGCAGTTCTCGCGAACATAAACAGTAATTTATGATACATCATATAGCTCAAAATAAATAATTATTACTCGAATTTTAAATAGTTTTTTTAAATTTTAGAAGTTATTAAAAAATAATGATTTGGTTCTCCAAATTAATGAGTAAATCAATTTTCCACATAGAGAATTTTCTCGTAAAATTTACCCTGAAAATTCTAATACTCGTGGGACAATATATGGTATTGGAAGAATTTAACAAGAGTTTCTCTCTGGTTAATATTTACCACAATAAAAATATTAATTATATTAATATTTTTAATCTACCATAATAAGATATAAAATATGTTCTATTAATTTTACTATATACATATTAATATTTTTTATTGTGGTAAATATTTAATCAGAGAAACTTTTATAAAATTCTTCCAATACGATATAATCTCCAATAGCATCATTTTTGGGATAAATTTGAAGAGAGAAAATTCTCTGCGCATTGCATAATCAGCTGTCAACGCGAGTTTACATGATCGATTCGATCGCTTTTAACAAATCACCCAAAGAACACTGATACCTCCTGTAATCTGACGTTTGTATTTAAGGATTACGAATGGAGAAGAATGTATTTCACGGTTGCATTCTGAGAAGGACATCGCGATACGGCTCGTAGATCACGTCAGGAATGCACAGCATGCTTTTGCATAACTAGTTCGGATCATCGGCATCGCGTTTCACGCATATTCGCTCACACGTACGATGCTTAAGAAATTGTGGGATAACTGCGCGTTCGCGATTATCGAGAAATAACGTGCGAAACAACGTCCCTCGAGATTTCTTCATTGAGTATCGGTACATGAATTTCCCATCGCGAGAAATCTGTGTCACGAGTTAATTAGTTACTGATGAGTTCGGTGTGTACATGTACGAGAAAGATACGTTTTACGATTGAAAAGTTTATCTAAAAGACATTAAACAATTTATTTAGACATTCGCCTCTTATCCATCGAGATATCTATTTCGCTTATCTCTTTCATGCGACACGTTCGGCGGCAATGTGATACAATCTTATGAGAAATTATTTTGAGAAAACTATAAGATTTTATTGTAAACACTTTCAATATTTTTTTAATAATTTTATATGACGCTTTAATAATTTCTTGTTGGCTTGAAAAAATTTTTTGTTTCATAAAAATTTTTATATTAGAGGATTATTGAATTGCAATTATTGCTCTCGAACAATCGCTTCTTCTACAGGAGCTTTGATGGAATTTCATTATAGCTCGCAGGTATCTTGTCCTTTCGATTGTAGCGAAAATATGTCACAACCGGCAATTTCGAAAGTGACTCCCTTTTGCTTCTGGTAAATGATAGTGTTCCATGAATGACAATACACTTGGTTCTGCTCGGTGGAACATGGCGTACCATCCGTGAAACCTATCGAAGCGAACATCCGATCTAGAGAGAAAAAAGAAAGAGTGAAAGAATGAGAAACAGAACAGCAGAAGGGATGCCAGGTGATCCACCTGCGCGTCTCGTACTCTTGACGATGACGCGAGAACACGCGGTCGCACGCACTACACGACGTGTGCTCTCCGACTTCTCTTGGCTTTTGCGGTTGCACGCATCGCGAGCATTCCCACAGCGTGCATGTACGCGCGGAAAAGTCGTCGAGCAAGTGCGCGACTCTGTCGCGATTCCGCGACGATTCACGCTCCCTGATCGCCGACGCGACGCGACGTAGGAATTCGATACGCACTGACATTCCACCAGGAGTTTTTATCCGGGGCGTAAGAAATTTCTAAAAGCAACTTGGCGAATAAAAAATTATTTGACGACTTATTATTATATATATGTATACAAAATACGTAGATATAATTAAGAAATGTACCCATTAATTTTTTTATATCATAATCATATGTATAATCAAGTTTTTTAATTACATAGTATTTATCTTGCGTTTAAATATATTAATTATATATAATTATAATTAAGTTGACGATAGCAAAAATAAAATTAAAATAAATTTGATGATAGCAAAGATAAAACGAAGATGAAACACAAAGATACACAGAGAATTTTCTCTTGGAATTTATCCTGAAAATCATCAGTAATCGTGGGACAATATAAAGAATTTCATAAGCGTTTCTCTGATTAATATTTTTTATTATGGTAAATATTAATCAGAGAAACTGTAATAAAATTCTTCCATTATACTATATTATTTCATGATTACCATGATTTTCAGGGTAAGGTGTAAGAGACAATTCTCTCTGTGTAGAAATGAAAAAAATTTCATTATTTTACGCATATTCACCGTCTTTGTTACGTAATACACAGTAGAATTAAGAGATCCAGGTGATGATTAGACATTACAAAAATTATATCTTGGCAACAGTTTCGTGCGCTTTGTTGGGCATTGGCATTAATTTTGTTTTAATCAATCAATTTCTCTCTAAACGACCTTTTTCGAAGCTGGAATGCATGGGCTTGGAACGAGCTTACTCACGAGAAACTTAAGTAAGCGGGTCACGCATGTCCCGCTGATCGTGAAAAGAGGGTCGACGTTAAAACGCGGCTCTCGCGCGGATCATAAATAATCGCGATTATTTGCATTCCGCGTGCCTCGCGCGTCTATAAGGTGGATCTCTCTCCCTGTCGCCAATCTTTCAGGCTTCCTTTTACGTACCAGAGCCCGTTTGTGCGATCGTCTCGTCGTGCAATCAGCTGCTGGCCCACCCGCCCGCGCATGAAGACGGTCGTATGACGACCATCCGCGACCGGTTATCGCGGCATCGTGAGCTTCTCGGTAGTTCGAAGGTGGTCTTCTTATCTCCCGGAGTGGAGCTGGAACGTGTAACATCGGCTGTCATTCTCTCCTTCGTCGACTCGGCCGTGACTTTGTCGGCGAGCCCATCCGACGACGAACACTCTGGAGACGAAAGGTGCATGAAATGCGCGCGGAATGCATTAATCGGCGCGCAGGATTTTTTATTTTTTTTTTTAATTTTTTTTATTTTAAAGAAGATACATTCGACGCGTCAACTTTTAGCCGAGTAACAGTAGTGAATAATACGAATAATAAATCATAATGAATAATTTGCCCGTATTCGCTGTAATATTAAAACTGTTTGACATTAATCTGTCAAAACGTTGTTCGACGGTAAACTGTGCTGCAGTTGCGCGTGACGCCTTTCATTTTACGAACATCATCTACCTATCTCGTTCCCGTTGGACGATCCGCATTGTTCGAATGTGAGAGAATCGTCGCATAAATCACCGCGATACAAGGCCGCCGATCGCACGTGAGGGAAGCGCGCGCGAAACAGCTGTTGCCGGACAAAGGCGCGATGGGACCAAACGCGTATAAGTCCTGATTATGGCGGATGGTTCGTCATGTCGATACTCAACATCCAGTCATGCCTGGCGATCCCTTAATCCGGCAATACATATTACACAACGAATAACTGTAAGACGATGAATATGCACGTGGAATTTTGTAAAACATTCCGGTTTTTTTATTTCTTTGCTTTACTTCTCGTTCTATTATCGTATCGCATCGTCAAATTAATTAATTACTGGTGAGTAAATGTTTCTTGACATTCAATTTTATTAACAGAAGAATTACATAATTCGAAAAATTGGATTGTACACAAAGAGAATTTTCTCTTAGAATTTACTCTGAAAATCATGATAATCAAGAGACAATATATGGTATTGGAAGAATTTTATAAAGGTTTCTCTGATTAATATAAATTGTATATTTACCACAATAAAAAATATTAATAATCTACCACAAATATCTATTAGAAAAAATCTCCTAATATCTATGAGAAAAAAAATCTAGAAAAAAATAAAATTATATTTTTTTAATATCTACCATTCAATCTAATTATATTATATAATAATTTTATTGAATGTATCCTTTGCATCAGAAAAATATATTTCAGAACTATTGATGCAATTTTATCTCTGCACGTAATAATCTTAATACGAGATGACAACTCATTGTCAGATATCTGAGCATTGTCACGTATCCTTTTAATACGCATAACGTTCGATTATATCGGACATATGTATAATGTATGATCTTCGAACGGTTGCGTCAGTGCGATTCGGTTTATTATCGGTATATGCATTACAATCGCGGCACGACTGTTTACGACAAACATAAGTATTTCCTTCCGGCGGAGCTGAAGCTTGCGGATACGATTGTCCTTGGCGAGCCAGAGCTCGATGAGTCAACTCGGTTTGACCGTGGGATTGCTTCTTAAGTTTCTCCATTATCGCTTCGTCGACTGAATTTCGTCGTGCTCATTTTTTCGCCATCTTCAACACCGCGCAATTTCTCTCATTTTGTCAGTCTCTCATTAAAGTCTCTTTTATTAAATAGACATATTCAAAAGTAGTACGCAGTATCATAGAACGGGTGAATGGAATGCGAAAGGATGAAAAAAATTTAATACAGCATTTACGCAAAATTCTCTCTATATATTCTATAGAAACGCGATATTTCATACACTTCACGGCGTTTTCTTGCTTTTTTCTACCGCGCAAGAAACACGCCGTGTAATTCTGGGACACTGTATTTTAGCGGAGAGCAAAAGAGCTCCTTCTCCGTGAAAGTCGCCGAAGGAAACGATCGGAGTCGCAGTTAAAAGACGCAGTTTGCGCGTGAAGTGAACGCGGCATAGTATATGTATTTATGTATATATTACGCACGCTACTTTGAGACCCGCATTATGCAGGTCGTGGCTACTTGTTTTCTACGTGTATTGTATGTACCACAAGGTGGAGATTCTCACCCACGCGCACATATGCAAGCATGCGTGTATTTCACTTATTACGAGGCAGGGGAGGTGCATCTAGTATTTTACGATCGCATGCACGCATTCTGTTATCTCACCTTGAAAACTAGACTCGACTTCTAGTATATTCATATACTAAACGAGCATTGAATCTTCAGTACGCGCATATTGAGACAAAAGTAAAAAAAATTTAGATTCAAAGTCCAATAGACCTCTTAAATTTATCCCTCATTTTTAAATATTTTTTACATACAAGTGTCACAAATAAATGAAATAGCAACGAGACAATTTTATTCTCTATTACTTGCCTTTACAGAAATAAAAAAAATAATTACACATACGGAGTAGGTATATTTTAATAAGATTACAAAGACACGAGGAAGATGAAGAAGAATGTAGCATCGAGCGTTCGGCATTTTTTTTTTTTTTTACCGATATCTCGCCAAGTGTCGGCGCGTTGAGATTTGGCGTCTCGATAACAGGTGAAGATTAATATTTGCGATGTGCATGCGTGCATTCCCGGCTATTGGGCGGACGTCGCGTATCCGGTGCATACGAAACGACGGTGCGAGCGAGCGCGGCGGAATGCGCGGAATGCAACGGGGCCCCTCGATGATCTCGAGCCGAATACCTTCGGGGTTCGGAGCTCCCGTTTTTCGCGACCCGTCGTCACTCGTCACTCCGTTCCGGACCGAGGGCGAAGTTCGGCATGTCGATTGAATGCGGTATGTTATCGTAGATGAAATTATTGAGGCAAAGCCGCTTAGTAGCAGATGTAGCATCCAGTCGCATATTTTATATATACATTTTTTGTATATATGCGATTGCGACGACAGAAAGAGAGAAACTAGAACATTTGCAATTTTTAAGAATGAGAAAAGTTTAAATTATTAATTTCTTTTGAAAATTTTGTACACAGATGAGAGAATTTAAATCTTAAAATCATTGTAATCGTGGGACAATGGTATTGGAAGAATATTATAAGAGTTTCTCTGATTAATATTTACGACAATTAATATGTACATAGTAAAATTAATTGAACATATTTTTTATCTTATTGTAGTAAATATTAATATTTTTTATTATGATAAATAGTTTTTAATCCGAGAAACCCTTATAAAATTCTTTCCATACCCTATTATCCCGCATGATTATCATAACTTTTCTAAGAGAAAGTTCTCTGTGTATATAAAAATCCCCCAAAAATATGCGTTACTAATAAAATGTGATGTTTGTATAAATATTCTCTCTTCTTTAAATTAACAGATGCAATAAAGAAAATGTTAAACATTAGTTATTATTAAAAATATATTTCTCAAAATTTATAAACGGAACAAAGATCTATACGTGTAACTTTGTTATATCACGCTTATGCAAGATAAATAAAATTAGGACAACTTCGAAATACATTTGTATTCTCTTTGAATGTAAAAGTGGACATATGGTCAGCCTGATCCGGACGTTTGTTCCGGGGTTAAATAATGCGACCCGAACCCTGGAACCGTTGATATCCGCTGCCGGACGTACGCCCTGTTCCCGGATACGGTACGTGTCGTTAGAATAATATGGTTATCGGTCCAACACACGCAATGCCGATTTCCGCACGCGCGTGCAACTTGGACGGCTGGGGGTTAACAATACGACCGACCATTCACCGGACGCGATCCGGGCGAACCGGTCAACGGTACCGGCTAATTCGGTCTCTCCACCAGAGTCGTCCCTCGCGCGCAGCAGGTGCATCCGACAATGCGCTCGCATTGCGTAGGTGCGTACGTACCGTATCGCCGACAATGCGCGCGTTGCGCATTTTGTATGGGCATCTGGAATGAGACCAATTAACGCTCCCTGCTACGGAAGAGAACGAGAGGAGGAGAGACAGGGAGGAAAAGATCCAGACGGCGCCAGTCCGAAGCCAGATATGAATCCGCCGCAGAGGGGAGATCACGGCGATCGTGACCTTTCCTTTGAAAGTTCAATTGCAAAGCATACAAAATTTGTTCAGTTTCTTTCAAAATTAAATTGAATCTAATTAAATTTTAAAGTAATAGTACGTTAGAAAATTAAAATTGTAAATATATTGTATAGAATTTAATACCTTAATCTCAATTAATATTTTTTGACAGAAATCAGCTGATAACTGTCAAAAATATTATCGAGTTTGAAGAATTATAATATAATATTTTAAAAAATTAGTATAGTTCAATTTTTATAACATATTATTATTTTAAAAATTAATTAGCAAATTAACGCTTTGATCAGCTGATTTCTGTCAAAAAATGTTAGTAAAGCATTAATTCGCTATTTAAATTTTAAAATAATATAATATGTTAAAAAGATTAAAATATAGTAATGTGTTTTAAATAATATATTATAATACTTTATCCGCGAATATTTTTTAGCAGAAATCAGCTGATAGGTATCAAAACTAACAATCGAATTTCAAGTATTATAACATTGTTTAAAATATATTGTTTTAATTTTTACAAATATTATTATTTTAAAATTTAATTAGCACATTAACGCTTTACTCAGCTGATTTCTATCAAAAATATTGATAAAACGTTAATTTGCTAATTAAATTTTTTTTAAATTTAACGAAAATGGAAAACTGTCAATGAAATAATTAATTTTTTTTATCTTACATATTATTCTCATGTGAAAGAACACGAAAATTATTTACTTGAGAGATTAAAATACATAAGAAAATCCGCCGTAAAGTAATTTTATTATCCTTACATTAATGACAGGAGGGTGAAAATGCGATTTTGTTTTTGAACCTAGGAATCTAGTAATACCAACAGTGACGCGCAAAACCGGTGTTCTTCCGCAATTTTTAATCCATCCTATCTCTACTCTTTGCTCCTACCTCGTCGACCTTGCTATCGTAATTAAGGGCCAATTTAATTAAGAGGGAAGGATATAAAAAAAGTTGGGAACGGCACGAGAGCTGCTTCGCGCAGGATGAATGAACTCGTTGCGCGAATATGTAGAACCCTTGGGTATACTTTTGATTCGTGTGTGTACGTATATGTATGTGCACGCTTGTGCCAAGCGAGAGACGCGTGACTGCGAAAGACTCAATGATTCTAATTAGTCGTCCTAGTTTGCGCTTGTTTAAAGACACTTAGTTTATTTCTACTAAGCTGCGTGGAAACTAATTTCTAGACAGCATAAAAATGTATTTAGCAAATTCTGACCTATTTAAATGTATTCCGTAATATTTTACATACACAAACACCTCGATTAATATTTTTTGACAGAAATCAGCTGATATCTGTCAAAAAATATTAATCGAATTTAAAGAATTATAACATGAGTTTAAAGAATTATAGTCTGGTATTGCATATTATTTTCGAGTCTCCATGTTTCTTCGTTTCTTACATGTCTTTTCGTCTTTGTATGTTAATAGAATGAAGAGATGATCGCGAGTCTGCCAATTAACGGCAGCGGAGGGCCGGTGAGCCGCGTGGGTCGTGGATTGGCCCTTCACAGGTCCAACTCCAGCTTGGAACTTCCGCACAGTCCGGATCCTGCCTCCCGGGTGCCAGAGACGCCTCTCAGAAGAGAGTATGGATCTCACGGTACGCGAATTAAATAGTTTATTTTATAATTATAAGAAGAGAGAAAATATTCAGATAACAATTTTCCGCGACATTTAATATTTGTTAATAATTTTTTAAAAATTACAATTATTGCACACGAGCATTTCGATCTGTTGCAGGGAGCATCGATGTAGTGGCGCAGTCCATCACAGCCGGCGAAAACTTCTTCGCTCTACTGCAGGACTTTCGACCGACAGAACAGCGCGGCGCCAGTGATTATCTGCGCCGAGTTCATCAGGACGGAAGTGGCCAGCCGCTTGACGTCGACGAGGTCTGCGGCCCGACTGGCGCCGGTTCCAGTCCGAAGCTACGATTGAAGCTGAACAGACTGTGGGGCGGCAAACCACCGCGAGCGATGGAGGAGACGTGCACCAGTCCTATGGTGTCGGCCGACGTAGAGGAACGTCACCGGAGACGCGCGTTCGCCCACTACGACTGTCAGTCGTTAACGGCGAATCTGGGCTACGCCGCGAAACTTCGGGGGATTCTTTTGGCCAGAAGAAGAAACACGGCTACCGGAGCATCCGCCGCCAGTGCTCTGAGAGCCTCTACCCCCGACGAGGCTCCCGAGGAAGATGCCGGTGATGGCAAAGGTACGGAGAGAAAAATGAATTTTTTGACAAGATAGAAACTGAAGAATCGTCGAGCGATTCGTTTTTTTTTCTTTAAAGAATGTAATTTCTTACTGTTTGCGATTTCAGGCAACGATCTACTGGAGCCTTGTCCTTTCTTCCGTAACGAGATCGGCGGCGAGGGAGAACGCGAGGTCGGTCTTACTCGTTGCTCGAATGGCAACGGAATTCACAGACCGCCGCTGTCCTACGGCGTTTCCGCCCTGGAACCGCCGCCCGGCGAGACTCTATGGAAGCACACTTGTCCACTACAGAAACGTCCCCTGCCTATCGAGAGCGTTGACGAGGGGGCTCATTATTATCGCCGATATTTTCTCGGTAAATCAACGACATAGACGTCGAAATTAATTAATAATCGCATACTGCGTGTATTATAAAATGCGCGCTTTAATTGTTTATAGTTAACTTTTATCTTAAAAATATAAGCATAAACTACATAATTTTTTATCTGAAGATGGAGTTCACAGTATGAACTCTCTCTGGAACTAAATAAAAAAATTCGCGCAAATAAATACCAAAAGAGTTTTGCAAGATTTCGATCCTTCACTCGGATAAAGAGAAAGGGATATTCTGCCGCAGGACGAGAGCATCAGAACTGGTTCGGAATGGACGAACAATTGGGACCGGTGGCCATCAGCATTCGCAAAGACGTGAATCAGTATCGCGTGATCGTACGCACGTCAGAGTTACTGACGCTGCGCGGTTCCGTGCCCGAGGAAGCTCTCGGCATCAGGCCGCAAGGCCGACCGCCTACGAGGGAGCTCTTGGAGTTGGTCGCGCCGGAAGTGCAGCTAGGTTGCCTGAGGCTTGGCACGCCCGCCGCTGAGGAAGCGCTGGCCAATTGGACGAGCAGGGATTGTCCAGCAGATACAAAGTGGGCGTCCTGTACTGTCGGTCCGGCCAGAGGTCCGAGGAGGAGATGTATAACAATCAGCACGCCGGTCCGGCCTTCTTGGAATTCCTGGACGCTATCGGTACATTATTTTTCATCGCGATATTATTTAGTTTTATACGATAGTAAAGTCATATTTATTAAAATATATTTCTTTATTTTTGAGATATACGCATTAACAGACGAATTAACAGAGTTTAGCGAGCCAGGAATCTCGTTATAAGTCGATAAAATTATTCTCTCGTAAACATCACGAATAAAAGTCAGGGGAGATTTATGCATAATTTTATACGTAATTCTCACGGATACTTTACGGATAGTTTGAGACGCTTATTTATCGCTGATTAAACCGATTCAATGTTTTGAAATGATTTTACCTAAGGTACTTCGTAAAGTTAATCATCCGCGAACGCGTACATGCAACTTCGCGATCGTTACGTGTGGACATTGCGAATTGTTGCCTTGCTTATTCCTGTTAACGAGAGTTACTGTTGCATTGCTTTCTAAAAGAGAAACGCGTTCTAATTTTTTTTTTTTTTTTTTTTTTTTTTTTTTTTCGAGCGTCGCATCGTTGCTTTTTGCGCCGCTTCCGCGAGCAACAGGTCGATGGTTATCTCGATACTTAATTTGTTGAACGTAAACACGACGCGTAATCCTGCGTAATCTTCAAAATAAAGGAAATGACTTCAAGATAGATTTATATAACATTTTCTTTCTTTCTTAAACGCACATATACGCATGACGATATATTTTTTTATTGTTTGCTGCGTATTGTATTTTCCCTCGAAAAGATACGATCGCACTGCTTGTTCCAAGAAGCATCATGCTCTGTTAAAATAACAATTGTCCATGACTAAATCGCAAAAAACAAAGTTGATTACGTCGCTCGCGAGCATATGCGAATACCCGGAGGAAGTCGAAGACATGTAACGAGACACGGCCAACGATTCTTGAGCCGCGCGCCGGGCAATTGAGATAATTGCGGGTTTTCATGACACAGGCCAAAGAATAAGACTGCGAGGATTCGAGGGTTACAAGGCCGGGCTGGATACCAGAACCGACTCTACGGGGACGCACGCGGTAGCGGCGACGCATCGCGGAGCGGAAGTCACCTTTCACGTGTCCACTATGCTACCCTTCACACCGAATAATCGGCAACAGCTGCTGAGGAAGAGGCACATCGGAAACGACATAGTCACGATAGTTTTTCAGGTACAGTTCCACGTTAACGTCGTGGAAATTAAATCGCCAGGCGATTACGCAATCGTGTAATAATAATATGAGCATGGGTATGACACACAGCTCTTTTGCGACGTGCTAGATTTATTGTTTGCAGTCTGTTCACACAGGCGAGAACAGCGTTATGAGACATCGTATTTGAAAATGAATCATTATTTAATTTTACATTGAGATCGGATTACGTACTTACGTCAATATTGATTTTGCCTATTGCTAGTAGCTTAATGGAAGATCTTGTAATTTTTTAGGAACCCGGTGCATTACCATTTAGCCCGCGAAGGATACGCTCCCAATTTCAACACGTATTCATCATCGTGCGAGCGATAAATCCTTGCACTGAAAATACACAGTACAGCGTGGCGGTGTCCAGGAGCAAAGACGTGCCCATTTTCGGGCCACCCATTCCGCAGGGTGCTACGTTCGCGAAGGGAAAGACTTTTGTGGATTTTATTTTGGCCAAAGTCATAAACGCTGAAAATGCGGCTCACAGGTAAAATGATCGTGCTTTTCATTTTTTATAGACGTTTTATAGACGTTGATAAAATTAATTGAACTGAATATGTACTTCCTTTCCTTAGGTCTGAAAAATTCGCCACGATGGCCACGAGAACGAGACAGGAGTATCTGAAGGATCTGGCTACGAATTATGCCAGCACCACAGTTGTCGACACTGGCCAAAAATTCTGTATGGCTCAAATTTTTCTAGAAAATTATCCATTCGATTTTTTTTAAATCACAATAGTAGTAGAATATTTTTATTTATTAATAAACAATTTTTTACGCGATTTTTTCGAGATAATAAACTTAACTAAATATTTATAATTGTTTGGTCTGTTTAATATATTAAAACTATTAATTAAATTTGAAATTATTGTAATTGGCATTTTTGAGAATATGTTGATTCTCTTTCTCGAAACAGCGATGCTATCCTTCAGCAGCAAGAAGAAGACAACTGTACGACCGAGACTCTCCTGCGATGCATCTCAACGCGGCGCGATTTGCTGGCAGGTCATACTCGAGGATAGCAATCAGAACACAGATTGTTACTTAGGTATAAGCATAGACACCATCGTGCTGGTCGAGGAACATTCTAGACAGATAGTGTTTGTCACTCCGTGCGTGAGCGTGCTCGGATGGCATGCTCAAACAAACAGGTAATCATCCTTTGCTTATTTTAAACATCAAATTAATATTTTACGTATTATTTTAAAACTTAAAAGTTTTTTTAATGGCGAAAAAAATTAAATCCTTTAATGTTTAATCGCAATTAAATTCCGAAATCGATTGTTAAGCGCGCAACCATCACTTATTGCTTCGCTGCATTATTCAAGATCAGTTTATCCATAAGAACCACTTGCGGACGATCGGAAATCGAACGACTGATTGCACTCTAACATGTTTGCTTCGCTCTGCGTCTCAGTTTAAGATTGTATCATCATCAAGGCGAGTGCATCACCATACACGTACGCGGTGATTACGGTGAGAGGGACGAGTTAATGGAAATTGTGGCACGGCTCCGCGCCGTAACTCAAGGCGCGCCGGCCTCGGAGCTGTCGTTGAAGAGGAACAACCTCGGACAATTGGGCTTCCACGTACAACCCGATGGTGTTGTGACGCAGGTCGAAAGTATGGGACTGTCGTGGCAGGCGGGTCTGAGACAGGCCTCGAGGCTGGTCGAGATTTGCAAGGTGGCCGTGTCGACCTTGAGTCACGATCAGATGGTCGATCTACTCAAGACCAGCGCCCAGGTTACCGTCACCGTAATACCGGCAACGAACGACGGAAATCCGCGAAGGTAAAGAATCTTGAATTTCATCTTCTCTCCATTAATTTTTCATTATTTTGTAAATAAAATTCTCGGGATAGAATTAAGTCTCATCAACCTAACAATTAAATTTTTTGTACCGCTTTTATAAGTTTAACTCTTGCACAATTTTTAGTTAAAATAAAATTAATTTAGAGAAACGCGTTTTTTAAATTAAATTATCTGAAAATATTAAATAGAAATAAAAATAAAATTAAATATTAAATAGATTCTTTAATTCTGTTTCCTACACGATAGAGGCTGCACGTTGCAAAACTGCCATTATCTGTCGAATAATTACGAAGGAGATTATGAGAACGTGACGAGCGCAGATAATACGCCGAGTCAGCAAACTGCGATGTCGCATCAACGGCGATACGATCGATCATTCAGCCCACCGCGATCGAGCAACAGCTCCGGGTACGGTACTGGATCGAGCTCTAGATCGTTCAACGATCCGCGGTTTCCATTGGAGGGTACAATGACTAGCAGCAGTAGCGGACACAGTAGTGCCGATGATCGTTGGTGAGTGATTAGAGATGAGATCACATTAATCTTTCGCGATTCATTCATTGTTACGTTAACAAATCAATCCTTTTCGAACTGTCGATCGTTGAACGTGTAAACTTATGTAAGACATTATGTCTCTCTTTATCAGATTCAATTAATATTACAATTAGGAAACAAAGCATTTATTGTTCTAGGTACGAGCTTCTAGAACCGCAGGATCAAGATGGCAATCATCGAACAACGGATGGTACGCCGCCTCCTTTACCAGCGCGGCAAAACTATCAAGTTGTGACACCCAGCAAGTCTAGCCAGAAGAAGGACAAGTCTCATTATGCCAGCGCCAAACAGCTTGCGGATAGCTCGAAGCATCGCGAACATAATCACGAGCACTATACGAAGGAGAGCAATTACGTGTCGTCGAAAATGATTCAAGAGAATGCGCGGCATGAGAATTATCAGCGGCAGCTGGACAATGCGCATCGCGCTCAGGATCACATCACGACGAATTACGTGAAACTGCAGAAGGAGCGGTACGAGATCAAGCAAGAAAATTTATACGCTTCTCAGAGAGAGCTTCACAAGAACGAGGCACAGCATCATAGTGGCCATCAGAAACTAGGCGTGTCAAACTCGCTGCCACTGACGCATAATGCCGTTTACAGTCTGCCAAAGTCGGGCAGCAACAACAACCTCGGTAGGTACAATGAATACGAACAATCTGGTGGCAAGTACGATTACGAGACACCTACAAAGGTGAATAGAAATTCCAAGTATGAGATACAAGAGGAGAAAATGGTCGATCGACCAGCGACCAAGTACGAGCACGATGTACGAGGATGTTACGAGAAGAGGATCGGTTATGAATACTCAGAGGATATTTACGAGAAGAGAAACAGTAAATACGATCTAGAGGCCAAATATCAAGAGATGGAGTGTCAGCACAGTGGCAACGAAAGGAAACACAACAACGACAGCAACAACGAACATAATCGAGAGTCCGCAAAGTACGAGATGTCGCACGATTTCAAAGTAGGCGAGAAGGTTACCTGTCTGAAGACTAGCATGTCGGAGCGACCGGTGCATAAGGTAAACGTCGAATACCGACAAACGAAAGATTTCCCGTCCAGTCTGCCGCCGGAAGTTCGAATATCGGACGTCAATTGTCCGGAAGTAACGACGCTGCCCAGCGAGGATGAGCTGTCGAACGGCTCTGGCAGCGTATCTCCTCGACTACGACGGGCCAATAAACATCGCGGTGGCAATCGTACCCCGTCCAGCGGCAGCTCCAGGAATCAGAGTCCTCGACCGAAGCCGGGCATGAGAAATTCGCACAGAAATTCCGCGAATTTGACATCCAGCACTCTACAAGAGGACCTTATGAGATTGATCAATCCAGATTACATCGCCGACGACAGTCAAATTGTTAACAATAATCTCGTAAATAGCGTGATGAATCCGAATCAAAACTCAAACAAAATTAACAATAATATGCTGGAGATTCAAAATAGATGCAGATCTAGAGAGAATTTATGCGGCAACAGCGCATCGACCTTGAGCGTATTACCTGCGAATGGACAAGAGAATGGAAACAATGGCTCGGAAGTGATTCTGACCATGGCCAGACCAGCTACAGTGATCTCCAACGCCAGCACTGCCTCAAGCCCAGCACCGAGCGAAAATAAATTGTCAAAAGAGGAAAGGTATGAAAAATTACAGACTTAATTGATAAAAATGTTTACATACCTGTAACAATTATTCATTTTATAACGTAATGACTCTTCTTTAGATTATCGCCACGTGTTACGAAGCCACTTCATTCGATCTCAAAATCGCACAGCAATCTGACACCAATCAAAGACATGAAAAATCATAACGATGCGAATGTGGATTGTTGGAAGAACCAACACGCGGATTCCAACAGATCGATGAAGCAACATCCTCAAGAATGGTCCGATGACAGACTCATCGATGGGTGCAATGCGAACACGTAAGTAATATAGTGTAAGCATACGTTGGTACAATATTGAACGCGATTAATTAACAACAATAACATTTTCCCAGGAATTCCGTTTCGGACTTGAAATCTCATCTATCCACTCTCGAATTGAGAATGGCGAGGGAAACGCGTCTGCGACTCTCGTTGGAAGACGAAGTACGTCGATTGCGTGATGAGAATCGACGTTTACAGGAATCTGAGAATCTGCGCCTCTCCTTGGAAGATGAGAACCGTCGTCTGAAGGACGAGAATCACGCAGCCGCGCAGCAACTCCGACGTTTCACAGAGTGGTTCTTTCAAACGATGGATCATCAATAATCAGTATAAAGATAAATCGAGAATGTTTTATTATCCAATGATTGTTTCAAACGATGATTCATCAGATAGCACGATAATCAATATACTCTTTTCATTTCCTGTCATATAAATTCATCATCAAAATTATTTATTTAGAGAACAAAGTTTGCATATAAATATTCTTAAAACAGGAATTAAAAAGAGTTATCAATTATTCAATCGTTTAATCGATTGCATTTATTTCATCTGCGTTTTGCCGCATTGCTCGAATCAGGGCACAATTTTTGTAAGTGCAGTATTAACGTGAACCTGAATATATAGATGTTATAGTAAATAGTAGATCGATCGAAGACAGTCGCCAGAGATTGCGAATGAGCATAAACAGCGTAAACGGGAATATTATATCATTCGCGACTCTCCTTTGACGGTTTTCGATATTTTGTATTATATAGAGATTCGTTATATTATATAAATATATATATATTATATATATTCAGTTGTAAAGTATATAAGTTACCATCGTACCATTTCCTCTTGATTCGAGGATTCGTGCGTTGCAACTATCTATTTAGATCATATTTCCCCAAAACATTGTACATCCATCTTTAAGAGGATAGTGCACATTAATTAAAATATATAACGTTTGATTTTACAAAAACGACCAAATGACCAAATATTATTAGAAAAGTTAAGAACTCTTACTTTAACTCTGTAATTTATTATGCCTTTTATAACAGTCGCCTAGAGTGTTAATTGTAGAAATTTAGAATTTTCGTTTTAATAAGTGACACAAAATATGATTGCGACATAATGTACAAAACTGACGTTTGTTAAAAACCATAAGTCGATCAATAAAGAGAAATGTGTACTTCAACAATAATTCTCATTCTTTAAAAGGATTTAACATAGAATATATTTTCATAATTTGTGACGTAAATCTAAGAGCGCTTTATATAACACGGATTACGGATATATATATATATGTAAGAAACAGGGATAGAATTGAACTGTTACCAGCAGTTAGAATAAAATAGTTTATTGTAATCCACAGAAAAAAACAAGACATTTCCACGATGCCTTAAGATCTGTCTGTCTCACTGTCACTGTCAGTTTAACAATTAGCTGCGATTACACTCACTTCTGATTGAGATTGCGAAAACGTCGCCGTATCGCGATATCGACAACAATCTTAATACTCTAGCTTAGCTCTACAGCTAAGATCCGGCCGACTTATGATCGGATCGAATTATGCGTTTGGTATCCTTATAGATAAAAAGAAGTTACATGATTCGTTGATGATATCGCGATTCGATGATATATCCTGATGATTATCGCCATCTCATTGTGTCGCGATACACTTATCCTTCAATTTGCATTACGGAAGAATATCGCGTGTTCTCCTTCCTCTTTCATTCTTCTCTCTCCTGTTATTTTTTTTTATGACGCCCGTAAATCCGGACATTCGATCGTGATCGCAATTTATCGTTATCGGTGCTGTCCAGAGACAAGCAAAATATTACTCCATTCTTGCGAGCATCATGTCTCGTCGTCATATTCTTCATATATCTGACGGTCTATTATTTATGCATTAAATCTGTATGTGTATCCATAAATTAGTTCGTTTCTAATCTCTAGATCTATGTATACTGACATGTCCAAAGGACACCGCGATTACTGCGCCTTCTGAGAGAAAAGTGATTATGCGAGAGAGAATATTTGACTGCTTATAATCGAAACACTGTGAAGTAATATTTTACACAGCTCTGCTTGTGTGTAGGTATAACGCTTATATCACCGAGGCTTCTCTTCGGCTTTTGTTCGCTTAAGTACATGAGAAGTTATGCCTAGCAAGTGTAATTTTACTCGTAGATGTAGGTGTTTAAACACTCGGACTTAGTTTTATATTCTAACGTAGCATTTTTTTCTCTATACAACTCTAATTAACACGCTCCCACATGGAAGTACATCTCCATTACGAAGTTTCGAATGAGTTATCATCGGCATGAATAATAAATCTCGAAAACCTGAAGCACTTGACCAGAATTGGCGTAAAATGCTCGGATGTTAAAGAACAATTTTTTCTTTTTAAATAAAGCTTAACATCTGCATACAGAATCTAAACTCGTAATGGGTCATTCGTTGCAAGAGCTCTTCATTCATCTGTCATGGAAATTAATGAAACACCGATGAGTCGAGCGAAAGTACAAGAGATGTCATTCCGACAAGAAGTTGGAGATTTTCATAATTGCATTTTCTCGCCGGTTAAACACGCGTATCTGACAAAATCCGAAAGACATCTCAAAGACGTCTCTAGAAGACATTTACAAAAATTTAAGAGCATCTCTGCGATATCTTTCAAATATTTCTATTAAACTCGGAAGTTCTTGTCATGTATGCCTCAAGTCTTGCGCATCAAAAGCAACGAACAATAATGTTCTTATTAAATATATCTCATAGTTAGCGATTAAACAATATTCGCATTTAAGATTCCGTTTGTTAGAGGCTAAAGTGTACAAGGAAACGTGTTAGCTAAGCGGAATGAGTTGCGCATGACAAAAAGATTGATCGATCCTATAAAGCGTTTGTGTAAGGAGGACTAACAACGTAGCTAGCACGTGTCGGGCTATGAATCATGCACGTTCAGCAAGCGGGCATTATGGCACACGAGGATAAATAAAGATATCGGATGGATTGAATCAAGAGCACCGGTTCCTTATACATTACGAGAAGCGGGAAGCTTCCAAATATCGGGATTATGTAACAAAGAATCTCGTGGAAAAATCTTAACGAATAAAAAAATCACAAAATACAGCTGCGATACAGAACGTTTAAAGCAAATTTGTTAATGGACGATAAAAAATATGAGATTTTATTATACAGTCTTTTCGCGCTACTATTTTCATTTGATTTGATCGGAAACTTGATTTTATTGTATATATACTTCTATATTATTCTCTTATTTAGTTCCATGATTTAACGTAATTTTGACAAAAATTCTCATTGCTAATGTTAATTAACTTGTTAAAATATGCTCTGATAGGATCTTATATAAAGCGGTTCTCCCTATAAATAATTTTCATTGATCATGTCAATTATTTCATCGTAATAAAAAAGCGAAGCGACTTCAAAGAGAACGTATTTAAAAAAAAAAAAGAAAAGAAAAAGAAGTGAGAAGTATATATGGCGGATACTACTTTCTATTTACGGTAATACGGCAGCAAGTTGGAAGTAAAAAGGGCACAGCATATAAGAAAGACGGATAAAGATGGAGATTAATCTACCATGTACAATTTTCTACGTTATACAAGATGTATCATTTTCAAAATGTTTCAAGCTTCAATGATGAACATTTAAAATCAATTGTTCCCTAATTTTTTGTAGAAAGTCTGGTAAAAATGATTGAATACTAAGAGAATTAAATTTTTAAGACTCAAATTTCCTAAAATTATTTAGAGAGAAATTTTGAAATAATATCTCTAAATTCACTAATAAAATATTACAAAATTTATCAAAGAATACGTCATAAAGACTTGACGCGATGAGGATGAAACATCTTGTATTTCGCAATTCCGAGCAATCGTTTACGAACGAAAGCGAGAAGACGTGACTGACAAAGAGGATTTCTCATGAATCTCATCATGACATGACATGACGATCTTATCTGTCAAGTTTCGTAATCGTCATTTTCGGTTGCTCATAAAGCGTCGCCACTCGTTTCACTCGCACGCAAGATTTGCCTGGTTCGTACGCACAATCTGGCCGAAAATTCCGGGTGAAAGTTTTACGAAAAAGTATAATACTTCACGATAAATCCGCCGATCGTGCGGGTTGCCATTCGGAACGTTCCAGCGAAATATTACACATTCTGATTTGTTTTTTTTGTCTACGCTCGCAAACATTAATACCGATTAATACGTCGATTCGGAGGGTGCGTCCCCCGTTAAATACAAAAATACTGTTCTGATGCACCATATCTTTTCACCTATTATCCCTACCATTATGCACATTATAATCCCTGTAGTCTTTAACGCTCCGTTATCGTGGACGAGAAAAAAATACTGATACACGTAAGAGTATAATGGATTATACATATATGTGTTTGTGAGAAAAAAAGAAAGATTAGCGCACAAAAGTACCGAAATATCTGGATTGCGATTACGACCCGCTAGAAGCTCATCATTCCTTTTAATTGGGTCAAAGCAATGGAGAGCTTCTGGAGAATCACAACGCAATCGTTGCTCTCTCATGCGATTGTTTTCTAATCTAAACCTGGTTGCATCGATTTTGTCTTAATACTAAATTTGTTGCCTATTATCAGATGTTATCATAATGGAATCGTCAATTCGGAGCAGCGATTATATATTTATTGACTATAACAATTAAAATATTATAGAATAGATTATACAAAAAGTATCAAGATTTAAACCGTGATTAATAAGATGATTCCCCAAGAAGTCTCTGATTAAGAGCTACTGCTTCTTGCAACTTCAAAGCTAATTAACTTCAAGTGGATAATTATGCATCTAATTTTCGACAGCGTGGGCCGTGCATTTTAGATTCGTCTTTCCTGAAGAAAAGTCACTGCTCAGAACTAGATAAACCATTGTCGGCGCAATCCGGTCTCGATACCAAGAGAGAGAGAAAGAGAGAGAGAGAGATAGAGGACAGCGATATAAAAAATTGATATAAAAAAAGGAGCGGTAACGGAGATGCCTTTAACGATCGTCGATGTACAACATCGTTTCGCAGAAGAATCTTGCGTGAATTTTGGTATGCGCGCATCGTACAGGCGACGAACTGTCATTCCATGTTCCTTGATTAACGTTATAATACTACGGTCGTTTAATGAATTTTTTTTCAATAATCGCGGCACGGCGTGAAGCAAAATCCCGTCCCTTACTCCGCGCCGTTCGTTTTTCTTTTATCAACTACGATTATTAAATCATATAATTACATATATATATATATAATTTGTGTTGTGTTTTATATATATAATATAATATATATATATAGTATATATTCAGCATCACAGTAAGATAGCGCCCTTCATTATTAAGTTATCGTCGATCAGCTCGGATCATTTATATTTTCATTCCTGTCAACAACATACTCTACAACAATCCGCTTAAACTTCATCAAAGATTTCTCGACCGCGTATGCGACGAGTTTTTTTTACGTACTGTGAACAGGTGGCGGAGAGATCCAGCACCTGCGAAAATCCGAGATAAACGGGAGAGTATTAATTAAAAAGTCGCGAATCGTGTAGCCAAAGGAGGCATAAACTGCCGGTTTTTAGCGATTCTTGGCGAGTCGCTTCCGTTTTTACAAATTCACAAACGAATCTCCAGAGCACGCGAATGAGAGCGCCACAAAACAGGTTCTCATGTCGTGTCGGACAAGTGTACGCGTTCTCTTATCACTAAGAAGGAAGAGAGAGATTGAATCAAATTGCGCGATCTGTGATACTGATCTGCATATTGATCGCGTACGTTTCTATTTCTTTTTTTTCGCGCGAAAGTAAAAACGCGATGTCATCTCGCATTCGGACGATTCAGATTCAAAGATGACGTACTGTTTAATACACTCCTATTCCGTCCCTATCGATAAACAGTAAAATAGAGAAGAGTCTTACAAATATACATATACTCTTACAATTATATACTCTGAAAATAAATAGTTATAAAAATAAGCGAGAATTTTATGCTTAAAATACCTTAAGGTAAGAACTTAATTTAGTTTGCACCACATACGGAGTGGAATGTGTTTTTCTTACTAGAACGTACGAAGCGTAATTCTAACACAAGTTCAACTACCAAGTGTAAAAAACATTAACGGCAACTTGATCATAAAATTATCGATTGTGCAATAGCTCAAATAGTAAAAAAAAAGAGTGAATCAATAAATTAAGAGTGCAACAATAGATTATAGACCTATGACAAAGACTGACGATCATCGAGAGAATTAGTCAGCGACATCGTCGAATTTATATAATATATATGTATAATTCGTAGAATAAATAACTGTGCTCCAAAAAGATTGATTTACCCGCGGAGACAGATTAGGTACAATATTCGATTCTTTTGCCCACCTTCTTCCCCCACTTTACACTGCAAGTTCTAGCTCTACACGCTGTGGAAGAATCAAGAGAGATATTTACAAATTTACTCGAATCGTTGACGATCGCGAGATAGCTCCGCGCAATCTCGTCCGTTCATAAACTTAAAAGCGGGGAAAACTTTTTTGTACTTTTCTACAAATTTTTTCTCCGTGCCTACTTTACACGCTATAATATATATATGTATATATCTAACGGCGATATATCCCCGAAAAAACGGTAACGTAAACGTTGCCTCGCGACTTATTCGCGACGTCGTTGCAAAAAACGAGAGGGCTTCGTTCAAATCAAACGGCACGAAATTCATCACGACACTCTCGAGAGCTAGTCGAGATTCCGAAGGAGCCCGAGGGACGATCCGCGTCCCGGAGATATCAACGAGGAACACCGAGAGCGAGGAGAGTCAGTATATATACATAGTTATATACCTTAATGACTGTTTTGCGCGAACTGCGTTGGATGGCCGGCCATTGCGCATCTCGCAATCTGCTCGAGAGCTCGCCGAGAGCGGAGACTTAATTTCCGCTATTAATGTATGTGTGTGTGTACAATATATGTTTGTGTGTGTGGTGGCACTTTCAATATTTCACTATACCGAAACGTCGGTCGAAGATCTTATACTATTCACGGCGCGTCCTCTTCGGACGCTGACTAACTCCCACGTCGTCGCTGCCTCGCGACTTCTTACCGATTTGTACCTGACTCTGCGCCGTCAGTTGCAACGAGATCGCGTGGGTGTTGAGCTTTTCCGCCAGCAACAGATCCTTGAGACCCTTCATCTTCTGACTGTACAGCGTTATCTTCGGCTTCTCGTTCTCAGAGTCCGTCTCCACTTCGGGCTCGACATTCTCCTGGGAAGTGGAAGGTGCTGGTGGTAAAGTATCGTCCGGCGGCGCCACGAATGGCTCGCCTCCGCCCTGCAGCAGGTAATCTCTGTTAAGTATCTTCTCGCTGCAGGCCGCAGTCAGAGCTTGAATACTGGGATGCGTCGACGTCGAGTTGGAGGGCACTTTCGACTCTAGACTCTTGATTAGATCTCGCGCCGCGTTCCCACGTTCCTTGGTCTTGCAATAATTGTTGTTGTTGTTGTTCAGCGTCTCCTCCGGACTCGTCTCCTTCTTCTGCGATTCCTCCTTCTGCTTCGTCTCCGTTTCGTAACACTCTATTACTACCTGAGCGCGTATACTGGCGTCGAATTTGGAGATTGTGTTTACCAACGGCCGAGCCCAACCTATGTGCAACACGGGAGTGTTGGCACCCTCCTCCCACTGGCAAATACCGTCGTAGAATCTCAGCAGATACGCGAAGCAACGTGGTTGTCGCAGCAGGCGCTCGTCGACACGCACCGCGTATGGTATCAGTTCGTTGGCAATCTCTAGCAGCTCTTTGTATATCTCTCCGTCGTCCCGCGAGTAATCGTATCTAAATTTGTAATTCAGCGTTAATAAATGCTTATCAATCAAATAGCAATATTTAACATATTTGTTATCACTGACATGTTCATGCAGTTTAGAAAGAAAATCAGACACTCACTTTCGCAAAACATCGGCGGCATCGGCCCATGATGCAAATGCATTCACATGCAATCTGTGCCGATACAGGTATCCTCCTAAGTAGGTATAAGGATAGACATGCGCGTTACCATAGAACTTTCTCGCTGACCTTACAGCTTCCTACAAAAATATATTCAGCATAAATACAAAGGAAAAATATTACTACTCACAATAAATAGCAAATTTAAAAAAACAAACCTGAAAGACATCTATAGGAGGTGGCCTTCCTGGTGTTGGTGCAGCCTCCTCCAGTTCAGCGAGATTACCCAATGCCATGGGATATTTAGCTAAATGTCCCAAGTCATACAGCAACCACAATAGTTCCTGCTGGACTAGTGCCACTTCGGCAACGTCAGTAGTTGCGCTCATACTAGGATTAATGGCTGATACTATAGTAGCCACCTCTAGAGCACGATTGCACACCATCGCTTGACCATTTAAATATAACCACGATCGAGATGCTACTCCAGGTTCCACTGGTTGTCCACGTTTGTCCTCATTTCCCTTACCTGTCAAGGAACGATTGGTGAGTTTATCTTTCATGTCAAACTAAAGAAGAATGTAAACTCTACCAAAAAAGTGCTCTCTATATAACGTACCATGCCATGTGACCTCTGCGGTCTCCGTTCCATCCTCTCCGTAGACGACCCACGCGTGATCCTCCGACATGGCAAGATGCACGTCCTTGAATCCTAAGACCTGACAGCCAGCCACCACTGCAAAAGCCACTCCGTAGCAGTCCAGCTTGTTAGCTGTCAAATAACTGTAAAGGCTCTGCAGATGTGCTCGGTCCTTGTAGTAACTCCTGGTAAGCGAGTTCCAGATCACGTCCGAGACCTTCTTGACGAGCTCCCTGGTGGCGTATTTGGTGTCATATACGGTGAGATCGACGGCGCCCTTGATGACCGCGTGAAATTTCGTATAGAGCGCCTCGGCGATGTGATACTCGACAGCCGGCAGCATCGGCTCGTCGTAGACGGCGTTCTCCTGCTCACCGGAGCTGTGATTGCACGTCAGCGAGTTCTCGACCGCGCCGACGAGGATCGAGAGCAGCGCGAGATCCGGCTCGGCGCTGTTCTCCAACTGATTCTTGAAGATCTGCACGATCGCGGAGATGCTCCGGATCGGGAAGAGGGCCCTGTCCCTGTCATGAAAGCCCGCCATGTCGGGCAAAAGGCCCGCCGAGAACGAGAACTGGGAGGCTGGGACGGCGCGCGCTCGCGCTCGCGGTGACGAGAGAGACGAGGAAGAAGATCTACGACGCCCGAGTTGTCAGATCCGTCATACCGACGATGTTGTATGATTTTTTTACGATTATGTTACCTTCCTGAGGGCTCCTCAACGGACGGTTTTAAGGCCGTACGTCGGTGCCCGCCGACTTCGTCGTCCACCAGTGAACGCTATCCACCAGTGCGCGGATCCCTCACATCTCCGCACGCACGACAAAAGCCGCGGCGACTGCTGCTCCTCGCAGCCTGCTGCCACTCTCCCCACCACGCTGTCACTGCCTCGCGCGCGCGCGCACGTTCTGTCACTGTTCCCCTTGCGCGCGCACGCGCGCGTTGTCACTCTCTCCCTCTCTCTCTCTCTCTCTTTTGCTCTCGCAGTCTGCGCTCTCCCACCGTACGGAGCGTTTCCATTCGACCGTCATCGCGCCGCGCCACGGTCAGGGATAGAAGCCGGTGGAATTTTCGATGGGTCGCGATTTTCGACGCAATACATACGGAAAAAAGGACACGTCGCCAATCGGGCCAATCAACCTGCCGCTTTTTCGGAAATAATAGATATGTGAAACATAACGGGAGATTGATTACCGCCTCGCGCCGTCGCGTATACAAGGGCCATTAACGTCAATTGCTTCTCCGCTGTATAACGAGTATAAAGACAAATATTATTTTTTATTTTGTTTTGTTTTCGCATTCTGCTCTATAAACAGCGAAAATTGAAACCGATGGAATTTTTGATAGAATTTGCTTTCTGCGTGTATGGAAAAAAGGTACATATCTCTCGCGATTATTGAGACATTTCTATTTTATAACGAATAAAGCTGAAAAATATTGCACGAAGCAAAAATAATTAAATTTAAGCCAATAGAGCTTTAAAAAATATATATCGCTTGTAACGAGATGAAATTAATTTCTGCGTTCCATAGCAAAAACAAAATAATTTAATATAGAATCTGAAATTGTTTATAGCGAAAATTAGATTTAGGAAGATATAATTATATTTTTAAAAACTTTCTCTTTTTCTATTGTATTAATTTGTTGAACATTTCGTTTCCTGTCAACACGTAATCAGATAAAATTATATATAAATTAAAGAAATTTGGGTAACAATTTTAAGATATATACATGTCTATCTGTTACGCGAAAATGTTCGTACGCCGATTTGAAAATTTCTGAAGATGGCGCAGTTCTGTTAGTCGCTCCACGCTCCTTCTGTTTGTTGCAGTTGGTTGATCGCGTGTCTTTTGATAAAAACAATATATTTTTCAAGTCAACTTCCTGTCATCGCTCCGTATTATTGAGAAAAACAGAAGATTCATAGAGGGAAGCCATTCTTTAACACGTTTATTTAACGTTTCCACATTTCCTGGGCCTTTCGCTCATCGACTTCAGAATGAAAGTGACAATTAAAGGTAAGTATATCTGAAAGAGGAAACATCGGTAAATTTCTATTTAATGAAGAACATATTTTAATTCCGCCTAATTATGTAGAATTCTGTAAAGTTATGTAAAGTTTTTAATCTCATGTGTACGCGGTTAGGTTGCGACTCTATACAATTTCTCAGTCATGAGTCATGAAGTGTCACATTCATATAGACCGGCAACTCTGAGACTAGTTCTTTCTTCAGGTTGGACAGGTGTCGCCACCTGGCGTTGGATCGCCAACGACGATAATTGCGGCATATGCAGAATGCCGTTCGACGCCAGCTGTCCGGATTGCAAGATTCCTGGAGATGACTGTCCACTAGGTATTTCATTTCAATCCCATTGTTTCTCGTTTATAAATATTAACGCGCATATAATATTCGATAAATATTCAAAAATACAATCTCGAAATATCAATCTATTTTTTATAGATTTTATTTAAATATTTCTTAAAGCGTTTTAAAGCATTTTATTAAAAATTATTTTCAAGAATCATTTGAAGAATTTATTTTATACGTATATATAATTAATTATATATATTTCATTATTTGATATATATAATTATATTAAACACAGCATAGATTCTTTAAGTAGTTTTTTAAAATAAATATTTGATTAGATATTTAATAAAACATACATAAATATATAAAATAAATTCTTTAAAAATGTATTGATGGAAAACTATAAAAAATAGAGATTTCGAAATGATACATATTTTCTATTAGAATTGACTATAATTCATAATGATCGATTTTCTCGACGAAGCCCTGTATAAAATTGATTTTATTTGTTTGAAAAGAAGGATATTTATTTCATATAGTCTCAATACCGAAACGTATCGTCGAGCGTAGGAAGTCCGTATAAAGGGAACGGATCCCTCTCTCGTAAAATGCCGCCGCGGCGGGAACGCGTGTCCGCGACGGCGCGCGATATCGATCGACGCCGGTGTCGGAGAGAGACAACGCGACTGACAGAGGACACAGGGGCGCCGCAGCCATCCCCTTCTTCTCTCCCTCGCCCTTCGCTAGTCCGTCGCGTATCGATGCGCGTACGCGCGACAAACGCACCGGTCCGTCCACAAACCGTCTCGCTCCCTCCCCGCCGCCAGGTGTGCGTTTCATGCTCCCGGTCGACGATTACCGTCTACGTCGACCTCGACGAAATTAATTTAAACGCGCCGCCGACTATTCACCTCGTCGCTCTCTCTTCCAGTCTGGGGGCAGTGCTCGCATTGTTTCCACATACACTGCATCATGAAGTGGCTGCACTCGCAGCAGACCAGCCACATCTGCCCGATGTGTCGCCAGGAGTGGAAGTTCAAGGAGTAACCGCCGACGCTTTCCGGACAGGCCCGCAGGTGTCAGCACGCAGCGAGTAAATCAGGTAATAACGCGTGTCCGTCCCGAGAGCCGGCTGCCGAAACGTGGAGATACATATTGAATAAGCTATTTTTTTTCTATTTTTTTTGGTTTTATTTTTTAGGAAGAGCATGTCATGATAATAGATAGATCATTTGCGGACTTTTCGATTCGTGCAATCGATTCCAAGTCTGTTAAAGAAAAATTGCTAAGGCAATTATCAGTAATACACAGAGAGAATTTTAATTCTCTTAGGATCTATCCTGAAAATCATGGTAATCGTATTGGAAGAATTTTATAAGAGTTTCTCTGATTAAATATTTACCACAATAAAAAATGTTAATATTATATTTTACGATGTACATAGTAAAATAAATCGAACATATTTTATATATATTATTGTGGTAAATATTAATATTTTTCATTGTAGTAAAAATATTTAATCACAGAGGAACTTTTATAAAATTCTTCCAATATCATATTATTAAATTAATTAATTGCAGAGTTTAAGTACACATAGAGAAATTTTGGTAATCAATACTCTTTGTGCATCATGCAAATCATGGTAATTGTTGGAACAATATGATATTGAAAGAATTTTAAATTTCTCTAATTAATATTTACCACAATAAAAAATGTTAGAGTCTACCACAATAAGATATAAAATATATTCGATTAATTTTACTATGTACATATTAATATTTGTTATTGTGGTAAATATTAATCAAATTATAATACCAATATTGCTCCACGATTACCATGATTTTCAGGATAAATTCTAAGAAAAAATTCTCTCCGTGTAGCAAATAGCAATATGCTTCTCATGTATTCGTAAACACATATTTCTTAAATCGATTCGCCACGTATATATTCAGTATATCACTGAGAACTCAGTTCTAACGGGACTGGTATAAGCGATTAACTTGTATGTTTTCTAAGAGAGAGTATATATATATATACCGCTATCAATTTAGGACGTTATCTAAACAAAAAAGCATCCATCCGCTGATGATTAATTCCGCCTGCCGCATGACAACCCAACATGCATTCTTGCATGACTGATGCAACCAATTGGCAATCATTACTTTTCATGGATCTTCTAACTCTTCATATCTCAGCAGCGCGTATATAATGAATTTTTATAATTTTCATAATTGATTTATATAATATAATTGATTATTTAAATAATATAATTCAAATATATAATATATTTAATTTCTATTATATTTCTATAATTTATAATTATAAATGCACAAAGAATGTTTCAGAAATCTGATAACCGTAGGGCGATATTTACTGAATTTAGGAACTTTAATTAACAAAACTTTTAATGACTTCCGCATTCTCCGAGTGGCATCCAAATCTACGCATCAGGTTCAAAAGGTTACGATGAGGCTTATCAGAGCGATTGCACCCCTCTCCTCGTATCTGGAGGCTGCAGATGACGCATATTCGTGTTCGTTGAATTATTAATAAGTCGCATTCAACGATACGCGCTGTCAGCGTCTCGTGTGTATACGTTCCGCGTGTCGAGAATGTAACGTAATAGCCGCGGCATAATCATCCTCTCAACAGAGTGTGGTTACGGTCCCATCGTCCGGGTCTCCTTTTCCGCCTTAATTGCGGGAACCTCGTGTATTTTGCAGACATAATCGTGTGCGAGAAAACTCTGACATGTTTAATGGAACGCGGAGCATGCGAGTAAATAGTAGAAGAAAGTCGGAGTAACACCGTGCGAGCGTATCATTTTTAACGTGACGATTCTATTTCGCTCGTTCTGTGAGTCAATTTCGTGTTTACGTTTGCGAAAAAGACTGAATTATTTATCGTTACGAGAGAAAGAGAGAGAGAGAGAGAGAGAGAGAGAGAGAATATTCCGCATACACTTGTATGCTATTATGTTACGACTGGATAAAGAGCTGGTTAAAGTACAGAATGTAAGAATAGCACACGCAAGTCACATTTCAATACTATCGTGAAACGTTATAGAAAAATTATTGCTAAGTGTTTGCAAAATAGTATTTTTTAATTTGGTATCTTGAAAAATCTCTAAAAGTGAAAATAT
The DNA here is from genome assembly GCF_048542155.1 of Nylanderia fulva. Classification (NCBI taxonomy): domain Eukaryota; kingdom Metazoa; phylum Arthropoda; class Insecta; order Hymenoptera; family Formicidae; genus Nylanderia; species Nylanderia fulva. Next base: position 792,689 of record NW_028190488.1, read on the forward strand.
GAATTATATAACATTATAAAACCTTGAAAATCATGATAATCTTGAGACAATGTGGTATTGGAGGAATTTTATATATAAAAGTTTCTCTGATTAAATACTTTATCACAATAAAAAATATTAAAATATATATCACAATGTATATCACAATAAAATATAAAATACGTTCGATTAATTTTACTATGTACATATTAATATTTTTTATTGGAGTAAATATTAATGAAAGAAACTCTTATATAAAATTAAACCATGATTTTCGGGATAAATTTAAAAAAAATTCTCTCTGTCTATATATTCTTCATTTATTCCATACTCGAGTATTGATTACCACAATAAAATATTGTTTTATATTAACATTTTTTACGATGTACATATTAAATTAATAAAACATTTTATATCTTATTGTGGTAGATATATATATTTTTTATCGTCGTAAATATTAATCAGAGAAATTGCAATAAAATTCTTCCAGTATCATATAGTTCCACGATTATCATGATTTTCAAGATAAAATTCTAAGAGAAAATTCTCTCCGTGTATTACATGTTATAAAGGCATCTCTCCTAAAGCATCTCTTCTGTTTAAGGCATTGATTTGACAAACAGCTGACTAGCATCAGTATTCGAAACGCGCGTCTCGAATCGCGTATCTCACGAAACCCCATGACCCAGTTTCGAGTCGAATTCGTTTTGACGGTCGCGTTGTAAACGTAACTGTCAGACGGCTACATCTACGATACCTATTATATACTCACGATCCGATTTCGACCGGTCTTTATAGCTAGGGACGATCGTCGCGTCGGAGACGCTGCGCCGCATCGATTTGCATTTTATCGGCGGGAGATCGGCCGCAAAAGTGGAACGGCTGGGTTTTTACCTGAGCCAGAACGAAACAGAGTGTGAATAAATTCCAAGCCCGCGCGTTTTCCCGGCCCGGCCGACGTGCCACTTTGGCCTTAATTGCGTCGTGAATGGGCGGACGGGATAAACGATTCGCGGCGATCGCGATCGCTGATAATGCGTATCATCTCGCGAGTTTCTAGAATCAGGGACATTTACCCGAGGAAAGTCGCGGCGAGAAGAGCGCTCGTGAAAATGTAACTGATATCCGGAACAAAATATATTTTTCTCGACGAAAATCCGTAAACGTATACGCTGTTATTTTATTTTAAAGTAAAATTTATCGCGCTATCTATTATATGGAACAATAATCTTTATCAAAATACTTTGCAACATATATAATTCTTAGATTAGTTTTGAAAAAAATGTATTACGTATAAAAATATATCTCGTCAAATGATTAATACTCTCAACAGAGTATTAATTACGTTTCAAAGATATCCTGAAATTAATTCGCGCGCGCGCTTCAGGATATACTGCAATTTCTTATGAACATCGCTTTAATGAGCGAAATATAATCGCATTAATTCTATTACAAGGAAATAATTTGAAATAAACTCGAAAAAAAATCTTTAAAATCTGTCCTAGATTCTAGCAATTCTAGAACAAGTTTTACGATACCGCTGCGATAAATGAAGTAATTAAATAGGATAAGGAGGAAAGTGACAACGAAATAAATAGGTACTAATGAAAGAGGAACGCTAAAGACTCCGTTAACATCAAAGGAATTAAAAGCACCATTGAATGCGGCTCTATTAGAGAGGCAGCCTTTTATATAAAATCACGTCGGAGTCGAAAATAAACTCGAGCGTGACAGGACGCTTAAAAAGCGGGGAATTTGTCTTCGTTAAGAGAAATTACGGCGAATCAGGGATAATCGTGCTCGTCTACTTTCCGCAATCTTCGAGCACAGAAAGAGAGAAAAAGAGAGAGGCACGGAAACACGAGCGAAAGCTAAAAATGTCGCGCAAGCTACGGCACTGGAGAACGGAGAACTCCTCGGCATCGGGGGACCAGCAGCTCATCGCCAGAAAGAAAGAGAGAGAAAGAGACGTAGGGGGACCTAATGGGTCCCTTCCCTTTTCTCTCCGTCTTGCTCTGTTCGTTACTTCCTCCGATAATCCTTCTTCTTCTTCCCTCTCTCGTTCTCTCCTCCAGGTTACTCTCTCACGCGGTACCAACCGCGATACATGCACACCTACACCAGACGCTGATGGAGGTAGCGAGGATCCCGGAGATGCTCGGCCCCGAGTCCAGGGACACGGCGTTTCATAACGCAAGCGCGACTTTTAACTCTTTTAATTAGCGCTAATTGCGCCGCAAACGACTTTGTTTTCGTCGCGATATTTCCTTTACGTATCTTCGTCGTAAAATCTTGTAAATGTGTTGTTTTTTTGTACTTTGAAATTCGTGTTTTTTTTTTACACGAAGTATATTACGATGACATTGAAAAAAGTTTGAAATTGACGTGGGGTAATCGATAAGAGGCTCTTTGCAAATTATAGAAAGTTTATATTTATTATAAATATTTATTATAAATTGAAAATGAATGCATTCGTGGATAATTAACACCTGCGTTTAATATGATGTAAAGTGAAGAAACGGTATGTGACTGATACCGTGAAGTATAACGTGAATCTCGTAATTTCATCGAAACGTCGTGACGAAATCGGCTTACATAAACTTAAGCAATCTTGGGTAAATATATTTAATTAAGACTCGCGAAATGCATAAAAGACCTTACGTCAATAAAAGATGACGATATAATAATGGTATAATAATTATAATTATAAATGATTATTCTTACATTATAATACGAGTATATTAATAATATAATTTTTGATAACTTAATCTAAATATTATTAGAAATATAATTTTTTTAGAATTAGATTAGAAATTTTTATTTCTGAGCGATTTTTGAAGGATTATACTCTTGTGCAAATTTAAAGAAAAATGTTCTCTTAAAATTTTTTCTTGAAAATCATGGTTTGATTTTATAAGAAATTTTTTGGTTAATATTTTCCACAATAAAAAATATTAATATGCACATAATAAAATTAAGGTATTAATAATTTTTATTGTGATAAAAATATTAATCAGAGGAACTCTTATAAAATTCTTCCAATACATTATCATGATTTTCAGGGTAAATACTAAAAAAAAAAATTCTGTGTAGAGAAATAACATCCTCAGGGAGAAGAAAAACCTCAACCTCAATGATGTTAGAAAGTGCGCGACCGCGACTTTCCGTAAGACTTCAAGCCGATAATCGCTTTTTCCCCAGATCCCTAGGCTTTTACGTAATATGCCGAGCCAGGGTTCGAAACGCTCCGCGTTTTTCTTCGTCGTCGAACGCGAACCCGCACAACGTCAGCGTGATCAGTATGCTAAGAGGCCGCGTTGAACCCTCGTCATCTACGCGAGCGCGGGTCCTTACATTTACCTCTGCTCTATTGCCTCTCACGTTGCCTTCTACATACACAAATACAGATAGCTCACTCATCCGCTTGTTCGCTCACCCACTCGCTGACTCACACATTCGCTCATTCACACGCACACAAACGGACGCACGACAGGCCGTACATTCGTTGTTGACTACCTGACGAGAACTCGAGCTCTCGGCCAGTCACGTGGCCACGCTGATCGCGAAGGATGTTTGTGGGATCGCAAAGTCAGTCCGCGGCGGACGGCCTGTCGAGAAAGAGAGGATAGAGAGGCGGCGCGATCGGGTGAAGGAAAAGAGAAGGAGGAATGGAATGGAAGAAGGAGAAGGAGATACTGGATCGGGGATATCGCCTAAGGTCTTCGTGGTGTTGCTCTAGCTCTACCTGTCCGTAGGCAGCAGTTCGGAGCAACGTTGTCTCGCGCCTCCGTTCTCCGTGATCTCGCGAAATATATATATATATTCGTCAGCGAAGTGTGTTCGTGAAGCCGGAAGAATCTTTGGACTCGATGGAACGGAGGAATTCCCGGTATCCGGAGCATGTGAATGGGGGAGAAAAAATTCTCCCATAATGTTTCAAGAATATCGTTACGCAGGAGGAAGACGTCGGGTTCGCGCTCGAGGCCAGGAATTAATATGATATTTAGTTGTGCATTAGAAAGTGAGGTATTTCGTGGTGCACTGAAACGTGGAAGACAGGCGATGTGACGCCGAGCGAGACTCGAGGAAGCGAAGATGTGGACGAGAAGCTGAAGACGAAGCCGATTCTCCTAGTATTTCGCTGTCGCACTTGCTTAACTTTCTCGTCGATGTTAAAAGAGTTCGATTACCGAACTCTCGAATGAATTTTTCTTTACAGAATCCAGGAAGGAAATTGAAAAGGGAGACACTGGATTGAGAGAAAATAAATCTTGCCAGGCTTCTGCTAGCTGATGATTGCGACCATTTGCGTCGCGGATGCGGTATGCGGTAGAAAGTTTATCCGCGAAACGCCAGATAAACCAGATTGCCTTCGTTCGAAAAGAGCAGGGAGAAGATTCTATTCGCGTATACGCACTCTTGATAAAAAAAAAAGCACGTGCGATCGAGATAGAAAGGCGAGAATCGAGACCGTAACAACATCTCGGAAGATCAGCCGGAATGAGAGATCATTCTCCGATGAGAAAATCTGAGAAATCGAATCCTCTCTGCGGCTTCTCTAGCGTAAAATCGGTAAGAAGACCGAGGACGCACTTAACGATTTATTATACTCTGGTGATTTCGCGAACGAAAACGGAGTAAATTTAGGAGATTAAAGGCTGCGCGCATGTGAAACTATTAACGAGAACCGACGCGAGCGTTCACCGATTTTCACGGGATTGTATGCAAAATCGCGTCGGCGATATCGCGGGGCATCGGCCCGCGATCGCGACCCGCTTACGAATAAAGAGGACGAGGTGGACTCTCGCGAGGGAAGAGGAACGAAAGAGAAGAGAGAGACGAAAAAAAAAAGAAGGAAACGGTGAATCGACGCGAGGCACAGGAATCGCGGCGATTTCGCTGGCACAACGGCGTAAAAGCGCGCGGCGACGTTGCACAACACACTTGTCATTTCTGATCCGCATTCGACGTGCACGTTGCTCGTTCATGCGTTTTAAAGCGAAGGAAAAATCCCCCACCATTCCACTACTATTACCATATAGAACTTATGCATGTTAGAAGGAGTATATCCGGCCGCAGTAATCGTTTCTACAATTCGCGATCGCGGATTTTAAACAGGAGAAACATTACGAAATTGTTGGATGGATTTTCATGTCAGAAATGTATTTTGGTTCAAGAGACATTCGTTGACAGTTTACTTCATAATTCGCACATTCCTAATTGATTCGCGCGCGTGATAAGGAACAACGCGATAAAACTCGTCGTCCCTCTCTCTTATCTTGGAGATACTTTACCTGAACGCAGTTTTCACCGCGTCAGGTGAGAAGGTGCATTACCACTGACATTTAGTGTCGCGGAGTGATGGTGCGCATACTTTTACAAAACTGCTTCGGGGAAGGGTGCAGTTAGTACGACTCGAAAGACTAAGATGCAGTTGACAATTCGACCTCCATTTAACGCGAGAGAGAGACATTTCACACTTTGAAGTGCACGTGCATACATAAATATTTTTCAGCGCCACTAAGGCTAATATCGCGAATGACGCGATAGCAACGGAACGCAGAGTTAGCACAAGTATTTTCCGCCGAGAAGAATTTCATTTCGAGTGCAACGTCGTCGAGAGAAAGAGAAAAAAAAACACGTTTCCAGGTGCCAAGTATATTTTCGCGCACGCAAGCGCGTCGCCGTCGAGAATGAGCGGTTAGACGATCCGAAAAACGTGCGGAATGCAGTTAGCAACCAGTCAGAGACCTCACCCGCCTCCGGTGCCACCTCGGCCGAGTCGGCAGGTGGTCGCCGAGGCCCTTAAGAGGTCGCCAAGGCCGCCCTGTCCTACTAGACAGGCACCGCCGCCGCCGAACATGAAGCCCTGGAGATCCAATCAACAACAACAACCACAGCAACAGACGCAACAGCAACAGGTGGATCCAGCAACGACCGGACGCACGATCGTGTACGAGTCCATCAGGGAGGACTGCAAGGACGAGAGTGCATCTGATGATAGAGATCGCAAGCAGGCGCGAAATACAGACAGGAATGTCGAGGACAATCGGCCAGAGAATGGAGGCAAGATTGCCTCGTCTCACGAACATCACGAGAATATTAGCTCGGGGAGGCTTCATCCCACGGGAAACATTCCGGTAAACGTCGTCCGGAAACGCAACAGCTTGACCGAGGATCAACGACCTCAGCAGAGACTGGAGACTCGCGGAAACTCCCGCGGGAAGGATCCGGTGGGTCTGTTGGATTATCGAGGACGATGCAGGGCTTTGCCCGGTAAGGATCAGCTGAAGGAGAACGCGACGGAGAGAGTTGAAGTCGCCAGAACTGTCAACATGTCCTTGGAAGACAGACCTCGCGCCTCGTTCTCCAGTCCGGATTCCGCCGGCGGACAAGTCATGGTGAGTCATCCGGAAAAATGCAACGGCAGCCCGGAGAGAGAGGCAGATGACGAGCGAGTTAGGTCGACGCCCACGTGCAAACCGTGTCCCGGGGAGCAACAGCATCGGCAGAAACAGCATCCGGAAATTGTCTCGAAGGGAAAGACTGCCGGGAACGATAGCGTCGAGGCTGTATCCTCGATCGAGAGATCGACCAGCGTCCCGAGCGTTGACCGCGCCGCTACCACGGTGCTCGTCATCGACGAACCAGAGCGTAAAATCGCACTTAGCGATCATGAGGACAATAACGACGACGACGACGATGAGGACGACGGTGACAACAATATTCATCGGCAGGATTGGCTGGAGGCGGGAGTCCATTACTCCTCCACGCAGATCACTCTGCACGGAGACGACATCGTCGACGGGGATCATCGTATCAACGGTTACGATCATCGTGAGGAGGAGAGGATCACTGATCTCGATTTTATCAGGTAGAACACTGAAATTGCGATGAGGAAAATCGCGAGCGATTATGTAATGGATCGATTTAAAAATTCATGACGATGCTGGATATAAATGAGACTCTTTTCCGTTCGCCGATGGTGACGGAACTTGAAATCTTTTTAATTGGAAATAAATTGTCTTTTCAAGAGACCGCGCTTCTAATGTAAAACTCCAGGCTGCATGAATCTTATTTGGAATGCATTACGTTTATGATAACAGAAAGATTATATTCCATTTAAATTAAAAAGAATTAATATTTAATATTTAAAAAATGTCTTTTTAAATTTTAATGCCTCGAATATTTTTATTAAAATATTTAACACGGATTTTTTCAAGCGATATTTGATAATCATGCACAGAGAGAATTTTCTCTTATTAGAATTTACCTTAGAAACATGCAAATCGTGGGACAATATAGTATTGGAAGAATTTTTTATAAATTTCTCTGATTAATATTTACTAAAGTAAAAAAAATTACCTGATATAAAATATGTTCGATTAATTTTACTGTGCACATATTAATATTTTTTATTGTGGTAAATATATATTTAATCAGAGAAACTCTTATAAAATTCTTTCAATATCACATTATGTTTTACGATTACCATATGATTTTCAGGATAATTTATAAGTGAAAATTCTCTCCGTGTGACACTTTTATTCCGAGCGTGTAATGATAATAAAGACATGTTGAAATGCTATATTAATTTATCGGATAAATGATCTTTGTGATGTAACGTCATGAGACGTGACTGAATATATCGGTGCTGCTCACATATTAATTATCGAGGAGCAGTAGATGCTAACGTATTAATTATCGAGGAGTGATAGCTGCAGAGAGACTCGTGCATTGTTACCGTACTCGTTGATCTGGATTCAACGATTCGGCGATAAAAACGCGCCGCTTTCTCGCGTCGCGCGATAAATACCGTGTCGACACGCTATACAAACTGACCGTTCGTTAGTGCAACTAACATTTAAAAAAATGCATGTTCTTGCTCTCTTTCCTATCTCTCGTTCCGACAGTTCTCGCATCACTTTTGATTTTCTCTCCATCGTAAAATTGAATAGTCTAAAAAATACGCAACGTTTTAATATTAGAAATAATATTTAAGAATAATATAATAATATATCTTAATATATATATATAATAATATATAATATACATAGATACACACATATAAACAATTATACAAACTTTAATTAATATTACAATAAAAAAGTGGGAAGGAAAAATATATATGCATATATAGAGACTTACATAAATGTTTTCGCACTATGAAGAATTTTCTAACAATAAAATTAAATTAATTAATTGCAGTGTTTGCAAAGTACACAGAGAATTTTTTTCTTTCAAGTTAAACTGTTCTGTAATTTTACAATGTATTAGTATTTTTATTGTGGTAAATATTAATCAAAGAAACTCTTATAAAATTCTTCCAATGTCATATTGTCTCGCGATTATCATGATTTTCAGGATGAATTCTAAGAAAAATTCTTTCCGTGTATTAAACCGATATATCGGTATCTGCAACCTCTGTGTGTATTAAATCGATACTGTGCTTGTCGAAGCATCTGATCCATCTCGTCTCAGTGCGGAAAATAAAATGAAAAACAGACAGGCCGCAGAATCGAGTCTTATATCGATAAAAAAAACGAGCACACACTTGTGCGATGTATATACACGCGATGATGATAACAGCAGGGCAAAGTGAGTCATTCACAAAATCCTCCGCCTTCTTGACCGCAGGCGACCGACACTCTCAAGACAGATCGATTTTTATTCCATAAAATGATCGTGTAACGGTATCCCCGTTTCCTGCGGCCTCCATCATATTTTGCCTTTGGCAATTCACAGGAAAGAATATTCGATTCCTCTCTCGCTTCTCTTCACCTTGCTCACTCTCTTTCTCTTTCTCTCTTCTCGCGCAGATGTTCTTCCATGTACAACTATACTATACATTCATTTCCCTCGTGGATTTCTGATGTTTTCAGAATCGTCAGCAATTTATAAACTTGCCATGTGCCAGAAAATAGAATTAGTTTTGAACTCAAATATTACAGAACAATTTTAGCTATTTATTTTATCACTAGAAACTCATTGCGTTATCCTAATGTCAAAGGCGCTAAACAAATGTATGACTACACATTAATACAAATTGCCATAAAAAGTGAAACCTGGCGTTTTGTTCCAGCATACAAGAAAGGATCGCGATGTCTTCTCTGCAAGGACTACCCCCGTTACCGAGGAGTCTGAGCGGTTTCAACCTGAGCGGACGCGGCGAGAACGGTGAGCCACCTCCACCGCCCACGAGGTCGTCGAGTAAATCCCAAAGAGGCGGTAAACCGTCGTCATCCAGGCCGTCGCCACCTGCCAGACAACTCACCACCCTGGATACCCAGCTGGCGGTACTCAGGAGAGAAATGGTACTCTATTCGAGAGAATCGTTTGCGCTCTCTTTCGCGTCAAACGCCGAGGAATCCGGTCTCGTTACTTTGCTCGGGGAATCGCAACCCTCTCCCGATATATACTCATTTCTTAAAGCAAAAACTATATAATAGTACTGCGCGGAGTCATGTAGAATATAGGCTTTTCATATGGTTTTTGCGTACTTAATTACGCATCTTCTATAATTTTTTTTATGTATTATTTATTTAATAATGGGAAAAATATATAGAAGTATGGAATTTTTTATTTCGTAATTTAACGCGCTTAAAAGAGCATTGTTAATTGTTTTTTGACAACTCGATGATTTATATTTGATGCTTTTCTTGCAGTATTTATGAATCATTTTTAAATGAGTAAAATACAAAAAAATACAGACATGACTCATATATTTAACTTTCACATATTGAGAGAGAGATTTAAAAATTCTTTACATGTAATGTTGCGGACTTTGATTAATAAGTGACTCAAGCGATTAACATCGAACAAAAACAGGAAAGGATGACTGAGCATTTTTTAAAAACAATTGCAAAAATATTTGAACATTACATTTTGCAATGCGCAACAGCAGCAGCATCGTCCGAGATGCAGCAGCCGGTGAATTGTCGATGCTGTTCAAAGTGGTGTCTGAAATTGTGCATCCTCTAACGCGGCAGCCATTAACTTCAATAGAAACCATTAGTCATCCGCTGCGACGCGAAATGTACGAGCATACGGGAAAATTCCACGCGTTCGCGTGTAATAATGCGCGTGATTTAAAAATAACTCGAGAGATTTCCGTTGCCATTGATCGCTCTGACACCGAGGCGGAAGCTGGCGTAGTTTATATGCGCGAACCTCGTTTCCTCGCGTAATAATTTGTCATTTCAATGCTTTAAACTTGGCTCTACAGTATATTTTATAATATACTTTTTAATTCTTTCATATCTTTTGTATCCTATTTTTTCCATTTTTGATTTCTTAAATTCTCTTTCATTTTTTTTAAGGTATTTTTTCGGATTGCCGATTTTACTATGTTAATGCGAACTTTGTAAGCCTTGCCACTCCTTATCCTCGATATTTCAGTCGTCAATCCGAGCACGTTCCGTGAACCGTCGTCATTTTCTACTCGGTTGTCCACCTCTGTTGCTCCTGACATTTTTTTTCTCTCGATTCTTCCGCGTTTGTTTGGGCGACCCGACCGACCCGTTACCTCGAGGCCGCGATCGCGTGTGAATAAATTGCGGAGCGCGATGAGCGTGTATTTTATGCGTGGGATCATAAGCAGCGAGGGAAATCGTATCATAGCGCAGTAGAGAGGATACTTATATATCATATATATATATATATATATATATATATATATATATACACATATATATATATATACTCGTCGTGTATAGAGGTTCTACTTTTTCAATGGATACGCATTTTACGCTGTAGATTTCTGTTTGCGCAGCGGATGGAATATGCAAATGCGCTGCTTTATTAGATTCATCTGCGTCGATTCCTAGATATTTCGCGCGAAATTCCAAAAAGAATTTTGTTTCGATTAAAATTGCGTGGATAATCGCTTACGAAATTTGTATCTCTCAAGATCTCGTTAACATTGTCCATAATGTTTCTCATTATTACTCGACGAGAGCAAGATCCTTCGAGTGTCCCACTGACCCTAGACGATCTCGCGAATTACTACTCGTTTCGTACAAAATTCTCGCCACATCGCATTGATCACATTCGCTTTAGCATTCGCGGTCAATCTTTGTGAAATTAACTCTAACGGGACCTCGTGTAGAATTTCTCCGGAGAGAAGAAATCACGCGCTCGCGTGACAAGTGTTTGTTGTCCTGGGACCTCCGATTCGCGCGCTAACATCACGTGGTACCCCGTGTACCTTAAGTTAGGCTAATAATTTAATAGTCATCCCAGACAACACACGATGCGAACTAGCACAGCCGCTCCCACGCTACGTTTCCTCGGGCATGACTCGATGTTCCTCCTCCGGAGAGACCCCTTCCTTTTCCACCCGGTCGCTCTCTTTCACCTTCGCTCTTCTCTCATCCGCTCCTCGTAGTTCTTCTCCTTCCAATCTCGTTTCTCCTTTCGTCGCGCTCTCCGCCTCTCTAGGCCTCTCGTATTCTTCTTATTCTCATTTTATGTTCTCTTCTATACTACGATTCTCTCCTTCTCTACGTTCCCACGACCGCCGAGTCGCTTGGAAATGCGTCATTTCAGTCTGTAAATCACGAGGTAACATTTACCTTGGTGACCGTATGGTAAAAGTGAATGCGCCAGGTACACTGCAGTTTCTAGATTGAGTCCTACGCGAAATTTCGCAACAATTCACGGATAATAAATAATTTAAAAAAGCGAATCATGAGTGAATTACATAATCACTTTTATATTATCAAAGAAAGAAAGACAATTTTATTTTCATACTTCTATCGTTATAACAATTTCAATCTGTTTTTTTTTTTTTTTACAGTTTGGGTTGCGGCAACTTGATCTCTCTTTACTGTCGCAACTATGGTCTTTGAACGAGTCGATCCAAGAGTTTCGGCAGCTGCTACAGGAGCAGGAGGACCGAGCGCCTTCGCCGTCGCCCAGCAGCGAGGAGGGAGACGACACGTCCTACGGGACGCATCCGCCGCCACCTCCGAGGAGGCCGGCGCCCACGTTGCATCATCATCGACCGCCGCGACCGCCCAGGCCACCCAGACCTTCGGCCAGCGACGAGTCGCCGTCGAGCGAGGAGTGCGGAGCCGTTTGACGTATCGTTACTGAGAGGAAGAAGTACTCGAGAAGGTCTCGATCCTCTCATCGCACTTAGAACGACGCGTTCCTGGAAAACGCTGATATTTACGAGAAGAAAGAACCTCGAAAGACTAACGTGAAAGCAGAAATTGCGACGATTTGGGCTTTTCGATATCTTATCGGCGGTCTAAACTCGCACGTGACGTGACATTCAATTTGCGAACTATTAATTCCTAAAGGTACCTGCAACGTTACTTGTTAGGACACTCAAGATTGCGATCTATAAGTCGGTTCTCTCTCTCCCTTTTCTCTCCTTTAATTCACGATTGGGATTGACTCAATCGTTTGACTGGGAGAAATTATACCCGGTAAATGAATCGCGATTGCACATGCAAGCGAACGGTGTCACTCGTCTAGAGAAGCTGTCGCTTCTCTCGTAAACCATCGTTTGAAATTACGATCTATGACGTTGCTTTAGCATAAAAAAAGGACTTGTAATCAAATCAACCTGACTATTGCGATAGTTTGGTCGTCATTGCGGAGATTGTTTTGCGTATGCAGGGTAATAATCGCTTCGCAGTTTGAAGAAGAGAGTTGATTTGCCAATTCGCGCAATAATCGACGACATTCTGTATATGTCGCACTCTCTAGATAAAAAAAAAATGGATTCAATTGCCACGAGCGAGAGAGCTAATTTTAGCTCGGCACGCTACTCTCCTCTCTACTTGTGATAGCGCTCGAAGGGGCCTTTGATTAATGATAATCACATCCATATTTGTGCAGATTAAGATTTGAAACTTCGCTCCGTTGCGAAGCGACCATAACAGATCCGAGCCCGTTGCACCACGATTCTTTGGTGTTATAGTCCGAAAAATAGCGCGATTCTTTGACGTCACTTAGCCGAAATACAAGGCTAGTGAGTGCGAAAGAATCACGCGTGTTCTCTTCTCTTTCGGTGTTTTTTATACTGTTGTATCCCATTGCAAAATTCATTCTCGTTGTTGATATTCTCGGGTTAGCTCCGTAACTAGATCTGTGAGAAGGAAAAAAAGAAAAATTTAATATCTTTGAAAAATGTAACCTAGCGAGATTTCTACAAACATGTGATTTCTTATTAGTATATCTTTTAGTATTTTTATTTGTGACGTCTCAATCCGTCGAATTTACGTGCGTATGGTATTTTCAAAACAAAAAAAACTGGAATTTATATTAACGTTCCGCAGCGCCCTTTCGTGTAGATTAGCACGTGCTGTGTAAAGATATGATGTAAGACTATGCAGAATAAATGAAACTTAATTTAAATATACTATGTCATATAACTACAACCTTTCTTTGTATATACACCGTTACTCTGACACAGATAATGATCGACAATATGCGGCGTCTACATAGATGCAAATTGCATCTCGCTTTTCGAGATATAGTCAGCGGCAGGGTGTGTGCGGAAATAAATGGTGCAATATCAGGTCAGCGAGGATGAAGAAATCGCTGTAATAGAGTCTTCGTGTTATATAAAGTGTCGCGATATATAATCTCAGCTACAATATTTATTCTAATCACACGTTATTCAATATCTTCTCTATATGATTTTTAACGTTACGGTATAATGCGAGATATATAGTAAGATGTAGTATTTCATGAATATTTTTGCATACGTAAAAAAGATACAATTTTACGCAACTTAGGAGAATATTTAATTAATATTTAATTTTCATTTAATTATACAACTATAATAATTTTATATTTAGAACTAAATAGAAATTATCGCTTTATATTTCTTGACAAAAAAAACTCATCGATTCAAACGTTAATTTGCTAATTAAATTTTTAAATAATATGCTATAATATACTATTAAACTATTAATATTTTTGACAGTTATCAGCTGATTGCTGTCAAAAATAATCGCGCGGAATATGATAAAAAATTATTATAAAAAAATCTCATAAACAAGTTAGATTTTCATTTATGGAAGTTAATTAATTGATTTTAATTATAACAATTATGGAACGAATTAAATGCAATGTAAATAAGAAAAAAGGGGGTTCGTTTGACAAATGCACTACACTGTAATTATTTTGACATGTTTAATCATTAAAAGTTTATCTTTTCATAAATACTTAACGCACGTAAATTTGTGCGATCTGATCTAATACAGATACTCATACGTAGATATGCACGCACACGGACACATACGCGGCACTCACAAATTATTATTCGTAATCGAGTGCCGATCGATGAAACGTTTGCGATTCTACAGTTACAGTGAATTTATGACTTCTAACTGGAATTATTATTTAAAAATCTCGGGGTGATCAGTTAAACTTTTGTAGGAACGCAAATATACATAAATTCGTGAACGTTTAGCGCCGATAACTTAGAGAAAGCTTTTAACACACTTGCTTATAAAAAACTAACTCATCATTGTCAGTTAAGCTATTATTATTAAGCCGGCAAGATATTTTGCAATTGTAACGTCAAAATAGGAACTTTTCAACCTTCTTTCTCGTTTCTTATTCGCAAATGTTACATCCGTGAAAGCGCATCTCTTATAAAACTGTAATTTTTATCGTTATGCGTAACGTTACTTTATATAATAACACGTTAGCCAACTTCGATGTTGATGGACTGATATTTTGACAATTGATTGATTTTAGCGTCATCTTTGCCATTAATCGCAAAAATATGACGTTAGTTAACATATAATTTCATATAATCTGGGTTGCGCATTTCCTCGACTTCTTCGTATGCTTTGCTTTTTTGCGAATTATATAGTTTGGCACTGCATTGCTATATTAAAAAAAAGAAAGCTCTTATAAACTTTCAAAGAATTGTCGATGAACGCTGCAATTTTCTTTCACCGTTTGCGATTGTACTTTTAATATGTACAATTAAAGTATCTCTCGCTTTTCAGCATCCATCAGACATCGATGTTTTTATTTATCTAAACGACAAGTAAAAAACAAATAAGAAAAAATGCAAAGACAAATAAAATTGCTAGCTCTCGGTAATTTTATACATAAATCGAAATTTTAAAACCGCTTAAATATCTATAAGTATATGAGAATCTTTACAGAGAGAAAATCAAATTACATATTTCTTTTATAAAAAAAAAGAAAAAATACATCGCACAAGAAGAGGCTGTCACATAACAAACTTTACATGTGTGAGATACACACCAAAAATTATAATATTACAAAAAGAAACAATTTGAAAATTTAAAAATGCATTTTTCAAATTGATTTTCGTTTGGCAAAGATTCTGTGCTTACTTAGTGGCTAATAACAGAGATTGTTGATTAGTGTTGTATGAGCAAATCTATGATATGCGAAATGAATGTGAAGAACATTCTTTTAGTGTCTTCTCGGACAGATGTATGTAATTTTTGATTTTTATTTATATTTTATTTTTTTTTTTGTATATTTCCAATATCTTCTTTTGTCGCGTCTTCGTTTATATTCTCATATATACGTATATCCGAAACACGAGACAGAAGAAGCTTAGCTAAGTTTAGTGCCCGTTTTTCAAACAGACTTTTGCGTCGTTGACCGTATAATCGACCTGTTTTAAATCCGTTTTGACAGTATATCCGCGTTTTGTAAGTAGTATCTGCGCGTATGTAAAAATAGGATGCGCGTCTCTATGTGATACGCGAAAGACATACATCGTCCTTACATCGGAATCGAAGAATAAATTCTCGCCGTGATCTTGTCAGATGTGATCATCTAAGAAAAATTGATTCTCATTAATAAACATTGCATGTAACATATAATAGACGTATAATACATATACAGATCGTCTTTAATCGTCGATTATCATCTTTAATATACGTAGAAACTTTCTCCCTAATCACATTTACGAGAGATTGTTTAAAGAAAATCGTACGCGATCTCTTCCTGTTACCAAATATATGTGTGTATATGTATATGTTTGTGTATGTGTGTGTATATTCATGCGCTCTTTTATCATTTAAAAAAATACCGTCGCGAGATTTTCTCTTTTGTCGTACAGATATATCATAAAGTGGACTCGCGTTTTTTTTTTTAAATATTTTTTGTGATTTCCTTGTATGTTTAACACAGCCAAAACTTGGCGTTACACGAATGCGCGCGTTTTGCATTGAATACTAACACACGACATTCGTGTCACATGAGGTAAGAGTAATCTTCTCACATGTGACATGAGGTAAGAGTGAAATATATTAAATATAATAATAATATATATCATCACTTTTTTTATCATCGCCACTTTACGAGATATTCGAGCAAATAATATCATTTCTCGCGCATGAGATATTCTTAAAAAAGCATTGTTATCTATTATCATGCAGCGCGCATCTTCCACTCACATATCAGGCATTTCTCTTTTTTATATCTCTAAAAATATTTTTTCCTTCATATATCAGACGCTACTTTGCTATTTTTGAATATTAATTAACAATAAGTATAACCTACGGAGAAAAGTCTAACGCGGGGAGAGAATATTCTTTCTAGGAAACTAAAACGACCAATGTCACTCCACATGTACAGCTTATAGAGGTAGAAGCAGAATTATATCCGATAGGATATACAACATTGGCTGTTCTAGTACTAGAATGTTCATATAGCATATGGAAGATGCCGAAGGAACAACGCGAAAATTTGCAAACCGATCCGAGAGAATTGGCGGATCATGAACATCCGCATGAATCTGAACAAAAGGAGGCATTTGTTCCCCTTGAAATTAGTAAAAAGAATTAAGCATTTGCTTTCCTTTTGGAAACACTAGAATTTATGCATCTTTAATATAAAAAATAAAAATTAAAAATTAAGTTTAAAAATAATTAAGAAAGAACAAAAAATATGAAATAAACAAAAATGATAACCATGCTCCCCTGGAAAAAATCCTGCGGATGTCCATGATTCCTACCTATATTATACGGATGTCGCAATAATAATTCGCACATAATACATATGCGAATACGTCAAATCAACAGTAGAATTTCAATCGGACCTTGTCAAACAACGTCGAAAAATAATCAACATTCCGCCGTCGTTCCTTTAACAATAAGCAATTTCTATCGCGGTCTCTCATACACACGCATGCACAACTTTGTACTGATCGTCTCAACCGTGATAACGATTAATTCACGTTAATGTCTAACATTATATATTAGATAATTATCCCTTAACAATAAACTTATCCGCTAATTCTTAACGATACTAATAATCTATATTGATAATACATGTTGCCTTCTCGAGCTTAAGAGAACCGTAATGCGCCTTGAATGCGGGGAATACAAAATTGGACATTTCCCCTATCTGTCACTTTCTTATTTGATACTTTCTCATCGATATTTCTTCGTTCAACATCTTACGGATATTTATTTTCAAGACATATCGTCATTCATGATTTTGTGTGTGTCCGATATTCCTCCGTTTACTTAATCCTACCTGGATAAATGCTGAAAAGAATAATAAAGACTTGCATGTTTAAAAATCTAATTTAAATTTAAAAATCTTTTTCTTTACTTCAAAAAAGCGTAAATCTTTATACGATTTAAAATATCGATAAAAAAGTCTCTTATTAAAAATCAATATAAAAAAATATTTAAAATATTACAAAAGAAAAGTATACGCTAAAAATAATAAAAAACTTGACGTAAAAAAAAAATCTTTGGTCTCTCTCATTTCTTCATTATTTTATACTAGCAAATGTTAAAAGGAAATGCGAAATATAACTTAACTGTATAAATTTATCATATATGTGTACGTATTTAGGAAAATAATAAAAATAAAAAAATATATAGGCATTATTGTGTTTAATTTCTGTTTTTTCTTTCTAAAATCAAGTTGATAAGCAGAATCATGTTTGTTGTTATACACACAATTTGCATTTAGACAAAAATAACATTACAGAAAACACTTTCTTACACATTCACAAATGAATTGAATTCATGTTTTAATTTGATAAACAAACAAGATTAATAATTTTTCATTAAAAAGTATAAAGATAGAAAAAACCATGAATTGTAATTCGAAAAAAATAATCGAATCTTCTAACCAATAAAAAAATCAATAAAATATGATTTCAATCTGAATTTGTAGATTCTCTCATTAATTTTCTACGTCATCATATTTTTCCAACAATGCACCGTCGATCGATCGTTCGATCAGTTATGTCCTGTTTATGTAAAACGTGTAGCGCATACACGGTTCTCTTTATCCGCTATATTGTGTTTTGCTTCGAGATTTTGTCTGTTTTTAAATTGGAAAATAAATATCTAAAAATATCTAAACTACATTTTTCCATGTGTCTATCCAATTATAACACATAACGTGCTATATTATATAATAAAATTATAAAAAATATATATGTATAGCACAATTGTAAAAAGTGAACATATTTTATAACAAAATAAAATAAATAACAATGAAAATAATAAATCAGTAATAGAGATTGAAGATGAAAGTTGCATTTCTGACAAACATTATTGATAAATATACCAAAATGATAAATTGCCGCTTTTTCTCGAGAATAAAATTGAGCGTCTGATATACATATAAAGTAATTATGCGAAATAAAAGATAACAAGATAGACAAATATGTGCATAAAAATAAAAAAAAATTAAAATACAAAGAAATAAATAGATAAAAAATCCGAAGATAAAAAAGGAAAATAAATACAAAATAAACTTTTAATTTCGAAAATCGATTGGAGATGTGTGTAATATATATATTTATCGAGAAAACGCAAAACGGCGTTGAGCATGCATAACTTTCATCTCTCTCACGTTTATTACTTATTTGTTATTTTCACCGCTGAAAATATTTTTGTCATAATTTTTCGCGTTTTTAACAAAACATTAAATTTTCAAACATTATATCCTACAGCAATTTACTGGTGGCAGAAAGTAGATAATTAAAAATCTCGCCACGCGTTGCTATTGTAAAAGTTGCGGCAATTGATGCCGTTCGTACGTTTTGCAAACAAGAATCTCGTTCTTCTTGTCTGCATCTCGATTGATTCACCAGGATAATGCATTTGATATCCTAGGATATCAACCGAACATAATAGCATTCCTCGAGACCGGATCCACATGATGTTCCAGTCTTACTAAGCGCACGTAATTACGGCCGTAATCCGTGAACGCCATTCTACCATCCCAGTAAAGGGCTATGCCGAGCGGACGATCCATTTCGTCTTGACCCGGCTTGTACGAATAGATTAATGAGCCGACCGAGTTGAACGCCTTGATCGAATTATGGCGAGAGTCCGCAACGAGGATGCTACCGTCGTCGGCCACTATTACGCCCTGCGGTCTCTGAAACGTAGGTGCGTTTTCGTCGTTTTGCCCGTCGTTTTCTCCGCTGCCGTCCTGCTTCTTGCCCTTTAACTCTTTCTCGCACTTAAGTATACGCATATCCGTCATATTATGCTCGATTATTAATAAATGATGATTGTTGAAATCCGTGACGATGAGCTTGCCCTCCTGATTGAAACAGATGCCGCGCGGCGAATCCAAATACCTGAGCAGATGTTGTTGACCGCCAAACATACGCAGCGGAATACCCTCGGCGCTAAACAACTGGACGCGGTGATTTCTGGTGTCTGTGACCGCGATTTCGCAAGCAGTGTTTACCGCCACGTCCCACGGATAACAAAACTGGCCTTGTTTTTCGCCATGCTCGCCAAAGGACCTCAGGAACTCACCTTCCATCGTTAAGATCTGAAACACCACGATTTTATATTGCAGTTTAAACTTGTCAAAGCTCTAAATCTTCAACTTGTTTTAATCTGTTTATGGTTACATAATTGAACCTTCAATCAAAGAGAATTTCGCATCATGAGAAGAAACGCATTGTACCACGAACCTGGATGCGATGGTTATCCTTGTCGACGACGATGAGGCGACGTCGGGCGTCGACGGCGATTCCTGCTGGACGATTAAATTGGCAAGGACCATTGCCGTAGCTTCCGAACTTCCTGACAAGCGTGCCGTCGTCGCGATAAATCTGTATGCGATTATTTGATCTATCGCTCACTATGATGTTACCCTCATTATCGCAGGTTAATCCCCACGGGCGACAGAGGTTTTCGGCATTGTTTTCACCAAAGTGGCCGATGATCTGGACATCCGTGCTCTTGATCTGCAAGTCGGCTTTTCTATTCGGAAGAACGATGTTGCGCTCATAATTCGCTATTGGGCGACCGCGCGGTATCGGTTGCATCATTTGCTCGTTGAGTCCGTACGGAAAGTATTGCGATAATCTATAATCGCGATTCGATGGTAGACGATCTCCGATCGTGCCCGGACTGTTCAGCAAGACGTTTCCGCCGTTGGCGATCACGGCCAATACATTGCTGTCGGAACTCTTGAACGAGATCCAATTCTCTTCTCGAGTAGACCGGGACTTCATCTTCCGATTCTGACGAATCTGCCAGATCTGCGCAAACGTACGAAATTTTAAAAAAATTACGAGATATATAAATGTGTGTCTTTATACAGAATAAAAGTATATGTACCTCAGCCAACACCATGTCTTTCCTTTTCAAAAGATCGTCGGGATTACACGCGAGATTGGGAAATCGCGCGTCGTAGATGGCGTATTTAAGGGCGCTTACGGCATGCGCCAGCCGACTCTTATCCTCTTTCAAATGCATATATCTTTCGTGAAGAACCTCGAACTTCCATCGTCGCGCCTCCACAATTTGCTTAAATAATTTCTTCTCCCTCTCTTCTACGGCAGACCACATTCTACGTGAGAAGAACTTCACATCGCTGAGCGCCTCCCTGGTTCTCTGATCTAACGCTGCAATATCCAACTGCAAGAAATTAATTTTTTTTAATCTGTACTTTCTAGAATTTAATTCTCTTTATCCTTTTGAAAGACTTGAAAAAAATTATTATTTAATTTCAATTTTTCTAATTACCTCACATATTTTAATACAAAAATTTCTATTAAAAAAAAAAAATAAATATATATATATATAATTATAGAAAAAACTGACGGAGAAATTGACTTTCGCGTTGCTCGACCAAAATGAAGTTGACTTACCCCCATATTTTCCATATCATCAGCAAGAACGTCTATCCCAAGATAGGCTTCCATTAATACGTCTTCAGCTTGACGTTGAGCGGTCTCAGTGAACTCTACGAGATCAACCGTCACATGTTTACAAGTGCAATGAACGGCGCACTCTTTGCAAACCGACTTGCAGCAGGTTTGACAGTAAAGCAGCTGAGTGTATGGATGTTTACCGCAATGGTACGGCAATGTATCGTTCGATGAATGGTCGAGCGATTGATTATTCTCAATCTCTGTCGCTATCTCTGTCTCCTTTGCCAGTTCTAGCTCGTTCTCCATCAGCGGTACGCTAGACACGTCTCTCTGGATATTTCCGGCATCGTCATCCTTCTCCATCTCATTCACAATCTCAAATGTCTTCGGCATCAACGGCATCAATGGCTCATCTCTCTGAAGGTTCGGACTATGGATTTGTTGCTCTGGTGATTTTTGTTCGGAGTAGCTATCTTGTCCCATATCCTGCGTTATTTCTAACTCTTTCGTTGCCAACGTCATCAGTGGCACGCTGGACATATCGCTCTGGACATTCGAATTGTGGATCAACTGCTCAGATGGCTGTCGTATGGAATAGTTGTCGTTTATGTCCAGCAAATCGAACTTGAGAAAATTCATGTTGAGATCTTCGAACGTCTCGCAATCCGCTTGGCAGTTCTCGCTTGAATTAGGGGCGCTCGAAAAGCTCAGACCGGAGACGTCTGGTATACTAGCATCCTCAAACATTCGAAAGTACCCGAAATCGTCTGGTGAACTGGTATCCAGCTGGCGAATCGGCGAAGATCGGTTCGCTAGACTGTCATCCGAAGAGCCTGGTCGACTGTCACCTGTAGAACCTAGCGAACCGACGACCATGCTTTGATTATATAGCCTTGGTTGATATAGAAATGAGGAATCTGCTTGATTGAAAATCGACTGGCTTGACAAATTGCTATTTGGATGCTGCTGCGAAAGTTTCCCCGGAGAAAAGTGCCTCATGAACCTCTCCGGGCTGGGACTTGAAAACGATCGAGCTTTTCTCACGTTACTAAGTCTTTTGGGCGTGAAGTGCTGGTCTTCTTGCTTTCGAGGCTTATTTGTCAGCTGAAACATTTTGTTCATTTCAAGTTTGCGTACTCGACCAGTATTTGAAACATAAATTAAAAGATAATTTTAAACGATTGATAAATTGTAACTTGTAAATTTATTTTTTTTATTATATAATCAAATTGTTTTTTATTAAAATTTCATACTTTAATTCTCTCTCCAAAATCGACTAAACAATTTCTTATCAGAAAATTGAACAGACACGTAATGTTTATGTTTAAAAATCTTTTAATATAAAAATTTATATGTTAAAATATTTCTCTACAGATTGAAAAAATAAATGAAAATTACTTACTTGCATGAAATGGCGATTATAATCTACCCTGTTGCGGGGAGACTTTAATTGATTCATGGTGACGGGTAAAAATTGCTGATAAAACTCTAAAGAGGTATCTCGTGCCGCACTATTGAAAAATCTTGTTTTCCTGAAACGATACGGAAATGTTAAAATATTGATCAGTATTTCACTGGTTTTTTTTTTACATTTTATCGAAGCATTTTCCATATCAATTGTCATCTATTTACGCAAATATATAGCAACATCAAATATAATCCATACGAAAGAATTGGATTCAATGGATTATGCTCCGTTTTCGTTTTGCAAATTTAATGGAACTTTAATCGGTCTTAGAAACTCGGAAGGAAACGTAAATTTTGTATCCGAATAAGGGAAAATTATGATTTTGAAAGAAACTAACGAACCGCAAAAATTTCTGCAAATCGAGAAAGAATAAATTTATTCAAATTTATTTCGATTCTTCAAAAATGTAAGAGCACTTATAATAGAAAGCAATTTTAGATACAGAAATGACCTTTACGTTTATTCGTGATAAAGAAAACAATATCTCTTTCGCGATACACGTTTCCGAATATACATATATATGTATATATTCACAACACCGAAGCTCCAACTCTCTTCGAAGGTATAACGGTTTCAACCTTTTGCAAAATCAGTTTGTTCACCAAACGTATCTATTTCACCGAACATTGTACGATATTCAAAAGCGCATTCCATCTCGCAAATGTTATGACTTCTCTTTATTATGCGTAGAAAACTGTACTGTTCACGAATCTGCGCACTGACTGACTGACATTTTCGCTCATCGAAACGATGACTCGATCGTTATTCAGAAGTCACGAGAATTTTTTGGAAAAAAAATATATATAATATTAAAAATTCCACGATTTAAATTCTTCTCGATATTTTTTTTCGCCGGAGAAAGCTCGATTTTACATATTAATTAAGAAATCTACATTAAAGAGTGCTAAAGAGAAATGATGAGATATAATCCTAATTAAAGACGAGATATCTTGTCGCGATCGCGAGACAAATATGCCCGAAAGTCGGAAATCGATTTAATCGACGTATGTAATGAATCAATAAACGTGAAAATGATTTATACTAAAAAATCGCACAAATAATCAGCTCTGCGACTTCTACCTGATCGATGCGGCTCGACTTGCCTGTTTCTCTAGAAACAAGCCTTCGTAACGATAGTTGTTGATGTTCCACGGTCTGTCGTTCACACCGAACTGATCATCGAGTTTCTTGTTGACAAAGTTTATGTCTCAAGATTGCGACGAGGTCACTTTGTATAATAAATAAGGGTATCCTACTTTTACATTATTTTTCTCAACTAACTTATTGACATCGAATTTTTTTAGCTTATGATAAAAAATAGCAATATAATTTAAATCAAAAAATTTCAATATTATTATATAATATATATTGTAAAGTTTCGTTTGAAAATGTTGCTCGGATCAAATTAATTAAAAAATATACTTTTGTCTATTTTTTTGCGCGGAATTTGCGAAGACGTTGACGTTTCTCAATAAAATTGTAAAAATAAGTATAAAAACAATGCATATTGTAAATACAGCATGTAGAAAAATATCACGAGACACAGTACGTAAAATCTAAAAAATAAAAAAAAATCAAATAAAAGTAAAAATCTTTACCTTAGATAATTTATATCATACAGAAGAATTATTTAAAGGATTGCTTTCGTGTGTGTATGTAAACTTTTTATGTATGTATAATATTTCATTAGATTTCACATCAGGTTGTGTATATATACATAAGAAAGTTCACTCGCTTTCCAACGTAATAAACATAACAGGCAACAAGTTCGTGTTTACCACACAATTCTCTGGATTAATCCCAAAATCATATTAGGTTCATGCCCTTTCGTTTTGTTGAAACTCTATTAAAATCAAGATTAAATTCTGCTCTATTCGCAATATCGCGAAGCAAGATACTCGCTTTAAGATTTATGTAATCATATATAAATTCGCAAAAATCTTTAAAATTCCGTTTTATAATCTCGAAGTTATATATATATATATATATATATATATATATATATATATATATATGACTAGCAAAAACGAAAGTATTGCTCAAACAATTGTTAAATACTAATATTAATTAAATGTTTAACTGTCACATATGCATTTCTTTATTTTCGATTAATTAACAAGATATGTCCTCATTGAAAAATGTACATATATACATATGTGTAAAATATGTGATTCAAGATATTGATCTCATAATAAAGTAAGGCACTGGATACGAGTTTCTCGCGATAATTAAAAATCGAAAACACGGAAAATAAAAATTCTTCCTTCGTATTGTGTGTAATAATTCGAGAGTGGAAGCATACGACAAGCATAAAACAGACCCCCGAACTTGTGTCTTTTTCTGGGCGCTCTGTGGCATTCGGCAGACGGTATCCTTGAAATCGCCATGGCGACCAAGGTCAGATCAGCTTTTCCTCTGGAGGGTAAAAGGGAGGAAGGAGGAGAAAGTAAAATGGCCGATATCTGCGTGTAAATGTGTCGCGTGCGAGCACACGCGTATACGCTATAGCATGTGGTTGTGCGGGCATGCGTGATTGGATATATTCATCTAAAATATGTATAACGGGTGTGTTGCCCGTTATACATATATACACCTACATAATTTCACCAAATGTCTGTCGATACCAAAACTCCTCATTCTTGTCCGTATATCAATTTGTTATGCGCGCGTGTGTGCAATTTTTATAGTTTCCTTGAATAAAGACTAACACGCGAGAATACCATTAAAGGTCTATTTTAATTGCCATTTTTTGTATTCTTTTATATTTTATGTAATCTTCTTTTTTTATTCTATATTTTAAAAAATGTGATATATATATTTAGCAAAGGTCTTTAATGATAACGCCTCATGAGAGGAAATAGCATATTCCTATCAGCTCACATGTTCGAAAAACATTCAGAGGATCCCAGATAGCACAAGCTATTCGAAAAGAATTCATTTGTATGTCACCAATTTCGAGTCCCTTTTCAAATACATATAGAATTCATTTTGTAAAATGAAATTGATGACATACAAGGTGACATCCAAATGAATTCTTTTCGAATAGCTGTGCTATCTGGGATGTTAATAAGGTACTTTTATAACATTCTAAATGTTTTTCGAACATGAATCGGCCTCCTTTCGTAATTTTAAATATTCCAAATATTTTTTTAAAATACCTTTCACAAATTTCAACGTTTGATATCTTGACAATTAAAGCTAGTTTGAGCCGGCAACGCTTGCAATTTTCGGCGAAAAAGGTCAAAGTTTCCCGGTTTCGTTTTCACTGATGGGCGCCGAGTGGCATCGTCCGCTACTTTCGCTCTCGTTCGAGTTTCAATGTCGCAAAAAGGAAACGCACACAAGGCTAACGCGATACGAAGGAATTTGCGAAGACGTTGACGTTTCTCAATAAAATTGTAAAAATAAGTATAAAAACAATGCATATTGTAAATACAGCATGTAGAAAAATATCACGAGACACAGTACGTAAAATCTAAAAAATAAAAAAAAATCAAATAAAAGTAATAATAAAACAAGGAATAAATTAATAACAATGCATGTAGAAAAATATCATAAGACAATTTCTACAAAATCTAAAAAAGAAAAAAAAAAGAACTTGGATAAATAAATAAATAAAAGTAATAATAAAACAATGAATAAATTAATAACAATACCATCTCACCTCTCGTATGAATGTTCGTCCGCGAAGTAGTCGAACTGACGTGCAGCGAGCATGCCTCTCTTTTTCGTATTTACGTACTTTTTCAAGATTTAATGCCTTTGACGACTGGACAGGATATAGCCGGTGTTTATACGAGGTGTCGGACGCAGGTGAGCAGAATCCCGACGTTTCTCCGACTGTGGGAAGAGAGTCCTTTACGTGGAACGAGTAACTCGACTAATCGGGAGATGAAGGACTTACAAGCCGGCTTGTCTCGCATAAGCTCGAGCTCGACTACTTAGCAGTAGTAGTCGAGCTCGGCTCGTGGGATCCGAATTGGGGATAACTTGGAATGGAATATTTTTGATGTCCTTTCGTACTTCGAAACTTTTCATTCCCTCCATCTCTATATAATATAATATAATCTATGTAATATAATATAATCGTAACGACCCCATGACCTACCCCCTCTTCCAACTTTCACTCGACCCTTTCAAAATCCATTCCAAATTTATGTCTCGACTCTTTTGTGTACGAAGATCTTTAATTCGCGATAAATGTTCCTTATAAATTATTAATTATAAATAATACTATATATATATAATGCATTAAATCTTTTCAAATGTGACTATAAAAATGTTCCTTATAAATTATTAATTATAAATAACACTATATATATATATATATAATGCATAAATATTTTTAAATGAGACTATAAAAATAAAAGTCTAATGAATTTAAATCATGGAGGAAGAAGGCTAGAATAGAAGCTCAGAATACTACAAAATGTTTAAGAAATGATATGCAAAATATGAAACGTTATGTATAAGCATTGGATTAACAAAACTTAAGATAAGATGCTTTTTTTTCCAAAAATTACCGCATTTATCCGACTTTTTCCGCGCATATTCTCGATGATTCTCGCACGATTCTTGCACACAATAACACAAGTATTTCTGATACAGAGATTCTCGAGGATTCTAGCCCGGAGAAAAGGGAGAAAGGAGTCGCAAAACTCACTCACTTGACGTGTCGGCGAACGCGAGCCATCGCTCGTCGAGGGTAGAAGAAAGACGTGGAGAAAAAGCCGAGAAGCAACACCGCTTCGCGAAGCGAAACCCGTCAGGGCGAAGATCTCGAGAGGCGCGAAAGAGAACGGTCCTCGAATTTTGGTCTTCCCTTCCTTCCTTTCTCTCTTTTATGTCAGAGTCACCCTCTGTCGAAGCCGGGTCTCTCGCGGCGAGTCGAGCCGGCGCGCGAGAGGAACAGAACTGGTCCGCCCTTACTCCGGCTCGCTCTACCTCTGAATCACCCGCGTCGCCCACGTATCGCGATGCCGGGGGAGCACAGCGTAGGTGACTTCTCTCGCGAACCCCTTCCCCGGGCAACGCCATGCGGTTTCGCGACGAGGCGCCTGCGCCCGGAATCCATGAATGGAGGCACCCGCTCAATGCCGGGCTTGGACTTTTATTTGCTCGCGCTCGCGGGAGCACTGCGGCATCCAAACCCTCCCTTTCTCGCTCCCTCGCCTCCCGCTCTTCTACCCTCCAACGACGACGACGACCTTCAGCCGCCAGCCAGGGTCGATCGGACAAGTCGGATTTCATCCCCCGAGAGAGGAACAGGTGTTGCATTGAGTCACACAGGAGCGGTCAATCCTCCATGAATACATTAACGAGTACATCCTGAATCATAAATCATTATCAATCAAACATCCTCATGAATAATCATTAAGATCTCAAATATTTAGAATCTTCATTTTCGCAAAAATAATTTATTAAAGAAAAATCGGAAAATTCTCCGAATAGTCACTTTGAGCGAATGAAAAAGTAGAAAAGAGGGATGAAGGTGCTTGAGAAAAATTGGAGATTTCGCGGAAAGAAAGAAATGCGATCCCGGTATATACCCTCGCATACGGCGATATTGAGAAAACGCTGAACGAGATACTAAGAATTAACGGGGTGCAACTTTATGAATGGGCGTGAGGGAATCAGGCGGTGGGGGTTGTGGCGCTTTAACGATCGAGCGCACCCCTTCTCGCTCTTTCTCTCTTTGTTCACCGTCTCGCTCGCGATCTTTCTCTCTCGATTCATACCCTTTTTGCGATACGCGATTTCATTCTCTTCCTCCCTCGCCGGCTACGTGCACATGCACAATTGTGTATCGTTCGTACGAGTCGGCCATTTGCAGATGAACGATGCATACCTGTGCATAGCGCACGTGTGCACATCATCATGCGCGGGGGTGAATCGCGCGTGGATGCTCTTTTCACACACTTGCGCGCACGCACACACACACACACACACACACACACACACACACACACACACACACACACACACATACATATATAGGTATATAAGCGCGCGCGCACGCAAGAAGATACTTTCACATGTAACTAAATGTTTATACAATTTTTATGGCTAAGTATTACTTATTGTATGTGTTGAATGCGGGGGTTGAATTTAGAAATTGGAAATCGAAGTCGTAATTGTGTAATCTGAGATTAGAAGATCATTATAATAAATACGTAATAGAATTGTGTAAAATTGAATTTTTTAAAAATTGACAATTTTGCCAAGTGTCATGTGCAAGATATAAATTTTCAATAAATCTTTAGTGGATATATTTCAGGATATTCTTTTTGTTTTCAACAAAAATGTTAATTGATTTAACAAACACTGACATTTACCGAAAAAAATGTTTCCTTTCCTTTCGTTAAATTTTGCGATAGACCTTATAAAAATCACGATAACAATTGCTTTTCTTCCGGAATTTTTCCATATTAAAAGAGATCCTACATTTACTTTATTAATTAATATATAATAATAAAAAAAGATATTAATTCGATTATTCAAATATTTGTTAAGAATTTCGTATGTAACAGCTAGTAGTGTAATTTAATATTACAATTCTGGATACATAAGAAAAAACGCGAGTAATCCGTCATAAAAGCAAATTTAATTGTAAATCTTAATGCAACTTGAGCCAAAATTTATGAACAAAGAGAAACCGAGAAGAAAGATTTTAAAGTGGATGGATTAGAAAAGAGCTTGAAGTATATTATAATCTTTATACATCAGTATCGGAGATGTTTTGTCATTATACGATTCTATTTATACTATATATAATTATATTATTTAATATCATTTATTAACGATAGTCATTTTTTTCTTTGATCTTTTAATCTGTTTGCAATTACAGCTTCAATTTTAAAATTTAATAAGAATATACATATATTCTCATTAAATTTATTTACGGCAGCGATTATTGTTTTTGACAGTAAATTGTAATAAATTTCACGTGAAATTATAATTTAATCTACCTATATAATCTAATTTATTTGATAAAAAAGTTAATTAAAACGGAATATTATAACTTTGAAAAAACAGTATCACTTTAATGTTCCCCGAATACGATAATTTGAAGATACCTAGATTCTCCTGGCATCGATGTGTAGCGAATATCGTGATTCGGAGGGGCGGAAGTTACCCCGGCGTGAGTGGGTGGGACGTCGATGAACGAATATCCCCACCAGAGCTACCCGGCGCTGAAAGGAGCGTAGGAGTTTCCAAGGTCATCGCAAGAGCAAAACTACGTAGTACGACGCCTCCGTCGCGACGCCCGCGCACGAGGCGTAGGTGTAAAGCATACGTACGGGTCAGCTATAAGACATTTCGAATTGTCAATGGCAATTAATTGCTACATTTCAAACATGACGTTCCGTATTATTATAGGAAACGTATCGATACCGGTGTATGTAAATTGAATAAACGAAATGAGAATAATAATTTCTCGTTGATAATACAATTATCACATATGATCATTCTGCAAAATTTTATATATATATATATATATATATATCAATAACACAGCGCTCAATAAATGCGAGAATGTGCGAGAATCAACAAATTCAAACAATATTAATTCCAACAACATGTTGTGAAGAACGCGCGTTCTCGTGCATTGTGTATTTTATCGTTATTATCAACAATTATGTAAAATACTGTATAAAAGGCATACTAAAAAACATATTTCTTGAATTATCAAAAATGATCAGAAATTTACATAAATGTTATTTATAAAAAAAAATAATAATTAAAATAATCTTTTTGATAATTCATTGTACATTTAATAAAATCATAGATATCAAAATTCCTATAAATATAAAGCAGCATGTTTTACATATATTAATATAAATTGTAAAAATAAGATACAAAAGTTATACGATTAAAATATTTAATTTAGGATATATATATGAATTTCAAATTTTGATTATTATATTCATTATTTTACAGAAGGCGAAAATTTGTAAATTGAAAAGAATTATTTGAAATTAAAAAATTCTATAATCTTAACAATTTTTGTGACGTTAATTATTGAAAAGTTTTCGCCATTATCTATTTTGTTTCAAAATAAATTTTCTAATACAATTATTTATTATTATTTATTATGGAATATAAAAGCCCTTTTATAAAAATAGTTAGCAATAATCTTTCATAAAATACGTCAATGAAAAAGTACTTACTAATTTCCTACAGATATCCTAAACAAGGCAATTTGAAATTGTAAATAATATTTTAACAAACACGAATAGTATTTTTTCCGGTTACAATTACAACACCATTATCTTGCAAATCTTTCAGAGCATCTTCAAACATTTCACGTGTCACCAACTAAAAAGAAACATAGGCTCAACCAAAAAATACATTCTTTGAATAAATGCATAGAAATAAAATAAAATAACATTAAAAACCAATAAAATAAAATACAAATATAAATAGATAAAAACAAATGCAGAATGAGGTACATAAATATAATAAATAAACGTACCATGCTGGACGATTCTTTCAATTCTGTAAAAATTTTTTGGTAGTTTAGCGTCGGTGTCTTCTCTTTGCCTTTAATAAGCTTCTTCAACGCCTCCACCAGTTCCTGTCTGCGTTTCCTCGCAGCCAACGACATGCCTGTTGTTAGGATACTAATATCGATTTTGCCACTTAATGGATCGATGGCCGATTGCTTCAACGCCTCTCGATGTAACCTGATGATATATAGATGTTACAATAAGTTGTATTATTTAAAACGAAAATATCGCATTACCTAGGTATTGAGAGATCTAGCTATCTTTGTCTATTCTCACCTCCAAGCTTCCTCGACATCTGTAATCTCCACTATGTTGCTGAATCGCATCTTAGCGTGTGCCTCAGCGAGCCGTATCAGCGACTCCAGTTGCCTCGGATAGGCTGTGATTTGTCCGTGGCCGCTTCCTACTCTGCGCATATCAACATAAGCCTGGATCAGCCTCTGTTGGCTCTCCTCATTGAGAATAGGACGAACGTGTTCCTTGGCATAGGCTATATAATCACGTAGAATGCTCATATCCACGATGTCATCCTCTTCCTCTAAATCAGATTTGTAATACAGCGATACCAGATGTCTGGCGAGTTTTCTGTCGAATATTTCATCCTGAGGATCCAACATCAGGAAAATTAGGTCGAAACGTGACATTAGCGTATGCGGTAACATGACATTTTCTATCACCTAGAAAACAAATATAAAGATTTCTATCAGTGCTCATTAATTCATCATACAAATGTTCAATATCGATCATAACTTAATGGATATTTACTGTTTTATTTTTATTCCACTGCGACTCGCAAGGATTGGCCGCTGCCAAAATACTTGTTCTCGCATTCAACTGGCAAATAATACCAGCTTTTGCAATGCTCAGCGTTTGCTGCTCCATAACTTCGTGCAATACAGAGCGCGTGCTATCGTTCATCTTATCGAACTCGTCGATGCAACAGATACCATTATCAGCGAGCACTAGAGCGCCGGTTTGCAGGACTAATTGACGAGTTTCCGGATCTTTCGTTACGAAAGCAGTTAAGCCGACAGCGCTGGAACCTGAGAAAGAGATCACGGACATGAAATATACGAACAAATAATTATTAATTATATATTAAAATTAAATCAAATGTAATGTTATCGTTAAAAA
The DNA here is from genome assembly GCF_048542155.1 of Nylanderia fulva. Classification (NCBI taxonomy): domain Eukaryota; kingdom Metazoa; phylum Arthropoda; class Insecta; order Hymenoptera; family Formicidae; genus Nylanderia; species Nylanderia fulva. Next base: position 824,886 of record NW_028190488.1, read on the forward strand.
GAGGTACATTTATACCTTTTCCGCTGCTATACTGCGAGCGAGGTACCAGATTGAAGACGAATTGTAGCAGTTGCGATTTACTCGTACCCGGATCTCCACACAGAAGTATATTTATCTCGGACCGAAAATATTTCTTGCTCGATTTATTTTGCTCTTTTTTCGTTCCACCAAATAATTGCAGCAATATTCCCTTCTTCACATCCTCGTTTTCGTAGATGCTGGGAGCAATGTGCCGTGCCAGTCGTTCATACACGTCCTCCTTCTGTGATATCAGTTTCAATAGTTCCACTCTTTCTGGTGGAAATGCATGATCCTTGCCCTCCTCTTGCTCGTATAGTCTATATGGAATAAACAAGAGCAAAAATTAACAAAAGATAATATTAAAAATATATAATATATTAAATATAAAATAATTAAATATATATATTATATATATATATATATATATATATATATATATATATAAAATATAAATGTATATAATTAATATAACTGTATATATAGTTTAATAAAATACAAATAAATAGTGCAACTCTGAAATGTATCTTACCGCTTCGAATCTTGTTTCCTGAAGTGGACAACATCAACATGCGTTCTGTAGATAGCGCGTACATTGGACTGTCGCGGATTAACGCGTATCGGTAACGCGCGATATATACCGGTGACGGAAACCCTGTCACCCGGCGAGACGGCGTCAACTAAATTATTATGTGCGAAAAGAACCACTGTATGAGGGGTCTGACCAGCCGGCATATCATCCGGCGACTCCTGTAGTTTGATCATTTGCTTGTCAGAGAAATGACTGCGATTGTGTATCAAGTTGAAACAGTAATTGTTGTTACAATGCGTGCACACTGTGGGCTCGGCTATGTGACCTCTGTCGATCTCCACGGTTGTCGTGAAAGAGCAGACAATGCACCTGAAAAACGCTTCTCGCATCTCCGGCATAATGTTCGATGTTCTAATGACCATACCAGTGATTGTGATCAATTGATCTATGTCCTCTGGATTTAGAAGGCGCATGCTTTTGGTTCTGGTAACATTGTAGGGTCGTACTTGAATTTGATGCTCCAACACTGCTGCAGGATATCTCTCAAAGAACATTTCATTCGCGGTCATGTCGAAAGCTGGTATCACTTCCTGAGGATAGCATACCAATCGACTGTAAAGCTGTTTATCAAATGCCTCGAGATGAGCGCAGTTTATATTCAAGTAAGGTTCCTCCAATGTATGTATCTCTTCAAGTTTTTGCAAGTAAAGTGGATCTGACAGATTCATGTTCTCAGGCAATTCATCATTCTCTGCTTCTGGATCGATGAATCGCAGGATAAATCGTTTAAATTGTTCCTTACACTGATCCACTACAACATTTGTACCCCAGATTACCAACTGTGGACCATTCTCAGTCTCTGATGTTCTTTGAGCATTGGGTTCTTCCGGTATCTATCAATAAAATTTAATTTACATTAATAATTTAATACCTATATATTAATATTGCTGTATAAATTTAACTCACTTCGGCCAAGTTAACTTGTCGCATACGTCTGTCAGATTGAACATCTGGCCTCTGTCGCACAGGTGTACCCCTAATACCACTGCGAGGAGTACGAACTGATGCCAAGGAACTAGGTGTTCCATAATTCAACGGAGAAGACAATTCTTCGCTCATGCCCATAGCAAGGGGGCTTGTTTGTACCAATCGATTCGGAGAAGACAATGGCACAGAAGAGGGACCCTCCGACGATGGTGCAATAGTCTCTTGTGCTGGACGGCCACCCCATCGTAACGGAGTGTCTACTGGATTATTTCCTGATCTTCTTTGAGGTGTACCTGCGTATAACGTAAACCAAATATTATAATTCAAATATATCTCTTTTTCCATGAAGATATTTTATTAAAAAGTACTTCTTCAACCTTGTCTTGTGGATGCTGAATGAATGGTGCTAGGTGTACCGGCAACCGAAGGAGCTCTGGCGGAGGTTGGAGTCCGAGGCTGTCGTCTCGGGGTGCCGTTCGTCGAATCGTTGTCATCCTGAGGAACGGGGGTCCTCGGCGGTCTCATAGGACTCGACATGATTGACAGAGAAACCGCCCGCGATAATCTTACACCCTTATTCCAAAATGTATTCCGGATACGTGTAACCTGCACACGCCGCTCAACGCTCAATTTCCCGCGTAAATGCGAGACTCAAGTCATCCAGAGGACGCTAATGTCGCAAAAGTTTTTCCACATCGACTATAGATGGCTACAGCTTCCATACCTCATTCGTGTAAATACCGATCAGCTGATCAGCTGTCACTCACACGCGCGCGTATGTAATGACACAGATTAATAGACAGATCGCCAAAGGTCTGGATGAAGGAGAGACCAGCATTTCTCACTGATTTCAGCGCCATATCGTGGTAGTGGTCAATGCAGTAACTATTAATACGTTCCTAAGATGAGCGTCTCATGCTCATGAACTCGTCCGGCGGCATGTACGAGATTTATCTTTTCGTAGCGTTCGCGTATTTCGGAAAGGACAGAATTTTATGATGTTATAAATAAATAAATAAATAAAATATTAACCTGACCTATTATAATTATTTTTTAATAAATGTTTCATTATTATTATCATCTAAGTCTAAGTCGTTTAATTAATTTTTAGTTTTTTAATAATTAATTTAATTTATTCTAATCATTTTAATATGTGAAAAATACTAATACGTATACGTTTTATAATGAATTAATATATTTCGAGAGTCGAATTATATATTTTTAATAATATAAAAGTGTTCAAAAATTATATTTGACTTTTAATTTTAATTATTTTAGCAAAGAGTTCCGAAATCTCTTACACACATAATAGGGATTTTGTTCATCCATATAATTCGCAATTAAGTATATATGTTAATTATTAATTTTAGCAAAATACAAAATTAAAATTAAAGGTCAAATATAATTTTTGAACATAAATATATTTAATTCGTTATAAAACGTATACCCGTGATAGTATTTTTCTCGTACAAAAATAATTAGAACAAATTAAATTACTCATAAAAAAATTAAAAAATAATTAAATAATTTATATTATATATGATAATAATAAAACATTTTATAAAAAAAACAGATTCAATAAATATAAGTATATATATAACATGTACTTATATTTATTGAATCTGTTTTTTAATAAAATGTTTTATAAGCTTAGAAAACTTGACTTTGACGTAACTAGCAAATTTTATTTAATTATTTCACGACGGTTTGACGTAATAAAATGTTTTATTATTATTATATAAAATATAAGTTTAAATTCTTTAAGGGGTTATACCTACCTGCAAGGTCTGAAAAACACGTATTTTTGGGAATTTTTTTTTTAAATATTTGAAGTGCTTTGGAAAGGAACATTTATGTTTTCAAATATATATATTTCAAAGATTATTTAGTATTTTTTTTATTGCAAAATGTTGATAAATAAAAAAGATATGCTTAATCTTCCAGAAGCAGTTTTTTGAAAAGCGTTTTGCGGTGACCACTCTAACTTTGAACTGGTTTACCAGAAATCAAAAAACCCGAGAAATTTAGTTAATATATAAGATTATCTAGTGCCCGATCGTTCATTTTTTTGAAAAATTAATTTGCGACAAAATGGCGGCTGTTCAAATTTGAAGGTATGATTTTGCTACCAAAAATTCGCTCGTTTTTTTATTATTAAAAAAAAATACGCAACGAAAAAACAAAAGCCACGATCGGGCACTAGATTTTTTAGTATTAAAGATGTCTACCAAATTTTATTTCAATCGATGCAGCGGTTTTCGAGATATTTTGGTCACCGATTTTAAAAATGCTGTTTTGAGAAAAACGCATTTGAAGTTTCAAATTAAGTTCACAACCAAATAATATATTTATATATATATTTATATATATTTATATATATTATTTATTTATATATATTTTGGCTTTGTATAGAGACCGCTTTTGTCCGCGTCGCAGCTGCCGTTCGATACCTGAGACCCGTTTCTGTACCCTGCTTCTAAACAGCAGGATACGTTCACACCAGTATACCTTTAAACTCACATAACTTCGTTAATTTTTGTCGAATCGACTTGAAATTTGCAGGGAATATTTTTGAAAGTATGTACTTTAAGAAAATATCAAAATCCAAAAATCGATTTTTTTGAAGTTTGCAGGTAGGTATAACCCCTTAATTAATTTTTAATCTTTTATGATTAATTTAATTTACTCTAATTATTTTTGTACGAGAAAAATACTATCATGGGTATACGTTTTATAATTAATTTAATATATTTGTGTTTAAAAATTATATTTGACCTTTAATTTTAATTTTTATTTTATTAAAATTAATAATTAACATATATACTTAATTGCGAATTATATGGATGAAAAAAATCCCCATTATGTGTGTAAGAGATTTCGGAACTCTTTGCTATAAAATAATTAAAATTAAAAGTCAAATATAATTTTTGAACACTTTTATATTATTAAGAATATATAATTCGGTTCCCGAAATATATTAATTCATTATAAAACGTATACGTGATATTATTTTTCTCATATAAAAATGACTAGAATAAATTAAATTAATTATTAAAAAACTAAAAAGTAATTAAACGACTTAGACTTAGATGATAATAATAATGAAATATTTTATTAAAAAAAGATTCAATAACTAGTAGGTCAGGTTATAATTTTCTATTTATTTATTTATAACATTATGAGCTATTAAGCTCATCATCTCGTTCGCTCTCTGTCTTGCTTTCATTCGGCAAGTCACAAACGATATATGATACTCGTATGTTCCTACTTCAACTCTCGAGAATCTGAAACAAACGAAACTCGTGTCCAATATACAGGGTGTCCGGTAACTAACAGACCAATGATTACAAATGGATTCTTTGGTCAATTTGGGAACGATTTTTCCTCAACGAAAATGTCGAAAAAGGTCATCATTTTTTACAACTTTCCAATCTTTGTCATTATGTATCTTTATAACTAAGCCTTAAATTAAAATTTTATTATAGTAAACTCTACCTGAAATTAACTGAAGAATGTAATTATGTTAGACTTTTAACTCCAAAACGTTTAGTTTTCAAAAAACCTATTTTTTTCAATCGCTTATAACTCGAAAATTATTGACTTCTCAACATTTTTGCTAAGGAAAAATCGTCTCCAAATTGGCCAGAGAATCCGCCCTTAATCATTGGTCCGTTAGTTACCGGACACCTTGTATATATTATATAAAAGTGTATAGCACGTCAGAAGCTTGTGAGCTTACAGCGATAAGTAAAAACAATTGCGTATTTATTTCATTGCGTTTATTTGTTTAAACGCGCGCTTTAATTTTTCCAACGTTTTTGCCTGTTTATATTTTAAAGGTCCTCTCTTCTAAAAATCTTGTTTTAAAGATCCTCTCCGCGAGCAAAATTCGAAAACATAAATTATTTAATATTTTTACTTTATTATTTGTAAATCCTCGGTAATTTCAAAATTTTTCTATTTGAAAATTATTAATTTTCTATTGCCAATTAATTTTATCACAGACTTTACTCTTACTCCCATTGCACTTTCGTTTGCGGTTTTCAGTATACGATTTTTTATCGTAGTTACTGCAAATTATTATTGTGAATTATACTTGTGCAGTGATTTGAAGAATTTACAATTTCGTTGAAATTGTTGATTTTTCAAAAAAATTACGAGATTCGCGGAAATTGCGTGCTTTCTTGACATTTTCCGTTCGCGGCAGGCGGTTTATTTTTGATTGTTGCAAGTGTTTTTGTTTTTTTTTTATTAAAATAGATAATAATAATGTGAAATAAATCACGATATTTGACAGATATGTGCATATATATAGAAATTGTAATAATAATAATATTATATCATAAAATTGTAAATTGTTTCAATTTTTTATAGACTGCGATAAAAGATTTTACATTTGGATAAGAAACTGCGGTAAGTAAAAATATAAAATTCTTGAAAACGTACCAAAAATATTTGATAACGTAAAAAGGTGAACTTTGAAAAATAAGGAACTTAAAAATTGCACTAATAAATGGGCTATATGTGAGCCGTGCGCGGATGTAAGGTGTGTTATATCGAAATTTAATTAATAGAATTGAGAATTAATCCCAATTTTAAGTCTTACAAATGTCCAAGCTAATTTTTTGTACCTCGTGTACATTTTTGAAAGTTATATCGAAAAATTAAATTTCAATATGCGTCTTACATCTCACATTTCGCATACGGCTCACATATAGCCTATTTATCTCTTATACTTTATTTCAACTCTTATAGAAATTTATTACTAGTAACGCCAATTTATCACTTATTTCGAGTAATTAATCACTTTTATTTCGAATACTTAAATTACTGTATATTATAGTATTTTAAATACTCAAAATAAGTGATTAATTGGCGTAGTGATAAATTTCTACAAGAGAATAAGGAGCCTTTAAATTCTTAATGTAAAAAATTTCAAGTAATTTTCTTTAATAAAATTTAATTAAAAAATTTAATAAAAAAATTTTTGAACACTGTGTTATATCACATTTAAAATTGTGATTATTTCAATAAAAAAACATTTTATGTGTAAAAAATATATTTTTTATATTTAATAAATTTTATATATATATATGCATATATGTAAAATATTCTCTCTCTCTCTCTCTCTCTCTCTCTCTCTCTCTCTCACACACACACACACACACACACACAACGGGGGCCAAATCTCTCAAATTGGTCTCATGATCAATTAGCCTGGATTCGCACCAGGGGCAAAGTCTGTTGGTAATGTCAAACGAATTTAGCCTGGACTTGCACCAGGGGCAAAGTCTTTTGGTCGAGTCTACGAAATTTAGCACGGACTCGAACCAGGGGCAAAGTCTTTTGGTTCAAGTCTACGAAATTTAGCACGGACTCGAACCAGGGGCAAAGTGTGTCGGTAAGGGGCAAAGTCTATCGCACGAAGATGGCGGTCTCTTCTTTAGGCAGGCCTTTGGCGATCTGTCTATTAATCTGTGGTAATGAATAGATCTGTCTCTTTAAGGGTCGGCAGGCGACATGGTGGAGACGCCTATCGGCCGGCCGGGAATTAGAGATTCTTATATTCCAGATATTAGCGAAACTACTGAATGAATCTTATTAAATTTATGATATTCTTAATCAGTAAGCTCAAATGCAGTCCGCCAAAGAGTTATTTATTGAAAAAAAGATGAAAATAAAATTTATAATATAACTTGGGGGAATGCGCAGCTAGTAACGGGTAAGGTTGGGTTAGCCAGGAGTCCGTATTTTATTTATTATAAATTTTTCAGAGCAAAAATGCAAAATCCGACTCTTTGGCGGACTACTTTATTATATCAAGAATATATTAAAAAAAAAAAACCAAAGTTATGTCACTTATTTTATGAAATATCTGGACTATAAGATTCTCACTAGATTCATAAGGAGCAGGGGAAATTTCCGTGGTAACATACTGACAGCTAACAGCTTGACAAGGAGAGACTATCATTCTGTCCTTGTCTCTCTTACATCGCATATGTAGTAACATCCATGTAGACACAAACACTAATGCGTTGAACGAATGCGATTATTGGGAGATATCAGCAAGAACCGGTTTTCGTATTATCATTGTTTCTCTGTATATGTATATTATATGTAAAAGAACAATAAGAATAGCAATAATTCTTGCCTAACATTATCTTCCAATTATCGTTTCGTGTACGCAATATATATTTCACATTATGCATCCCATACAGCACAGATTATTGCAATTATATTGCAGCAACGTTGCAATGTTGCAAGTTGCAATGCAACATTATAAAGACATTGCAGAGATATAGGTGCACAAAATTCCAGCACACTTGTAGCAACATGACATTAATATTTCGGAAATATTGCATGTAATCCAAATTCTATAATTTATATATTGTAATATATATAAATTAACTACAACGTATTTTCATTAATGATTTATTTACATTTATATACCTGTATATGCAATATTAGTTTATGGTTGCAATAACAATGCATTATTGCAAATTCATAACATTGCAATATTGTTGTAATATTTTGTTGCAATCTTTCAAAAAGCGGACATTTTAACATTGCTGCAATTCAACAGCAATGATGTAGCAACATTTTGCAGTAAATTTGCAATATTGCAATATTGCGGTGAAAGATTGTTGTAATGTTTTTGCAATCTATCGGTGCTGTATGGGATCTGTAACAAATAATCGAATGATTTATTTAAATATTTGCATATAATCTATATAAATCTATATAATAAATAAAATGTGTAATAAATTATCGAATGATTTATTTAAATATTTGCATATAATCTATGTAAATAAAATATGTACAAATAAAATAATATTTATGCAAATATTATTTTATTTGTGTACATATTTTATTTATATACCCAAACAACACCAAGTCCAAAATTGGCGCGTAAGATATCTTTAAGATGTCTTTTTGATATCATATCATAAAATAGCTGTCTTAAAGATTTCTTAATGCTATCTTATGCGTCAATTTTAGACTTGGTGCTGTCTGGGTAGATAATATGCAAATTAATATGCAAATAATAAATCATTCGATATAATTTGTTACAGATGCATAATGCGAAATACATATATTGCGTACACGAAACGATAATTGAAAGATAATGTTAGGCAAGAATTATTGCTATTCTTGTTCTTTTACATATGTGTGTGTGGGTGTGTGTGTGTTTACAAAAATGTAGATTATTTCACATAATGTGTTTCAAATTATTATGATTTATATAATTGTAAATAAATCTATATAAATAATTAAATATTTATGTACAAATAAAATAATATTTATAAATATTTTATCTATCGAACCTCTAAAGACTTTGTATTAGTAGTATAAGGAAACGTGCAAAAAATATTTTCAATTTTTTAATTTAGTTTTTTCAATAAACTGTTTATAGGTTCGACCTTTTATATATTTTTTACATAAACTACAAGAAGTTTTATTTTGAGCCGTCGTAGCACTTTTTATCACATCCCAATTTAAAGCTATATATTTTACGGAAAAGTATCTAAAATGCCCTTTTTTGCATCTTTAGATCAAGATATCTAAAAAACGTGACGTGATACGCAATTTTTGCGGCCGAATTTGTAATCGGCATGAAAAAAATCTACAAAAATACGCTTTGAAAATCTTCAAACCTGAAAAAAGTCATTTTTTGTCGACCAGTGTTATTGATTGAAGCATAGCACAAACTGAACATTTTATATTGTATACATTGTCTGCATAATATTTTACTTATTTATAAAATATATAATATATAAGTTTATATATATGCACACACATAGATATGACAATAGCGTTATCGTGATTTTCTTCGATTATTGAAGTTGTATTGTATAATCTCTCTCTTATCTCTTTCTCTCTGCTACATAAATACTATTATAACGTAAAAGAACTTACGAGTAACGTATGATGGCTCAATGCAATAATATTCAATCACGTAAAAAACTTGAGTTTAAATATATCAATATCAATTTTTTTACAATATATTAGAATATAGAAAAATTATAGAAATATAAGGCGATAAACTTGAAAATTTTTAAATATTGAAAATATTTTAATCATTTTTACAATTACATACACTATATATATATATAAATGCAAAATAAGTCCGTAAATAAATTTATCAAGTAATAAATCCGTTGCATGCTTGCAGCTACATATGCATACACAAATAGCTGGTATGTTGATTTTTATTAAAAATTTATTTTCTGTATTATTTTGCATTTATATAGTGTGTATGTGGGTGTGTGTGTGTGTGTGTGCGCGCGCGCGCGCGCGTGTAGTAAAAATATTTTCAATATATTTATAAAATTTTTATTGCCGAAATATATTTTTTTATCATTTCTCTGTATTCCAATATATTATTAAAAAATTGATATTGATATATTTGAACTCTAATAATTTACTGGGTGATACATACTGAACATCCTTTGCATTGATCAATATTACTCGACATAAGTTCTTTTATGTTATAAGTATTTATGGAGCAAATTATACAATAACATCAATAATAGAAAAAAAATCAAGAATAACCAATGCATATTCGTCAATCTATGATTGCTATACAAGCTAATAATAATTTATATTCGTTCTCTTATTCTTGTCTCTCGAAAAAGTATAAGCAATAAATTATCAAATCTAACAAGTACCCGTGTCTAACATTGTAGACTAATTTACTTTCAATTATGCTACTGTTATTATTTATCATTAGACAATTATAAAACATATATATATATATAGCACTACAAATTATATATGTATATGTTTTATAATTTATTTTATATTTTATTATTTGACAAGTTAAATCTCTCCGAATCATAATTTGCGCTTACATCTTAAAGACGAAATGCTGTAACTCTCTAATATTCCAATCTGTATTTTTGAAAAGGACCACATCCCGTATGGTCGAAACGTTAAAATAAATATATATACAACTTTAATTTGAGGCCAGTGTAGTCAGACCAAATCTATAACCTCTGTTTTATAATTGTCTAATGATAAATAATAACAGTAGCATATATAATTGAGAGTAAATTAGTATATTTTATATATATATATATATTTATATATAAATAATATATCCACATATGTGCATAAGCATATATAAAATTTACAAAAATGGGTGCTTATTAGTCTTGCTACGTTACTGCTTTCTGCTACGGAAGGCCAGAAAGCATTTTCAGGCGGCATCTCGCGTATACCGGCACGGTAGTGGAACAAGGAGAACACGTGATTATCGGTCCTTGTCTCTCTTACGTGCGTCCGCGTGAGCGATGCAGTGGTGTATGTACGTGTACAGACCACAGATTAATAGACAGATCGCCAAAGGCCTGCCTAAAGAAGAGACCGCCATCTTCGTGCGATAGATTTTGCCCCTTACCGACACACTTTGCCCCTGGTTCGAGTCCGTGCTAAATTTCGTAGACTTGAACCAAAAGACTTTGCCCCTGGTTCGAGTCCGTGCTAAATTTCGTAGACTCGACCAAAAGACTTTGCCCCTGGTGCAAGTCCAGGCTAAATTCGTTTGACATTACCAACAGACTTTGCCCCTGGTGCGAATCCAGGCTAATTGATCATGAGACCAATTTGAGAGATTTGGCCCCCGTTGTGTGTGTGTGTGTGTGTGTGTGTGTGTGAGAGAGAGAGAGAGAGAGAGAGAGAGAGAATATTTTACATATATGCATATATATATATAAAATTTATTAAATATAAAAAATATATTTTTTACACATAAAATGTTTTTTTATTGAAATAATCACGATTTTAAATGTGATATAACACAGTGTTCAAAAATTTTTTAATTAAATTTTTTAATTAAATTTTATTAAAGAAAATTACTTGAAATTTTTTACATTAAGAATTTAAAGGCTCCTTATTCTCTTGTAGAAATTTATCACTACGCCAATTAATCACTTATTTCGAGTATTTAAAATACTATAATATACAGTAATTTAAGTATTCAAAATAAAAGTGATTAATTACTCGAAATAAGTGATAAATTGGCGTTACTAGTAATAAATTTCTATAAGGGTTGAAATAAAGTATAAGAGATAAATAGGCTATATGTGAGCTGTATGCGAAATGTGAGATGTAAGACGCATATTGAAATTTAATTTTTCGATATAACTTTCAAAAATGTACACGAGGTACAAAAAATTAGCTTGGACATTTGTAAGACTTAAAATTGGGATTAATTCTCAATTCTATTAATTAAATTTCGATATAACACACCTTACATCCGCGCACGGCTCACATATATATAGCCCATTTATTAGTGCAATTTTTAAGTTCCTTATTTTTCAAAGTTCACCTTTTTACGTTATCAAATATTTTTACGTTTTCAAGAATTTTATATTTTTACTTACCGCAGTTTCTTATCCAAATGTAAAATCTTTTATCGCAGTCTATAAAAAATTGAAACAATTTACAATTTTATGATATAATATTATTATTATTACAATTTCTATATATATGCACATCTGTCAAATATCGTGATTTATTTCACATTATTATTATCTATTTTAATAAAAAAAAAAACAAAAACACTTGCAACAATCAAAAATAAACCGCCTGCCGCGAACGGAAAATGCCAAGAAAGCACGCAATTTCTGCGAATCTCGTAATTTTTTTGAAAAATCAACAATTTCAACGAAATTGTAAATTCTTCAAATCACTGCACAAGTATAATTCACAATAATAATTTTCAGTAACTACGATAAAAAATCGTATACTGAAAACCGCAAACGAAAGTGCAATGGGAGTAAGAGTAAAGTCTGTGATAAAATTAATTGGCAATAGAAAATTAATAATTTTCAAATAGAAAAATTTTGAAATTACCGAGGATTTACAAATAATAAAGTAAAAATATTAAATAATTTATGTTTTCGAATTTTGCTCGCGGAGAGGATCTTTAAAACAAGATTTTTAGAAGAGAGGACCTTTAAAATATAAACAGGCAAAAACGTTGGAAAAATTAAAGCGCGCGTTTAAACAGATAAACGCAATGAAATAAATACGCAATTGTTTTTACTTATCGCTGTAAGCTCACAAGCTTCTGACGTGCTATACACTTTTATATAATATATACAAGGTGTCTGGTAACTAACGGACCAATGATTAAGGGCGGATTCTCTGGCCAATTTGGAGACGATTTTTCCTTAGCAAAAATGTTGAGAAGTCAATAATTTTCGAGTTATAAGCGATTGAAAAAAATAGGTTTTTTGAAAACTAAACGTTTTGGAGTTAAAAGTCTAACATAATTACATTCTTCAGTTAATTTCAGGTAGAGTTTACTATAATAAAATTTTAATTTAAGGCTTAGTTATAAAGATACATAATGACAACGATTGGAAAGTTGTAAAAAATGATGACCTTTTTCGACATTTTCGCTGAGGAAAAATTGTTCCCAAATTGACCAAAGAGTTCATTTGTAATCGTTGGTTCGTTAGTTACCGGACACCCTGTATATTGGACACGAGTTTCGTTTGTTTCAGATTCTCGAGAGTTGAAGTAGGAACATACGAGTATCATATATCGTTTGTGACTTGCCGAATGAAAGCAAGACAGAGAGCGAACGAGATGATGAGCTTAATAGCTCATAATGTTATAAATAAATAAATAAAAAATTATAACCTGACCTACTAGTTATTGAATCTTTTTTTAATAAAATGTTTCATTATTATTATCATCTAAGTCTAAGTCGTTTAATTACTTTTTAGTTTTTTAATAATTAATTTAATTTATTCTAGTCATTTTTATATGAGAAAAATAATATCACGTATACGTTTTATAATGAATTAATATATTTCGGGAACCGAATTATATATTCTTAATAATATAAAAGTGTTCAAAAATTATATTTGACTTTTAATTTTAATTATTTTATAGCAAAGAGTTCCGAAATCTCTTACACACATAATGGGGATTTTTTTCATCCATATAATTCGCAATTAAGTATATATGTTAATTATTAATTTTAATAAAATAAAAATTAAAATTAAAGATCAAATATAATTTTTAAACACAAATATATTAAATTAATTATAAAACGTATACCCATGATAGTATTTTTCTCGTACAAAAATAATTAGAGTAAATTAAAAATCATAAAAGATTAAAAATTAATTAAAGAATTTAAACTTATATTTTATATAATAATAATAAAACATTTTATTACGTCAAACCGTCGTGAAATAATTAAATAAAATTTGGTAGTTACGTCAAAGTCAAGTTTTCTAAGCTTATAAAACATTTTATTAAAAAACAGATTCAATAAATATAAGTACATGTTATATATATACTTATATTTATTGAATCTGTTTTTTTTATAAAATGTTTTATTATTATCATATATAATATAAATTATTTAATTATTTTTTAATTTTTTTATGAGTAATTTAATTTGTTCTAGTTATTTTTGTACGAGAAAAATACTATCACGGGTATACGTTTTATAACGAATTAAATATATTTATGTTCAAAAATTATATTTGACCTTTAATTTTAATTTTGTATTTTATTAAAATTAATAATTAACATATATACTTAATTGCGAATTATATGGATGAACAAAATCCCTATTATGTGTGTAAGAGATTTCGGAACTCTTTGCTAAAATAATTAAAATTAAAAGTCAAATATAATTTTTGAACACTTTTATATTATTAAAAATATATAATTCGACTCTCGAAATATATTAATTCATTATAAAACGTATACGTATTAGTATTTTTCACATATTAAAATGATTAGAATAAATTAAATTAATTATTAAAAAACTAAAAATTAATTAAACGACTTAGACTTAGATGATAATAATAATGAAACATTTATTAAAAAATAATTATAATAGGTCAGGTTAATATTTTATTTATTTATTTATTTATTTATTTATTTATAACATCATAAAATTCTGTCCTTTCCGAAATACGCGAACGCTACGAAAAGATAAATCTCGTACATGCCGCCGGACGAGTTCATGAGCATGAGACGCTCTTATCTTGGGAACGTATTAATAGTTACTGCATTGACCACTACTACGATATGGCGCTGAAATCAGTGAGAAATGCTGGTCTCTCCTTCATCCAGACCTTTGGCGATCTGTCTATTAATCTGTGTACAGACATACACCACTACATAAAACCCGAGAATTGGTTTCTCGGCGTTGGCAACACTGAAACCGGAGTTTCGCGTTGTCACCGCACGAGGTCTCCAATATCAATTCGGAGTTTGCCTGGGTGTACTGCCGACCCTTAACTGGAACAAGATGAAATGAGATAGATAGATATTTAGAAGGTGAAGAGAAAGAGAAGGAGAAACAAAAAAATCCAGAGGTGTAGCTAGAAAGAACGAACCTCGTGTGTCGAGATATGTTATTGCGATAGTGGTAGGCGGAGTGACAGTGATACACAGCGTGTAATGCAGTCACAAAATGTCAATTGTTCATAGACAGCAGGGGCGATTGGTTGGACACGTAAGAGGTCGCAAACGTGATTTCACAAAGCTGTATAGCAGGTAAAGTCTTCTACCTGTGTCTTCCGTTCTTGGAACATGGACCCTTATACCTGTTCCAGACTTATTCGGGATCACGTCTGAGATTTATTTTCGACGATCGCCCGGATTCCTCATAATTATCTTCGTCACTTGAATCTATTCTTTATCTTTGAGACATCTTTGTTAAAAATTCCGTAAGTACTGTCTCCTGTGACACATGATTGTTCAGTATGAAACAATAAAATTTAAACTGTTACATTTATTTATCATATTATGTATTGCAATATAATTATGCATTGATTTATGCTGCAAAGCAATGCGTTTTCTTGTTTGAAATATCTTTGCTTTAGGAAGCATTGCATAATTTATTATCTATCAGGAAAACGTTATGTACTCCATCAATAGAAGACCTTTATTGGGAGGTGCATCTGATAGCGAATTCGAAGATGATTTGGAAACTGAAGTGGATGATCCTAATATTACAATACCTGACGAGAAACCATTTTTAAAAGCATATGAGCCAAATGATAAGTATGTTCTTTGTTCTACAATGTTGAAATTTAATTTAAAAGTTATTTAAAGTCTATTTACATTTGCTCTTACAATTTTTCTTTGCATATTTTACAGATACAATTTTGCATATATTGTGTTTTATTTACTTGGAATAAATACATTAATTCCATGGAGTTTTTTTATTACTGCTGACGATGTAAGTGACTGATTTTTTTATTTTTATCATAATTATGTCTGGAATAATGTTGATTATACAATGATTTTTCTTTCAGTATTGGATGTATAAATTCAGAGAAATTCATAATGTGACAAATTTTACTCATACATATGCAGAATTACTTGAGGAAAAGACAGATCTTCAAGCTAGTTTTACTTCTTATTTAAGTGTAGCCAGTGCATTGCCAAGTACTCTTTTTTTAATAATAAATGCATTTATTAGCAAGAGGTGAGTAAAAAGTCATTAACAAAAAATTATTGCTAACCAGATGTGTTATAAAAGCATATGCAATATTTATTTAAAGAGAATAATTCAAAGTTACTATTTATTTTTTATATTCTTTTAAATCATAAAAGTACTATTAAAATTGAGACTAATTGTAAAATTGAAGAAATTAAAAGAAATTGCATACAGAAGAAAAGTATAGTCATAAAATATAATAAAGTAAAATTTCTATTATTACAACTATAATTATTTTGTTTAAATTTATTTGTTTTAAAGTATTACATAGAAAAGTTAGAAGAATTATATAAGTAACTTTGAACTATGTATTAAAAAAAGTTGATGCAATGTTTAATAATCAATTTGACTTCCAGAATCTCTTTAACTATAAGAATGGTGGGCTCTCAATGTACAATATTGTTGCTATTTATAATGACGACCACATTTGTTGAAATGGATACTGATAAATGTAAGCAATCAAATTTTACTTTGGCTTAATATCCATTATGTCTCGTAATAATTAGAACTATTTTTATCACTTTAGAAATAAAAAATAATTATTCTAATAAATAAATTTAATTTAATTTTTTTAATTTTTAGGGCAAAATCCATTTCTAATTATTACTTTGACAACAGTTGCATTTGTAAATGGTATGTATATGCCTTCATATAATTAAATTAATAACAAAAATGTAATTCCAGTAATTATAATTTTACTATAAGTATTATTGCAAAATTAATATAAAATTTCAGCTGCAAGCGCAATTTTTGGAGGAAGTTTAATGGGTATAGTGGGGAAGTTTTCGCCAAAATACATAACTGCTATGTCTGGTGGACAAGCTCTTGGCGGGATATTTACAGCCCTAGCGGAAATATGCTCTTTGTGGATAGGCGCTAGTCCAGTACTTTCCGGCTTAGTATATTTCATTATCGGCGATATCGTGCTCCTGTTATCGTTGATTGCTTACGTCATTTTAGAGAGATCGGTAAGTTAATTTTATTCAAACGTACATCAAGATTAACTCGTCGAGTTTTTAATCCTCTTAATCATTGTCATATGTAAAATGAGATCATCACTAATAGTCATTGCATTTGTATTACGATGATGCATCGCGGTGTTCTATAATGTATGCTAAGTTACTTATGATAAAATGATAACATACGTTACATACGTGTCACAGCAGTATATTAGCATATTATATTACAATTTATCAATCGACAGATAGGATTAAATTATATGTACAATTTGTTCGAAAAGTTATCAAGCTTTTTCTGCTGTGTAAAAGATTTTTTATATTCTATCATTTTATATTCTCATTTATTTTTATCTATTGTTATATTCTATCGGATTCGCGAAATGTAATTCGATAATCATTACTCTAATAAAACAATTGTTTGTTTTTGTTTTCAGCCATTTTTCAAGCATCATATGATAGAAAAAGTACCTGATCATTTGAAATCTGATTACTCAATAAATGGGGAAGTCAGCTTCTCAGCAAATCCGAGTGTGTCTTACACGCGGATTATAAAGAGGATCTGGCATTATGGCGTTAGCATATTTCTTGTATTTTTCATATCGTTGACTGTATATCCTGCGGTCACTGTGTTAGTGGAGAGTCAGTACAAGGGACAGGGCCATGCGTGGAACGGTAAGCCGAGACTTCTGCACAAATATATTTCAATATAATACTTCACATCTCTTGCACGAACAAAAATAAATTTACGGATAAAGAGATCTGAAAGGATTCTTTTTTAGATATATATTTTGTACCTGTGGTGACGTATCTTATCTTCAGTACAGGCGATTATACTGGCAGGGTGTTATCCGGTATTTTTCAATGGGTGAGAATCTGCGTTTTAATTTGTAAAATTTGCTTTGTTTTTATTTCTACCAATTGTTTTATCATTGCAGCCGAAAAGTAATCCATGGCTCGTGATGTTTATGAGCGTCGCAAGAAGTGTTTTTATACCTGCCCTTATGTTTTGTAATGCGCAACCGAGACATCATCTGCCTGTTTATATTCACAGTGATATATATTATATCTTGATAACTGTCATGTTCGCTGTAACCAATGGTTATCTTTGTAATTTAACGTTTATTCTCGTGCCTACGTAAGTATCATCGATTATAAAAATTTTCTGATTATATTTATAAAAAAATATATTTTGTGTTATTATTGTCTTACATATCAACTATATTTTAGAATTGTGGACAGCCAAGAAAAAGAAATTGCATCTGCAATGATGGGAGCTTTTCTGGGTATAGGATTAGCATCTGGTGCAGCGCTTAGTTTGTACATGGTAAAGGCTCTTTAATGTTTAATTCTGTAACTAAAGAAGAATGTAAATAAAATATTCGATTTCACTGCCCATTTTGTACATTCCAAATCAGGTAGGACCATAAGAGTGTTTTAATCTCGAGCTTGTAAATGATATTAATGTAATGTAAAATATATCTATTCAATTGTATTCTCGATTGTCATTATCTCAGATCATTGATGATTTATAGAATTAAAAAAAAAAAAAAAAAAAAAAAAAAAAAAAAAAAAAAAAAAAAAAAAAAAAAAAAAAAAAAAAAAAAAAAAAAAAAAAAAAAAAAAAAAAAAAAAAAAAAAAAAAAAAAAAAAAAAAAAAAAAAAAAAAAAAAAAAAAAAAAAAAAAAAAAAAAAAAAAAAAAAAAAAAAAAAAAAAAAAAAAAAAAAAAAAAAAAAAAAAAAAAAAAAAAAAAAAAAAAAAAAAAAAAAAAAAAAAAAAAAAAAAAAAAAAAAAAAAAAAAAAAAAAAAAAAAAAAAAAAAAAAAAAAAAAAAAAAAAAAAAAAAAAAAAAAAAAAAAAAAAAAAAAAAAAAAAAAAAAAAAAAAAAAAAAAAAAAAAAAAAAAAAAAAAAAAAAAAAAAAAAAAAAAAAAAAAAAAAAAAAAAAAAAAAAAAAAAAAAAAAAAAAAAAAAAAAAAAAAAAAAAAAAAAAAAAAAAAAAAAAAAAAAAAAAAAAAAAAAAAAAAAAAAAAAAAAAAAAATTTCATTTTTTCTGCGAATAAAAATTCTTACGTTTTGACAAAAGCTCCTGGCGATTTTATTAAAACTCGAACGAATTAAGCAAATTTTTGATTAGTTATTAATTTATTATAATTATGATGTATGATATATTAGTTTTCATATTTTATTTGATTATATATATATATATATATATAATACATATTTTATACACATACAAATATGTACAAACATACATATATAAATGATAATTGAGAAAATTTCGTTATTAAAGGTATTATGCAATTTATATATATATAATTTATAACATATTTATTATTTAAGATAAAATGTAACTACAAATGTTTATGTAACATGTATATGTGACATGAAAATATATGAAGTATTTCTGACTCTAGTCATCGTGTATATATTGTAATATATATATAAATTTTTAAATACCGCATCTATATAATTTAAAGAAATTTTGCAAATCAATATTATTGGAACACACAGATCATAGATACAGATAAATAAAGCCATAGAAAAAGATACATCACATATTATATATCATATATAAAATAGAGTTTTATTATACAGAAAAATGTAAACAATTATACCTATATATAATTGTTATATCTATATATAATTGTTTGCATTTTTACATATATATATATCATTAATAAATAAACTGTTTAATTATATAACTATCTCTTTTCGTTTGTGTGTAGAATTTAAAGAAACCTAGCACATACATACAAAACTTTATTATCAAATAAATAATACAAATAGTTAAGTGGAAAATTATACTTTAAACTTTAGCTTAAACTAAAAATAGTCTTGTGTCTAATTTATAATAAATCGAATATAATCTCTTATGTCTTATTGTATCACATAAATCAAAATTTAATGTAAAAGCAACTGCAAATTTATCACTAACATAATTTAAATATCATAGCTATTAATCATCAATTTTTTCTCACAGTCGTATTAGTGTATATATATGTGTGTGTGTGTGTGTGTGTGTGTGTGTGTGTATATATACATACATACATACATACACATACACATAATATTTAAAGACTAGACAAAATATCACCAATGGACATTATTGCATACTTATATTATAAAGTAAAATTATCTATAAGCAAATTATATTTAGTTTTTCCATTTTGTGTTGTCTAGTTATAATAAATTTAATAAAATATGATAATAAAAGACGATTCTAAGTGTTAATAAGCTCAAAGATCGAAATGTTTTCTATTGCTAGATTTTGATTAGAGAATCTTTTTAACAAATAAAAATTTTTAACAATAGTCGTCTATTTGATGCAATTGAATTATTTCTCTAACATGTTTTTTACGTGAGTCGTGTACGATGTTAGACTAAAATAATACTCGTAATTATAAATAATAAAGTAGCGCTCACTTATTGGAGCAGACACATATCTCATGATCGATGATACTGTCGTTCCTTGTCGGTGAGTGGAACAAATACTACGCTTATTAAGGGTCGTTGTTTGATTCTGCCATCTAGGGTTTTGTCGATTTGTACTAAGGTTTGATCCGAATTCTCAGGTCCCATTGGTACTATTAAACGTCCACCGGGTGCTAATTGATCTAATAACTATAAATTAAAAAATGTCGTTTTTAATGCTTGTCCCAGCACATTCGACAACAATTTTGAGCATTTTATTTACCGCTTGTGGCAATTCTTTAGCGGCTGCTCCCACGTGAATAGCGTTATATGGTCCACGATCGGGATATCCCAATCTTCCATCCCCGACTAATTACAATCAAAATTATAATAGTTAAATAATTTCATTACTTAAAGGAAACATGTAAGAAAAGTAAACTTCTAACAATATATATATATATATATATATATATATATATAATTGTTTAAAAGTAGATATTTATTTACCAACTAATTCCACACGTCCACTGCGCAAAAGTTCCGGATGATCGTGCCGAATGTTTTCTTCAGCCATCATTCGAAGTTCTGGAATATGGTCGATCCCAACAGCTAATCCTTGTGGTCCAAGCATAATGGCCATACATGCTGTCAAGTATCCTGAGCCAGAACCAACATCCAGTGCCTTTCCACCACTACGCAATTTCTCTTCAAGCAATTCCAGGGCATATGCATGCTAAAGAATTTTTATTTGTCTCCCAATTTATAATTTCCTTTCTTTGTTTTTCTTATCAGTGTATATATATCATTGAGAGTAAATGTAATATTTTTAAATAAGTTTTTATGTTACTTTTGCTCTTGTAATTTTTTGATCAATAAATTTTATAAATATATATATATATATATATATATATATATACATATATAATTATTATTATTATAAAATATTGACATTTTTATGTACAAAAGAAAAAATCAAAGTCTAATGAAAAACTTATACCATATGAGGAGCACTAATGGTGACGCCGTAACCTATCCCTTGTGGAGAATCTATATAAGCATGACTGGGATGAGTATATTTTCCTCTGTCCACAGAATTCATTGCCTCAAACACTCTGTCGGATTTAATCACCCTAGATCCTAAAAATAATTTTAAGATATCATTATATGATGACATAAATAATATATGTTGCAATGACATATAAATAATATTTACAAGGATATATATAAATAGAATTTTATGTAAAATTTATTAAATATATATATATATTTTTTGTGCATTTTTGTCACAACTAAACTCTAAATTATTCTAAATTAATTCTGAATTAAGTCAATTTAAGAACTATAGAGAATTTTTAAAAAATTATGCACTGTCAGTGTATCTAATCTCAATTTGAGGCTTGGCCTGGATTCAAAATACCGATAGCAGATTGTAAACATTTTGTTTTTACGAAATAAATAATATCTTCAATTGACGTCAAAACACGCAGTAGTGTGTAACACCGGCGTGCAGAGCGATGTGACACAACATTGCATAACAGTGTCGCGCGACACTTACGCCTGAGATGCTGGACGAGCTCCTGATTGCTCCTCCCATGATAACGTCCGTACATAATGTACAAAGTATCTCGTGCGAGCACGACAGGCGACAGGATCGCGAGTGTCGTGCAAAGGCACCCGATTACGCGGGTCCGAATTTTGACAGGATTCGTGGCGGCCTGTCGAGTGCGAAACAAACAGTCCAACCCGGCGATCTGTCCACGTCGTCGTTCACCTGGCAATTGTCGCACCTCCGCGTGCCTATTTCTGGATACTCGATACGCACCTAGCTGTCAATTTCCGATAAAGGGTGCGATTTTCTTAAGAAAATAAACCTCGGCCGACCTTCTCTCGATTTCTGTTGACAATTTGACAGCTGACTCGGACCAGCCTCGGGCTTCCTTCGGGAACATGCGATCACGACTGAGTGTCGCTGCTCGTGCTCCGACGACTCGACCGGATTGCGAGATCGCAGACAATTGTTGAACAATCACGCGAACGAACGGTTGCGCAAGTCGCTTTTCAAAATAGATGTTGAAACGTCCCGGATTGCCGCGGATCTATAATTCGGCGCGAGTGGCCAACGTCGCGATTGGGTGACAATTTTCGATTGGCGGAAACTGCGCGCTAGTTTGATCGATTCCTCGCAAATTTTGCTCGATATCAAAGCGATGACGTTTTCAATATGTAACGCGGTAATTTAATTATATCATCGTTTATAAATAATTTGTTGTTCCATGGCGTATATCATACATACATACACACACACACACACACACATATATATATATATATATATATATATATATATATCAAATATACTTTTGTCCTAATAAAATTGAAAAATTAAGATCAAAATTGTTTAATAAACTATCCTTGTGCTAATTTAACTTATTTTTTTTTAGAATTGTATAAATATATACCTATATATATGATCAAACATTGATTTAATTTTTCTTAGAATTGTACTTGTGCTTGCATAAAGCATTATTTTGTTTGATAAGCTATCTTCGTAAGCTAACTTAATTTCTTCTTGTACAAAAATGTATAAATTTATATATATATATATATATATATATATATATATATAATTTTTGAAGATATATAAATATTTTAGATTCTCGATAATATACATGTGAACACAAAGAAACAATATACGAAAGTATATATAAAATTGTATTTTATATTACATTATTAATATAAAATACATTACATTATTAAAAGAGACTTTTACCTTTTTATTATTAATTCATTACAATCCTGTTCTTGCATAAGAATTGGAGTGTTTAATAAGTATATATTATCTATAAAAACAGAACAGCAATAAATATTAATTTCTGCGTTGCAACAAATTTAGCTTTTCCACGACTACAGATTATATTAATTGAATTGCGTTCAACGTAAGCGATTAATATAATCGACTTTCGCGTTAATTTATTAATTCACGTTATTTTATTAATTGAATTATTTAAAGGAATTAATAGAGGAGAGGAAATATATATATAATATGTAAAATATAATTTATTATACTCCTAATTGAAAACGGAGCATATTTCATGTCGATGCATGCATGAAAAGAATTGGTTTATCGGAATATCAAATTCCAATTATCGTTGATCAGCGGACAATTCGTACACGGCGGATTTAATCGCTCGCTCGAATTTCGCGTTCGCTGTGTGAGATCTCATTATCTAAAAATTCTATTAATTACTTAATTGCGTAGTAGGATCCGTAAGAGGAACGTAAGAAACTTGCATCAGTTTCTTCTTCGTGATTGTGCCGTCTGCATTCTTGTCCACTTGCAGTAGATCTTGAAACCTTTGGAAACCTTCTATAGCTACGACCGGGCATATCAGTCGACCTCCTGGAGCTAGTTGGTCTGTCAGCTACAATCAATTTGCACCGTTGCACAACCATTTTTTTCAAATTCTATATACTGTTTAGATTTACCTCTTGCGGCAAAGTGTCGGCCGCTGCTCCAACGTGTATAGCGTTGTATGGTCCATCAGCAGCGTGTCCCAATCTGCCATCTCCCACTAGGCGCATTCATAATGACCTGTTGTTAGTCGGCAGTCTTTATCTTTTACCTTTACAGCAAAGCCATACAATCAGTGGACAGTGTTCCGTTTGACTCTTCACGGCAACGTACATACCTACTCCGTGTCCATCGTGGATGGATCACGAGTATCTTTTATTCGAATTATGTATACATGTAATACTTCTTGAACGGTTTCTTTTTCTTTTTATTGTACAATAAATTTCTTTGATGAAATGAGGGACTAGCGCGATATTGACAAAAGGGAAGAGCTTCAATTGTCAAATGGACATTCCAAGATAAGAGATAATGTTAACAAAATACTGATAGCTTACCGATAAATTTGATGCGATTTTCCTTGAGAAAATGCGGATTGTCCTCGCGTACGTTCCTAGTAGAAATTTCTATGAGCTCGGGAATATGCTCGATACCGATTACGCGTCCGTGCAAGCCTACCATGTATGCCATGCAAGCAGATAGATATCCTGAACCTGAGCCAACATCAAGTGCCTTGGCGCCATCAAAGAGTTGATCGGAGAGGATTGACAATGCGTATGCATGCTGAAAAAGATATATGTAATTTATCGAATAGATTAAACAATTCAAATGTTTACATTATCTATAATGACAATTATTTATATGCAATGTGTCAATATCATTACTTGGAAATCTCTGATTGTTTCAAAGCAAATATGAGCTTAACATGAATAACATAGATGAGATAAAAGAAGAATATTTTCTGATATCTTCATTTTGAACTATATTTCTGATAATTGTTCTTCAATATCTTTCTTACATACATGTAAACATTCTTTTGAATAATGTATAAATTAGATGTATAATATATATGTATATTATATATATATATATATATATATATATATATATTTTTATATATATAATTAATACTCTAGATAGCAAGAGCTATCTCAATCGTTACTAAATTTTCCAAACAAAATTTTAATATAAAGACTTGTTTAATACACATTTTTAATACTTCTTTGATGTTGATGTCTTTATTTATTGTATAATATATAATATATATATATATTATATTTATAATAAATAAAGACATCAACATCAAAGAAGTATTAAAAATGTGTATTAAACAAGTCTTTATATTAAAATTTTGTTTGGAAAATTTAGTAACGATTGAGATAGCTCTTGCTATCTAGAGTATTAATTATATATATAAAAAATATAAATTTTCTTCATTATAAAATATCAAATCTTGTCAAATTTAAAATATGTAGCATATGCTTACCATATGCGGTGCACTGATTGTCACGTTGTATCCAATTCTTCTAGGACGATCAAGATAAGGATCTGATTCGTGACAATATTTTGCTCTGTCAACAGTGAGCATTGCGGTCTCTGCTTTCTCCGTTGCCAATATGCCAGCATCTGTGAATAATCTGTCCCTAATTACTATACAGATAAATAATTGTGTCTATCAAAACAAAACACTCAGCATTTTTATGTTTACATTAAGCCAGTCCTGATGACCGCAGGGCATCATTTACCTTTGAGCTTTGTTACCATTTCTTGATTTGTAGTGCCGTTGCAGTGCCATGCCATGCTTTGTGAACTGTCCTCTACGATCGACCAGGCTTCGTAGCGTAGCCAAGAAGATCTATTTCACATAAAACAACATACAGATTCGACTGACAGATTGACAATAGACCTGAGAGTCCTAAGAGAACAATTTCTGATGATGGTCTGATTTACGTGAAGGATAAACGATCAAGGGAACAAAAAATAAAATGTTATTATAAACACACCTCGAAGACCTCAAAAGAGTCTCATTTATCGCGAAACGTCCTCATTCCTCTTGTATGTGCGTGCCTAACATGGCCGTGAGAATACAGGTAACGTAACGACCTTAGGAAAGCCTTGCTGGTGTGGGTTATAAAACAGCTGATGCGGGACGCTATCGATTTGCTCTTCGCGTTCGAGATAAGAAAATATCGCGGCGCGCAATGTGACATGAAGATTTAAACGCTACGCAAGACGAATTTGACAGCTTCGAATGCATCGAATAGCAAATAAAAAAATGGAATTTCAATTATATAAAGTATTAATTTTTATTTACGAAGACAGTAACAAATAAAATATATAATAACATTAATTTTGACAATTTTTGACACTTACGATGGATAATTCTGACATTTAATGATAAATAAAAATATAATTGTGTATTATTATTTGAAGGAAGATACTTACCGAGAGAGTTCAATTACATAACTACCGCAATTCTATTTCTGACATCGTTATTATAAGGCATTCAGCGGGTCGATTTTGCGCATTTTGGATGCGAGTTTAGTCGCGTCAACGATAAATAGAGAATTCGCTCTTAGCGCGAATTTTGTACTACAGAAATTTGAAAGTATTATTTTCAAATAACTCGTAAAATCTAATTGGCTACATCCGAATAGACCGCCGTGTCACATGTTAACCAATATGTAAGTCACATATTAAACGCGTCGCAGTTGGTATTAATGCAGCGCAATCAAATACGCGCAATATTTGAACTTGAAAAGAGCTATAATCTTTGTTTCAAGAAAAAGATCGATAATAAAAAACATGATATTTTCGATTATTTTCTTTATGGAAATTTATCACTATAGTAAGTCCAATTAATCACTTACTTCGAGTACTTAAATTAACTGTGTATATCAGTAATTTAAGTACTCGAAATAAGTGATTAATTGGACACACTACAGTGCGTGATAAATTTCCATAAGTGTTATCTTCTATTTGAAACCATCAATTGTTATCATTTTTTAAACCCTTTCAAGAATAAATTAAGATTTGCTCGTTCGGTTTAAAGAAATTATAATTTTATGAAATGTTACTAATTGTATCATTATATCAATATAAAATGATTAAAAATGATTTATTCTTCCAAAAAGTAAGCTATTTATTTATAATTCAAATATCTATATATAAAATTTTATTAAAATTCAGGAAGAGCTTATTCATTCAAAAGCATAAATTAATATATGTAGTTGATACAATAAGAAAAAAAACTGAAAAAAATATTGAGATTTAGTGTGGAGGAAAATGATAAATGTGATTTTGCAACTATTTCATCCTCTTATAAGATAAGAGAAACATGAAAATTGACAGTAAACATTCGCTCAATTTAAAATAAACACTGACAGATTTGTTACTTTATGGAGTAATTAATAAAAGATTTAACATTAATTAAATACTTGCGATAAAATGACGACTACTATTATTAGATCCGGCCCGTATATTTGCATTGTCGTTCGATATGATTCAAAATAATCGAAAATTACACGTTTATCGTATCAACTTAGGCGTTATCATGTAAATGCAGACGTTTTCGTATCACAATAAGCTCGCGCCAAGTCATAAGTTTATCAATCAATTTCGAATTACTTAGTTGGACAGCGACGTAAATTTTCTTCCACGAGAGTCTGCAATGTATATATCATTATGGATCATATTCGTTTGTATATGTCGTAATGATTTAGAACTATAACGAAAAGGAGGTATGATGAAATCGATAAATAGACTACTTTTAAAAAGATTCTTTGCATTATCGTGATATGATAAATATAACTTACGCATAAATAAAGCGTTAACAATTATATACATTAATTTTCCAATTTGGCACAAAAAACTTCATATAATCTTAATATATTATCTTACTTTTATATATATAAACGTGGAGATTTCTTTGATTCTATAAATTATACATAGATGCTATAAAGCTATTAAATATTCAAAATATGTACGATTGTACAGGATATCTGAATCTAATTGTAAGATATATATTTCATAAATATCCATTTCTTATCGCGCTTTATATTTGAGTTACATATAGATTAAAAAATAAGTTACTCGTGCGTCAACTGAAATATTATAATTAATATTGTAATTTTATAAAACGTGATTTTGTCTTTTAATTATATCAAGTATTTAGGCAAATATATATATATATATATGTATATTTACATAAATAATATATATAATAAAAACAAGATTATATTTTATCAAATAAAAATATTAATTACAAGATTTAAATTGAAAAGATTAAATAATTTTTATCTATAAATAATTCTAGCTATAAAACGTGATTTATATATATACACATTTGGTAATAATATAAAACCAAATAAGTTATAGCAATCAGAAAAGCGATACATCCGATAAAATAAAGTATTTGCTGTTGGCAAAGAATGTCTTTAACTCACATGTCATGTATTACTGTCCTGTATATTTACTGTCTTTGCTAGTGAGAATGAAAAGATAAGGATACCCCTTCCGACAAGAATTTACGCGCGAACAGCTATTATTATAAATCAAATTAGAGCACGCAAATTGGTCGAGTACAAGATCGGCTACCGTTCAGTTTGTACTAATGTATTGCTTTTTCGTCGTTCGAGTATTTTGCCTCTTTTCGATCCCTACCTCGAGTCTATCGACAATTGTGCAACATCCTATCATTTCAAACAGGCTTTTCTGGAAAAACGACGTGCGATGGAGAAGCATGAAGTATCGGTGAAGGAGCCAGGCAGATTGCGGCAGTTCATTTTCACGGTGATTGGTAAATAACAAAAGAAAGATATCCTTTTTTTCGATTCTTCAAGAAATATACCTTTTAATATAAAATGATATCTTTAAATAAGTAATACGTAAAGTAATGCGAATTTTTATAAAAAAAATTTCAATAACTGGTAATACACTTTAAAAAATTAAAAGAACAAAAATATAGAAATATAAAAATATAAATTAAATATATTTAAGCACTCAAACATCACTTCTAAAAATAATTAATAGCTTTAAACTATATTAAAACTCTAAAATATTACCTTGAAGATCTCTTTGATTAAAAAATTTCTATTAGACTCTTGCGATGATTATACGGTGTTGAGTAATCATGTAATTATTCTTCGCAGTAAATCTATCATCGATGTGCTATGGATTCATTGCTGGATGGCAATCACCGGCAGTTCTTCAACTCCAGGATCCAAAATCGCCGGCCGTAGGAGGAGAGCCTATGTCGGACGAAGGTGTATCCTGGATGAATGGCCTTTTGACTCTGACGGGCACCTTTATGACAATGCTGTTTGCGGTAATACCCGACAAGTTCAGTCGAAAGAGATTCGGTTATGCTATAGCATTGCCGACGATGGTATCTTGGCTGTTGATTATCTTCGCAACCGAACATATCCATATCTACATAGCGAAAGCTCTGGGTGGTATCGCTGGAGCTGCTGTGTTTTTCCTAGTGCCGACCTATGTGTCAGAGATCTCGTGCGACAGCATTCGCGGCTTATTAGCAAGTATCATACAATTTACTCTAACTTTCGGAATATTGCTGGCTTACATCTTAGGCGGCATGATGTCCTTGTATAATCTCGCTGTGGTCGGTGCGATTTTGACTGCATTGTACGTCATCGCTTTTGCCTTTATGCCGGAATCACCGGTTTACCTGATACGCCAAAACCGTATGCGTGAAGCAGTTAGGTAAGCGGGATGAGGAGAGAAATATTCTCCTTAAAAGCATCGCAAAAGAATATTGCGATTCGCTCTTTTTAGATCGTTGAATTGGTTGAAAGCTGGAGATACTGTGGTCGTAGAACAGACATTGTCGCATCTACAATTGCAAGTTAAGGAAGCCGCGTGCACAAAAGCCGCCAAACTATCGGATTTATTTAGAGACAGAGCAACGATAAAAGGACTAATTATCATCTTGGGCTTGTACGGTGGTCAACAATTTTCTGGGATCTTTGCGGTGGTAATTATCAATATATTCAAACTAATATTGTGTTAACTCAAAAAAGTAAAAAAATATTTAATCTTATATAGTAAAGTCTCTTATATAAAGAGCAAATATGTAATAATTTAAGTCATTTTCTTGCTTTTCTCAATTATTATTGATTTAATGTATTAACATCATAAAAATTGACATTAAAAATTCTTTCATTTGATCTATATTCGTCAGTCTTCATTCTTATAAAATAAGGTGAATAATAATTTTTTAATTTTAATTAATTTCTGACTTTTCCAGATCAGTTACACGGAGAGTATTTTCAAAATGGCAGGCAGTTCCTTATCGCCAAACATGTCATCAGTTATTGTGGGAGCTATAATGCTCCTTGGTTGCTTTCTGTCGACGTCTTTAATAGAACGTGCGGGTAGACGGTCTTTGCTTTTGATATCTTGCGCAGCAATGTGCATGTGTCATTGTGTGATCGGCACATTCTGCTACCTCCAGCAGTTACAATATGATGTATCCGTTTATAGGTTGGATACCAATCGCAGCACTCTCTTTCTTCATGATAACGTACGCCCTAGGAATGGGCAGCGGACCAATCGTGATAATGTCCGAGATATTCAGCCGCGACGTAGCCAGCATAGCCGCGACTGTGGGTTTCATCATGTCCTGGGGCTCATCCTTCGTCGTAGTGAAGATCTTTGCCGACCTCATCGCTCTACTAGGCATGCACGGCTGTTTCTTCCTTCTCGCTATCTCTTGTGCGTGCAGTTTCGTGTTCTGCTTCGCATTGATACCGGAGACTAAAGGACGGACGCGCGAAGATATTGTCGAAGAGCTCAATGGAAGTAAGCAGTATAAAGAGAAAAAGAATGTCAAGCATGCGGCACACGTGTAAAAATATTATCCGTATGTATGAAGTGTTCATCGGAAAGGACTCCGGCAGAGAGATTTATAAAAAGAGGATATAAGACTCTTAATAGATGTAAATTAGTTCTAAATAAAGTTTGTAAATAAAAAAGGAAAAAATCACGTTAAAATAATGATGGCTTCACATAAAATCAAATGTTTTGTTGACGGATCAATTTAATTTGGCAAGTCTAAGTTTGAAGATATCATGCGAATCTTTATTTAGAGAAAGTAAATAAAGAGTTGTAGAATAGTCTTGAGATTTATAATGATTAATGTTTTATATATTTAGTTAAAGGTGTGATTGTGGATTGGATGTTTAGTATTCATAATTTATTGGAAGCATTAGAAATGTATATAAGGATGACATTATGTAGTTAGAGAAAATAAAGAGGAAAATTTACGACACAGAAATAAAAGAAGTGTATATCAACGAGAGAATAAAATAATTATTACAATGAAAGAAAACCGCTTGGCTTCTAAACTTACAATTTATGAAGGCATAAGCCATCTGAAGATAAGACCCTATATTGAAACAGTTAAACAATGTTACAAATGTTTTAAATTTGATTATATAAAGATTTATAAAAGGAAAGCAAAGGCATTTAAATGTCTTATCAGTGATAATACAGCACATGGCAATTTTGTAATGAGATTCCGAGATGCTGTAATTGTGGCAATAATCACAGGTCGACGTTCAAAGAGTGTCCACTTTTTCACAAAAATATAGATATTAATATGATTATGGCCTGTGACCTATGATAACGTTTTATATCATGCAAGAATGACAATATAGAACAAGATCAAGACTAGTGACGAGATATAATAAAGATATGAAGCAGTTTTTCAAGATGACTCGAATTACGTATGCAGATATCACTAAATAAATAGGAAAGATAAGTGAAGAAGCAATTCCTGAGAAGAAGAGAAGAAACAAGAAGTAAAGAGAGGAGATTTCGAGACAAAAAAGTAGAAAAGAGTATAATATGTAGTATACAAAATAGGAAAGAAGATTCTAAAATGTGTAAAAATAAATCATCATAATATAAGCAGTTTAATATTAGACGAAAGGAAATTTTAAAGACTAGAAAAGGATTGATATTTCATAGATATGAAAATGAGATGGAGGTAGACAAGGGATCTAGTCCTGGAAACCGGAATATGATACCATAGAATAAAACAAGTAAAAGCTAATAAAAAATGGCCAATTTCTGGTATAAAATAGATAAAGTAGGATACACGATGAAATTCTTGAAGAAACTGAAAAAAATTATACAGATTTTAATTCAGTGTTAAAAAAAAAAGAAATATAAAGATAGATAGTTTTATCACATGATTTCAACTATTTCGTCGTCTTAAGATTAGAGAAATGTGAAAATTGACAGTAAAACATTATTCGCTCAATTTAAAACAAACACTGACAGATTTGTTACTTTATGGAGTCAATAATAAGATTTAAGAATTAATAAGATATTTAACGTTGATTATAAAAACTTGTGATATAAATAATGACTAACTACTATTCGGCCTATTTCATTTGATATGATCCAAATAATCGAAAATTGTACGTTTATCATATCAACTAACGCGTTATCATGCGGATGCATACGTTTTTTATATTATAATAAGATCACGTCAAGTCATTTCTTTATCAATAAATTTCAAATCACTTAGTTGGACAGTGACAAATTTTCTTCTGCGAGCGTCTGCAAAAATATATATATATATATATATATATATATATAGCATTATAGATCAAATTCGTTTGTGTATGTTTGTGTAATTATTTAGAACTATAATGAAAAGAAGGTATGATAAAATCGACAAATATACTCCTTTTAAAAAATCTTTTTAAAAGTAAAGATTTTTTGCATTATTGTGATATGATAAATAAATATTAAGCATAAATAAAATGTTAACAATTATATATATTAACTTTCGATTTTGTCAAAAAAAATCTTGCAATGTAATCTTAATATATTATCTTACTTTTAATATAAGCGTGTAAGATTTCTTGGATTCTATAAATTATAAATAGATGCTATAAAGCTATAAAAAATTCGGCATATGTACGGGAATTGTACAAGATGTCTCAAACTAAGATATGTTTATAAATGTCCACTTTTTTATCGCGCTTTATCGCATTTGCGTTACTCATTCATTAAAAGTTATTGAGTTGCGTCAACTTAAATTTTATAGTTAATATTTTTATTTGATAAAATGTGATCTCGCGTCTTCCATTAATTATATAAAGTATTTAAGCAAATATATATACACATATATTGCTATAAATATATGTATTAATAAAAACAAGATTATATTCTATCAAATAAAAATATTAATTACAAGCTTTATATCAAAAAAGGTAAATGATTCTTTATATCTATAACCCAGATAGCCACAGTAATTATTATGACATCATTTTGATGGCAAATGATGCATTTTGACATCA
Organism: Nylanderia fulva; assembly: GCF_048542155.1. NCBI lineage: Eukaryota > Metazoa > Arthropoda > Insecta > Hymenoptera > Formicidae > Nylanderia > Nylanderia fulva. The sequence continues at coordinate 857,954 of NW_028190488.1, forward strand.
AAATGTCATAATTACTGTGGCTATCTGAGAAATGATTCAAGTTATAAAATGCGATATATATATATATATATATATATATATACACACACACGTGCCAGTAATATAGAATCAAAAGTTGCTGAGCAATCGGAAAAGCGATATATCTATAAATCAAAGTATTTGCTGGTAGCATAAATTATGCGTATGTCTTTAATTCACATACCATATATTACTGTCATGTATTTACTGTCTTTGCTAGTGAGAATGAAAAGATAAGGATACCCCTTCCGTCAAGAATTTATGCGCGAACAACCATTACGTATTATAAATCAAATTAGAGCACACAAATCGGTCGAGTCCGAGATCGGCCACTGTTCAATTTGTACTAATGTATTGATTTCTCGTCGTTCGAGAATTTTGCCCCTTCTCGATCTCTAGCTCGAGTCTGTCGACAATCGTGCAACATTATATCATTTCGATCACGCTTTTCTGGAAGAACGACGTGCGATGGAGAATAATGAAATATCAGTGAATGAGCCAGGCAAATTGCGGCAGTTCATTTTCACGGTGATTGGTAAATAACAAAAGAAAAATCACCTTTTTTTTTCAATTCTTCAAGAAATATACCTTGTAATAAATTGATATATTTCAGTAAGCAATGCGTAAAGTAATACGAAAGTTTTATAATTGAAAATTTTCATTAGCTGCTGGTACACTTAAAAAAATTGAAAAATTAAAAGAACAAAAATGTAAAAAATATAAATTAAATATATTTAAGCACTTAAACATCACTTCTAAAAATAATTAATAGCTTTAAACTACATTAAAACTCTAAAATATTACCTTAAAAAGTCTCTTTGATTAAAAAATCTCTATTTGACTCTTGTGATAATTATTCGGAGCTGAGAAATCATGTAATTATTCTTCGCAGTAAATCTGTCGTCAGTGTGCTATGGATTCGTTATGGGATGGCAATCACCGGCAGTTCTTCAACTCCAGGATGCAAAATCGCCGGCCGTAGGAGGAGAGCCTATGTCGGACGAAGGTGTATCCTGGATGAATGGCATTTTGACTCTAACGGCCACCTTTATGACAATGTTGCTTGCGGTGATACCCGACAAGTTCAGTCGAAAGAGATTCGGTTATGCTTTAGCGTTGCCGACGATGTTATCTTGGCTGTTGATCATGTTCGCAACCGAACACATCCATATCTACATAGCGAAAGCTTTGGGTGGTATCACTGGAGCTAGCGTGTGCTTCCTGGTACCGACCTATGTGTCGGAGATCTCGTGCGATAGCATCCGCGGTATATTAGCAAGTTCCATAGGATTTTGTGCAAATTTTGGGATACTGCTGGCTTACATCTTAGGCGGCATGATGTCTTTGTATAATCTCGCTGTGGTCGGCGCGATTTTGACCGCATTATACATCATCGCTTTCGCCTTTATGCCGGAATCACCGGTCTACCTGGTACGCCAAAATCGTACGCGTGAAGCAGTTAGGTAAGCGGAATGAGGAGAGACATATTCTTCTTCAAAGCATCGCAAAAGAATATTGCAATTGGCTCTTTTTAGATCGTTGAATTGGTTGAAAGCTGGAGATACTGTGATCGTAGAACAGACATTGTCGGATCTACAATTGCAAATTAAGGAAACCGCGTGCACGAAAGCCGCCAAGCTATCGGATTTGTTTAGAGACCGAGCAACGATAAAAGGACTAATTATCGTCTTGGGATTGTTCGGTGGTCAACAATTTGCTGGGATCTTTGCGGTGGTAATTACCGATATATTCAAAGTGATATTGTTTTATCTTATAAAAAGTAAAAAAAATATAATTTAATCTTATATAGCAAAGTTTTTTATATCAAAAGCAATAATAAAAGATTTAATAATTTAAGTCATTTTTTGCCTTTCTTAATTACTAGTGATTTAATGTATTAAAATCACGGGAAATGATATTAAAAACTTTCTTTTATTCGATCTATTCATGATGAGTCTTCATTTCTACAAAATAAGCTGAATAATAATTTCTTAATTTTAATTAATTTGACTTTTCTAGATCAGTTACACGGAGAGTATTTTCAAAATGTCCGGCAGTTCGTTATCACCAAATATGTCTTCCATTATTGTGGGAGTTATAATGCTTCTTGGTGCGTTTCTATCGACGTCTTTAATAGAACGTGCGGGTAGACGGTCTTTGCTTTTGATATCCTGCGCGGCAATGTGCATGTGTCATTGTGTGATTGGCACGTTCTGTTACCTCCAGCAGTTACAATATGATGTATCCGTTTATGGTTGGATACCAATCGCAGCACTCTCTCTCTTTGTGATAACGTATGCCCTGGGAATGGGCAGCGGACCAATTGTGATAATGTCCGAGATATTCAGCCGCGATGTAGCCAGCGTAGCCGCGACTGTGGGTTTTACCATGGCTTGGATCTCAGCCTTCGTTCTAGTGAAGATCTTTGCCGACCTCATCGCTCTACTAGGCATGCACGGTTGTTTCTTCCTTCTCGCTATCTCTTGCGCGTGCAGTTTCATGTTCTGCTTCGTATTAGTACCGGAGACTAAAGGACGGACACGCGAAGATATTGTCGAAGAGCTCAATGGAAGGGGGCAGTATAAAGAAAAGAAGAACGTCAAGCAGGCGGCAATCGTATAAAAATATAATCCATATGTATGAAGTGTTCATCAGAAAGCACTCTGTCAGAGAGATTTATAAAAAGAGGATATAAGACTCTTAGATGTAAATTAGTTCTAAATAAAGTTTGTAAATAAAAAAGGAAAATATCACTTTAAAATAATGATGGCTTTACATAAAATCAGATGTTTTGTTATGGATAAACTTAATTTGACAAGTCTTAAGTTTGAAGACATTATGCGAATCTTTGTTTAGAGGAAATAAATAAAGAATTGTAGAATACTCTTAAGATTTACATTGATTGATGTACTATATATTTAGTTAAAGGTGTGATTATGTTTTGGATGTTTAGTATTCATAATTTATGGCATATAATATTCATAATAATGAAGCATTAGAAATGTAAGGATGACATTATGCAATTAGAGAAAATGAAGAGAAAAATTTTAAATACGAAAAAGAAAGAAGAAAACGGATAATATAATTATTACGATGAAGATGAAAGGTAATCGTTTGGCTACTAAATTTACTAAAGATTTATAAAAGAAAAGCAAAGGCATTTAAATTTTATCTAGTAATACAGCACATGGCGTATGCAATGAGATTTCGAGATGCTGTAATGGTGGCAATAATCACAAGTCGACGTTCAAAGCACCCAGTCCAATTTTTCACAAAAATGAAGATATTAATATGATTTTGGCCTATGATCTATGATAAGGTTTCATGTCGTGCACAAATGGTAATAGGTCAAGATCAAAAGCTAGTAGCGAGATATGATAGTTACAAAGTAGCTTTTCAAGATGATCCAAATTATACCGATATTGCTAAACAAACAGCCAGGATAAATAAAAAAGAAATTTCTGTGAAAAGAAGAAGAGACGAGAAATGAAGAGAGAAGACAAGTTGCAAGACAGGAAATAAGTAGAAAAGAATACGATGGATAGAATATAAAATAGAATAGAAGTTTCTAAAACGTGTAAAAATAGATCATGATATTACAAGCAGTTTAATATTATACAAGAAAATTCTAAAAACCAGAAAGGGATTGATATTTCACAGATATGAAAATAAGATGGAGGTAGACAAGAAATCTAGTCGTTAAAAACGGAAAACAGAATATGAGATCATAGGACAAAACAGGTGAGAGTTAAGGGGTTAGGCCACTGTAGAGCGCCCAAAAAAGGCCTATTTTTGATAATTTTTTACTATAAAACAAAAACAGTGATAGAAAATCCTTTTTAAGTACTTAATCTTACATACTTCGAAATATATAAAAAAAATTTTTTTGCATTTTTTTTTTACAAAATGGCGGTGACAGAGCTCTGCAACGATGACCACTCGTTTCGGACAGTGCCTTACGGGCGACCTACTAGCTGCTCCAATTTTTGCTGTAGAACAAAAAACCAAATTTTTTTTAATTCTTTATATCATTAGCTAGCGAACTACGTACGGAAATTAAAAAATAATTGTTTTTGTAAAAATGACACAAGTTTGAAGAAAAAGTTTCATTTTTTGACGAAAAATTTTGCACAAAATTGTTTGTAAAAAAAAAAGTTTACAACGGAACGTAAAATCCGTACGTAGTTCGCTGACAAATGTATCTTAGAAGCTACAGTTTAAATTTGAAGTAAATCGGTCAAGATTTGTGGGAGTTATGAGGTCGCCCAGTTTGAAAAAAGTGATTTCGAGAAAAACGCGTTTAAAGTTTTATGTAACTTCCAAAAATGACACTTAGGAATTTGTTTCCGTTATAAAACCTTTTTTTTCTTATTTCTAAGATCTTAAAGCATCATTTAAGCAAAAAAAAAAAAAACGATTTTTTGAAATTTCTACAGTGGCCTAACCCCTTAATTAAAGATTGGCCGATCGGTTCTGCTAAAATAGATAAAGGAGGATACATCTTAAATTCTTGACGAGCATGAAAAAATTTATACAGATATTTTCAGTGTTGACAAAAGCGGAATATAAAAATAGATAGTTTTATCATATGATTTTGCAATTGTTTTGCCGTCTTGAGATTAGAGAAATGTGATAATTGACAATAAAACATTATTCGCTCAATTTAAAACGAATACTGACAGATTGGTTACTTTATGGAGTTAATTATATTTAAGAATTAATATAATATTTAATATTGATTAAAATTATGACTATTATATATATGTATATACTCTATTCGGCCTATTGTCTTTCGATATGATTCAAATAATCGAAAATTATCGTATCAACTTACGCGTTATCATGCGAATGCAGGCATTTTTTGTAATAAATTTGCGTCAAGTTATTCTTTTATCAATAAATTTCAAATCACTTAGATAGATAGACGGCGTAAATTTTCTTCCATGAACGTTTACAAATATATCATTATAGACCATATTCGTTTCTCTGTCACCGTGATTTAAAATTACAAGAAAAAGGAAATATGATGAAATCGACAAATAGACCACTCTTAAAGACACTTTGCATTATCATGATATGATAATTAACTTAAATATAAAAAAGCGTTAACAGTTTCGTATGTATATTAACTTAAAATTTGCAAAAATAAGCTAAACATTTTTAGTTGCATTATAATCTTTATATACATATATGTATTATGCATATATTACTTTTAATATATTCGCATAAATTTTTTTATTCTACAAATACTACAAAACTGTCAAATACTCGGGGATATGTACAGATATATCTAACAATAAGATATCCATATATTATATAATTTTTTTACCGCGCTTTATAATTTGAGTTATTTATCCATTAAAAAATCGTTCATTTCTCAACTTAAATCTATAATTAATATTTTATTTAAAGAGATAATGATCTCGTTTTTATTTTATGTAGTATTTATGCAAACATACATACAGTATATAATATAATACTATATAATAAAAACAAGAAATAATATTCCATTCAGTGAAAAAGTTACTATCAATTCGATGACAAATCGATATCAATGCCATGAGAACACATCGATGTGCCTAGATATTAGAGAAACATTGATGGATTTTAAAATTTCGATCTATTTTCGATGTACTACTGAAATGATAATATTTGAAATTATATTTGGTTTGATAAGTTTTATACCAAATTTTAGAATATTTTGTTGCCTATAGATCCATCGATGTATTCTGATGGCATTGATATTGATTCGACATCGAACTGATTAGCTTTCTCATTGGGTATTAAAAATAAATATATTATAATTACAAGATTTAAGTCGAAAAGTAAATATAATTTATCTATAAATAACTCGAGCTATGTGTGAAATGCGATTATATATATATATATATATATATATATATATATATATATATATGACATATCTGGCAGTAATATTTAAATAATAAATTAAAAACTATACAGCAATCAGAAAAGCAATAGATTCAAAAATAAAAGAAGGTATATTTATTGTATGCAAAGAATATACGCATATACTTCAATTTACACGTTATGTACAATATTTATCGCCTTCGTTAGTGAGACGAGATAAGGATGCCTGTTCCAACAAAAATTTACGCGTAAAACATCATAAAATCAATTAGAGCATACAGCCCAGGTAGCAAGCTGACATAATTAAATAATTAAATGACGTCATTTTGTTACCTGGGAAATTGGTCGAGTATGAGGCAGGTTACCGTTTAGTTTGTACAAATGTATCGGTTTCTCGTCGCTCGCGAATCTCATCTCTATTCGATCTCCGGTTCGAATCCGTCGACAATTCAGAAACATTCTGTTATTGCGATCACATTTTTCTGCCTGTACGACGTGTGATGAAGAAGCGTGAAAAATCGGCAAAGGAGCCAGGCAAATGGCGGCAGTTTATCTTTACGGTGATCAGTAAGTTAAAAAGAAAGAATCCTTTTCTTTTTTAATTCTTCAAAAAATATACTTTGTGAAATACATTGACACTTTACAATAAGCAACATGTGAGAAGTAATGCAAAAATTCCATAACTGAAAACTTTCAATATCTGATGATACCCTTAACAAAAATTGAAAAATTATAGAAGAGAAAAAATATAAAAACTACAAAAATATAAATTGAATATACTTAACCATATAAACACCAAACACTACTACAAATAATCTAAAAATAACTAATAGAAAGCTCTAAGCTACATTAAAACTCTAAAATATTTACTTGTAAGGTATCCTTGATTATAAAATCTCAATTAGACTTTTGTATTGATTATTCCATATTGGGTAATCATGTTAATCTTCGCAGTTAATCTGTCGTCGGTGCTCTATGGATTCTTTGTTGGATGGCAATCACCGGCAGTTCCGCAACTCCAGAATCCAGAATCGCCGGCCGTAGGAGGCAAACCTGTGACGGATGAAGGTATATCCTGGATGAATGGCATTATGTTTTTGATTGGTAACTTTATGATAATGCTGCTTGCGGTGATACCCGACAAGTTTAGTCGAAAGAGATTCGGTTACGTTGTAACGTTGCCGATCACAATTTCCTGGTTCTTGATCATCTTCGCCACCGAACACATATGCATCTACATAGCGAAAGCTATAAGTAGTATCACCGGCGCCTGTCTGTTCTTCTTGGTCCCGAATTATGTGTCGGAGATCTCATGTGACAGCATCCGCGGTACATTAGCAAGTATGTTCGGAACCAGTCTACATTTCGGGATACTGCTGGCTTACATCTTAGGCGGCATGATGTCCCTGTATAATCTCGCTGTGGTTGGCGCGATTTTGACCGCATTGTACGTCATCGTTTTCGCCTTTATGCCGGAATCACCGGTCTACCTGGTACGCCAAAATCGTATGCGTGAAGCAATTAGGTAAGCGGGATGAGGAGAAAAATTATCTCCTTCAAAGCATCGCAAAAGAATATTGCAATTCGCCCTTTTTAGATCGTTGAATTGGTTGAAAGCTGGAGATACTGTAGTCGCAGAACAGACATTGTCGCATCTACAATTGGAAGTTAAGGAAGCCGCATGCACAAAAGCCGCCAAGCTATCGGATTTATTTAGAGACAGAGCAACGATAAAAGGACTAATTATCATCTTGGGTTTGTACGGTGGTCAACAATTTTCTGGAATCTTTGCGGTGGTAATTATCGATATATTTAAACTAATATTGTGTTAACTCAAAAAAGTGAAAAAATATTTAATCTTATATAATAAAGTCTCTTATATGAAGAACAAATATGTAATAATTTAAGTCATTTTCTTGCTTTTCTTAATTACTGTTGATTTAATGTATTAACATTACGGGAAATGATATTAAAAACTTTCTTTCATTTGATCTATTCATTCCTACAAAATAAGCTGAATAATAATTTTTTAATTTTAATTAATTTCTGACTTTTCCAGATCAGTTATGCGGAGAGTATTTTCAAAATGTCCGGCAGTTCATTATCGCCAAACATGTCATCCATCATAGTGCAAGCTATAATGCTTCTTGGTTCATTTCTGTCGACGTCTTTAATGGAACGTGCGGGTAGACGGCCTTTGCTTTTGATATCCTGCGCGGCAATGTGCATGTGTCATTTTGTGATCGGCGCGTTCTGCTACCTCCAAAAGTTACAATATGATGTATCCGTTTATAATTGGATACCAATCACAGTACTGTCTATCTTCATGATAATGTTTGCTCTGGGAATGGGCAACGGACCAGTCGTGATAATGTCCGAAATATTCAGCCGCGACGTGACTAGCGTAGCCGTGACTGTGGGTTCTATCATGTGCTGGATTTCAAGTTTTATTGTAGTGATGACCTTTGCCAATCTCATCGCTGTACTAGGTATACACGGCTGCTTCTTCTTCCTTGCCGGCTCTTGCGCGTGCAGTTTCGTGTTCTGCTTCGTATTGGTGTCGGAGACTAAAGGACGGACGCGCGAAGATATTGTTGAAGAGCTCAATGGAAGTGGGCGGTATAAAGAGAAGAATGTTAAGCGTGTCATCGAGGCGGACTCGGTAGATGAGGCACTTGTGTAAAAATATTATCCGTGTATATGTATATATAGATATATATTGATATATATTGATATATATATATATATATATATATATATATATATATATAGTGTTCATTTGAAAGTACTTCGTCAGAGAGATTTATGAAAAATTACCAGCTTCATTATTCAATCTGTTCTTTTGTCTGTTTTTTTAGATGCGAATGTCTGTACATACATATTGTACATACATATTATAAAATATGTGCAATGTTTATAATAAATTTTTATTTTATCTTTATATTGCCACTTAAAATTCGATAATCTATTTAAATATTTATTTCATGTAAATTATGTGTATGCACTGTTTCTCTGATATGATTTGACATATCGTAAAAATGTAGTAATTTAATATGCAAATTCATACAATTACAGCTTTAAAGAGAAAATGAGTCTCGCGTGTATATTTTAGCTGGTCTTTTACTTATCTCGTAAAAAAATGTCGTTTTATCAAAATTAAATATGTCAGAATAATACGCAATGCATAATATAATGTCATATTATCGCACATATGCTTTATAACCGAAATGCGTATTTGGGACATGTAGATATACATATTTTCATGTTGAGTTGTACGAATGTGATAATATTCAGGGATGTGCATTATTTGAAATAAATGCATTTAAAATAAAAATATAAAATACCTATTATGTATTTTGCATTTAAAATTGACATGTTTTCAAAAACTATTTTACATTTAAATAAATTACCAATTTTTTATTTCAAATGCATTTCTCTTGCAAATTAATAATTAATTGAGGTAAAAATACGTATATACATAATGTATATACGTATAACAATCATTAAAGAAGTCATTAAAGAATGTTCATTTCAGAATTTTATAAAGAAAATTTATAAATGTAAATATTTGAAAAAACCATTTTAAAATGCTTTAAAATTTTCCATTTCCTTTTTTAAATGGGTATCCAGAAAGCATTTTGTATTTTCAAATAGAAAACTTAACTATTTTACATCTATTTTAAATGGATTTGAATACCCATTTTACACATCCCTGATAATATTACAGACAATGTATAAACAAAATTATAAATCAATATTATATTAATAGTAATATACTTGTTAAAGATAAAAATAAATGTTGTATATAAAGATATTCACATTCAATTAGTGTATTCTTGTTCTGTACATTATCTCATTGATAATTATTTCTATCATATTAATTAGATTTTTCAGACACACGCAAACGTATCAACAAAAAATTAATTAATAATATTCATGATAAGAATCAAGATTTTCATATAAAATACAAAACTCACAATCGGACTTTTTATTTACAATTAGAATTATGTATATCGCAATAATATATATATATATATATATATATATATATATATATATATATATATACATACATACATACATACATGTATAGCTTAAATATCAATGCGTTATCTACATATTTGTGCACAGTAAAGTATGTATAAAGAATCTATTACTACTTATAAGCACTACTTTATTACTACTATATTACTATTTCAATTACTACTTATATCTACTTAATCTACTTATATACACAAAGTTTTATACAAATATTATGTAATGTTTGTTTATCCATACAAATTGTCAATGTTTGTTTAACAAACGTTTTAACAATTAAATAAAAAGATACACAAACATAATATTCAGAAAAAAATTCCAATGCTAATCATCAGTCGTTCTTTTACGTACGTTTTTATTACCAATTTTTCTTTTCTTAAACGTAGTTGATGCATCCTCGTCATCACTATCATCGATATTAATCTTTGTGACAGTCTTTTCTTTGAAAGTCCTCTGCGGCGGCGGTGGTTCTATCTTGTCAAACACAGACAATTGTACCTGCTTTTGCTTTGGCAATTGGAGATCGACTGGTTTCTTTTTGCTGAAACACAAAACATTTTCGCTGAAATACAAAATATCCTTTTCCTCCACATAAAATTGCTTAATCCTCGAATGTGATGATGCACTTTAATGTACAAATAAATAAACAATATCTATTGCTATTGTATTAATTGATCAATGTGAAACAATTAATAAAACTTAAACTGTATGCTAGCTTCCATTCCTAGTTTACGAACTTTTTTTCATTTCCGACCATCGTACACAAACATAAAGAAATATAAAAGATCAAGATTTTTATATATGTTAGTTCAGCGTTTCAAGAAATTAAGTATTTAATCGTAAAAATATATTAATACTCTCTCCCTCTGTATTTTATATATCGGATATTTGAAAATTGAGAGCAAAGATTCGTCGTAGCACGATAAATCTCGACGAATAACGTCTTAATCCATCTTTGCGACCGGAATAATATGACGTTCAAATATTTACATTGTCTCCACGACTTGCCAGGATCCATAAGGTTGCGGTCTCTCGGGCACGCTGTAGTCTCGCCAGTAAGGTCGTTCCTCTTTGGTTGTCTCTTTTTTTATTTCTGTGCTTTTGTCGTCATCTTCGGTTTCATCGTTCTCGTTTCTAACAGATTGTGTCACACGTTGCCTCATTTTCTCTCTTTCGGCATTGGCTCGTTGTTCCTCGAAAATATCTGCTTTCTCGATCGCTTCCTCCTTGTCCAATTGTTCCATAAGCTCCTTCTGGAGTGCTTCCTCTTTCGTCTCCTCTTCTTGCTCTGCGAGAGTCATGTAACCCTCCTCCGGAGGCTCCCAAACCGATTCTAATATGTATACCAAATGATGTACTTGATAATAAATAAGATTCTCGAATTCTCGTATCAAAATTCAATATTATGCGATGTCATAATAATGTAATTTCAAAGTGGCATTAAAATTTATTTTTATCTAAGTATAACAAAATATAGTATATAAAAATTCTACATAATAAATTGGAAGAGAAATATAAATCTAGAAATTGCGAGATTCTTAAGAAAAATGTATATAAATTTTATATTATAATTACTTATTTGATTGTAATTTGTTATTAGATTGAGAGAGAACAAGATGTTAATGTAATGTCTAACACAATCAAATATCTAGGAGACAGACGAGAAAAAAAAGATAAAAAAAAGTTTGACAAAGGTACACGTACCGTTCGTTTCAATGTGCCAGTAGTAAGTGTATCCTTCGGGACTGAGAGCCTCGTACCATAGTTTCCTGACAGGTGCGGTCAGACGATCATCCTCCTGGGTCTTCTTCCCCTTTCCCTTCGTCTTGTTTGCTTTACTCCTCCCTGGAGTCCTGTTCTCGCCCTGCTGCTGGACTCGTGGAAGCGATGGCGCGCTTTTCGACAAAGTCGGATCGCAAGGATCAACTTTTGGCAAGAACTGGAAAAGTCTCAGCGAAAAGTTGCATTCATATTAATAAATTGCGCCCCAGTTTTTCTGAGAAACACGGGTGTACATATATATATATATAATATATAATAAAGAATGACTAATCTTTTTTATAAATAAAAGAAATTTTATTCTTGATCTTGCAAATAAAAGTGATAAATGACTGTTTTGTTTAATCATTACAATCATAGAATAATTAGGAAAATTGATTTGAATATCTACTCACCTGTTCAGTGTTACTTTTGAATCTCGGTACCGTCTCCAAAGAGGCTGGTGGCATGCGATTAAAATTCTGAGGCGTCTAGAAATGTATACGTGAGATATGTGAGATAAAACATATTATATTACTTGAGATTATTAAACTCTCTATTCATTTTAAATATTGAAAAAAATGTAAATATACCTCTTTCGTCTCAATCTTGTTCAGTTTGTCTTTAATAATTTTTTCAGCAGTCATATCTCGCGTGTTATTCTCGACATCCTTCAAGTATGCAGCCATAGCCGCCTGCATGAAAAAGAATGATTATATTTATCATTAATCATAAAATTTTATATCAAATATTCATGATAAATACAAATACGTACATTTTCCATCTTTTTGAGATCATCCTCGAATTTTTTATTCTGCTTCGCCTGTTTGGCACTATTCTTGTGAATTTCTTTGAGCCGCTTGCTGACATTTTCCTTATGCTTCTTGCCGCCCTCGTGGAAGTCGATACTCGGTTTATTATCGGCGATCCAGCATTTGCAGAAGTCGCAGAACTTACGGCCTTGGGACTTCCAATAGTCCGCCCTGCAATCCGTTATCAGACAACCAAGATGACATATATAAATATCTCTGTCGTACGGAATCGACATGTCAGCAAGACGTGACAAATTGTGTAAATTTAATACATTAGATATAACATCCTTTTTATAAGCATTTTATAACGAACTACTTTCTCCTAAATCTAAAGCTTTTTTTTCATATTAGTTCTAAATATCTTATCAACACTTTAATTATAAAAGAGCTTTATATTTTCGTCAATTCCCCCTGCGAACTAAAATACAGAGTTCGAAATAGTTGGAAAACTTCTATGGTATTTTTGTCCTCATCGATTGGCGAGATAAATTATTCAGCCGATTGTCTCGGGTTCATGCTATCTTTACGTAGCAATTATTGGAGGAAACACGAACTGTGTTACCCGAAGTCTAGAAGAAATATTTTCTCTGTCGTAATGAGATGAGAACAAATTAGTTGGCAATTAGTCGCCGACCTACGCAGCCCTGAGCGTCACTCGACCTTCGTATTACGTCTTAGTAAAGGATTCCCAAGGAATTCAGCGGGACTTGGAAAAATTGTCGAGATTTGCGACAGAGAAGAAACTAGAAAAGAGATATAGATGTTTGTGTATTTCTAGATTTTCGCATCTTTTATCCTGTTCTCGTAATTTAAATTAATAGATAATAATGGAAATTAAAGAAATAAAAAAATATAATGTACGATAAAATTTCGGGGGAAAAAAATATCAGCTATCAAGAACAGCTTTCTCTTATAAATTTTGTCAGAAAATGTTCGAAAAAATTTTCGTGATTTTATTTTATGCGCGTTACATTTCGTACATCTGCTCGAACGAACTTTTGCACCCACATCATTCACGTCGAACTAATTGTAAGCATGCAAATGAATTCCGACGGAAATGTCGTAGTTGAAGGAACGTCGAACACATTCTTGGGAAAATCGAGCTCCAATTAGAAGCCGCCAATTAGGGACGGAACTACGTCTAATTATTATCAGAAGAAGAATTCAGGTCGGGAACCGAGTTAAAAGTGACTCCGTAATTTTGCCAAGGTGTGCGAACGCGAACATATTTCAGATGGGAATTATTCTAATCATGATAAAATTCATTCGCAGCTATGCTTTTTTATTCATGATATCTGTCATATAATATATGAATTTTAAGTTACAAAACTTTTGCGAGAAAACTTTATTTTTAAAACTATTAAAATTGCAAGTCTTTTCTAAAACTGGTCAGTTTTCATTAATAAAAAATTACAACTTAATTATATCTTTTCTAGAAATGCAATTAATCCTTAAATAAAAATTAAAAATATAAATTTAATTTTAAATATTTAACATTGTTTTGTGATAAAAAAATGGAATGGAATGAAACAGTAGAAATTATCCGATTTCATTCCCTAGCGTCAACATCGATCTTCGATGGCTAAACGGATTAATTTACTCCGTTTGTTTCTTTTTGTCGAGTTACTCGACGGTGAGTCGCACGAATAAAGTTTCAACCTGTTGCTATGTCAAGCGATTTTACCGCACAAATTTACATTGTACAATAAACTTATCTCGAAGGCATTCGTTCCTATTATAGGTATTCTTTGCGCTGCGCTCTATTAATGTTTTATCGATGTTCTGTAACTGGTATTTTATGCACGATTCAATTCAACTGTAACGAAGCAACAGTAATAAAAACAGAATCAAGGTTAAACGCAGATAATAATAGACAGTGACTTTGAAAAACTTTGAACGTACTCCTATTTTCCTCTTATAAAAAAATTAAAACCATTTTGCTTCCATTTTTCAAAGTAATAGCAATGCAATTTTTTTTCGCCGATTGTTAAAATCTTCATGATTGACTTATTTGAATGTATTCTAAAATAGTGATTGTATTAATAGAAAAAGATTGAAGATAATTTTTCTGAATTGTGTGCATGCGAAATAAGTAGCAAATAAGCATCAAACTCTGTCGAATTTTGATATCTCAGTATGTCAGACAAACAAACAGACTTCGCCTGAGACGGGTCAACGAATATTCATCGAATTGTAGATATCTCAAGAATGGATTAATCCCTGGGGCGTAAATCAATACAGTATTTCGTTATACAATATTATTCTCGGATTGACGACAATCGAACCTAAATCACGTATTCAATAGTCTATCAAAAAGATCCGAAGCGTCTGAACCATATACAGTGTACAAATTTGATATATGATACCATAAAAATATTGTTATTAACTATAAATAAAAAATATGTAATTAACATAACTTTTTCATGCCATCAGAAATATGTCCCAAAATGTATATTATACAGAAATAAATTTATGAGGCTACAGTAATTTCGCGAGAAGTTATCTGTTCCGCTTTTTTAAATTTTTGCTTTACTCATATCGTTATCACCTCTCTATGATCTTTGACATTAAACAACAATCCGAAACTTATTAGATTAGCGATCTTAACGAGCGGTTTCATGTGGCACAACCTCGCACGAAATAATCACACCGCAGATAAATTAGGGCGACGTTAGAGGGTTCGAGCAAAATTAGGCAAGATAGATTAATACATAAGGTTTCAAGGCACATGGCCATTGGCCGATTTCCAATATAGAAATATATCCCTCCTTTGAAGGACCCCCCTGTCCTGTCATCCCTCGAAGCCGATGTCGCATCTATCATGCACCGTTGCTTTCGCGTGCATGCCATAGCATTAGACTGATGTACATGTACATATGTATGCGTATACTGGCTGTCAAACGTGTCACCGTAAATCCGCTTTCGTGCGGATGCGGCTGCGTGCATTGTCGCGGCGCAACAGGTCTCCCGATTGCGTTCGACGGGTATAAATCAACGATTGTCAAAACGCGCATTCGGAATTGATCGGCATAAATCTGGTCGCTCAGTCACGGCACGCGAATGACAAATTTATGAATGTGACATGGTCGTTAACGTCGCGTCTCTTTGCGCCGTTATATTTATAAAATTGTAACACGCTTTCGACATAATAAAGCCCAGTATCGGGTCTCTTGATATTTTCGAGACGCTTAGCCCTTTCTTGATACGAGAGCCAATTATAAGACGAGGATCGTGATCTCAGCGCGTTACCGATTTAATTTACTAAGGAACAGATGTTCCACGATGACACCGTCGCCGGTTTGGATTATCGTATCAAATTCTAAACCGTCTCGCAGATCACAGAGAAACGCGAAATTGCTATTATCTGTAACAGTATATCACCGAGGTCTTGTTATACTCTGTATCCTTGCTAAGTACGCTAATGATGCGCGTCCATAAGCAGCTTGCGGATCACGAAGCATCATCTAGTTCTACATGTCTATATATAAATCGCGGCGAGTCACTATTAATACGAGCTATTATTAATAGAGGTGCTCGTCGGGACAGTTGTGTGCGCGATTTCCCGACGTGATTCCGCGTCCCTCCGGAGAATCGCGTTGCATTATTATTATTCGAGGCGGCCAAACAACCACAAACACGACAATAGAGAATTCGCCAACATGCGCCCTCCTCTCAAACGCATTTTCTTGCATCCTCGTTTCCTTATGCATTATGCCAAAATAAAACTGCGTATGCATCTAATGCACAGTGCACTAAATCATATATTTTTATCCTCTGTCCTTCCCAATTTTATTTTATCCTTTTCGAAAGTATTGTATATAAAAAATAGAGATTTATCGGTAAAAATCAAATTGATAAAAATATAAAATCTAAAAAAATTGGTTGCATCCTGCTCGTTTCCTTATGCATTATGTCAAAATGAAACTGCGTATGCATCCGAGGCACAGTGTACTAAATCATATATTTTTTACCCTCTGTCCTTTCCAATTTTATTTTATCCTTTTCGAAAATATATAAAAAATAGAGATTTATCGGTAAAAATCAAATTGATAAAAATATAAAATCTAAAAAAATTGGTTGCATCCTGCTCGTTTCCTTATGCATTATGTCAAAATGAAACTGCGTATGCATCCGAGGCACAGTGCACTAAATCATATATTTTTATCCTCTGTCCTTCCCAATTTTATTTTATCCTTTTCGAAAGTATTGTATATAAAAAATAGAGATTTATCGATAAAAATCAAATTGATAAAAATATAAAATCTAAAAAAATTGGTTGCATCCTGCTCGTTTCCTTATGCATTATGTCAAAATGAAACTGCGTATGCATCCGAGGTACAGTGCACTAAATCATATATTTTTTACCCTCTGTCCTTCCCAATTTTATTTTATCCTTTTCGAAAGTATATAAAAAATAGAGATTTATCGGTAAAAATCAAATTTAATAAAAATATAAAATCTAAAAAAAATCTAAATAACATTTGGAGTATTATTGCCGGTTGCATTAAAGTGAATTTATTGGCGATTACGTTGTGAAACACTTCCGCGTTGGCCGACAATTTGGACGAAGCATCGCTCGGATTTATCGAACGAGAACAATGATTTTATGTTCGATGCTATCCACGTGCTCATGCATCGCCAACACATGCCGTTGGTCGCCGACAATGCCATGATTCTGCCCTTGATTTGGCCGCGATACACGCTTATGGCCATTATGCGCATAGCTATTTTGATGCGACGCTGTTCTTCGTTTATAGATAAACCGACAAAGTGCAATCAGCGTGAGAATAGCTCAGACGCTTCTTCTTTCCCGATACATAAATATTCGCCAAGGCGGTAATAATAATTTAAAATAAAAAATCGTAATTAAAAAAACTCAAATATCTCGAGACATAATATCTAAAGCAATCGATCTTGTAATTAGCAGAGATATTAGGAGATCATCACATCTTCTAAAATAAAAGTGACATTTTATGGTGGGATAGGATTTCGGAGTCCACGTAACGTAATGGTTCTTGAGAGATAAATCGGCGCAGAAAATAAATGGAGAAACTTGCTTAACTGCTTAGTTACTTCCAAATGAACAATGTCGGCTCCGAAACAATCGGCGAGAAGATAAATCGCGTTTTCTTGCGATTGTACGTTAAGACCATACGAGTTTTCGCATGAGGAAAAACTACTTCTTACTCTAATGTTCGAGAAGACTGTGCGAAATCCATTTATGATTATGCTTATGGCTTAAGAAGGCGAATTTCGTACTGTCAAAAAACACAATGTGAAGTTTGGGGCGCGATAACACCGCAGATTATGCAAATGACATTGTCGGTTCAACAAAAAAGAAAGCACTTCTCCCGAATGACCGCAATAAATTTCGTAAATGCGCCGTTATCGAAAATTTCGTGTGTAAATTCTAACGAGTAAAAAATCAATTTTATTTTCTCATCTTGCGAAGTAATATCCGAGGGTAAATCGAAAAGAGATGCGTTCCTAAATTGTGTGAAACATCATTTTAACATTATATATATTACCATTCCATCGCATATTCATTTTAACAAAAACAGCATATCAAACTAAACTAATTTAAATTTGATCTCGTTTAATTTATTTCTAATTATCTATATCTTTCGAGTAAAATTTTAATACGGAAAATCGGAAATAATTTGATGTTATTTTTATATTTATGAAAATAAAAAAAATTCTAGAAAGTGATTGGTGGATAAAATAAAATTATTATGATATGGATATAATGTTTTATTTACATCTCGATGCATATAATCGAGATGAAATATTAATTAAATTAAATAAGCTAACGCGGTATAAGTAATATGTCATATGAAATAAACACGTCGTGTAAAATCAAATCTAAACAGATAAAAGTTCACGGGCGTGGCGAATCTCTCGTTCGGTGTTAAAAATTGAAAACACGTTCACGAATTCCGGTCCATTGCTGTTTGCTTTGGCAGTTAGTTAACGTTCGACGCTTCGGCGTTTGCCCGCTGTCGTACGTCCAGATATTTTCGACAGGTTTACGTTTCGAAATCACTCTTCGCGTTATCCGGCCTCGTCTCTCCTCTTCGCCTCTTTGTCAGACATGAATTTCAGGATGCCCGCTGAGATCAAGGTTCCCGAAAATTTATAGTCCATTAGAGACCGAGGGATACGCACTTTTCAAAAGTTTTCGATTTATTATTGTATCGTAGCGTAATCGTATAAATTATCGTTACCGAGAAATGTGGCTTGATTAATCGGAAAAAGCTTATTATTGCTTTATGATTATCGCGAATGCTGTTTAATAAATAAATATTGATTCAGGTGGTTAAGTGTCTTTTATATGATTGTACGGTTTATTGACTGAAATACAGAGTTATATTTTGACGAGTTGAATTTTCCATTTCACAAATATGTCAAAATGTATCTCGCAAAATTTGTATTTATCCAGATTATTATATGTATACATTTCAACCTTTGTGTAGTTCTCTCCTCGTAATAGTTCGACAGATAAATATAAAAGTTTGTGTCTCTGACACAAAAAATATTTATAAAAAAGATGCTTTCTTTATGTTCTTTTAACAAAAATATATACCGCATGTCGACAATTTAGCTATTTTTTTAAGAACGCTAGAACAATCTTCGTTTTCCAAATATTCATAAAAAAATCCATCATAAATATTTATAATGTGGGATCCATTATTGTCACATTGTGACACAGATTGAGCATAAAGACTCGTGCATAAAGGAGCATTTTATTCCTTAACGGATCTAGCACTCTTTCAAGTTCGAAATTTACTAGCGCAACGTTTCATAAATTAAACATCACGTAAAAAGGAAGGGAAACTTTGTCTTCTATAGATGACGTCCTTATGATTGAAGATTAAAACAGATTAAAAGTTTTTGTGCGTAAAAGTAATCCATTCTGCGTTTGATCCTCTAATCTTTAAGAGGATATACTGACTTGCACAACAAAAGAAATTTAAAAATTAAATTAAATTTTTTTTAATTTTAAATTAGCGTATAACGAGTAAAATTCATTTTTCACAGATTGATTTGAAATTCGCTATGTGAACTTATTATGGTATAAGGATTCCTATTCTTTTTCTCTCGAGTAGAAAATAATCTCTGTTAATTAAAATAAAGTAAAATGAGCACGGAGATTATAATCTCGAGTGAATTTCGCGTTAAAAATTGCCATTAATTAATTAACGACGTGCTTTTGATTGCAAGCAAAATGCGGAATACATTATTTTCGCTCGAGTTCGCATGGAAAATTTGCCAATTGTTGCTGCGAGACGACGCAGTGTCGTGAATATAATGAAAAAAAGGGGTTCATACATTGTTCTCATTTAATCACGTTCAATAGTAAGCAGCTTCCTGCTTCTCTTTGCAAAGTGCATTTGATTTTGCATAAATGTAAACTGTAAAAATGATTTCACTCAACAATTAGAATTAATTTGTTATCATATACAGAAATATTGGATAAACATTGGTATAAATAACTTAATCTTGTAATGTTACGTATACGTATTATAATATTTTATCAAAATTAAAGTTTTATTTCTCTGCTTGAATTTCTAAAAGGATCAATTAAAAATTTTCACGCAACCTGCACGTGTACCTGAAACAGGTAACACGTGCATCGCTACGAGGCATTGTTGAAAAGGGCTTCGTATATATAGAAATCGATAAACGACAAACGAATGGAGTTGTCCATCTCGTGTTATATCGACAACGTTTATTATTATGCGATCGTATATATGACAGCCTATTGCATATATATAGGCTGTATCAAAAATGCATAGTTTTATCTGGTAGAAGATCAAAAGTTATGTACATATACATGCATACATTATTTATTTAAATAACAATATATCAGTTCATGTTTTTTCATACAGATCTCAAAATAAATAATAAAGTTTCATTTATCATCGAATTTTTTAGTATAGAAATTTTGCTAGAAAAGAAATTGATTATTTATTTTCCAGATTATTTAATTGTGAAGATATCGAATTTTTTGGTAGATTAATATCGATTTCGACCATGATTTATAGACGAGAGAAAATTCGCGACTTCTGATGCGACCTGTATTATATATATATGTATGTATATGCATATCGAGGCGCACGTGCACGAACTGCACTGTCGTTTCCACACTCGGCATTTTATTCGGTGTTTTTGTTCTTCGGAGCTTTTTCCACGGGAAGAAATAGAGAGGGAAAATAGAGAAGATCACTTACGGCACATAAATATCTTTATATATCATCGCTGCTTGTCAGGAGCAAGTGACGGTTAGAATAGAACGTCTGTTAGAATCCACGAATACGAATATCTCGATCGCGACGATGCACCCAAGAGACGAAGAGAGCCCTCGAGTCTCGATTTCCGAGTTTAATAAGCGCGAGAAAAACTTCTCAACAATCCGCGTGAGCCCGGATAAATTATCTGAATAAGTTTGACTCGGAAACGGATGAAATTCCACATTGAGATCCTATTTAAAATGTAGAATGATTTGCGTTCGTAATCGCGCCTGAATGCATATAAAAGAGCTCTACTTTTTATTATTACTTTTATTTTATTAAAAAAAATTGTATTAAAAAAAGAGACAAAAAAGGATGTTGCAGACGACAAGAGGCAAAAGAAAAATTAAGCCAAGACATAAAAATGCATTCGATGCAAGATTGCATCGTTGAATTTATATTCATCTTTCGTAGATATATGTGTGTATGCATGCGGTGCACGTAAATATTAAATCCGCAAACGATGATGAGCGATATATCAGGATAATGTATGTCGTCGACAAGCATCATCGCGCATTCATTGATAACAATCAACGTCACTTAACGTCCCGCACAATCGCATCCTGTCGATATATAGGTTTATAGGTCGTAACAATGCAAACAATGACGTACGCATTCGTTGAAAATCGCTCGGCGTGAAAAATCTCATTGAGAGTATCCGAAATTACGAATAATTGATTAACGTCGAAATAATGCCAATAATTATGCGGAATAATCGCTAAAAATATTTAGAGCGAAAAGCCGAGAAAAGGAAATTGAGCGACAAATGTATCGAAAAATCGGAGCAACTGCCAAGTTTTATTTAGTTCTTCGAAACACTTGCCAATTAGATTTAAATAAAACAATCATTTCAACATCATATACCTTATGAACGAAACATCATATTATTTAACTGTAATTCGCTTTTATTATATGAAAAAAAAAAAAAAAAAAAAATGTTTTTCTTTTGACAAAATAAGCAGAAAAGTTTCCTCGCGTAAAATCCAATGTTATTTTTTTATATACCTATATATTGCAGTCCGAACGGCGCAGCGGTAATTTGTGCATGCAAATTCAATTGATCGAATGCTTCGTTTTTTTTTTTGTCGCGAGACATCGTCGGTGAGATATGTAATTTCCGTATCCGTATAAATTGCCATCTCGGCGGGAATGAGCTCGACGGTTTTATCCGACGTCCTGGAATTCCCACGTGCGCGCGGCAACGACGGAATTTACTATAACGGCGGATAATTCGTGCGAGATAAGAGACACAAGGGGGGCTGGAAAACGATTTCATCCCCCGAAATTGTAAGCTGCGCCTTGAAATGATGCGCCTCGTAACAATGCGCCCGGAAACGGTACTAAACTCATCGAAACGATAGCCCCCGTTATGGCGATACTTAACCGTGTATATATATATATATATATACACCAAATGTGTGTTCTAGACAGTCGAGTAACCTTTTAATTAAATTCTATCGCGAGTCTGAACTCGGTCGATTTTTTCGTTTGCCGTAACTCGACAGAGACGCGGTCATTTGTCGCAAGTTTGCAATTTTCGTCATTAAGGGGAAGCACTAAAGTTTGGAGACAAGACAAACTTCTCCGACAGTGAAAAAAGAAAAAAAAGGATACAAAGTGACATGAGCACACACACTCGACTCGCCTTTTATATAAAGGCCATCCAATTAGTCTCTCGGCTGTGAGACGAAACAAAGATGGTCGTAAAATAATCGGTAGCCGCTAGTCGAAGGGCCCGTGTTATTTCTGGCATGTATTTCTCGACGCCGCGTTTATATGTACATGTTACACGAGCGTTTAAACAGGGGAGGACGGGAAAATTCGAGATGTCGAAATAAATATTGTTAACACGTGGCTGGCATGTTATAACACGTCGCCTCAATTCCGGCTTCCTCGCGATACCCTCGAAAATGCGGTGGTCCGCGATAGTTTTCTTTGCGTGTCGGCAACAAACGTTTCGGAGCCATTAGCGCCCGTCTTACTAATAAATATTGGCACTGCTTGCTGCCAACCGTGAAGACTATTTTGCTACCGAATCATCATCGTTTCAATTTTTAACGAATCTCATTGTCAGACATAGGGGCGTCTAAAAGAAATGACACGAATATTGTGATAATTAATTTGAAATAATTACATGCAGCGATAATGTGACACTTGTAAAAATTAATTCTAAGCACTTATTGAAATATATATTGACATTTAATTATTAAATTATATAAATGAGAGAGAAAGAGCCATAAATAAAAAAATTTACTTCAGAGTAAAATATTTAAAGAATTAAAATTAGACGGAGATAATCTTTAATTCCACTTTTGTCGAAGCGTAGTCTTAAATTCGGGAAGTAGAAAAATACAATATAGGAGATTCGTCGATAAATCTATTTTTACGAGGAAAGTACAATGCAGGATACGAGTTGATCACAGTATACTGATGAGCTTCGTAAAATATATAAAGCCGTAGAGGCGGCCGTTACTTTGGCCGAATCTGTCGGCCGTAAAACAACCAAACGGTTGTTTAACGTTGCAGTGCCAAGCGCGAAGATACCAGCGGGAAAGTTTCGTGGACGGGAATTTATGTTGGAAATTATGCGGAGGACGCGACGATGGCTGCGAACTTGAGTTCGTTTTATTTGCATCGCGTCGTGCAAGGAAGAAAAAAAAAGAAAGAAATCCGATTGTCGTTGTGCGTGTGTCCAATAAAACGACCCTTCCTAACGAGCTCATTGCAGTTTCCTTACAGATGTTTCGACCTCCTTATAGAGATCTCGCGATATCCCATTTCGCACGTTAATAATCCTTGCGTTATATTTTCACACCTCTTAATCTCGAATTTTCTGATGGTATCTTACAATTAGCTATTTAATAAATCGAGGTTACGGCACGTAAAGGTGAGCCAACTACTGTACTTTTCATTAAAACACCATTCCGCGTCGACGCTTTCCTTAAATAAATTTAATTTATACAGATTACATTACGTGATTATATATGAAAATTATTAGTTTAGTTTTAATTTAATATTATTTGCCAACAGCACACACGCTGTGATTATTATTTGAAGAGAAGCAATTATTTAGTTATTCCGAGATTTATTTTTCCGCACACAATTTGAATATCATATATAAATCTCCCTTTAGGAAAAATTTAATATTTAAAATTTTATAATTTAACTCGAATTCTTTCGCGCTAAATTACCAATAACGTTATCATTGAAATTTCGTATTAATTAAAGATCAAATCGCTGTCGCTAAATATGAGGATTAAATATAGCGAACGTCGGCTGATGACAGTGTGATTAATACATTCTAGAGGTTTTGGCGAAGAGACGCTTCTTACAAGAAGCTCTTTAAAGTTCGATCCCGATCAGCTGTTTCCTTCGTTACGCGAAGCACTTGAGCGACTTGAGTGCACTTACGTGCTTAAAAATTTCGTGCAGCCAGGCTAAAAATCTATTCTCGTCGCCGTGGAAGCCACTTCTGTGTGGACGCAATGGAAATTTACTTACCGCGATCGATCAACCCGGACACGCACGCTTAGTTACACTGATTTTAATGAGGCCGCGCGGCGGGAAAAGTATCTAATTATATAAACGAATCGCCGACGCGTGTCCTCCCTTTTTATAGCTCTCCCACATTTTAGATAATTACGAGTGTTGCGAGGGTAGCGATATGTCCGGACCTAAAAATAATGTGCATCCACATAAATATAAGGCATTGTGTTGTCATGATCGAGTATCAGTATTTCATGACAATAGAGTTTTAATTTCGCACCTCCTAACTACCTACCGATAATGATGCGTTTTATCAATTAATTGGCAACTGTGTCGAGAAACATTTTAGATGAAATAACACGCTGTAATATCTGATGCATGCTATTGAAAAATATGTGATTTTAACGTATAGATATAGTCGTCACGAGGATTACAGATTCTTGTTTGAAGATATCTTTTCTCGTGTCTGACAACTGTTAATACGAATATAAAGTAAGCGGGAAAATAAATATACGAGATATGATTTGATGAGACAACCATGCGTAATTTTGATTTCGTCGAATCTAGGGCGATCGAATTTATAACTTCATGTTGCGCATTGCTAGAAATAACATGTAGTTGCTGAGAAACGAAACACACGCATATAACATATCGCAGATAATAAAATAAACTGACTACAAACGCGGTACATTGTTTGTAGTCGAGATATTCTTGAGATTTTGCTTCTAAGCAATTTGTACATTTGTTTGATCATTCGTCAATCTGAAACGCAGATGCTAATAGCATTTATCAGGCTTTTCATTTTTATTAGATTCTAACAATCAAATTAAATCTGCAAATTGAAATCTTTCTATTTATTGAGGAAATCAATAATTGTGCGAGTGCGTTATAAAATTACGTTATTTAATCTAATAAAAAAATTTGTTTTCGTCATTAGCTTCCACTTTGTTTCGTCAATGTAAAATTTTATTATAACTGATTGATGTGAGTGTGAGTTTAATTTTAGATTTTTAAATTATAGATCGAAAAATAATGCAGAACACTTATATATAAATAAACAAAACTTAAATATTTTACTCTGGTTAAATGGAAAATATTTGTGCTAATTAGTAACTCTTGAAAGCGCGATCTATTATTGGATATTTTGCTTTATTCTGGGATGTCTGGGACATTACATAAATCGCACCGTAAAATGTCAACGTAAAGTCATAGTCTATGAATCGAAAACGCGTGCCTTTTGAAAACTTCTTAGAGACACCTGACTCAATCTAACTTGACGCTAGAAACCAAGCGGACAGACCCAGACGAAGATTGCGTCAGGTTCTGGCAAATGTGCAGAAAGAGGAAGAGAAGACGGATACTTACGTACATACATAGTCGATTACATAGACAGAATCGAGACGGGGCAAATATAGCTATTGCGCGACAGACAGAAGGAAAAGCAGGATGTTCCGACGAACGTTAAACAGTATTATTTATTCTGACATGATCGCGTCGTCGTAGATTTGTCAATGGTATTTTTTTTATCGATGCGCGACGCGAGCATAACGCGACAATTGTATTATCTCCGTAGGTTGGCGAGGAAAAAAAACGCGACGCTTTACGTGAAAATAATTTATTATTTAAAGAGATTTTTTTCCTACACATATACACAAATGACTCTCTTACGGACTACGAAGGTTCCATAAATTTCCCATCTATAGCAACGTGGATTAAACAAACTCTGGAAAATGTCGACTATATTAGCAATTTGAACCTCGGATTGTTGGAAGAAGACGATCGGACGTTAGAAAAAAAAATCGATCGATTTTCTTCGTAAAATTAATTTTTTATTTCGTAATATAATAATTTAATTGCTCCTATTAAGTATAATTCCGTCTTTACATTAGTAGAGAGAGATTTTATGGACATCTAAGACCATAGTAAGGAGGTACGTGTGAATGGGAGTTTGGCAATTCTCTGTTGACTAGATTTAACTATGTATACGTACAGAGTGGTCCTTTCAGGTAAAATGTGTTTAGTATGCGCGATATACTTAAGAAATATTCGAGACTTATTTTGTCACAAAATTATTCATATACAAGAACTTTTTAATAAATAAATAAATAAATAAATTATCACACAATCTACAAGACAAGGTAGATTTCTATAAGAGAATCGCTCTTTATAAGTTTCTTTAAATTTATACTCTCTTATTTCGGTTATAATGATCTATATATCTGTGTCTACAGTAACAAGCGTAATAATATTATATTTATGTTTGTATGGATCCAGCGTCTCTAATGCTGAATCGGTAATCATTTATTTCACTTCGCTGTATTTTTGGACCCAAATATAGCTTTAACTCTTAATTGATATTATAATATTGATACGTTTTTTATGCGAGAATATGAAAGCTATCTTTTAGCGCATTAAGAGAATACACTGTGAAAATAATACAATCTATCAATTACACTTTATTTGTATCTAAAACACTATTCGGTCTCACACGATTGGTCCTGTCAATTGTAAAAAACGAGGAACTCGAGAAGTATCTCGAACCATTTATTTAAGATTGGAATCTTAATCAAAGATTGATGAAATTGCCATTACTGTATTATAAATGTTGACTCTAATGATATATATCGAACCCGAAACTTTATCGTCTTTCCGATCTATTTCTATTCAATTCGATATAAAATCAGGTACATCTAAAAAGAGTTTTCTCTATAAAGAGCCACATTTCAATCTTAGATGAAGAATAGATGTAAGCTATAATAGATGTATGATACATCTCTTGAAATAATTTGCAATTTATATACATATCTTAGAAGATTAATGTATACCGATTTAATATCCCTGATATAATCTTTGGTCACTTTGACCAATTGAGATGTTCTACTCTATATAATATAATCATCCGATATATGTTATGATGTAAATATATTTTAAAGATAAATTAAATTTAACTTAAATTTAAATTTATCTGCCTCATCAAAAAATGTTCAATTATTCAAAAGTTTCTATCATTCAAAGTTTCATCATTTCTATTCACCACTTTGGCACTCATTTTCCCAATATATATGTATGCGTGTAAAATGATGATGAGAAGTCTCACCTGCTACGAAAATAATTTCTGACGGCCTCGCAATATTTTGAATTAATTTAAAGCGAAGGATTATAATTCGTTACATCACACCCCATATCATTTAATCATAAACATCCGCATTACGAAATGCGTTACGAATAAAAATAAATCTCTCTGCTAAATAAAATTACATACGACTAAGTGCAAATAAATAAATCAGATGTTAAAAGCACAAATACAATTTTTATATATTTATGCTTCCTAGCCATTACGCATTTATCCATAAAATATCGGATGTAGCTACCGCAAACACTCAGGGATTAATTAACACGAGGGGATAAGTCGGGCATGTTCAAGCTCGATTCTCGCACGGAAGATCTTCCTCACAGAACTTTTCCGATAACGGCGACGATGCGGAACGATGCGTACCAGAGAAAGATCGATCCGCGAGTGCATGCGAGCACAAAACGTTTTCCATCAGAGGACTAATAAAAAAAACCGGCCTTGACATTGCCGGACGACACGGAGGCAGTCTTATATATGTATATGCATCTTTACGTCCTATTATATGGGCAAACGTATCTCACTTCTTTATTTCACTCGACATATATATTCTATCGTATATGCGAACAAGATCCGTATATCGAAGATACACTTGCGAAAATATTTTCATTCCTCGCCGAGACTCTCGTCCGGCTGATCGTCCTCGTCGTCTTCGATCGAACTCGATCATCCAGGCGGCGTCTTCTTCTGCTTCGTGAGTTCCAGGAGCACCGGATAGTGCAGATCCGGACAGTATTCCGGACTGTTCTCCAGCAGCTCCAGATGCCGCGACCACACCGTGTCGTCGTACCGTTCCGTCTGTCGCGCTATGAAACCGCGTTTGATCGATGCCTCGGCGAACTTTTGGAATGTCGTGCCACGTCTGGGCGCCATTACTAGAGCGACCCCGTCGTCGGCCAGCCAGCCGTAGATGGTCTCCACCAGGTCCAATCGGGCATCGTCGAAGAAGAGACAATCCGCGCTCAGGATCACGTCGTACAAACTTGACGGGAGTCGCTCGTCCTCGTCGCCGTCGACCGTCCGCGTCTATATCGAAAAATCGAGAGTCCACATTTCAGTCCAGCTGCCAGGAACTTGGAACTCAAGCCGCTGTGTGTATCTCCGATTAAAGTCGGAGCGCGAGTAATCGCTTCCCTCGAATTCGAATAAAATTTAAAGAACAAGATTCGCCTCGTATACTTTTGAAAAGAGCTTAGCACAACTCGTAGGAAATTGGAAACTTTTTGTACTAATGTATGGCTTGAATCTCAAACTTATAATTGTTTTCCGCGCGACGGATAAAAGACGATTTTAAAACAATCTTTCAAGATTTTTGAAATAATTCTTTCTTAATTACCTCTAATGTCTTTGAAATTGTTATTCGAAAAAATTAATCATAAGAATTATTCTTTCTTATATAATCTGACAATATTATAGTCATCTAAATATTATAAAACAATAACGTATTTTATTTTATTTTATTATGAAAGATACGCAATAATTTATTGTATGAAAGATGTATCTTTTTCGCGTAAAGAATGATTTGAAAAGAACGGATATACATTTTTGAAAAATATATACTTTAAAACTTATCCGCGATACGTTTTATATAGTTTTAACTTAATCAATAACAATTAAATTCTCCAATAAAATAACGAAAATCAAATTAATCAATTGAATCAAATTAAACCGTATATAATCTTTAATAAAGAAACTGAAAAAAATTAGAAGAATCGCTAAATGTCAGATACGTTGAAAAAACGTTCAATCGTTCAACGTCGGATTTTTCAGATAAATTCGAAAGTAGTTTTCGCGTAGATGGACGAGTGAAGTCGAATATCCGTTTTTGCAATTAATCTTGATCAATTGCTCGAACAATCTTCGATTTTGTTTCGACGATGGACAATCCCGATCGGTTCTGACCAAGCGGAAATTTCCCATGAAAAAAAACGCGAAACATTACGAGCTACCGGAAGAACGTAGAGACATTATGGAGGCTACCGGAAATGGAACTGAGGTTTAGCCGGAAATGTCCGAATGGTGCGTCTATATATCCGAACCGGGTATCACAATGATCATACGGGGATTTCCACACTCCCATGTGGGTTTATTTATACGAGAGAGAAGACTCCACACGTGTATAAAATATATATATATTTTTTTTGTCTACCTACACTTTTACCCTTCCTTTTTATATTATATAAATAATATAAAAATATTTTAAAAATTGGAGCAATATTAAAACAATATCATAATATATCTTATATAAAAAATACAATTGAAAAAATTTTATATTGGATATTTTAATACAGAGATTGTCGTTCAATAAAAAGCTAATTTCTAATATTATTTATTATTTAAATACAAGTTAAACTTTTTATTAAATACAAATTATTAAATAAATTAGAAATAAGTTCTTTTTTTCCGTGTTTGTTTTCAAAGATATTTCCTATAGATAAGCTTTGATAGTTATATTATGATATCTCTCTCTCATGACATTTCGAAATATGCAGTAATAGCGCGTGTCTTCGGCATTACGTGACCCTGTGATATGGCACGTGTTTCGCGAAACATGCTTTGTTCACACGATGTTTATTCAGACCTGTGTCACGATACATTTCACGGATGTCGCGTAAATTTAAAAAAGATTCGAACTCATATTTCGCCAAAATCCCTTTTGTATCTTCAAGATTTCTCGACTTACTCGACAAAATCTCTTCGCGAAAATAACAGACTCCATACTATTCGTCGTCGCACGATCGGCGATCACCGTTCTCCATCGATCTATCGTTTATCCTAGAATCGGGATTCCCGATGACTCTACGTAAGGCCTCAATTTTTCCATTCATCGATTCGCGATGACCGCGATGACTCACTGATCGTAACGCAGAACCTGCAACCGCGAAACCGGGCGTGTCGACGATCCGACGGTTAGCGAACTCTCGTCGTCCTCGTTCTCATCACTGATGCGGATCACGTCGGACTCGGGAGTTTACGAGACGCATTATTCGACCGTGGTGGAGCCGGCGACCACGCTAAATTCTGGCGGCCGCGATTAGCGAAGTTGACCCTTCAATTCCCAATGTCATCCGCAGTTCCGCGGAACTCGGCTACAAATACGGACGCTTAATGTTTTTTCGCATTTTCACGAAATACATTCCTGGAATACGCACGTATGTTACTCGACATTTAAAAAATTAAAAATAAAGTATGCGTTTTACAAATTTCAATACGCAAATATATTTTTTATTACGGTGTTTACGATCATTTTTAATTTCTTTACATTTAATTATTTAACGACAGGTCTGGATTTTTATTTTTATTTAAATTATAATAAGCATAGACCTACGTCGCGTAAAAGCTAAAAAAATGCTTTTTTATTAATATTTTCAATATTTAATTTCCGGCTTCTTTGTGGTGCCACTGCTGCAGTATTCCTGTCAAGCTTTAATATCGCTCCAATGTTGCTTTGAGAATATGCTTTTTTCACATGTGTTTTATTACGCGCTCACGGCCCTCTGTTCACAGCGATCTGATGGAATACGGCTTATCGAAAAACGATGGAAACACGTTTCATATTGAGAAAATAAAGATGTTGAATTAATGTGTATTTATAATAAAAACAAAAAAATATATATCGCGCACATTCTACGATCAGAAGAGAGAGAATCGAAGAATCGAGAGAATAAAAGAAAGTTTTATAGATACATAAATTCATCATAGATACATAATTCCATCAAAATTCATGAAAATACAATTCGAGAAACCTATATTAATCTATCGAGCATCTCTTTGATAAAAAAAAAAAAACTGAAAATAATTCATAATGCAGCTCATTGATCCTCGCCTGCCTCGCGCTATTTAAATCACGCTTTAATCTTAGTTTCGAGAGAGACTAATTCGAGGGAGCGATATCTCGAAAATGGAAATTCACCTTAACCCGGTTGCCGTTGACCGCGGCCTGTCTGAGGGCCCTCGCGGCCCGGGCCCACTGCACGACGCCGCAGCCGACCAGGTGCGTCATGTCATTCCTGGCGACGATGCAGCGCACATTCTCGACGCTGGTCACGTTGCCGTCCGTGAGCGTCACGGCGCTGGGATTGCAATACTTAGCCGCGAGGACGCCGGCGAGACAGCTCATCCCGCCCCCGAGTTCGAGGACTGCTGCGATTTCGGCAGAGGCCACCGCGGTTCCTCAGCAAGTAGTAGGCCAGACATTCCTCGGACGGCCAGACGCACACGTTCCCGGTGTTATTGAAGCCGATCAGCTCGCTCGCGGTGAAGCACTTGCTTATTCGACGTATCTGCACCTCGTAGGACCGGTTGTCCAGCCGGGTCGAGTACTCGCACCAGGTGGACTCGCCGTCAGCAGGCGCGTTCACCAGCGGCGAGCACTCGAGCAGACCGAAACTGGTGAACCGTCTCACCGACACTTCCTCGTCGGACTCGCTACCGATCGGCTCCGGCGAGCCTGTCAGCGCCCTGGCCAGTATGCGCCATCGACGCTGAGCGCGAGTGCTTTTCTTGGGGACGCGATCGTCGCTCATCTCGATCGAGAGTGCTTCTCGAGCGGGTAGAATCTCCTGCGACATGTCGCGATTGAGATTACCAATATAGTGTCTCTACACTAGTTTCTACACAGGTTTCTCTTTCAGGATATTGTCTTGATATTCTGATTGAAAGATTATTTTCCTTGTGGTTTCTTGAAGCTTCTTCAACTTTTGTTTATAATAACGCTGCGAAAGGCAAGACCTTGGAGAGATTCTGCGGAAAACTTGGTCGGGACTTCTTGATGAAACCGCGCTTCTGCGAACTCGTGGAAGGCACGTGGGAGCAAAGACGCGTGGTTTCTCCTGATCGCTACTCGACGATAATGTCGGAGGATATGCCGGTTCGGAATCGATGGGAATCGGCGCCGCCGTCCTTCCTCCGCCGATCGGTCCAGACACATATTTCCCCTTCGGACAGTACAGTTCGCCCCACGGGGGCGGCTCTCGCCCGGCAAGGACGGGGATGGACGAAGGGACGGGCCAAGACTAAAAGCACCAAGTCAAGTTCTAACTCGCGCCACGCGGACGACTGAGCGTTCTCCACGAGTGTTGGATCGGCGCCTGCGCGGCTCTTCTCTTCCTCTCTCTTCCTTGCGGCTTCGCGCCGGTCCACCTTTTGCACGTCTCTCAGCGGATGTTCCACGATGTGTCTGTCGCACTTTCGTGTAAAGATCTTCTGGCGCGCGATCCGACCCGCCGAATTAGCCTGAGCTTTTCCAAGATTTCTCAAGAAGCTCAATGGCTCATCGGACTCAACAGCGAATCCGCATATGATCTGTAGAAACGGCGTACGCCAAAATTCGTCGAAACTTCTTGAGAGAGATATGATGGATCATATATATGCTGACGGATGTTTGGATAAATTTATCATGAAAAACTGAATCGCTATATATCGAGTGAAATAATGAATTGTTAACGTTCGCGCTTTTTCCTGGTCTTATAGAACGGAGGAAATTATCAATTCAATTTGAACGCGCAAATGGCATGTTTGTCGTTTGCAATTTCATTAGCGATGGAGGAAGAGCGAGATCGTAAGACAGATAAATTCGAATGTATAATGCTAGATAATAAATCAGCGCACAAAAATAGAAATAGGCAAATACCGTTTCATTTATCATTTCTCTCGCGCGCGTGTATCAGATTATTATTATTTTTATATCCTATTAAAGTATTAATGACGTTTACAGCTTTCGCTGGCACGTGTTCAATGTTAACCATTATTTCTCCCGCTCTGCCTGCTATCGGTATATACTATATTGTAAGTTTAGTTATTTCATATTTTTACGATGCACCCTGTTCCGTCGATCTACCGAAACTACGAGTACCATATAACTTCTCGATGACGGAACGCCGGAAACTGCGTTGAATATTCGACAGGTGTTCCAGTTACGAAGTTTTAATGACGCGTGGGTCTCTGCCTATTGATAACAAAACCATAATCCATCCGCTTTAAATTTTCCTCGACAGCTTATATAATTGGTTTTATGTCTTATAGCTTTCATAAATTCTCGCACGTCGATTTATTTATGTCGATTTTATTTTTCATTTTAGATTCTCGATCGGCAACACTCAAACGCGAAATGTTGCTTTACACCTCCGGATATATATCGGATATATTATTGTAATAAAAGTAGAAAGAAGGCCGGGATGAGGGAGATGGGAAGGGAATCGATATAAAATGCCCCGTTATAATATATAGCTAGCTTATCCGAGTGTCATAAGCCTGGTTCTAACATCAGTAATTGGTCGTTTTTGGTGCGTCGTGCCAAAAGACGCAGACACATTAAACTGTCACTAAATTAATGTTTAAATCTTGGCCAAAGTTTTCGGACAACGAGCGCCGAAAAACACATTTGTTAATTGCTCCTTGTTTGTTTACGCGATTTACGCTTATCGCGTAAGCATTAGTCAATCTCGATCTGAGGAAAAGTGATCATCGATATCTGTAGTTTGTTTTCATCGCGCAGCTCAATATTAATCACATAAATATATAAAGAACATGAGAATTTTTTTCTTTATCTTTGCGTTTAACGAAACAAAGTGATCATTAATTTCATTCCGCATTTATTATCATGCAATCATATCAACGTATATTTTATTCAGATTTATCACGTGCAATCTACGTACACGTGAATAATTTATTAAGTAAATGCAACGTGTACTATATATCTGAAATATTCAATTTAAACAATTCTTCATTCGATTAAGAACATTGGAAACGTGTATATTAATATAAATATCTTTTATAACAACCTAATATGTTAATGAATCTCCTAATTTATAATATTATAAAATATAAGTAAAATGCATAAATACACACATTTTATTTATCGCGATTTTCATTGATACAGAAAATAAAATAAGCGTAATTCATTAAATTATTAAATTATATTATTTGCTTACCTTTACAACCACAAATATTTAAATGATCTCCATCTAAATTTAAGAAGAAAGTTTACATAGGAAATTCGATAATTCTTTACTTGATGACAAGATTTGGAAGCAAGCCAAAATTATGACAACCGAAACAAATGAATGTATAGGTATAAACATATGCGCATTAATAAGTTATGTTTCTTTCGTAATATTAATATAATTTTTAAAATATAATATATGACCTAAATATAAATATCTAATTTAAAGAGAGAGGCAGCATATACAATAAAAATCGCACAAAATTATGAATTCAAATTATTGCTTAACAATACGTATCGTGCAAGATTACTACAAAAGAAAAAAACTATATAGCATCTTTACTATGTAAATAAATTCACGTGTAACGTGTAACTAGCAGTTCCAGTTTCCGTCTTACATGGACCTTGCTAATATGAACGAAATTCAATTTCCTCGGAAACATATTGCTAGGGATAAGCTTCAAAGATCGATTTTACCGTAGTTTACTCAAACTTCGAGTTATTTGCATCTTTTTGTCTTCTTTATACGATAATTATAAGAAAAGCCATCTTATAAAATTATAAATACTTGAAATAATCGGTGATAATCAAATCATTTCTCCAATTTCGCGGAAATAAAGGGGAGAAAGAATCTATTGGAAAGACGATATCGAAAGAAGTACTAAATGTATTTCTATGTCTACGGTTCTTCACATCTTTACTATATTATCGCAGATGGCTCGGGTTTCTGGCTCCATTAGTGATTTATACCATAAAGCACGCGTCAAAACGTCACCGGTACTTGCCTAGTTGAGCCACACGTCCATTAAGCTCTTCCATACCCATTTTCGAGAGAACTTTTCAATTATTTGCGCAATTCTCCGAGATTCGTTTTATTTATACCTTGAAGAGATATTGGTCTCCCACCCTCCTTCCTGACATTTCCTGTCGCGGCGCGTCGAATTGGTCCTGTCATAATTATAGCGAAATCGAGTTTTCAACGGTCAACGACATCGTTTCGAACGAATTCGTCTGTGTGGAAATAGCCAGCGTAATCACATAGTTTATTTATACCAGAAACATATATATCAAAAGAGAAAAATAAACTCTTCTAAAATTCTCTGCAGAGAAAAAGCTCAATATTTCTAATCATATTTCTAATCATAAGATAATAAGCTAAAAACTTAAATTATTCATCAATCATAATATTGATGCGTAAAATAACAAAGATAAACAATAATGTAGACTCAATATTCTTCTTTTGCAAATTCTATAAACTTTACTTTTATTAAGGTTATATTTTCTCTTGCAGTGCTGAAAAAATAGGGGATTTTCCGGGTTTTTAAAACTGTTGACCCGATCAATTTTTTATTTGCATAACGTTATTTATTGACATTTTAGTGTGCTTTATGACTTTTCAAATTAATTTATTAAAATACTGCATCTGTAATCTGTTCTTTCGCAAGTTGCCTTTTCGTGGCAATCATCCTAACTAGAGTCTCCGGGTAATAGAAAGCAAAAAACTAAAGTGGATATAATCCTTATATGGCTATCGCATGAACTAGAATAAAACGAAAAGAAATATTAAAAGTTAACAAAATGTTATTCCGAATTAATATCAATTTTTCAAAAATTGGTCATATTTTTTACAATAACAAAAAAATACAAATGATAATAAAATAATTTTAGGTCATACCAAAAAGGAATTTGTGTTTTATATTTCCTAGAAATTTGAAGTCAATTAAACTATCCGTTTCTGAGATATTATGATCGCTAATGAAAAAAACCCGACTCACGAAAAAACAGATTACAGACGCAGTATTTTAATAAATTAATTCGAAAAAAATCATAAAGCACACTAAAATGTCAATAAACAACATTATGCAAATTAAAAATTAATTGGGTCAAATTTCTTTTAAAAAAAGTTCGGAAAATCCCCTATTTTTTTAAGTACTGCAAGAGAAACTGTAACCTTAAATTAATAGAAAATTGAGGCTATATTTTCTTGATAAGTACCCAGATAAAATAGGTTAATTATTAAAATTACTTTCATATTTCAAACAAATTATTAAAAGATTTCCAGAAAGAGAAGTTTCCGATGAAATAATTAATCAATTTTTTTATCGAATTAATATAGAAAATTGGGGCTATATTTTCTTGATAAGTACCCAAATAAAATAAGTCAATTACTAAAATTACTTTCATATTTCAAAAAAGTATTAAAAAATCTCCCAGAAACAGAAGCTTCCGATGAAATGATTGATCGATTTTTTGTCTTGAAAGTTAAAAGACAACACACAATTTTTCGCGATGTTTCGTATTGGAATTCGAAACGTGTAATCTTGTGTACGTACGCCCGGGCGCAAATTCAATTTTGTTAAAGCGCAAGGTGGTGATCTCTTCACGGAGCGGCAGCGATGCGCCCACGTTTCCGCACGCGTATCCCCTGCGGCGCTTATGCAACTGCACCGAGGCTGCGGAGACATACATACATATGTAGGTATATATGTGTATATGCTATCTACTTTATATTGTTTGACACAAATAGGATCCAGTGGCAGTGGTACTCGTGGTTTCCCTTCTCCGCGTGAAGCCGATAGCCTCTAGGCACTATGCAGCAAATGTTAGATACCTTCCCTCGCATTCCGTAATTCGAAAACAAAAGTTTACGTTATTTGTTTCGTACGCTCTATACAATATTTTTTTATTATACTGTTAAAATGTGTATGTTAAATAAATATTTTTATTATTGAATATATAAAATGCCTGTTGACACGAGAACGGTAATATATCGTATACGATATATTGTATTACTTTAAATCATAGAGTTCATGTAGATGGAATTTTCAATTATGTAAGGAAAGCTCCTATATACAATTAATCAACCCTGTATACGTGTATACATATATCGGTGCGTGATTGAGAGCAAATCTCCGCTCCTTTTCTCCTGCATTATTACGCATATTTCAAATATCTCATCTTAAGTACTCGCGCTATATGAGACTGACATAAGATGCGCAGCAGCGATACTATTATTTGTACCTATGCAAATGTGCCCTCGGAGAGAAGATACGGACTTAAACGGGCGCATAAAGACTTGCGCGATTCGATTAAACGGAGTCGGCAATCAAAGTCGTGAGTGCCGAGAGTCGAGAAATCTCTACACATCAAGCATTGATAGTTTATACCGTAGAAAATCGATTTTAAGGTGACAACGATATATACGTAAATCGCAGAGATTTTAGAAAAAAAATATTATCATTAAGATAAAAGAAGTTTGGATATTTTATTTTTAACAGTTCATTAGTTATGTTACATGTTATATAATTATAGATTTCTTAGCTTTATTTTCAAAAATCACGTTTTTAAATTTTCAAAATACTATCACGGATAAAATTAGCCACTATATAGCTAAATTTTAGCTGTCCTTATATTACAACCTAAATTTTGGTTATCATCATGTCTGAATTTTAACTATGGTAACTAATATTTTTTAACTATAGAATTAAACAGATAATTCTATAGCTAAAAATATTAGTTGCTTTTCATTTACATCAAAACTTTGATAAATCTCACTTTCGTCCTTCTTCAACATCCACGTTAAAGAAAGACAGAAGTGAGATTTATCTAAGTTTTAATGTACTAGACTAGAACAATGAAAGCACACGCTACGCGTGCGCCATTTCTCAATTTTATATTAACTTTTAACACTTTAGAACTTGCAAAAATACATTTTTCCTAATAATAATATTATTTTTCCTAATATTAGTTTTTAATATTAGTTAATTGAAAAAAAGCGAAGTCACTACAGTAATTCCCTCCCAAAAAATAAAAAAAAAATTAGTGCTCTACATTTAAGTATTTAAATAATTATAAAAATTTTTTTACATAATATATATTCAGCTTAATTATATTTATTCAAAAGTGTTATTATACAATATTGTATTCAAATAAGATATTTCACAATGAAGGTTTATTAGTTTGCGATTGCAAGACAATCGCGATTGCACGATTGAAATAGGATCAAATTGAAAATTTCTTTAATTTGTCTTTTTTCAATTTCTCTCGAATTTGCAATATATAATTTATTCTGTAAATATAAATAAACTTTTAATTTTTAATAATGCAGCATTCGAATGACATTGAAGTTTGCATCGTTGGAATGTAACGATTTAAATTTTTCAAACAAACTTGTGCAGTCCATAACAGACAAAATTTACTTGCATGGTTATTCCAAGGGTGAAACATTGTCACTTGTTTCATTACGTTTTTGCGGAATCTCAACACTAATCATGTAAGTAAATTTTGTCTATTATATTACACAAGTTTTTTTGAAAAATTAAAATCGTTGCATTCCAACGATGCAAACTTCAGTGTCATGCATTCGCGCAACGACTCCAACAAGTGTCGAAGAATTCAAATGACATCAATTCTCTTTATCTGAGAACAAACATTTTCTTTTTCGACACCTACACGGTGTCTCGAACAAATAAGAATGAAATATTGCGAATCAGAATGGCAGAAATGTTACATTACGTAGATAATTAGTCGAAGAAAACTGTATAGATACCTCTCTCTCTCGCTCCTCTATTTTTTTCAGAGTATTACAACAATATATTTTAAATAAAAAATAATATCTCTGAAAATTTTTATTTTTTTAATTTCATATTCTTTAAATAGATAGAATAATTAATTTTTCTATTTTATAATGTATAAATAATTTTGAAAATTTAATTCGGATTATAAAATAATAAATAGTATTTTGTAATTTAAATATTTTTATAGCAACAATACTGTACATCTTACATTTCAAATATCATTTTGATTACGTGTAATCTGCATCAATAAATTATTTTAAAGCTCAATAAGAGGTATAATATACATGATAGAGAGAGACACAGAACATTTTAATAGCCACATCAAGTGCACTGGTAACATAAATATTGTTAAGTACACGAGTCAAATTTAAAACACTTATTTCCATTCGCTCTTTAAATAAATAGCTGCATATAAATGTATTGTATAAATTCGACAGAGATTTTTTCCGTGTATGAAACTCATATAAAATTCACACATGAAATGGTTAATAATTTATCATATATAATAAATGTGTCGTGAAATATCTTTTAATGAATCCTTTAATTATAATCTAATTTATTTGTGTGCAGAAGAAGCTTTTCTTTCAAATAAATATTCGTAATCATATTTGATGTCAACTGTTCATTCCGGTTCATTCATATAAATTTAATTACCTTTATATCTGTAATATAAAAAAATTAGATTTATGGTAGAGAGTGCGATTTGCTGGGGTTGCCTAATGGTAATATAATCTGCAGATCTGCAGATTCCGCCAAATCGTATGGAAATTAGTTTCTCTGATAACCACGAAGAGCCGCAGACTATAAATACAATAAAAAGTACCGAACATCTAAAATTATATTTAATCTCATCTAATTCTTATTTTCGCATAATTTTTTATTACTTAAAAATATTATATGTTTCTACATCTTTATTCAAAAACAAAATCCATTTTAAATTAATCAGAGAATTTGTAGTAAAGCTTATATATGTGATAAGTTTTTGCCCCACGATGCTCTGTATAAGTTTTTATAAATGGGGATGAAAATATTATTACGTAAACGTGTCTAGCGGAAGCAAACTTGAAAAATTGCAAAAAATCACCGGAAAGAAAAATCGCTAAGAGAAGAGAAGGGGGAAAGAGAGCAAAATGAAGACAAGCTGTCGCAACGTGGACGCGGTAAGACGGTATTGCGGCGTTTCTCTGGCAAGAGCGGCGACGCAATGCGTCTAGGCGTCTCGGTCTCGGGTCAGGAAAGTTACGTGACGACGTGAACGACGTCGCGAAGGCACATCCTTTCCATTCGACGGGCTTCACCGACAATTGCAAGCTAAAGCGGCTGTGTTGGTCAATGACGGGTGCCAAATGTCCCACATTCCCTTATTAAGGACAGAAGTAGATACGACGAAGCGGACAATAGAGCCGCTATCGTCGCCAAGAACGATGCATCGTTCTATGCAACTCGGTACAGTTACAGATGCAGTTATGACAGATGCGTATAGAAGGACGTTCGAATTTAATAGATGATCGATATACTATTCGATACTTCGTGAGAAAGCATCGGTGCTTGTATACTTGATCAAGCAGGAAATAAATTTTTATGAAAATAACTTTTTAAGGAATGCAAATAAAAAAGATAAATAAATAAATCCTTCGCTCTTTACTAACTTTCATTAATTGTAAAAAAGGCAGGTTCGTAAGATTTTTCGAAAAACATGTGCTTTTTATTTGCACATTTTTTTAAAGACATATCGCGTATATACGTCTCACTTAGGTAGTCAAACGATTCTAATTTCGGTATATGGTTAGCATGTGGTTTTATTGCAATAGGGTTTGCCAGGTTTACGCACGTGAGAATTGACGAGATAACGCCACAACGCGTGTCAAGGAAGTTGTATTTTTAGCAAATACGGGGGCTGTGACTGTATAAGCTATACGCGGTAAAATGAAGACATAGTAAACGGCAAATAGAATTTTGGTTGTATGTGTGCAGAGAGAAAGAAAATAAAAAATTCAGACAATATATAACACTCCAAAGAGAAATTGCTTCCTAAAATAGTCTTCTGCGAATTCTACTCCAAAGTTTTACTCCACAAAAGAGTTAATAAAACAATCTCAAAGAGAAACGAACGCGGATCAATGAACGAACTTTGATATTTTATCTACACAGACTTAAAACTAGATCAAAATATTTCAGTAAAAGAAAAAAAAATAAATAAAAAAAGAAATTATTATATACAAAAATGATAATTAAAATATTTGTACAAATTAGTGTAAAAAGCAATAGATTTAAAAAATAATAAAGTATATAGAGCTAAGGTACGCAAAACTGAGGTAAGACATTTTAACGTAAGAGAAATTGATAATAAAAACTCAGATAATAATTAGTGCCGATAAGCTGTCGGAGAAAACGTAATTACTTATACACGAAAGGTATGTCGCATATATGCAGTCGAATGTGAAATCGTGGTGATGGAAATCGTATTCAAATCATATGCAAAATACGTCTAAGCCATATATGTACACACGCGATGTCTGCAAACTTTTCTCCAGTCACGAATTCGCGCACGTAGCACATAGGAGTAACGATTCGCGTTTTACGAGAGAGAATCACATAGTGTGGATTATAACAAGCTCTTCGTTATCAGCTAGGCCCAGATAGTCGCGCTGTGCTGTGCTAAGTAAACTATATATGTACACATACGTAGCTTATGCTACGAGCTACGATAGATATACTGCGGTAATAAATACACGGCGCAGATTGCTAATTAGATGAGTGACAGTTCCTTTTACACAATAAAAAAAGAATATTTTCATAAATATATTGTAACTTGGAGATAAGCTCTGTTGGGGAAGGACGTAAATTTTATTAATATACCACGTTATACGTGACACGTACCGTTTTAATTCGCCGCGAGCTCGCCAAGTGCAATATGAAAAGCAAATTTGCCTATGTAAGGGAAGACGTAAGTTGACACACGGCAGAAACACGCGAGTAATACTCACATTTCAAAACATAATTCTCTAGACTCTAGAAACAAACAGGAAAGCTAAACTTGTATCCACCTTCAATAATTTTGCAAATATCTTAGATAATTTTTTAAAAATAACTTTTAGGCATAATTATATACATATATATGTAATTATGTCTCTCCGATCTATTTCTTTTACAATATTGAATAATGGTTTTAGACTGTTAACAGCAGATAATTGAATTTTCCTGTAGATGCGCGAGAGGATATAATTACATCTTCTCTTCCAACATAATTAATGAACGTGTAATTTCTACTACAGAACAGGGATACGCACAGCAAAAATCAATTACATATTACATTATATTTTATAAATTTTATTATATGCAGCAAAGCTTGCGATTATTACCGGAAAAAAATTATATCCTTTATATATTTATTATTTTGATAATGAAATAACTGATATGTGTGAAAATGCGAATTTTACGTTTTTCTTTCAATTTAAATAGTATTCATTTAAATGAAAAAAATATATTAGTATCTTTCAATGCATTTCTTGTAAAAAAATTTTGCAGAAAAGACAAGATACCAGACTATACACAATATTAGTATTGTTGATACGCTTATTGGGAAATCAAATGCCTTTTATACACGTTACATGTGTTTTGATGTTACGTAAATGAAACGAATGTTTCCTCGTATCAATATTGTACCGGATATTTTGTTACCATAGAAAATACTCCTGATATAGGAGTATAAGAGTAAACATCTCGAGAATTGTTTAATATTTTTCTCTATTAAAAAGCAAGCATTTGCAAATATAAAGATTTTGACGTTGCACACAAGATATATTAATCTTTTTCTTTAATTAATTAATTTATATATATTTAATGTATATTATTTTTCCTTATAATCTATAATTATATATAAATATATTTATCTATAAATTTTTAATCATATAATATATAATTATACACACAATTAATTTAATATATATTATTAATATAAAAAAATAAATAAATATAAATCTCTATGAAAGAGATTTAGAAAAATCTCTATATTTACAAGAAAAGACTCGAATAATAACATTCAAGTCTAAAGCGAGGTTAGAGCGACAAAATCATACGATGCGAGACAGGATAAAACATTGCGTTACTCACATTTTCGAATCCCTGTCGACGATATCTCACTGTTGTTTTATGGATGACGATCCGGAGTTTTCCCCATTAATTTCAATTACTTTTCCAGCCGAAGAACACACAAAACACTTGTGACATTTAACACGTACTTAACCTCGCGGTTTCAGGAATCTTCGCGTTCATACAAATTTTCGTTCTTCCACTGCAAGAATTACAAACAAATAATATTGCACACGATCGACTCAGGTTTCGCGCGATACGTCGATTATATTAATGAATGATTGAGATATGTAAATATATTATATTTGTCGTCAAACAAAAC
The DNA here is from genome assembly GCF_048542155.1 of Nylanderia fulva. Classification (NCBI taxonomy): domain Eukaryota; kingdom Metazoa; phylum Arthropoda; class Insecta; order Hymenoptera; family Formicidae; genus Nylanderia; species Nylanderia fulva. The sequence continues at coordinate 901,292 of NW_028190488.1, forward strand.
AATATATAACGCACATAATTTCGGAGACTCGATGTGAACGATCGCGATGTATTTTGGCGCCATCTCTCGTGAGATGAAATGTTGTGTTGGTCAGTTGGTCATAGACAAATAAAATACATAGATGGGTGTCCTATAATCCTATTCTGCGATGAGAGGAGGACTTTATGATAAAGAGATAGAACTAACAAGTTATTTTTTTTAGATTTAAATTTATAAATATGAGAATGAGAAAATTTATTATTCTGCATGACAAATGTTAAAGTCAATGATTCAAATATCGAATCCAACTTTATATATATATATATATATAATAGGCTGGTTGTTCCAGAACCTCTTAGTAAATTTTATCCGACAAATAGGATATATATATACTCGTCTCTTCCTTTAAATTAATCTGAAGAGATTAAAATATGCTATCTGTCAAGTAAAATTGATTCAAAAGTTGAAATAATCGGCTCTATACATGTATTATATATATATATATATATATATATTCAATAAAGCTTCATTCGATGCAATAAAATCATGAAAGAATTCCTCAACACTATACTGATAATTAAAAAGGCTTCCAGAAAATGAAAGAAATTGCACTACATCTAGGTACATGTCTTATAAAGAAAAAATATACCAAAAAGTGTACGTGTATATGCGGAGTTATCGCGTGAAAATCTGAAGTTTACCTGAATTTCACGTCGCTTTGAATTTAGGGTGATGAAGAGCCATCTTGCGCGCGGGAGCGACATGAAGTTCGTCGCGAACGACGTTGCGGCAATGCGTCAAACTCGAATCGATTCGCGACTAAATTCGTAATCTAACCTCGCATCGGGGACCGGTGTACGGAATGATGTTTCGTTATCTTTACCGTCTCGCGAGATCGCGCGCGATTTCCACCGATGGGGATGCAAATAATTCGCGTCTCGCAACTTTACGTTCGCGAAAATACGAAAGAAGCGCTCTACGCTAGTGTCTTTTTTTTACGCATCGATGTATTAACCTTATTATCGCGTGGCACGCGAGTTATGACGTAAATCTACTGCGGACGGCCGGGAGTCCAATATAACATGAGTAAACTTAGATTAGGGTCAGATTATATCCCCTTAACGACGGAGGAGGACATGTCGAAGATTCGCGTCGTCGTACCGTTTTCCAAAGTGGCATGGCTCATCGTGTCACTGCCGTTCCTGGCGTTCGTCTTCTGTGTCATCTACTCGATCCTGTATAATTTCGAGCACTCTACTTCCACCCATTGTCAGGTACGCAGTGATTGTAACATAATTACTGTTTCTCAAGTGGACGCTGAACGTGTTATCTTCCATGATTTTGCACAAATTACACATGACCGACTGCATTCTTACGAGTTTCTAGTAGATTGTGTTATTTGAACGTCCTTGAGTGCTGAAAGAAATTTAATAGAGTTAATTAAGAACTTTAGCATATCTTTAAATAATAATGTTTCTGATAATACATTTAAATTTATGTTTATAATATAAAAATAATTTTGCTGATGTGCGTTTCTTATAGGTATACAATTTTTTACCGTCTGTCTCGGCGGCTATTGGTCATTATAGACCTCAAAGAGATGTCTGGAAAACTGCCATAGCATTGCAGGCTGTAGGGAGAACCTTAGTGTTTATGCTGTACTATCGTTACTATAGAGAACATGTTTACATATGGGCACGATACTTGAGCAATATTGCGCTTGTTATGTACGCCATTGAAAATACATCTCTTGTGACATTGAGCTTTTGGACTTCCAATGAGAATTATAGTACGTAAGAGTGTGCGTGCAAATTTGCATCAATATACATACAAGTATTATTTTACATGCAATATAATGATAACATATATTATTTTTTTTTTACAGCATTCCATAAAATGTCTTTTATAATGTTTTTGATAACATCTTTTATACACATGTTCGTGGCGTATTATATTATGAGGAATTGCTTGAATATTGCAAAAGACTTCCACGATACTTCTTTAAAATGGAAACAAAGGTCACTGATGTTGAATGTATTATCTATATTAATAGCCTGTCACTTCTTTTATAGGCACAATAAATATTGTGAACCTTTAGGTAAGGCAATATTGTAATACATTATTGTAAAATAATGTTATTAATTTATATAAAAACTTATATATAATTTCAGTATATTCTATGTTTGCTTTGAGCGAATATGGAGTTGTAATCTCAAATATGGGATATCACTTAACTGCAGCATTGGATTTTGCTACAACACATATTATGATATCGGAGAAAAGACTCAGAATTATCTAAAATCTTTTAATTTGATTGAGATTGTGAGTATAGTATTATATATATATACTTGAAATTTTATTGTATATTACTGTACATATCGTTTCTATCTAAAGTCTTTTGATTATTCTTCCATACTATATTAAAAAATAATTCAGTTAATGATTTAATCAGAGATTATATAGATTGAACTCTTGAAGAGTATGAATGCATTGCAAATATTAATATCTAGAAGCATTTAAATCAAAATTTATATAAAAGTAAATTTCTTACAATGCTCTCAGATAATGCTAGAAATGATAAATACAGAATCTTGTACTTCCTTTTGCTATTATCTTTTATATATATTAGGTATTTTACAATGTATATAGACATATATATAATGATATACCGTTTCATATATATATATATATATAGTATATATATATGAAAACAATTTTTTGCTTATAAATAATACAAATATATTATACATGTAAAAATATATATGTATACCTTTTTTGGAAATTTTTTCTCTAAGTACCTGTCCTGTTTTATTTTTAATTTGGATGATTAAACAAATATATGTATATGTATATCAAAATAAATTTCTTACAATACTTTAGACTTTAGATAATGCTAGGTAATGATAAGTACAAAATCTTGTACTCTTTTTGCTCTTATCTTTTATTCTGCTTTTGTATATATATTATTAGATATTTTTATCACAATGTATAGACTCATATATATATAAAGATATATATTGTTTCATATATATTATATATATATGAAAACTGTTTTGCTTACAAATAATACAAATTGTACATATTAAAAAAAAATATATATATACCTTCTTTGGATATTTTTTCTTTAAATGTCTGTGTTGTCTTTTAATTTAGACAATTACACACACACATGTATATATCAACATCGATTTCAAAATTTGAAATCCCGATCGAGTTTATCAGCAATGAATTTTGCTATCGCCATAGAACTAGTTGCAGCAGGTGATGGTGCATTTCGACAATGCAATACTCTGCTACCAATTGCACCAATGCCTCCGTCGAAAACGAAGTCGTCAACTAACTTGCCGTCTTTATCTAGCGCCTGCGCTCTCACTCCCGCTGGTCCTCTATTAATAAAATATAATTAATAATATAATTAATATACTTTAATTATCTATATAATTAATATTATTTAACATAATTAAATTATATAATATAATTAATATAATTAATAAAATATGATTGAATCTGTAAGAACCAAAACAGATATTGCAGTACATATAAAATACGGACCTTTTGACATCTTTGTACGAAACTTCGGGAATAAACTTTTGTAGATCCTTCACTGCCAGTGGATAGAAAATTGATTTTAACACTTCCTTACAGCCTGGTAGAAAATATCGGAAGCACAGTTTATATAAACCAGGAAATTTTGCCATTTCTATGCAATCTCTTATATTTATATCGAACCAGCTAAAATGGGAGAAAATTTTATCGTTAAAATCTGGTCAAATACTTGTATCAATATCAATAATTATACCTACATAAATATATTTTACGATATTATACATATATTATCTAAAAATATGCACTGTTACCTGCTGGGATTAGTTTTATGGTGATAGCAAAATTTATTGCCGATAAATTCAATTGCGAATTCAAATTTTGAAATATCGATGTTAATATATACATATATGTATAATCATGCAAATTAAAAGTAGGACAGAACAGACACTTAGAGAACAAAATTTCCAAGATATATATTCTTACATGTATAATTTGTAATTATTTATAAGCAAAAAAATAGTTTTCATATATTCGATTTTAATAAATAATATATTTATAATAAAAAGAAATCATTACCTATAGCCTTCTCTAGCGAATGCGAGGACAGCGTTAGGACCTAGCCAAATATCGCCCGATATTCTAGGTGTAAAGTGCACGCCTAGAAATGGGAATCTGGGGTCGGGTACCGGATACACGTTGGTCGTGCAGAGATGCCGCTTGTTATCATTTAGAAGAAGATATTCGCCGCGAAATGGTACTATTCTAGGACTTTGATCGCAGCCCGTCATTATCGCCAGACGATCCGAATGCAAACCAGCACACGTCAGTACATATTTCGTTGGTATGCACTTTAAGAGAAAAATCGTCAAAGTGTTAGGTATAATGCGATGGTACAATGTAAAAATGTATCATTAAAGCTTACTCGATTTTTCGATTGGACAGAGATGGGAGCAAGTTGACTTTTTTCTTTCGATTCCGTCATTTCTGCAAATCCAACTGCTTCGAAATTGAGGAAAATCTCACCTCCCATTTTCTGAAAATCTTCGGCGAAAGCTTTACATACAACTGCCCAATCTACTATGCCTGTCCATGGTGACCATAGAGCCTTTTCTCCCTTAAAAAAAAACAAATACAATTTTATAGATTTTTGCTTTTTTAAATTTGTTATTATCGTATTATTTCACAGTTATATTTCTGATATTGAATATTAAAAGATAAAATTAAAATATTATGAAAAAATTATATAAAATAATTAAAAATTAACTTAAAAAAATTGATTGTAAATTAATGAATTAATAAAACAAAGAAAAATGTAAATACAATTCTTTTTTATTTGCATTATACCTTGCACTTTGGCTCGTATTTAGATATGCAGTCTTTCTCAACAATTTGAAGATCCGGTACATTGTTCTTTGTACCTCGATCGAAGAGGTCGTCTATCCTTTTGACTTGTGTTGGATTCTGGGCAACAATTAACTTGCCAACCTTCTTGTGGGGTATGTTGTTTTTACAAAAGTATTCATAGCTAAGTTTTAATCCTTCCACACAGAGCTTCGCCTGTTAACAATTGATTCGGTTAAATATCTTTTAATTTTTTAACTATATATATATATTATACATATTCTATGTAAATAAATAAAAATCAATTTTAGCAATTTTATGTTTCGAAGTTAGTAAGATTCTAATTAATTTTATATTCAAGTTCATACTTTTTAATCTTAAGTTATTTTTCTCTTTTATTAGATATCAATATAAGAGGGAATGAGATAACGACCAGTAATAATAAAAAAGAACATTTAATTTATTATTCTTGTTAATTTCTGCTTCTTGTCTTAGTTCAGATTCAATGGTATCAACCTTTCAGATAGATGAATGCGAGAAATTATGTTTTATTTCAGTTTTACCTTCATACTTCCAGGAGTGTAATAAATGCCGGCGTGTACCACTCCGCTGTTGTGCCCTGTTTGATGCATGGCTAGGGCGTTCTCCTTTTCCACGATAGCCATCTTCATGTTTGGATGTCTCATGATCATCTCGCGGGCGGTAGCGCAGCCGACGATGCCACCGCCGACGATCACTAGGTCGTAGGCGCTGCATGTGCTGAAAATTTTGTTTACAATTTATTTACATGATTATTTTTTTTTTTAGATTTACAACGACGTAATCTCATTATTTTATGCGATGTTTGTAATACGAGATGACTTGTTTATTGAGCGCGATTATTTCTCAATACAGATTTTTCAGAGATTAAAATTTATATAAGAAGAAATACAAGTTTTTTGTTCATTTATGATAAAAATAAGAAAACGCTGAATTATTAATGAATTTAAAGGCAGAATTGATAATTCAATGATAGAGATATTAATCTCTATTATAATTAAGATTTTATAAAATATATATACAAATTATTCTTACAATAAACGAGAAAGTTTACATCAGGAATATACAGCATCCATATCAATTTTCGTTTTTAGATAGCAAGTTATATATAATTTTATGAAATAAAATAATTTATTACTCCACGATTAAAGTTTATTATCAAATATTAGCCGCAGAGATTTAAAAATTTAACAATTCCATGCTGGATCACAAACGGCGTTTATTATTAATTAATTAATATCCAATATGTAAATCCTACAAAGAGATAAAGATACCTTGCGGCAGAAGAACCGTAACGACATAAATAATGCAGCTGTGGTACAGTTCTCTTGATCAGAAACGTTATCAGGTTAGTCTTCATTATGTCATCACCTTAGATTTTTAGATCACGCTTCTCCTAAAAAAATCACAATCGCGATTAATTTTTCATATATTATCACCCGTAATCGTATATTAATATAAATCTTAATTTTAACAATTAATGTAATAACTAATTTTAATTTCACGATTTCCCTCTACCTTTTTTTTTATTATAATTAATTATAATCAACTTATTATTAATTATAATTCATTAAAGATTAAAATCTATTTTCCATAAATCAAAACATCTTTCGTGTACGATACATATGAAAGAATTAATTAAAATTATATATATAATTATATATACACATGTGCATAATAAAATTAATTTTAACATAAATTTTTAATTCTGAGATAACTCGAACAAAAAAACCGATTTAATAGAAAGTTTTCTAAAATATTTTTAAAGGTATGCATATCAGCTGTTCCATTCATCACGTGTGTACCACGTGGATCGATTATGTAATACACTAAAACTATAAAATATATACATTTATTCGTGATAATCGCACACACTGATACATTACAATAGTTTGCGATAGATATATCGTTTTTATCTAATCACGAAATAGATCTAAAACGTTAAAAACTATATATATATATCGCGTTATTAGTATATACGCACACATATATATATACATATATCACATAAAGAAATTAAAATCACGTCTAAAACGACAGAAGATTGTATTTGAACTGAATCGATATCAGAGCATAGTAAAATGATTTTGTAAGCCGTTATCACGTTGACGAGATGTTATCAGTTATCACAGCTGACTAATCTAAACATTCCAATACATACATACTCTCTTTATTAATGCTCTCCTGTTGCGTACAGTTATGAATAAATATTTCTCGTGCAACAATGGAGCACTAATCATCTGGCTCAGCAACATTCTGGACAAGAACGATTAAAGATGCTTATATTTAAATTTCATATTCTCTCGTGAAAGATAACATAAATTAAATGACTGTATAATTAACGTAAACATAAAACATCCGTAAACTCTCGAAGGTTATATCGATGGTCCAACTCCAGCAAAGTGGCTACGTTAATAAAGTGGCGCCGCATCGCGGCGACTACAAAAATTATCCGTCACTTCCCGAAGCAAAATTGTCCCCGCGTCGACCAATCAGAGGCCGCAGACCTCCGTCCTATTGGTCAATTTCGCGCTGCACCCCAGGCGACTATTTCCGAACACACGCGCAATCGCAAATGCAGGCGCCTCTCACCTAAACTTCCGAATAGTTCGCGATCAACGTTCGGGTACTCGCATCCGGTCGGAAAACAGGAGTGTGAATATTAATTAGAGCGTCTTCACGTCGTTAATTACCGTACAAAATCAGCGTTTACCGACATCGAGATCGCGATCGTACGGGCTAGCAATCTCGGTATCTCATTTCTCGTCTTCGTTCCTCCGAAAGTTCGCGTCACAGCAACTTCGGCTCGACTCGGCTCGAGTCGCCGAAACTTCCCGCGCGCGAGCGAAGGACGACGGATCGCGAGAGTGATCGTGCGCTCTTCGACGCGAAAATTTTCCGGGTTTTTCGGCGTTGTCGTATGCATTCCAAGTGGACGTTTACGCGTTTCCGGTCGTACCTTCGGCTCGTCGATTCGAAGTATCGTTTCGCGACGAGCAAAGCCCGTGGTTCTCGTCGAAATTGTCAAGTCAGTTGTAAGGTTGTGTCACTATGTTGCATCTCTTGTCTTCCTCAATATCTGCAACTTTTTGCCATGGTGATGCTCCTTGTCTCGGGAGTGCAAATCCGGGAGTGTCGTGTTTCGACGTGGACCGAATAATCTTCTCGAAAAGCATCGGGCATTGTTTTGTCTGTATTTCGACTGTATTTTGACGTGTACAGTGACTCTCGTGCGGTATTTCGGTATTATTCGTTCGACAAGGAGCTTTCGCGAGTGCTCCAACATCTCCAGGGTGCCATCTGCCCGAATATCGGAGAGTGTCCGAGAAGCGCGAAAATTCATCGAAATCGACAATTCAAATTGTGGGAGCTGCTTGAGATACTGTGATGCCGAGTGTCGCCGAGTGATGTCGCGTAAAGTGTCTCTTCGCCATGACACTTTTCGTACACTTCGCGATGACACGAAATGCATTCGCGAGTAACCTTATTTTTTTTCGTATCGTCCGTTCATTTCGAAGTGCATCTGTGTATAGTGAAGTGCGATAAATAATGATTGCAATTATAAAATAATAGAAAAAACTGTGCAGTGATCAGTGCCAAATTATATGGGATTATAGCAGAGCAGCAGCAATGGGACATTAAAGCGGATATATAGTATTAAAGCAGAGAGGTTCAGATAATCGGTTCAACGCAAAGTGAGTATATTTTTTGTTTATGTTACATTGTTCGGAAAATAATGATTGGATGTTATTTTTTGGAATATAATAAAAAATTATATTGCGTTTACACACTTGTAATTTAGAAATATAACAAATTTTTTTACATATTAAAAATAATATTATATAGTTATATCTATTTATTACTATAATATTAATGCTAGAATTGTAAGTATTTTGTTAATAATGAATTTAAGAAAATATTAATACAGTAAAAAAATTCTAACTGAATGTAGAAAATAAAATTATTATTAATTTTATTGTCTACATAATAATTTAAATAAATAATAAAAAGTTAGATTAATTTTAGCAACTGACAACAAATTAATTTTGTTCATTATTTTCCGAACAATCAAGTTTACGTATCACTTTTAATTAAGTTTTGCCTATGTCTAAAATTTGATTAATTTGTCTCTTTTCATATCTCTGTCGAATTTATACAATACATTTATATGCAGCTATTTATTTAAAGAGCGAATGGATATAAGTGTTTTAAATTTGACTCGTGTACTTAACAATATTTATGCTACCAGTGCACTTGATGTGGCTATTAAAATGTTCTGTGTCTCTCTCTATCATGTATATCATACCTTTTATTGAGCTTTAATATAATTTATTGATGCAGATTACACGTAATCAAAATAATATTTGAAATATATTAGATGTACAGCATTGTTGCTATAAGAATATTTAAATTATAAAGTACTATTTGTTATTTTATAATTCGAATTAAATTTTCATAATTATTTATAAATTACTAAATAGAAAAATTATTTGTTTTCAGAGAAAATTTTACATTTATAATATATTGTTGTAATATTCTGAAAAAATGGAGAAGAGAGAGAAAGAGGTATCTATACATTTTTCTTTGACTAATTATCTACGTAATGTAACATTTCTGCCATTCTCATTTGCAACATTTCATTCTTATTTGTTCGAGACACCGTGTAGGTATCGAGAAAGAAAATGTTCGTTTTCAGAATAGCAGATAAAGAGAATTGACGTTGTTTGCATTTTTCGACTCGTTGCTCGAATGTTGCGTTATTAGAAATTAAAATTTAATCTATTTATATATTACAGAATAAATTATATATCACCAATTCGAGAGAAATTAAAAAAAGGCAAATTAAAGAAGTTTTGAATCTTATTTCAATGTTCTGCAATTGCGATTGTCTTGCAATCGCAAACTGAACCTTCATTGTGAAATATTTGATTTGAATACATTATTGTATTCAATAATAACACTTTTGAATAAATATAATTAAGCAGAATATATATTATGTAAAAAAATCTTTATAATTATTTTAATACTTAAATGTAGAGCATTAAATTTTTTTTCTTTTTTGGGAGAGAATTACTGCAGTGACTTCTCTTTTTTTCAATTAACTAATATTAAAAACTAATATTAGGAAAAATAAAATTAACTTGAGAAAAAATAATACTAATACTAAAAAAAATAAAACTAACCTAAGGAAAAATAATACCTACTAATATTAGGAAAAATAAATTTTTGGCAAGTTCTAAAGTATTAAAAGCTAATATAAAATTGAGAATGGCGTGCGCACACCACGTTTTTGTTGTTCCTAGTATTGTTGACACATTATTTTTCAATATTTTTTATTATCAACCTGACCAGCACTCCACTTTAAGGTATTTCAAATCCGCTTGCGCAATCTTTTTTAGAATCGTTTGTAGTTGTGTGCAATAATTTTATATCATTTGTAGTTGCACGATTTATAAATTGCACTTATTTAAAAAATGGTCAACAGTGAAAAATTGTCAATTTTAAAGATTTTTTTTCAGGAGATTAAGACACGTTTGTAGCAATGTCAATCGAAATTCCTATTAATGGAAAAAGCAGATTTAAAAAATTTTTAAATTGACGAAAATCACTTTTGAGAATTTTTTTAAACGATTGTAAGTCATAAACTGCGCAACTAGAAACGATACGAAAATTACTAAAAACAACTACAATTAATTCTAAAAAAAATTGCGCAGTTAAATTTGAAATATCTTAAATTCGGGCGCAGTTCATTTAAAAAAATTTTTTTATATTTTTTAATTAACGATAAATACTTTCATTTTTCGCATAAAAAATTAATTTTTAGATGTCAGGTGTCAGATTCGCACATCTCAATACGCGACATTCCTTAGTTCGAGTATGTCTTTAAGCAGAGATAGATCGATCTATCGACCTTAAAGAGAAAGTTTTGTTAATGATTAGCACCCCACTTTAAGATATTTCAAATCCGCATACGCAATCTATTTCAGAATTATTTTTAGTAATATTTAGTCCGTTTTTAGTTGCACGATTTTTAAATTGCACTGGGTTAAAAAAATGATCAATAGTAAAATATGTCAATTTTAAAGATATTTTAACTCTGATTTTTTTAGGAGATTTGGACTCGTTTGTAGCAATCGCAATCGGAATTTCTATTGATAAAGAAAGCAGATTTTAAAAATCTTTAAAATTGATGAAAATTATTTTTTATAATTTTTTAAAGATTGTAATTTTTAAACTGCGTAACTACAAACGGAACGAAAATTACAATAAACAACTACAAATGATTCTAAAAGAGACTACGGAATCAAAGAGGTATCTTAAAGTCGGGTGCTGCTCTTTATTTTAATAAATTTAATTTTTTAATTGACTACAAACAAAATACTATCATTTTCGGTATAAAAATTAAAAATTAATTTTTTGTATGTCTGGTATTAGATTTATATAGCTGAATTTGCGATATTTTTTAGTTCGAGTAAGCCTTTGAGCGGCGATAAATCGATATATCCACCTTAAAGCAAACAAATCTTTAAAATAATCAGCACCGTATATTTCGAATTCACTTGCGTACTCTATTCTAGTATCGTTTGTAATTGTTTGTAATTTCTACGATTTCGTCTGTTCGTTTCGTTTGACCGTTTTATCAATTAAAAATAATTTGGCAAATTAAAAAATTTTGAGAAATTTAGGCAAAATTGAAGTGGACGGAGTTCTTCATTATTAACTATTATTAATTTTAGATGATATCTCTCAATGTGTATGTAACTTATATTACAGATCAACTCTGATGATCTTTCCAACTGAGGAGGAGGAGAAAGCAGGTCTGGGAGAGACATCAGGCGCTGGCGGAGCAACTCTGGGGTAATTATTTTTGTTTATTATTAGAGGAAATAGTAATAATTTTCAGCAATTTGGAGATAATAATATTAATAATAACAGTAGCAGCAGGAATAATAATATATTAAAAATATTAATTTTTGTGCACTTCTACAATTTAAATTTTATTTTTGTTTATTACAGACAACGTAGCTTCGCTATTAACTCCGCTACTACGGTTGGTGAGTGCTAGTTTTTTATTATGAAATAACGATTTGGTGCATGTATATTTAGTTGTAGAGACGTAAATTTTAGATTGTAGATTGTAAACTGTTGTTTGTAGATTCGTTACCTCAAAATAAGTACACATTAGATTAGGATATTAACCATCGTACAAAGGAAACTTTATTTGATCAGTGTTGTTGAGTTAATTATCCAACACGACAAGAGCGCAATTTTTGTCAGATCCCATGATTGTTTATATATTTGTTTGACCGCGATTTAGCTTCTTATTTAATAGATCGTTGGATTACTCTATAATAAAATAAACTTTAGTATGCCAAATATTCTTTAAATTGAAAGACACAATCTTTAAATTTATTAATAATTCTTCGTAATAAATTTATTAATAATTCCTCGTTAATAGTAAAAATCCCAAGTCGACTACAGCATTTGCACCATCTCATATTATTGCTATTGTTATATTATCGTATACGTACACTGCTCTCTAAAACATCCTCGCAAACCGGTGTCTAGTCGAAAATATTCGATAAAAGCGAGAAATGTTCAGAAAATGATATTCTTGTTTCGCGAAGCGCCAGATTCTCAGAAATCGTTCGAGGATCTGATTCTCAAAATCGTGTCGATAATTTTTTCCCCCAACAAGCAATAATTTCGCGACGTCACCGAAATGTGCGCCCGAGAATAAATAAATCGGCGAAGCTCCTATGCGATTTCCGCGATTTCTCGTCATTGAATATCTAGGTAAACATAAAGTATGGCATAGTGACCATAATTCTGGATTATCGGCGACTTCTAAGTGCGTTGCGGGGGAAGTCGCCGCATCATCGTTCGATGAGGCCCTTCGATAAGTGGGCCTTGAAAAAAGTGGCGACGTGAAAACGGAGCATCGGTTTTATTCGCGCGCGAATAAGCTCCCGCGATTCTCGCGTTTTACCGAAATGCGTCAAAAGTGTATCTAAAATTTCGACGTCGCCGCTCGTCGCGAACGAAAAAAGTAACGCGAGTGCAAAGTGTTTCGAAAACTTCTACGAGGACAGTTCCCAAGGTTGGTTTCCTTCAGAAAAAATGCCGATCAGGAATCCAGAATACGTCGACACCAGAGAAGAAGGACAATCGAAATGTGAGTCGAATTATTTATTATAATCATTATTATTTACTCTCTTTTTCTCTTTCGCATGCACGCGTTATAATAAGACATAAGACATTTGTAAAAACATTCTTACTCTATGTACTTATTCGTATTGACTCAGTAATCGCGAATTAATGACGCATACTGATTACCGTACAGTTTATCTGACAAACGAAACATTATTTCTCGTATAAAATAATAATTTTTCAAAGTCAGTTGTCAGATTTATATAGTTATATGCGCGACATTCCTCAGTTCGAGTAAGTCTTTAGGCGGTGATAGATCGTTATATCGATCTTAAAACGAAAAAATTTTTTTTATGGCCAGCACTCAACTTTAAAATATTTCAAATCTTTTTGCGCAATCTTTTTCAGAATCGTTTGTAGTTGCGTGCAGTTATTTTCGTTTTATTTGTAGTTATGCACGAATATAAATTGCACTTGTTTAAAAAAATGGTAAATAACGAAATTTGTCAATGTTAAAGATTTTTAAATCTGCTTCTTCCAAGAGATTTAGACTCGTTTGTAGCAATATCAATCGAAATTTCTATTGATGGCAAAGTGTATTCTAAAAATCTTCAAAATTTGCAAAACGAATCACTTTTGACAATTTTCTAAACGATTGTAATTCTTAAACAGCGCAACTAGGAACGATACGAAAATCACTTAAAACAACTACAAATGATTCTAAAAGAGATTGCGCAGTCAAGTTTTAGATATCTTAAATTCTGGCGCTGTTCATTTTAAACATTTTTTTTTTATTTCTTAATTAACAACAAATACGACAAATACTTTCATTTCCCGCATAAAAATTATTTTTTAGATATGTCAGGTCTCAGATACGCACATCTGAATACGCGACATTCCTTGGTTCGAGTATGTCTTTAAGCGGAGATAGATCGATTTATCGATCTTAAAGCAAAAGTTTTTTTAATGATCGGTACCCCACTTTAAAATATTTCAAATCCACATGTGCAGTTTATTTCAGAATCGTTTTCAGTGATATTCGTTTCGTTTGTAGTTGCACGGTTTATAAATTATAATTGTTTAAAAAAATAGTCAAGAGGAAAATATGTCAATTTTAAAGATATTTTTAATCTGCTTTTTCCAGGAGATTTGGACTTGTTTGTAGCAATCGCAATTGAAATTTCTATTGATGGAAAAAGCAGATTTTAAAATTCTTTAAAATTGCGAAATAAATCACTTTTAACAATTTTTTACAATGATTGTAATTCTTAAACAGCGCAACTAGAAACGATACGAAAATCACTAAAAACAACTACAAATGATTCTAAAAGAGACTACGCAATCAAATTTGAGCTAGCTTCGGGCCCTGTACATTTAAAAATTTTTTTTATTTCTTAATTAACAAATACGACAACTACTTTCATTTCTCGCATAAAAATTAATTTTTAGATGTTATGTGTTAGATTCACACATCTGAATACGCGATATTCCTTAGTTCGAATATGTCTTTAAGCGGAGATAGATCGATCTATCGATCTTAAAGCGAAAGTTTTTTTAATAACCAGCTCCCCATTATAAGATATTTCAAATTCTCATGCGCAGTTTATTTCAGAATCGTTTTTCAGAATCGAAAGTGATATTCGTTCCGTTTGTAGATGCACGGTTTATAAATTGCACTTGTTTAAAAAATGGTCAATAGTAAAATATGTCAATTTTAAAGATATTTTAAATCTGTTTTTTCCAGGAGATTTAGACTCGTTTGTAGCAATTGCAATCGAAATTTCTATTGATGGAAAAAGCAGATTTTGAAATTCTTTAAAATTGATGAAATAAATCACTTTTGACAATTTTTTTAGACGATTGTAATTTTTAAATCGTGCAATTACAAACAAAATGAAAATTACAACTAACAACTACAAATGATTCTAAAAGGGACTACTGAATCAAATTTGAGATATCTTAAAGTCGAGTGCTGGTCTTTATTTTAATAAATTTAATTTTTTAATTGACTACAAACAAAATACTATTATTTTCGATATAAAAAATTAAAAATTAATGTTTTGTCTGGCGTCAGATTCACTAGCTGAATTTGCGACAATTTTTAGTTCGGGTAAGTCTTTAGGCGGTGATAAATCGATATATCCACCTTAAAGCAACAAAATTTTTAAATAATCAGTACCGCATGATATTTCGAATTTACTTGCGCACTCACTTTTAGTATCGTTTGTAGTTGTTTGTTGTTACAATAATGATTTCATCTGTTTGTTTCGTTTATACGTTTCATCAATTAAAAATAATGTGACAACTTAAGAAATTTTGAGAAATTTAGGCAAAATTTAAATGGACGGAGTTCTTTATTATTAACTATTATTAATTTTAGACGCTATCTCAATGTGTATGTAACTTGTACATTACAGATCAACTCTGATGATTTTTCCAACTTTTGAGGAGAAGGAGAAAGCAAGTCTGTGAGAGACATCAGGCGCTGGCGGAGCAACTCTGGGGTGAGTATTTATTTTTATTTATTATTAGAGGTAATAGTAATAATTTTCTGCAATTTGGATGTAATAATAATAGTAGTAGCAACAATAATATTAATAATAATAATATATTAAAAATATTAATTTTTGTGCACTTCTACAATTAAAATTTTATTTTTGTTTATTACAGACAACGTAGCTTCGCTATTAACTCCGCTACTACGGTTGGTGAGTGCTAGTTTTTTATTATGAGGTAACGATTTGGTGTATATTTAGTTGTAGAGACGTAAATTTTAGATTGTAGATTGTAAACTGTTGTTTGTAGATTCGTTATTTCAAAATAAGTACACAATAGATTAGGATATTAACCATCGTATAAAGGAAACTATATTTGATCAAAGTGTTATTGAGTTAATTATCCAACATGACAAGAGCGAAATTTTTGTCAGATCCCATTATTGTTGATATATTTGTTTGACCGTAATTTAGCTTTTTATTTAATCGTTAGACTACTCTATAGTAAAAAAACTTTAGTATGCCAAATATTCTTTCTTTAAATTAAAAGAATTTATATTAATAATTTTTGTGATAAATTTAATAATAATTTCTCGTTAATAGTAAAAATCCCAAGTCGACTACAGCATTTGCGCCATCTCATATTATTGCTATTGTTATATTATCGTATACGTACACTGCTCTCTAAAACCTTCTCGCAAACCGGTGTCCAGTCGAAAATATTCGACAAAAGCGAGAAATGTTCATAAAATGATATTCTTGTTTCGCGAAGCGCCAGATTTTCGAAACTCGTTCGAGGATCTGATTCTCGAAATCGCGACAATTTTTTTCCCGAACAAGCGAAATTCTGCGACGTCTCCGAAATATGCGCCCGAGAATATATAAATCGGCGAAGCTCCTATGCGATTTCCGCGATTTCTTCGTCGTCGAATATCTAGGTAAACATAAAGTATAGCATAGTGATCATAATTCTGGAATATCGGCGACTTCTAAGTGCGTTGCGGTGGAAGTCGCCGCATCATCGTTCGATGAGGCCCTTCGATAAGTGGGCCTTGAAAAAAGCGGCGACGTGAAAACGGAGCATCGGTTTTATTCGCGCGCGAATAAGCTCCCGCGATTCTCGCGTTTCACCGAAATGCGTCGAAAGTGTCATATCTAAAATTTCGACGTCGCCGCTCGTCGCGAACGAAAAAAGTAACGCGAGTGCAAAGTGTTTCGAAAACTTCTACGAGGACAGTTCCCGAGGTTGGTTTCCTTCAGAAAAAATGCCAGCGAGGAATCCAGAACGTCGAGACCGGAGAAGAATAATCGAAATGTGAGTCGAATTATTGATTATTATCATTGTTTACTTTCTTTCTCTCTCTCTTGCATACGCATGTTGTAATAAGATATAACATTTGTGAATACATTCTTAATTTACACATGTATACTTATTCGTACTTAATGTAGGATTTGTCGTCTCGGTAAACGCGAATTAATATCGCATACGAGATATTACAGTGGCTGCGAGTTTACCGTAAAGTTTATCGTTACATAAAAACGAGAGAATATAATAAATCGTAAACATATTCTCCATTTATGTTTGAAATTTAATGCGATTATTTCGTATTATGTCAATAAACCTTCAGAATTTTCAGGAATATAATCTATGGATAACACGAAATGTGATATGCACTTATATCGTTAAATACAGTCTTTAAATAGAGACGGGAATACGAACAGTAAACATAACTCGCGAGTGGTCGAGGTCGCTGCGACAGAGTTTCGAAACGTCTTTTTTTTCCAGGTGACAAATGACCGTGTCGGTTTTGCTTCTTGACAAACAGGTCCATTTACATAGAAACGTAAAAGTCAATTAACTCGCTTTTATGGTAGCTGTTATAGTACATTATCAATAATATATTTTTTTTTCTTTTTAATAATCTCATTTTGCACTTTACACATTGATCAAATTTAACATCTTTCGCCGGAATAATTTTATCGAGCACTTTTTAAAAGTGTTTCAACAAAAAGTGTATTTATAAAAATATATTATTTATATAAATTTATAGAATTATATACATTGTTTTTTTTTTTTAAACATTATATTTAAAAATAAAAATTACATAAATTTTAAATCAAAATTTTTAACAATAAAAATACAAATCAACGCTCGTGTAAAGTTTAAAATTAATAAAACATGAAAAGTAGGCCAAATATACGAGCCAAAATGATTTAGATGTAAGAATAATTAAAAATTATTTATTCATAATATAAATGTAGACGTTTCGACCTTACTAGGTCTTTATCAATACAATCAACCGCAAGTATAAAATTATAAAATATAATAAAGAAATTTGAACATAATCTCGCAAGCTATATAAAAACAAAACTTCGATTATCATTCGATTTAATTACAATGGTTGAAACAATTATTCTTAGATGTCTTCTGTTTAAGACCATCTCTCAAATAAATGCACGGAGAGATTATTCCCTGATATTGCTGAGTCGCAACAACCAACACAAAACATCAATATGGCTTGAATAAATGGGACTCATCTCGTGAAGATGCCCTGAACAGACTGTTCGCTCTGTCCAACCAACGACGAATTTGGACTCCGTGCATTTATTTGAGAGATGGTCTTAAACAGAAGACATCTAAGAATAATTGTTTCAACCATTGTAATTAAATCGAATGATAATCGAAGTTTCGTCTTTACATAGCTTGCGAGATTGTGTTTAAATTTCTTTATTATATTTTATAATTTTATACATGCGGTTAATTGTATCGATAAAGACCTAGTAAGGTCGAAACGTCTACATTTATATTATGAATAAATAATTTTTAATTATTCTTACATCTAAATTATTTTGGCTCGTATATTTGGCCTACTTTTTATGTTTTATTAAATTAAAAATTTTTAATATATGTTAAGGGATATTTTTTATCTCTTGTTATATCGGTGATATCTTTATAATGGCACTTGGAACTCAGTTTGACCTCGTACTTGTGCAAGTTCTCGTTTACACGCAGCCAAGTTCGAAAGAAACGACGACGACGATGACACGGTAGATATTGTTTCGCCGAGGTTTCTCGCGATGATAAATGACCGTGTTCACATTTCTCAGTTGCACAGAGGATGTATGAACGCGTACAAAGTCGGACGGTCGAATAGTTGAAGAGTAATTGTCAGTTACATGGTAGACGTAATCCAATTCATCATATCAGCAAAGGAAACGAGGTAATATTCCCGTGAGATAATGTAGGACTCGCGTTATACTTAACTGCGCGAAAGGAATAGGCGACAAAAAATGTCCATCTGCTCCGCATTGTTCCTATTTATTAAAGTTGAACATCCATAACATCTTGTGTCTCATATATAACACATTTCTCTATCGCGCTAAAAATTTTAAAACAATTTTAATATACGCAGGGAGAATTTTCTTTTAGAATTTACCGTGAAAATCTCGTGGTAATCGTGGGACAATAATGGTATTCGAAAAATTGTATGAAAGTTTCTCTGATTAATATTTATCACAAAAAAATAAACAATATTAAAATCTATCACCGCAATAAGATATAAAATATTTATGTTATGTTCGATTAATTTTACTATATATAAGTAAAATTTACTATGTACATAATTGATATTTTTTATCGTGGTAAATATTTGAATCAGAGAAAGTCTTATAAAATTCTAATACCGTATTGTCCCACATTATTTAATTTTCAGTATAAGTAAATTTTAAGAGAAAACTCCCCACGTACATATTTGATAATTGAAAACATTCACTAGCTGCTTTGAATACGTAATTTTATTGAGATTGAAAATTGATTTGATCCAGAATAGAATCTGGAATAAATCTAAAGTGTGTACGACTTAAGGATAAAACGGACTCTCTATAAAGGCTGGTTATTATTTATACACGTGTTAATATTTCATTGCTCCAAATGCACCTCCGTGCGCTTTCTAAGCAGCGCTCTTAATCCCGCCATCAATAATCTGTAGGCTCTCGTAGTATCAAGAGTATTATATTTTGAAGGCGCGGAGAACGCCCACGCGCGCGGCCGAGCAAAGATATAAATAAACGATCGCTTAATAGCCCTGGCGCGGTGCCCGGTAAACAATTTCGATGCCGCGGTGATCCGTCGAGCGGTTTCGCGATATTAGCGCGCGGCAAGTTTTGTTATCCCATTCCGTGGACGAGAAGGGCAAAGAAGGAGGAGTGGATGGATGAGTGAACGAGTTCACGGAAGTTCCACCCGCGCGTGCCTTCTTCGGGGTCGTTCACCCCGCGAATCCCGACAGTTTGATTAAGGACGTAGGAAAAAGTTTTTCGGCCGAAGAGTTGTATAATACTCGGTCAATCACGCGCGGCCGGCTGCGCCGATACATGCGGAGCACACACCTGGTGTATATTATGGTATTATATCGCCGTCAGGCTCCCTTGTCCTTTCCAACCCTCTGTCCATTGTTCCGCTTCTACCCCCGAAAGTATCGACCCCCTTCTCATCATCTCTCGCCACGAGAGACACTCGCTGTCTCTCTGTTTTATTATCTCGTACACCAGCGAGATATTCCTGTCGAGAGACGTCGCTGAGACGAGATATTGTCGCCAAGTTGCTCCGCGGCTTTGTAAGAAGTTATTGCAGATATCCTTCGCAATGTCCTTCGTTCTCGCTTAAGACGATTTCGACGGCAAGCAACGTCGAAGCGGGAGAATGCCTTCCATTTTCATTCATCGAGCTGCCGTTTCTCTTATAGTTATTTAGAAAGAAGTAAATGGTTTTTTCACCGTAATGACTATCCAATTAAAATTTCCTGTAATTAGACATTGGAACATTGAATGATTAATAAGAAATGTAATTGCTTTCCTTAAGATATAAACGTCAATGTTAAAAAATTAATAATGAAAAATATAATTACCGCTGTTCATTGTTACTGTAATTAGCTATTAACGTGATTAGTAGATGTATTGTCAGACATTTGTAAATCTGCTTTAGATTAAGTCTGTGTGCACTCGATTCTCGAATGGTCTCGATACAACGATATGCCTCGTGTAGGCTCGTCCCTGAGATATGCGTTCAGAGCGTGAAACCGGTTTCATGCAGCGTGAATAATTTCGCAATAATATAGCTATGCTGAAAATCGTACATTAAGAAGAAAGAGAATTTCGAGATTGGGAAATAGATAAAATTAATAGATAGATATAAACAAATATACTTTGTTATTAGATCATTACATTACTTATATTACAAATGTCAGAAACTTTGTCTAAATAATTTTTTATTCAAAAATATATACTCTTTATTTATCAAAGTCATTAACAATCATTTTTATAACGGTCACAGATATTACTTAAGATTAGATAAAACTACATGTGTGAGATGCAAAATAGACATGGGCGTCCGTAGAATTTTTTCAGGGGGAGCATGATTAAATTTTTTGTTTCTTATTTTTTGTTCTTTCTTAATTTTTTAAAATTTAATTTTTTTTATTTTTATTTTGTTATATTAAATATGTAAATAAATTGCAGTGCACGGAGAGAAGTTTCTCTTAGAATTTACCTTGAAAATCATGGTATAGGTAATCATAGTAAATTTTATTACGTACATAATAAAATTAATCGAATATACTTTATATAATATATAATATATCTTATTGTGGTAGATATTAATATTTTTTATTGTGGTAAATATGTATTAATCAGAGAAACTCTTATAAAATTTTTCCAATATCATATTGTTCTATACGATTACCATGATTTTCCGAATAAGTTCTATGAGAGAATTCTTTCTGTATATTTATTCAAAAGATGTGCAAATGCTTAATTTTTTTTTACTGAAGGAGGGGGCGAATAGGGGTTCTGGCCCCTCTTTGCGAACGCCCATGAAAATAGAGAATCTATTTTCTCCATCTTTGCAAATATATAAAAAAATATAGGAACGATATATTTAATTCGACCCAAACTAGCCAAGAAAATTTTTATTTTATTTCCACAACGTTTCGACCATCTGTTTTTTGGTCCTTTTCAAGTGGAAAATTTCTTGATAAAGCGCAGTTAGTTGACACTGTTGTCATGATTATTAAACAATATGATTATCGGACTTTTTTCAAAACATTTGAAATAACTTTGAAAGAAGAAAAAAGTAATTTATCAATGAATTTTCCACTCGAAAAGGACCAAAAACAGATGGTCGAAACGTTGTGGAAATAAAATAAAAATTTTCTTGGCTAGTTTGGATCGAATTAAATATATCGTTCCTATTTTAAATACCACTAGCGACGTTTTAAGTATTCAATTTGATAAAAAAATACAATTTAAACAAAAATTTGTCGCTTCGTGTTAGATTCTTTTTTCCCATCTCGTCTCTTTATTTGAATTGATGAAAATTTATGGACAATCATGATCGTAGTCTCTTGACAATTATAGATGCGAAAGAGATATGAGATCGAGGCAAGTTTGGGAACCCCTGCCTTCTGTAGGCCTCTCGTTCTCCCCGTACGGTCACGCTCCTGAGCGTGCGTGGCCGCGATGCGCGACGGTTCTTTGACTCGGTGCCGGGAGTCAGTCAACCCGGTGACGGCTTCCAGGTTGCGTGCTGTTCTCCACCAAGCGTGGTCCTCGGCGCTCACGAGCTCGAGTCGAGGGCGGCAAACGCGTGTGTTCAGGTATATACGTGCGCCGATTATCGAAGTCGACGAATTCGTCACTGAGAGTCAACTCAGGTTCTTCAAGCTCGAGGAATAAACGAGTCGAGACGATTCTCCGAAAATGCGAGAAGCACGCGATGCGTGCGATCGACAGGTGACACGTTCCCGCTAAAACCGGCGAAAGAGTTTTACGTGTTCCGCTCGGTCCACGAAAATTGAAGCGCGCGTATTCTGGACAACAGCGATGGATCATCAACGAGTGTGTCGGTGAGCGAAGGGATTTTTTTTCGGCGCGATCGATACTACGCGGAATCGTCGTGCGTGATCCGAGTGTGGAATTCGATGGGATTGCTATCGGCATCGTAGTGGTTAGAAAGGTGAGGCCAGGAAGTGCTCGGTCGATTTAGCCGTTTGATAATCGAAAGATCAAGTTCCTTCTTCCTCCGCGTGCGAAACTCATCGTTCGTTTTGCATCGATCGAAGCCAGAAGTCTCTTGGATTCGTGTTGAAAGAAGAGAAATGTGTTGAAGAAGATTCTGTCGCGAGTCGGCTCCGTTATTGTGTTAGACTACAAAAGTGGGAAAATCTCTCCCTTCAGCTCCGAATCTCGTAATCGGATTTTGATGAGAGGCGCTTTTCTGATAGATCATCCTCATCCGAAGAAACCGCCGAGCGAACTTCTTCACGGCACGTCGGAATAATCGCAGCAGGGATCCGCGAGAATACCCGAGAAGAATTCCAAATACCTCTTCGTTTCACTCTTCGCATTTGCATTCATACCGGAGTTTCACGGAACGACGCGCGTTCGATCGCGATCCGATTTCGCAACCGGTGAAGGGGATCAGGATCGAGATTATCATCCTCGTCCCTGTCATTGCTGAGAGGAGAGAGGAGAAACCCTGCAGACCCGTTCGAGGCTAGCTGCCGAGCTGCCGCGGCTCGAGAGGATCCACGAGGAATTCTCCACGGACTCCAGGACGATCGCCAGACGGCGAGCCACTGGTGCGTCCGCGATGGAGGACGAGCTGCGATGTCCCAGCTGTAAGGAGCTGTTCGTGGAGCCGGTGTTGTTACCCTGCTGGCACGCGTTGTGCTTAGCCTGCGCGGTTAATCTGCAGGCGCCTCCGGACTCGCCTCCGGAATCCACCGCCGACTCGTCGAACGCGCCCGGCTCGGACCAGGAGGCCGACAAACTGTCGATCCTGTCCGAGACCGATTCCGGGGTCGTCTGCAGCAGCACGTCGACGAGCTCGCGACCGGGCAGCTACGTCGGCACCCCGGGCAACGGCGGCGGCTTTCCGCCGTCCGGCGGCACCCTCTGTCTCTCGTGCCCCGTCTGCCAGAAGACCGTCTACTTCGACGAGGGCGGCGCCCACAATCTGCCCAAGTATTGGGCGATGCAACACATCGTCGAGAAGTATCAGGAATCGCGGAACTCGCGGCTGCAGTGCCAGATGTGCGAGGGAGAACCGCGCGACGCGACCGTCGCGTGCGAGCAGTGCGAGGTTAGCTCGATTATATTCATTATGTATAAGGGGGTATAGAGTAAATCATGTTTTGCACCCCGGGTTTGCGAATATAATGTATATGAATGCAGCGCGTTTTGTCGCGAATTGGAATCTCGCGCCAGAGATTAGCGCGAGATTAGAAGTTTGATTAATAAATGGGGTTGAATAAGAGTTATAATGAGAAAGGTGGGATATAGATGGTGGCGCGTGAGAGATTGAGTATTTCCTATTTAACAGTCATCCTCGAGTTAGGAAGAAATAATTGGGATTGTTGGCACTGTTGAGTTAGCTTTGCTTTAACTTTGCTTGCGAATACTGCGTTCACGTATATATGTTTAGGATTGAGAACTCTCTGTAAAGTAATAATGAGGAACATTTCAAATACATATTCTAGTAGAGACTGCTCGTTATTATTTATATTGATTGGAAATAAATTTAGAGAGTATGTTATAATTGCAGACTTAATTTGTTGAACATATTGAAAGCAAAATTTTATATGTATGTCACAATTAAAAATATAATATTTATGTTTTTTACAATAAACTTTTTATTAATATTTTCAAATAAAAAAGTTTAACACGATTTTATAATGGCTAAATTAAGAAAGAATATAATAACGAATGACGGTTTTTGTGTATTTCATATAAAAGTGTATAATTTTATAAATCTGCTCATGAAAATATAATAATTCCATTTTTGTTCGTCAGTTCTGTCTTTGTTCGAGTATCTGTGGATTTTGTTTCTCCACAAGAATTTTTCTGTTTGTTATTCTATTTTTAAAAATATGTATCTGTAGTCTTGGATCAAACAAGAGACCACATAGTGTGACATCCGTATAAAACTTTTTGTTATTCTCTTTTTCCCGCTCGTTCTGCAGGGACCCTTCCACTTGTTAGAGACTCGAGAAAAGAAGGAAAAAAGTCTCCACTGTGAATTTGCTTAAAAATATGAAATTGTCAGATTGTAATACGTTCTGTAAAAAGAGAAAGTAACATTTTTATAACTGTAAAAAATTTTTGAACAACGTGAATTTATAAATAGACCAAATACATCACCAGCAATTATTTTGATTAATATTTTCGTCTCATGATGACATTCGGCGAAAGAACAGCGTTTTAGCGGAATATAAAGCTATATCCGTTGGCTGTTTGATGTCTAATTCGTCTCTTTCGTCGTTTCTCCTCCATGATATTTCTGTCCCGATGCTTTAACTCGCCCGCTTCGCTATGAAAACTTCCACCACGCCGGTAAGATCAGAAAAAGTTCCCAGGACTACCATTCTTAACGATCGCGGCATCAGCCGTGTTTATTTCTCTTGTGTGCTCTCCTCATCCAGAGGATGCTCGTTAACTCCCGCCTCGTTCTTCCCTGAAGTCCACTTCATAACTTTTCTCTTCGCGGTATAAGCGCACTAGAGCCGCTCTCATCTACAAGAGCCACGTCTATATCGTTATCGGTATAATATCGAGCGTTATAGACATCGTTATACTATAGAAACACGAAGATTTTATTGATGGCAAAATCAAGAACAAAAGTCATGTAAAATCGTGATATCGCCGCGTCTATATAAATATATTTTTATTTAAATATAATTAAACACATATGTCTATCAATTTTATATCGAACAGAAACATGTCGAAATGTCAACATTGTTTATGAAAGGATATATTTTTATCTCGCTTTCAGGCAAATGTGAATGATTTTATAGATACTTCTTTCTCATAAAACCCAGTAAAATATAATGTTTTATTGAATATTCAATCATATTTTATTGAAAATGTCAATATGTAATATATATATAATTTTTGTAATTTACTATTATAATTTCTAAAAAAATATTTTTAATTTCTCTTTCATAGATTCAAAAAGTTGTATTTTTTATTACGCTATTTTAAAATTGTTCCTAGTTCTGTTTATGTGCGAAAATAAGAGATATTTCTCGAACGATTGTCAAGTCCGGCTCACGCAAAATATTTGCACGATATATTTGCAGAAATCATCGCTACGTAACACTCACGAAAAGAGCAATTTTATATTGTTCGGTGCTCCGTTTGAAAAGATCGAGTTACCACGTATCGGAATGTCGCATCGCATGAAATATCTCGTTGCGACCAACATATATGCACGCCAATCGCACAACTCTTGTCTCGTCTCCCATTTGCTCACTTTTCTCCGAAGTGTTAAATTTCATTTTCAACCCTCTCCGTTATACCGCGTTGCGACAAGTGGCGGATATTTTTTCTGTGATTTTACATTCTCGCCGCGCCGGTCATTTCTCGTTGCGTGGAAAAAAAGAGAGAGAGAGATAGAGAGAGAGTGAGAATCGATGTGGTGCAGTTTCACTCGTCGCCGACAACATATTCGCGCGACAACAATGCCTCCATTATTGATAACCGAAATGATATTATTTCCGGAAAGGAAATATCGAGGAATATTACTGAACAATATTGTCGTATGTTATTTTTATTTCTCAGTTATTATTTTTATTAAATTTGAATTTCGTGAATATACATTCGTGTTATGCTGCCTTAGATAATCATTACTTTGTATGAAAATCTATTTGTTAAAGTAAATTTATATATTTAATTATAATATTAATTATAATATATATATATAACACCGTAGTTTTACACCAGATTTCTTTTTGATATTGCATTCATACGCATTTTATTATATTGCGAAACAATGTGAGAATCACAAAGTATAGCACAAAAATTTAATTAAATGCACAGAAAATTAATTTTAGTAACTACGAAAAATGACGTATATTTCGAATATATATATGTATACGGAACTTGCTTCACGCTACTGTTTGTACGAGTTTCGCTGCATGAATGACAAGGCCGCGGCATGTAAACAACAGAGCCGCAAAATTCGGCGCTCGTACTTTGTGACGTATATAGTGTGTACAGTTGTTTATAACAGTAGACTTATTCGAGTCCGACCTTGTCATTCACGTGGCGAGACTCGAACAAACAGTACCGCGAGCCGCTCCGTCTTCGTATTATCTCCACATAATCGCAATCATATTTCATAAACTATAATTAACGAATTATCAATCCGTGCGCATTTAATTAAATCAACTTTGTGCGACGTTGTTCTCATGTGTATCTGGTTGTCGGTTGCGAGAAATACGATCGCGAGAAATATTATATGTACGAGATGGCGATCATTTCCTGTGATTGCAATTAACGATTATCAATGCGCGCGATTGATTAATGATAAACGACGCGGGCGTGAATGTCGCGGCGACGTTTAATTGATTCAACTAACGAAAAGGTATACATGCATCGATTATTTATTAATAATATCCATTTATTTCGCGGAATTTACATGTTGCATATCTATAATACTATGCTGCGATATCGGAGTGAAAATCAATGTCATTTTCGTAATTTTCGATCTTTGAAGAAATTATTCTCAGGAAGAAAATAATATTCTTGAAATTAATAATTATTGATAAATTTTATTTGCATGTTAGTGTTATGTAAGTTTGATCGAATGTTTGACACCGATTTAAAAAAAATTCAGAAGATTAGAAGAATTTGAATAATGCATCTGAATATATTCAAGATTTACTTGAAAATATAAAAAGAGGAAATACGTAAAACGACATTGAATCATTTCGTCATTACTTTTTATAGATTTTTTTCTCTAAGCATTCGATATTGCACGGAGAGAATTTTCTCTTAGAATTTACCCTGAAAATCATGGAACAATATGATATTGGAAGAATTTTATAAGAGTTTCTCTGATTAATATTTAATACAACAAAAATATTAATATGTGCATAGCAAATTTTACTTACATAGTAAAATTAATCGAACATATTTTATATCTTATTATGATACATATTAATATTTTTTATTTTGTGGTACCTAAATATTAATTATAGAAAAACTTTCCTAAAATTCTTCCATATACCATATATTGTCCCACGATTACCACGAGATTTTCCAGATAAATTCTAAAAGAAAATTCTCTGCGCGTGTGAATATCGATTCGTGGGAAATAAAAAAATATCTCTTTTCTCCCTAAATATTTCTCACATAAATACGAAGATCGTGATTTTTCTTTCAGGTTTTATATTGCGACGCCTGCAGAGAGTCCTGCCATCCGAAGAGGGGCCCACTGGCGACCCACAATCTGGGACCACCGAGAGGCAGCTGGCAATCGAACGGAGGCAAGGGATCCCGGCCCGAGAGCACGCCTGTCTGCAACGATCACAACGGCGAAGCGGTGACTCTCTATTGCGCCCTTTGCAAAATCGCGATATGCGCCCTGTGTCTTCGTGATCGCCATGCCGCGCATCCTCACGACGTTCTGCCGTTGGCCGCAGCCTGCAAGGCGCAAAAGGTAAGTGCACTCTCATCCTTTCGAATAGTAATCTGGAAAATCTTCACGAGTGCACGCGACATTTCTACCATAAATACTGAAGCAGCGATAAATATTTTGGAAAGAGATAATCGCGATCTTGATTGACGAAGAAAACTTCTTCGTAAAATAGAAGAATATATATTAGGACGGAGAAAAAAGTAAATTGTCTTCTCCTAACATCCCTTAAAGAAACGTGATAATATATAAATGAAGATTAAGTAGACGCAGATTAGTATTTTCAATCAGCAATCTATAAATATACAATATTTAATCGAAATCTCAAACGATTAACGCGTTGGGCGAATTACTATAGATTTTACCTCGGAAGAATGATGTTTGCCGGTAAAATACGCGGCGCGATAATATATGTATATTTGATGATGAACTCGGACGCGCGTAATTTATGTGCGTAGCTCCGCGTGGGCAAAATCCGAAAATAATAGATGATGCGGTGCCAAGCCCGTTAACACGACCAATAATTGAGTTTCAATCCACTCACTCTCCGCAATATGCACTATATTCGCACTTCGATGCGCTTCGTATATAACGCCGTAGTTTTGCGCCGATGAGTTTCCCCACGTTGTTCTTCTGACGATCGCTTTTTGTACCTATGTATATGTTATGATCCACGTTTCAATCTCTCGTTTCTATATATCTACGCGACGATCGACAATTAGAAATTATATTGCCATTATATGCTAATCGATCACATGCCAGGCGTATTTGCGCATCTGTCGCTATACTGCAATTGCACTATAATTAAATACGCATTGTAAAATATGGCACGCAATTATTCGAAATTACATATTAATTAGTAACTGCGCGATTAGATATAATAATTACGCGTCGTTCTATATATAGATAATCGAAATTTTACACATGCTCTCATGCATATACAATAATATAAATTCGCATACTCTATATGATATATACATATATACATTTTCTATTTCTACCCCGACTCCGTTATCGCGCTCGCGCGATATATCGATAGCAAGAGAATGCGTTTTATTCAGAGGATGTTTCATCACTTCGCCGCAACTTTCCGATATCGTATTAACACAATGCTATCGCACTTCTCTTCGTACTTCAAAGCAACTACCGTCGCGCGTTATTGCGTTTCTCCGTTCCTCTCATCTCTCGGTGAGATAACGTGAGGATCCCGCGGAAATTGCGCGCGGATGACGATGGCGACGATATACACCGTCTCGCTAATCGCACGTCTGCACATTCCCTCGGATGATCGGGGAACCCGCGTAACGACACAATATTCGCGATATACTGCAGTCCTGATCGACAGCTGGCCCCGATATCGCCCTGATGTCTCCCTGTTTTGTTCCGCACACGTGACACATACGTTGCCTCCCGGTTTTGACGTTCGGACCTGGCGAACGCCGACACCTGGTCACTTCCTGACATATGGGGCCGCGCCGATTCCATCATCCGGCGCCGATGGAATCGTTTCCTCTCCGCGATTAATCTGATAAATTGCCCTGCCCCCTTCGTCCATCCTGGTCCAGTCAAAACCGCCTGACTCCAGCAATTTCGTAATTGATTGCCGCCGGGCGAGCTCTCGCTTTTGTTTGCACTCGCGCCACCCATTATATCTCGAGACGGCGCGGCCGATAGTTGACCCCGATGATAAGATCGATAGAGTTCGTGCGGACTGCGAAGGGAAAATTTCCGCGTACATATATATATATATATGTGCGGAATCCTCTAATCGCCGATATCCGATGGTAACCTATATGCCGATCGCCTCTAGCGATATTTCGATTATGGATGGGTTTTTCGACGAAAAACCTTTAGAATCGTTCAAATCGGGGGGTTTACATTCGTTCCATCGTTCTTTGTTTAGCGGGCAAACACGAAAGAAAGCGATTGTGATCATAACTCACCGATGTTGAACTTGTGTGATATTTGCTTTCTTTCATCTTTATGAGCGACAAGAAAATATTGTTGATTGTTTCGATAAGAAGTTATGCAGGATTGCAATTATTATATTTATAAATAATAATCAGAGCGCGCTTTAATAAATTACGTTTTTAAATGTTGTTGTCTCTCTGTGTAATTATATGGTGTTTTCCATTTACAATTAGTAACACAAGCGTCATTCTAACTTTGTTCTAGATTCTACACTGAAAAAAATATTTGTGCAAAATTACATGATTATGAGGAGTTTTTTTTCGACCCAGCATAATCATGCAATGTTGCTACTCATATGGAAGATTACGGATTATATGTAATTTCATATGAAATATATTCTTATATATGTATTTTCAAGATTAAAAATATTCCACTGAACATGGAATTATACATAGAAGAAAATGCTAATAATGTATAAATGCTATAAAATAATGTTATAAATAAATGCTTATAAAATATAGTAATAACGTAAAAATATTGACAATAAATTTTTACATTAATATATGCATTTTCGCTTTACAAAATATGAAAAAAATATTAGTGATCATTAAATAATTTTTCCAGTTTTGAACAAATAAAATTTCCATGTAAAAGTACATGGATTTTTTTTCAATGTATGAGAATAAAGATAGAATGATGTGTTGCTAAATGGAAATCCACAATTTGGCCAAATTTGGCGCGTTTTCTGAACGATACATCTCGTCGTTAGTCGAGACCGGGTCGGAGAAACGCGCTGAAAGTGCAGTTCGTGATAAAGTAATTTGCAACAGGCTCGTTTATCAGCTGAGCCACGCGAAGATCGGCACCGGATTGCGCCGATCGTAGAGTTCCGGGTGCGGGTCGCCAATCATACGTCAGTTGCGATAACGTGCAACCCCGATGCGAAACGTTACCGTCGCGTTTTGACACGTAATCATCCGTCACTTTGTCTTCTCTCTTCATCTCTCTCTCTCTCTCACCCTCTTTCGACCTTCGATCGTTTCCTCCTCCTTCTACGTATATCGGAGGTGGGCGCGATGCCCTGGTCATTATTACACATTAATGTTGACGCACGAGGCAATACTCGCACGTTGCACCCGATATTTCGGTAATTAGTCTGCCTGCTCGTCGGCTAATCAAGGCAATGTCGGCGTGCATGCGCGAATCGGTATTCGTGTCTGTAATCGCGATAATACGATCCGTTGTGCAAGTAGTAGCACTTATTACTTGAGATGCAAACAATGGTGAATAATAGTCTCTAACATGTATGAAACCGATATTTTTTTTCAAACGCATACCCACGTTAAATGAGTTATTTTCCAGAGTCCGCGATCTCGTCGCTCTGGAATGTAATTCAAGCTTCTCGGGTGTAAGCCTTTAATCCGTATGATGCAGCGATTACGTAATAACATATTGAAACATGTTTTATCGCGTAATGATATGTTTCCTCGGGACGCAATTCACGTAAAATAAAAAAAAGAATCTTATAGTTATCAGTCGGATAACGATCGTTCCGATTTCGCGATGTTATAGAAAATTGCCGTGGTGCTCTTATCGCCTATATCGCGTTGTAACGATAAAATCACATCTCGCGGGCGCGTTGGCGCTTTTAATCGACGCGTTAATAGCTACGGCGATGGTCTCGATTGATTTTAAACGAAAGACCTAACACGGCTGAGTGATGGCTGAGTGGGAAGGACCGCAATAATAATAATCGATCATAGCCGGACTCACGCGATTGCGGCCGCGTTCCCGACCTCAATTGATTGTACATCCGCTTAATCGATATAAAAGGCCATGTTTTAATAAAACGTCTGACGAGTGATGCCCGAGCGTCGTTCTTTTTGCGTTAATTTTCTAGATAAGCTCCGGGAAAACGCCGTCTTTTTATTGAATTTCTTAAGAATATCGTGTGAAAATTTTCGCTTTTATTAACACTGTGAATACATGAATATTAATATTAAAAATTAATAAAAATATCCGTAATTTTGTAAAAAATTGAACAAATAAATAAAAAAATTTTGAATCTATTTTTACGCATGTCTTAAGTGTCTTTATCGATATTATTATTGATTAATATTAATATATTAGTATTATCATATTGATTAAGTAATATAATTTCGTGATTTGAGATAATTTATCTTTTACGAAACGGATTTTTTTTTTTTTTTAACAAAATTACTGAAAATTTGGGGAGCTTCGACAATGAGAAAGAAACTCGTGCTCGCAGTCGAATATCACATTTGCACATTTCATGAATCTTGCATGAACTTGCGTAAATATATGCATAAATATGCATATCTTCCGTATACCGAATGGTCTAAGTCTACTGCAATGTATTACAAGATTCGATTACTTAGTAGTTACCGGCAAATAGACAAGGGTCGACCCTGATCCTCTGTGTCAAGTTTGCTCGCGGGAAATCGATTGTTTGCAAAGAGCACATCTTGCGATCCTCCAGGCATCATCATGCAGTCTCTGTAGTCTTTAAATTACGAACAAAATGAAAATAGTTTTTTCAAGAAGAATCTTGTTTCAAACTCGTTGCATAATAATAAGAAAATAGATATATTACATCTATACATTTGCGGTTGCCTTACATTTTCCATACGTATACTAATATATAAAAAAGACATATATAAAATATAAGGATGAATAGAAATTTCACACGAAGCCGCTATTATCCGAATGAAACTTAAAGTGCGCCCTTTCACCCTCCGAATGAGCTAAACCGCCTTTTCGCTCTTTCAAGCCATAGCTCTTAAATATTTTCGAGTCTTTCCTTAGCACCGCTGTACACAACGTCTATTGAGCGAGACCTCATCCAGTTCTCTCGTGTCGCGGCACCGTCGAGAGGAAGCGTCCTCGAGGCGGCTGAAATCTGCCTGCCTGCTCTCGCCGCGGGAGAGGCAGGCAGGTAAAAGAGACGCCGGAAGTCGACGGGAAAAGGGGGAAAATCGCTGTCGAAAAATCAAGGTACGGTAAGCGGCGCCGCGACGTTCGCAATTTCCGCGACCGAGGGAGAAAACGCCGAGTCGCGTCGTCTGCCTGCCTTAAACAGCCATGCCTCGATTCGCGTGTCACAAAGAGCATATCCGCATACCGTGGCCCCTTAAGGCGACGGAAAAGTTGGACGAGGTAGCGCGGGAGTAAGGAGGCTGGGAGAGCGAGAGCGAGAACACAAACGGATATAAGCGGGCAACGAGCGAGCGGAACGAATATAAAGGCCCATTTAGACGAAAAGGTCCTTAGTAGTTCCGCGAGCAACACATTTTCGTCTGAGATGGGTTTTTTTTTTCTTTTGAAAGGGATATTTTTCCTCGAACACGAGGGGCTACGCGTTGCGTTTATCTTTAGAAATTTGGCAATTTAGGCGAACGGCTGATGTTTCGTGTATATAGAGGGGACTCTGGCGAATGCCGGTTTTAATTATCGTGCAGAATTTAATATCGGAGATATAACAAATTATATTTGATTTTCAATCATTTCTCTCTGCGGATGAGCCTCGGATTGAAATAAAATTATGAAACATTCTCATTGCGAAAAATGCGTAAAATGTGATTGAAAATATTTCGATTAAATATGTTTTATTTTTCACGGAATTAATCGCGCGCGAATCCCTTGATACGGACTCGACGGATAATCAAATGATAAAAACTCGCAGCCGATTTCATACTCGGATTAAATTTTTTAATATTACCCGTAATAATTTATTAAATTAATTGAATCAATACAACAACATAGATGAAAAATAAAACAATTTTAGATCTTTTAGAATATTTCCTTCAGAAATAAAAATACCTTTAATTGAGATAAAAGTCTGATATAAAATGTGCGCGCGGGTGATAAAATAAAATACTAATCTTTTTATACTTCTCTGCGAGGTGCGATACTACCCTTAAATTATTATCACCATTATCAGTGCAATAAAATTGTATAGTGTACATAGACTTTCGCGCGAGCCTAGCTCACGTACTAGCTGCTCTTATACGATAACCTTTGGAAATCGTTAAGTTTAAACGGGCCTTAAGACGTCGGGTTGAACGGAGAAGAGAGAGGAATACAATCGTATACAGGAGGATCCGAAGGTAGTACACGTTCCATTGTGCTAGTGTGCCACGGCGTGGCTCGCGATATCGCGTGGTGTAGGAAAGGTTCAAAGTGCCGTAGGGCACACGGGCGAAAGAAAGGAAGAAATGCGCGAAAGTGGGGAGAACTCTCGAGTTCACGGCGTGGCGAGGGCGAGATAGAGGCGCAAACCGGCTCAGGGACTGGTGATTCTCCGATATCACGTATTACGTATCACAGTGCCGATACATATGTATGTGTGTATATTACGTCCCGGTGAGCAACGTGTATGTGCCGTGCACGTATACAGCGGCATCTACAATACTGCTTCGGGTCCTGCGCTTCCTTTTCTCCCTTTTTTCTTCCTCTTCCTCCTTCGTTCTCCACCGTCTCTTTTTTTTTCTCTTTCGTCCTCTTTTCTCTCACCTTCTCTCGTGTCCTCTTCTCTCGACGCCGTGGAGAAGGTCTTCGCTTTTCCTCTTCTTTTTGCCGCTGAAACTCGAGTCTCTCTCTATCTCTCCCTCAGCGCATACCCTGGAGGCAGATCGTTTGCAACGCGTATTTAAATACAGACACGCGGTATATTCCGTGGAGCGTGTTGCATACGGTGGCCGCGCGCGATCTCGAGCAGGAAAGGCTCGCGTTGCGGAGTATAACGATCTTTCTTCTTTATTGACTGTAACAGAGAGTGACTACGCAATCGAGCATGAGCGATAGCGATCTCATTCCCCATTCGCTATTCAGCTGACGAGACGAAGTCTGACAAAGATTGAGCTTCTATGTGGAAGGAATTTTTATCTTTAGATTTTAACAAGATGCAGCTTGAAATAGAAATTTTCGGAAAAAGTATGATCTGGAAAAGTAGCCCTTTTCCAGGAAATAAAATAAATATTTGGTAAAAACGTTATATTTTGTAAAAATTTCATCGTATTATTACCGTTTCGATAACAATAGTTAAGTTAAATATTTTTTTATATAGATGTTTATATGGGAAAAATAATAAACAATTTTTAACTGAATATTTTTTGACCGAAATCTTTTCTGAAATAATGAATTCAATTATACCTAAATATTTCGAATATTTTTGCATGCATTCTAAGCTGCATATATTTAAAAATTAAGTTTTGAAAATTATATATAAATTACGATATAAAGCGCGAAAACGTAAAGAAATTAATTAATGGATTGAAACGTCAAAATGCAACATCACGCAGCAAATCGTATAGATTTCTACTTGATTTTCCGAAACGAAATCAATTTTCCACACTTTCTACATTTTCTATATTTTCCACACTCTCTATATACATAAAAGAATCACACAAATTGATATTTCGAGAAAATGCTCATTTTATATCGTTTCACGAAAGAGATCAGCCGAAATCTTGGAGCAACTTGAAACGCGCGTCGATATTGAAATAACGACATCCCGGTAAACGTTAGCGGGACTTCTCCGCAGGCGAAATCGATATTTCGGGTCGGAATAGCGGTCTGCGATACCGCTACGGTCTTTAAAGTTGCAATATCGAGTGCCGGGAATATATTCGCACACGCGCGTGCATCGATGCATATACACACACACCGCGTCGCCAGAGTGCAGCGGTCGCGGACGCTTTGTGCAGGGGCGTGGTGGCAGTGAACCGCGGAATCTCGGTAGGACGGGTCAGTGACAATTTTTGCGGAGGTAACACGCAAAGAGAGAAAATCGTGTCTGTTGCGAGAGCGGTAGTACTCAAACGCCGTAGAAGGAAAGATAATATCGCTGCGCTCGTTCCCCTTATTCAGTTGCATCCGCGGCCGAGTGCCTTTATTGCGTTTCCTTGGTCCTCTTCTGCCATCCTTCCGCCTTTTCCTACGTTGCTACGCGTTTAAATGCGTTTCGCGAAATTAACTCCTTGCCGCCAGCGTCACGAATATCCCGAGTATTGTCTCCTGCTTGCCGACTTTTAGGGACTTTTAGGTACTATTTGCGGGAATTTCATTGTGGAAAATGTTCCTGAAATTTCTAATGCAACTGAAACGCGCATCTAACGTAATTAGGTAATGTTATACGTAAGTGCAAGAGAATATATTTTTTTCTATACTGCGTAAAAGCACATCGCATATAGGATATACCATTTTAATCTTAAGCCGCAATCTTGTCGTTTTACTGTGATTAAATTTTTTCCTCAATTCTATTATTCCGTGGATTTTCGCGCGAAATATATAGATTGACGGAAGAAAGAAGCGAAGATATATAGATCATTCAACCTTTTAATTCAATTTCTTTTTTCATTTGTCCCCTCTTGGAGTCTGTAAAAAAAATTGAACATTTGCTCTTCTTGTGTATAAACACTGGAATTTAATTGCAATTTTATTTAATATAAAAATATTTATAAATAACAAAATAATACAAAAAATTCAATGTAAAAAATTCGGAAAGAATAATAAATAAGAAAGAAAAAAATGTAATCATGCTTCTCCCGGGAGAAAATCCTGCGGACGTTCATGATTGTATGTAATAAGAAAGTGCTTTTACCGAGGATCTTAACACGCGTTTCATTCAACGAAACACGCGCGACATGAATTTGCCAACACTTCATTCTTCCCCCTGTTTGTCCTTTTGGCTCGACCACTCGCGAACGACAGCGAACAGCGGTAGCATTCTCGAGCGCCGCAAACGTTCCATCGAGAGTACCTTCGGATTGATGGAAACCAAGGGCGCGGGTGAAAGCGAGGGGAAGAGAGCATTTGTGCGCATTCGCTGTTTATCGAAGGGAATTGTGGTCGCTTTCACGTGTGCGTCCGTCGCTCGAAACGGTCGAGCGCGTCCCGAAAGGGAAGCTGCGTCCGAGCCGTCGAGGATAATCCGCCTCGGCGAACAAAGTATCGAGGTCGAACGCGGGAGAGACACGTGCGTCTCCGAGCGGCGATGCAGTTTATCCGGTTGCACTTTACCGGAAGACGAAGGTTCGAGTATAGGGAGAATGAGAGAGAGAGAGAGAGAGAGAGATTTATCCGTCGCGTCGAGAAGTCGAATGCATCCCTTAAATCTCGCCATTGATTCCGATCGGTTTACGGGAACAAATAGGATTTTGTATTAGGAGAGAATTTCGCGCAATGTTCGAGTTCAATCTTTTTTTCAAATTTCTCAACAATGCTAACTTTTTTACCTATATTCTGTAAATTGATAGAATAGAAATCATCTTTGACTATTCTTTGTATACTTTAAATAACCAGCTCGCTTTGATCGCGAACAGCTGATTAAAAAGTGTCGCTCTCTGCCATATTAATTTTTTAATCTATATTTTGTAAATTGATAAAATAGAAATTGTCTTTGACTATTCTTTATTTAATCAAGACGAGCGCTTAAGAGTTCATCTTACTTTAAATAGCTAACTTTGCTTTGATCGCGAACAGCTGATTAAAAGATGTCGCGCTTCATGCTAATTTTTTTTACCTATATATTTTGTAAAATAGAAATTATCTTTGACTATTGTTTATATTTAATCAAGACGAGTGTTTAAAGAGTTCATCTTACTTTAAATAATCAGCTCGCTTTGATCGCGAACAGCTGATTAAAAGGTGTCGCGCTGTCAGGGTAATTTTTTATCTAAATTTTATAAATTGATAAAATAGAAGTCACTTTTGACTATTTT
Organism: Nylanderia fulva; assembly: GCF_048542155.1. NCBI lineage: Eukaryota > Metazoa > Arthropoda > Insecta > Hymenoptera > Formicidae > Nylanderia > Nylanderia fulva. The sequence continues at coordinate 938,971 of NW_028190488.1, forward strand.
TTATTTAATCGAGACTTTAGAGCGCTTAAGAGTTTATCTTACTTTAAATAGCTAGCTTGCTTTGACCGCGAACAGCTGATTATATAAAAGGTGTCGCGCTGTCATATCGCTAGGAAATTTATGTTCGCGCCCTGAGAAATTTTCCGACTCATTCTTGACATTACTCGGCCGTCGGAATTCGAGTTCGTTGAACTGCGGAATGTTTGTGCATCATAAGTTTTCTCCTCTCGTGCGTGCGTGGAGTTTGTTCTTTTCCAACGGATTAATCAACACATGCACGCGTCCCTTTAATGAAATACAATGCGTCACACACAAGCGCTCGTGTTCGTGACGTTTACATTTAAAAAAATAAAACGTGTGCGAACAAATATAATTCTGGTCATGAGATCGTAATGAGCGCGACGGTGTTTCATGTATTTATAATTAAATTTTGTGACAAAGAGAAGAGTTTGTAAATATTTTTCACGTATAACCAAAAAACATTAAATCGACAACGTGGGACAGAGATATAAATTTTTACAATACATAAATCATGGAGCTTTTGACGATTGCAATTTTTATTTGACCCGCGGCAATTTGTCTACCCGATATTTTTCACTTGTGTATTATTGTTTAAATAGTCGTAGTAATGTTTAAAAATCAATAAAGAAACATTGCTGAGTAAAAATTATTTATCATGCGTATATTCAATTCAAAACAGTATCTCTCTTGAAGAGAGAAAGGGAAAGGGAGAGAAAAAAGAGAAATATTAAAAAAACGACTGAAAAAAAAAAAGACACGAGGATAACTTTTGTAGATTTTTCTCGATTTTTCTATCGCGTTGAAATGGAAGAACGATATTCGCATGTGAAATATTACAGTTCGCGAGAGAGTTTGCGTTCAAAATCCAGATGAAATCTCTGCGCAACGCATTATTGATGCAATTTTTCTTCGACGCGCAGTTTTTCGTGTTTCCGCGGCTGGAGCCGTGAATTTCATCTTACGCGATTCGTTTCGGGGAGTCTGCACAACTCCGGGCGAACTTCTCTCTCCAGACCGCCTTTTCGCAGTCCCAGTTCTCGGCATAACTGTCACGATTCGCAGCCTCGAAATACACTTCTCTCTTATTAGAGCTTAGCGTTTCGTGGAGACGGAGCTTACGGGACGTGTGACGCCCAGGGGATTCGCAAGCACGGCGTTTATTCTCGGAAACTACCGCAGCAAGATGCAAAAGCTTTGGCGTATTAATGCATCCGACCGCCTTTAAGGGCGTCATTTAATACATTTAGCAGAAATACTTGTTAGGAAATTGTAAGATTAAAGCTATGTCACGTATATAAGAGTTGTATATCCTATACATCTTCAATGTACATATAAGCATTTTCACGATGCTTTTTATTGTTCTTAAAAAGACTTTCTCGAAAATATTAAATTTGGCCAATTTTTCACGAACAGAGAAAGCGAGAGAGAGAGAAAGAAAATTGCGCCTTACGTTCACATTTTTATGCAAGTTTGCGTGTTTTAGCAGCGTAGGATGGTCAAAGAAATCCGTTTAATTTTCATCCGTTGGCAGCTCGTACACTCGAACAAAAAGGCGGACAATATAGCACACGGAGGGAAAACCGTGAAAGAAAATGCGGAGAGCGCATTTTTAAATCGTACACACTCTCTGTAAATATTAAGTACGCCTCAGAAAACTTTGTACAAAACCGTGCGCGTGGATTAATGAATGCCCATTGACAGATCTCGTTTTCTTTCGCGCGGGTGCAAAATCCATGGTTAATTTAAATCTTTAGATTCGCGAATTAAAATTCGCAAATCCCACGCATTCGCGCTCTGGTTATTACGAGGTCGTTATCACACAACGTTATAATTTTGTTTGTCTGCGAATTTTATTTCTGCGAAACGCGCGTCAGGAATGTTCATTCAACGCGACGACGAAAATTTTATTTTCGGCCTGAGCCGGAAGAGCCACCCGTTCGATTCCTGTCCGGGCGCGTTGGAAAGTTCGATCATTCAATTAACGTCCGGACGGATCCGGCGCGCTGAAATTGAATCATTTGGTCTCGCGCTACCGACTGGGAGTTCGCCGCGGATCGACAGAGAGGAGAGACTCCGAGTCTCAGAACTTTGTAATCAAATCACAGCCGAATCGTTAATTGCTTCCGCGTGCTCGATCGTAAACAAACTGCATCGGCGATCGAACCTCCTAGGTCACGACGCGACTCGGGCTTTGTCTTTCTATCCCTCTCTATCTATCTGTCTTTCTCGCGGGCTTATTAAACTTCTTGACGTTTATCCGTACGAAGTTGCGTTTCGATCCTCGGGAACTTTGGACAGTAATAGGAAATATCTGATGAACCGATGGAAGTCGACCGACGAATCGCGGTTACTTTAACCCCCTCGAGAATCTTTTCCCTCCTCTCCTTCCCCCGCTTCAATCAGACTTAATTGCGGCGGCGAACTGTCTTTATTACTTTACTGTCGAAAGCTCCTTAATGACGCGTCAGTTGGGCTGTTAGCCCAAATGTGGTTATTCGTGGAATCGGTATAACGGCAATTGCGTCAGACACATTTGGAAATGGAAACGATATTTAAAATTTATCTGACATGACGTGCACGGGATTATTGACATATTGACAAGAAGCAACGTTACATAGAGACGGGCCATTCTGTATACATCTGTACGCGCTCCGATATGTTATTAAAATATTTACGATCATCTCTCGATATCGCCATTTTATTCCGCGCGTCCGTGTAAAGTTCGTCGGGATATATATTCGCGGAAATTTCGTGCAATGACGTGGATCCGTTATTCAGACATCTCATATATTTTCCGATTGACGAACATCAGGTTTATGCGATCGAGAAGATCGATCGGTATAAAACTTGTATTTTCGCTCTCGTAGATCGTTCCGCGACGTCGGATCCTTTGAATGTCGACCTTGTTTGTCCCAGGTCTATCCTTCTGCGAAGTGGAATAAAAACCAGGTTAAAACACGTGGTTCTCCCGCGCGCGCCAGGAACATATAATCATTCTACTCGACGAGTGTCCTTATTATACCTGTTTTTGTCTCTCCCGGCGTCCTCGAAGGTCCTTTCGTGAACCCTCTCGTTCCCACGGGAGGTGATCCTATACTATCTTCTTTTCTCCGCTGTTTTTGCGCGTGGAGTCTTCTCTCTTTTGGTTCTCTAAACCTCGTGTCGCGCGGAAGTTTGTTCTCCTATTATTATTACCCCATTCTGTCACTTCGTTCTTTATGCCGCCTCGTCGAAGCCTATGCGATGCCACTCGAATCTACGGTGGCTTACGACGATCGCGATAAAAGCCCTTTCTCCCTTTTACCCCGCAAGCTCTTTCCGCGCCCTTTTTAATACACGCCGCTTAATTTTTCATCGAGCAATCTCACCCTCCTCCAGAACTGCATTATCCTTGTACCTATACTCGAGGGATCGTCTCGGTCCACGAGATATTCGGAGATGTGTCGATATAAGTATTCGTCTTCCATTTTACAAAATTTACGGCTTTCCGCAATTGTTCATATTTTGATATGGATAAATATACCGGTAATGAATGCGATTAAAAAATAATGACTTAATAACATAACAATATAAGTGAATATAACGGGCTACATTGTACATATTATTTAGTGCGATGATACGGAAAATAGCTTCCAATTTTTTGGTTATGCATTTATCATTTAATATGCGTTGGATATAAAATATATGTAACCGCTGTCGCGTACACGCAAATATAAATTCACGCCGAAATGAAAAAACGCAAATGTGCGCGCGGCGCGCGAACGATTATTTATATCATCTCCGCGCAAAATTATTATGTAATATTTCGCGCGTGATCATTCTTCGATCATGTTCACCGTGCAATTTGACAAACGGAGCGACGTGTTTCGTGAAAAATAAATTTGCACGCGGCATCCGTTTATACAGGGGGTCCGGTAACTAACGGACCAACGATTACAAGTGGATTCTTTGGTCAATTTGGGAACGATTTTTCCTCAGCAAAAATGTCGAAAAAGATCATCATTTTTTTACAACTTTCCAATATTTGTCATTATGTATCTTTATAACTAAGCCTCAAATTAAAATTTTATTAAAGTAAACTCTACCTGAAATTAACTGAAGACTGTAATTATGTTAGACATTTAACTCCAAAACGTTTAGTTTTCAAAAAACCTATTTTTTTCAACCGCTTATAACTCGAAAATTATTGACTTCTCAACATTTTTGCTAAGGAAAAATCGTCTCCAAATTGGCCAGAGAATCCGCCCTTAATCATTGCATGGTCCATTAGTTACCGGACACCCTGTATACATACATATCGGCTTTATTCCCGCGTCCCGGTCCGATTAATGAGTCATTGCTAATTCAGCGAAATTTACTTCCACTTCGGGGTTCGTTTACGAGGTGTACGTACATACGTGCAGCTCGTCGACGAGCCGCCGTGTCACGGAAACGAGAATAAAGTAACGCCGTAACGGCCAGGGATCAGAGTCGGCCCACGAGCCATTATTTTCCCTTGATCCAACGAACGGTGGGGGTCTCTCTCCCTTTCTCCGCCTATGTGTTTTTCCCGCTTGCTAGCGTCAGTGTGTGCCAAGCTACTTTATATACATCGCGACGTCGTGTACGTGGCAATTGAACTTTCGTATTCGCTGGCCGTGATACTTGGTCTATCTCGATTCTCGCCGTGAGATCAACTACGCGAAGTAGCTCCCTACGAATAAATTGCTACCTAAAGTTGGATAACGCGGAACAGCAGAGCGCATTAATCATCCGGCTGAGAGATGCATCCTATAGACGCGAACGTGACTTTCGGCTTGGGATGAAAATCCTTGTCCAAAATGTCCGATCGATTATGTTTTTTACGAGTATACTCGGTCTATATAATCAGTATCATCTGTATAAACATTTTTTTAATTTATATTTTAAATTATTTTCGCATAATTTATATTTTAAATCGTTTTAATTAAATTATTTTAGTTCTCGTCATTTAAAATTATTTTTAAAAATCTCGTGATTACTTCGAGAAGTCACAAAAAATGTATATTATAACGAATGATCAAATGATAATTATTAAAAATATAATAGTTATAAATACTGTAATGTATTTTTAAGCGAAATGTGTTTGAATCCCACGCCAATTTAAATTGCGACTTTAGACTGAAATATTTATCCCGAATGTTTTTCTGTTGACGAGAAAAAACAACGAGTCTCTTTACTCGTCTGACAGACACGCGTCGGTTTGCGAATCGATTTCTTGATGCGCCACGTCTCTAGCTGAAATAAAGTTCATTGTAACAAACGGGGAGCAGACACCCCCACGAACCATTATTTCCCGTTGATTCAACAAAGGGTCTCGACAGTTTCGTATACGCGATACGTTGCCCGCTTTAAGCAGGATGCGGAGAATATAGGGGGTTAAAAGACGAGGATTCGAAAGATGTAACGAGCTATCAATCTCATTTCAAAGATATTTCGAGTTTGCCTTCGGCAAAGAGATGGAATTTTTCGTCCATAAAATAATAGCACAGATAAAATGATCTTATCCCTTGAAATTTACAAGTTAAATCTGTTATAAGAATCTTAACAAGCTTCTTAATTGAGTTTCTTAATTTGTACTCAAATTGGAATTAAGCCAGTATTACAAAAAAAAAAAAAAAAAGAAAGAAAGAAAAAGAAATGCATTTGTAAAATTCACGCAAGATTAATTCGCGATCTCACCTTCCAAAGCTTTCCTCGATATATTACGCTGTCGAGAATCTTATCGGACAATAAAATTCCGCTTTGTTAGATCAGTTAAGGGTGAAAATTGTGCATACGAGCGAGAGATACGTTTTGATATAAATTATTGCGCTTTCAGCATGCGCGTCATTATCATCTTTTCTATCGATGAGCAACGATAATATATACGCGCATTCGCGAGCGCGGCTTTATCGCGTCGCGGCATCGATTGCTTATCTAACCGGCTGCATCGAGAGTGCACGGCCGCACACGCGTGTAATATATGCGGCACGTGTTACGCCGGGGGTACCCGGGGGCAATTTTAAAAGGCGATTCCTCGTGGGAAATTAAAGCGCGAATGCGCCGAAAAATAGAATCGCTCTCGCTCGCTCGATTTCCGGCGTCGCGGATCGTCGGCGATCTCTGCTTCCGTCCGGAAAAAAGCCGGCGCTGAAATTTTTACAGCTCACGCGAGCTTTTGACACTTTTCCGACGTGTCGTCGATTGAGTTACTTGTTGCGTGCGTATCGCGAGACACGCGAGCGGCGAAATGTTAAGCGTTTTGGATTCGGAGTTGCGGTTCGCTTACTGTCATAAGTTTTCGTCAAACTATTTTATCGCAGAGAGATTATATTGTAATTTAATTATTGGAAGAATTTTGATTGAACGTATAATAAGTAGATATTCGTATAAATATCGGATACTATAACATGTCTGTTTTATTAATTTTATAATTAATAACATATATTTAATAATAAAATTATATGAAAATTTTCTTTAGATAAAGTCATATATTTTTGTGGAACAATTTTTCTATTTGCGATATGTGTCATTTTTTTTTGTTTATTCCATTTCGATTCGACAAAAAAAAATGTGCGATCTCAATATGATTGAAATATAAAGTTTAGCATTCTACTTTCGTCATAGGGCAATCAGGGCGTTTGATTATTCGCCGTCTTTTTTATGCATACAAATATTTCATGGCTCGAATATCTTCTAAGGGAGCAAAGCTTCCAAGATTTTCGCGCAGCTCTTAATTTTATTAGGTCTACCTTTCTTTCCTCTCTCGTTCTCGTCTCGAAAGGGGACAACTATGTCATCTCCTCCGTAGCCGCCTTTTTAGCATCTCCCTACGGAATTCCCGAAGCTTATTAAACGTTCGAGTAGGCAACGTCGTACCTAACCCCCACGTCACTACTATACTTCCTCTTCCTACGACTTTTAATTAATGAGGCAGTATCGATCGACGACGGTCGCATCCCCGGTATCAGGCGAACTTCCAATTTGTAGAAGTACCTTCATAATGGCGACGATAGCGTCGCCGGAAGTAGTTTTCTTTTCGAAATATGAACGAACGTTTATTCTACTAAAATCACAAAGTGCACCTTACAATTCAACAATCTCTCTTTGTTTCATTCTATTCAATGAGATTATTATGCTTCATATTAAATTTTTTAACTATTAAATATCCTACGTTTTTTCAGTCTCATTAAAAATCAAACTTTTAGGCAAAGACTTCAAACTATGTTCGATTAATTAATAAGTTACCGCTATGTAATTCGGTGTAGGCAAAATTAATTATATTAATATAAATAAAAAATGTAAATTAACACTCAAAAGATTGAGGTACTCTTATCGTAATTTTTAATCTCGCCGGAAGCGTTTGAAACTTTCCGCCGCATTGTTGATAATTTTCCAGTAAATATACACGATGGATCTCGAGGTAAATATACGAAGTAGATAATCTCCTTTCAACGGTATTACGCGAGAGTGCCCGGGTTCCTTTAGACAGGATGGCCAAGAGGCCCCTTCCAGACTGGTGGAGATTCTTTCAGCCACTGTTATTCGACTCGGAGGTGAGTCGAGAGGATTTCCTACGGGAAATTACTTTTCCAGGAAATCGCGCCTAAGGAGGCGACTGCTTGCGCGCAATGTTCGGGAAATCGGTTTCCCCGGAGTGCGCAAAAACGACAAGCCCCGCTATCACATCGGGATAAGTCCTCATCGTCTTTTTCTCATCAAAACTGAACATTTGCTCCCCAGCTTAGCCTTCACTAACGGAGCGTTATCCTCTGCCGATCCGACTATTCGAATATCGTTTGTATAGCATGTTACAGAATTAAATAAAACGCTTCTTTAAATGGCTACGAGATAGCAAATACTCTGAAGGTGTTTTAAAAATAATCAAAATAATTAGTTTTATTTATAATTTTTTATTTAATTCACACGTAGGTAACGTTTTCATATGCGCCTTCTATTTCAATTTTTTCGATCGTAAAATATATTTTTTTAATTTATTATTATAAATTATTTTAACAATTAGTCTAATTTCTTTTTTATCTTAATTAAATCAACTCACAATACAATAACAGAGGTGTCTGGCTTGAAGGACGAGTAGGTAGAGCGATACGTAGGTAATTGTTTCCCACTTGTATCGAACTGGATTATTCTGGCGGATTAAATTGGTCTCACTGGGGCGAATGTACGAGGCACTTTTTACCGAGTGTCTCGAGGCGCTCGGGAAATATTTTTGGTCCAATTCTCGCTAGTTGGCTTAGCTGTTGGCGCCACGGCATTTCGGACGCGGTCTCAAGTGGCCGGATCACTTGACCCAACCCGACTCTAGTCGGCAAATGGAGCCGAGAAACGAATGAGAGTGGAACGACCACGATTTTGGCAGGTGCTTTTACAGAGGCACATTAAACACGCATGTTTTGGCGCGGGACGCAACGCGTATCGATTGTTTGCGTGCGAGCGACTCGCGTGGGAAAAGCTATGCTGCGGAGAAGCTTATTCCGGTATTTCGGAAAGATGTATTCGCCCATCCAATCGTGAAAATCGTATTATCAAAAGTCCGAGTTTCAACACGCATCAATAATTAAAGCAAATATTTGCCTGACGCGTTATTCTTTCTTTCACAGATTATCTGACAAATTTTCAAGTGATTATTATTTCGTACCAACATTTTGTCTAAGATTCAATTATTTTTGTTTTTCTAATTAAAAATGATAAGTTTAGACAAAAATTATTTTGCTTTTAATTTCGAGAAAACTTTATATCAAATTTAGATTAAATGTTTTTTGCTCCCTAAATTAATCCACATAAATAGCGATAAATTTGGAACGATGTATGATTTTCGAATAAATTAATTTTCAAACATAAATAACCGATTGCTTTTTTTAGCTAATTAAAATACAAAATGCCATGATTAGATAGTTGATGAAATATTAATCGACTACCTCGATTACCGGAAATTTGAGTTTGCAAATATGTGCTGCGCATGCTGACTCGCTATTCTTACTTATCTACGTAATTAGTTATCGGAATTTAATAAGGACTTTGCTCCGTACAGCCGCCCCGAAAAACGACCAGATTACTTAATGAGCTAATTGAGAACGACGCTCATCTTGTTAGGCAACGCCGTCCGTCGACCCTATATTCTGTCGATTTCGCCTGCGTTATTACGGACGACGCCCAAAATAATCCACAGGGAACTTTTGGCGGGAAGATATTGTCGAAATTTCCGACCGTGCTAATTAATTCTAACAATAACAGGCAATGAACAAACAAATGTGCTATTAACGCGCAGAAAATTGAAATAAATATACAAAATGTGCCTATTATTTTTTTAATTGATAAAATTAAACTTATTTTTAATTTATGTTGTGAATTTAGTATTTATATATTACATTTGTATTATTTCAATATTAATATTATTTTAAGATACATTTAAATCGGAATTTAAATTGAAAAATTATATAGATATATTTTTTATTGTTCGATCGCGTAATGGTGGTTAATTCATATATATCGCTAAAGTCGATATTATTGCGTCTTATCGGGACAACCGGGGAGGTTTAAACGAAACACGAGAGAGATTTTCTAGAGGACTTGTACCATTGGATTCCGTAAATGGAAACTTACCGGTAAATGACGTTAGACGTGGAGCAGGATAAAGCACCTTTCACGTATATGGCCATCACGCGGCGAGATAGACCGAGGGAGGATAGACGTGAAAAGATGGGAAGTCAACTTTGCTCTCTTCATTAACCTTACGTTTTCCCGTTTTGTTTTGCAAACGAGTTTAATGTCGTCCTTTTGCTTCTGCGAGATCGGTATGTTGCGTGCGCGAATTACCGGTTGCACACATTATGCGAATTATACATGCAGGCAATCACGATTGTCGCAAGAAAGATTAATGCGGTTACATACGGGACATTCTCGGAAGCTATATATATTTATGACTCTCTCGACTCGTAACTCTCGATGAAAGAAAATTACATATATTAACGCGCGCGAACATTCTATTGTGCCCCATATTGCGCACGCGCTTTTTCGGTGAGTTCATTAATCACATACTCTTAACAATAAGTGGTTGTTAGATTCTCGTTAAAAACGGACTCTCGCTCGTACACGAACATTGCTTGTGTCCGGCGATTATTCACACTTTCTTCCCTCTTCCTGCGTTCAGATACGAGAGAGAGAGAGAGAAAGAGCATTAACCGTGCTTAACATGGAATAATAATGCCATGTTTGGCCGACCTGGCTGCGCGAATGCCGCAAAGAGGATGCTTCAATGCGCTCTACGCACGAAAATCCTTACTCACCCGTACCTCTCGAAAGCATTTCTCTACGTCGTCTCGACGCGGTATTACGCTTAAAAATTCATTGGGGGATGAAGTTCGGTGCCAAGAAAACGCCCTCACTCATCTCTTCCGTAACATGCACTAGAAATGGTTTACCAACCGCGCGATTCCAACATTTTCAGACCGTTTATCCGGCCAAGCATCGATCCGGGAATTTTAATAATATACATGTTTTAATTATCAAATATTATTTCGGGATATATAATATATTTTCGAAAGTAATAAAATTTTTTTTTTATATATAAGACAGTAGGCTAGAATAGTCAGAAAAGGAAAAAGTTTTATTAACTTGGTAGAAAGTGAATAAGTGGAGATGGGAGGTGAGAAAGAGACAAGATTTGAATGACAGTTACATGAATCGCCGCGCAAATCTTCCGAAACTCGTCTCAAAGTAATTTATAGGTGGGTCGGGAGGGAATGTATTTTCATTAATGCGAAACAAATGTTTCTGCCTTGCTGCTGACATCTGCTTTGCAATGCAAATTTATCTGCGTGCGATTAATTATTTGCGATTATAAAAGAAATATGTGATAGTTTAATTTGACAGCATTTAATACTTATCGATTCGTATTATATAATATTTTTTACGTAAATTCAGATTTTTACTCATACGCTAAATAATAAGCAAAACATAAAAACAAATTGAATACTTAAAACGTCGCTAGTGGTATTTAAAATAGGAACGATATATTAAATTCGACCCAAACTAGCCAAGAAATTTTTATTTTATCTCCACAACGTTTCGACCATCTGTTTTTGGTCCTTTTCAAGTGAAAAATTCCTTGATAAAAGCGCAGTTAGTTGACACTGTTGACACTGTAAAAAATTCCGATAATCATATTGTTTAATAATCATGACAACAGTGTCAACTAACTGCGCTTTTATCAAGAAATTTTTTACTTGAAAAGGACCAAAAACAGATGGTCGAAACGTTGTGGAAATAAAATAAAAATTTCTTGGCTAGTTTGGGTCGAATTTAATATATCGTTCCTAATTCAAAACATAAAACATACACGAAACATTTTTTGTCTTCCTAGATTCGGGCAGATTTCGCATTACGCGTATTACGGTTTTTTGTGCTCGCAATTTTTCTCCTTCGAACCTTGATAAAATTGCACGCGTTCGCAAATAACGAAACGCGAAGAGCAGACGAATCTTCAAAGGGGAAAAGAGGAATCAGTACGCCGGGTCGCTTTAACAAAATTAGTTTGTTCTACGGATCGGCTTCGTTCAAGGAATATAGGAGCGACGTGCTCCCGGCAATAGGCCCGGGAGGAAACCATGGCAAATATTTATTCCGACGATCGCATATACGTAATAGCAAATATAACTATTCCAGCGTGCCTGAGCGGATATTCGCGCTAGAACAATCCGTACAATCCATTTTCGCTTATTATGCTCGCATATTGTTGATCCCTTTGTTTTGCGGCTTTCATAGCGCGAGATCAACATTGATCGTGCATTAGAGAGCACATTGCAATTCGCAATTCGTGCGAATATAATGGTCCGATAATGGTCGAATCGCGAGCACACCAAAAGTTTAACGCTTTCGAAACACGCGACAATTGGAATTTATCGTTAATGTTGGCGCGCGCACAATATCCGTTCATTGGAGAGTTACAGAATTTTCTGATTTTCATGTCCTACCGTATTTGTAACGCGACGCTCGTTGATTACTAATATGAATAATGCGCTCTTTCGCGAGAGAGTTGCACATATTATGCATGTACATATAACGTAGCTGTGAAATACCATTTTTGAACATATCGCGTTTCGCGACAAACTTAATTCGAGTATCAGTTAACTCATTATTACTCGCGTTTCATAAATTGTTTGTAATTGCGTTTGCTAATTATTATACGGTTCGGTATAAGTAACTTACACACAAATGGATGTCAGCGTGAATTTATAAAAATATTCAAATGCGTACCGTAATAATATTTTAGTTTACCTCCATTCCGCTTTTGGGCTTAAGCTAAATTAAACTCCGCCATGGAAAGGAATACGCAATGCATGAATACAAAATAACACATTTTCATAATTATGATATAATTTAAATATGAAAGATGTTTTTTTTTTAATATACAATAATATCGCACGCCGTAGCGCGTCTTTTTATGGACGTAATTTAAGGTCTGAGAATAAAAGGACGAAAAAAATTTGCCGAATTAAAGGAACTTGGCGAAATTTTATTCTCCGTGAGATATTCGTATTTCGAATTAATGAAAATTTTCAGTGTCTGCACGCGTGCGATCGAGAGATGTACATCTTTTAATATTCTTTTCATTCCGCGCGCGTTCGACTTATACATGTATATACAGGGTGTCTGACATAAGGTGTCACGACGAAAATATATATGTACAAGTAGATCTTGTTATATTGGAGACAATTTTTCCTCAGCAAAATATTGAAGCATCAATAATCAACAAAACCACATTCTACAATTAATTTTAAGTAGAGTACTTTAATAAAATTTTAATTTAAAGTTTATAGTTATATAAAGAGACACATGATGGCAAAAATTGGAAACATACAAAAATTGATGGCTTCCCTCGACATTTTTGCTGAGGAAAAATCGTCTCCAAGTAACGAGATTTACTTGCATATTTTCGATATGACACTTTATGTCAAACACCCTGTATATGTGTACGATGCACGCGAAAATATTCGCGGAATATTATGAGCGTCGTATGCGGCCGTGCGAATATTCGTGCCGCCGCGTTGCATGCTTATTAGTGGCATTTCTCCTGGCACTTAATCCCTAATCAGCGGACAGCCGTCCGCTTCTTTATCGCGACGAGGCGACGCGTCGCATTTTATTATATGTTTCGCGATGCATATTCGCGGGCGTTATAATGACTAGGCTCCGTGGACAATATCGCGAGGATATAAATACGAGCGCTTCATATATACGCGGCACGCCAACACTTTAATTAACAAGCTCGGCGATCGGCGTCCGAAGCATCCCCGGGCATTGGAAAAATGTGCGGGAGTATTCGTTCGAGCACGCCCGTTTGGCGCAGCGACAAGGGTAAAGGGGATTGTTTGGTCGATGAAAATCAACGCGATTACGACCCTTCGGGCGCCAATTAACTTTACAGATCGATTCAAAGTGAGCTTGACATATTTAATACGAAACGTACGTTTGCATTTTATTCTTGAGATAACAATCAAATAAAATCGCGATAAAGCTGCGTCAAATCTGTTAATTGCTCGTTACATCCAAATAATTCCTACGGCATGAAACTTTTATGCTTTCAATTATAAAAAATGCTCGGTTCAAACATTTTACGCGAAATAATAAATTTGTATATTAAATTTGTACGATCGAGAATGTAAAGAAAAATACAAAAATACGATAAGTGGAGCCTTTCTAAAAAAAAGACATGCCAAGTCGAGTATCGCAAATATTGTTGATGCTTTTTCGCGATGCGGATTGTCTCGATTAACATTGTGTGTTATATTAATAGCAACTGTCATCGTGAGGGTTAACAGTTTGACAGTTGTAAGATAAATAAATAAAAATAATATGAATGACGCGCGCGAAGCGCGTGCTTGTGTTGTCTAGACGCAAGTAGTATTAAAAAGTAATAAAATGATTTGTGCTTTGCTGTCTGCATTTGTCTCTAAACGCGACCTTCAGAAGCGGTTTACGACTATCGGGTTGAGGTCGAATTCGCGGCGTGCCGAGTCAAATAGTGATCGGCGATCTCGCGAGCAGGCAGGTAATGGATGGTCGGATAGTCGGTGGTATGCCGTATCCGTTTCCGCCGTATCTCCCCTTGGCGTACAACCCCTTAAGACCGATATCGTATTACGGAATGCGCGGGAGAGAGGGCATCGCGTTAACGCTCGAGTCGGTTCGCTAAATTGCGCCATTAATAGTGGTAGGAAACTCACCCCGAGACGCGAAATCGTGCCTCGCGCAGCAGATTTCGAGAGATTCACCGACACACGTGGCCGGACACGCGAAATCCCGGAGTATCTTAACCGGAAGAATCTTCTTCGCGCGTCGACGGACACTATTTGTTTGCGGTATCCTCATGACACCGCGATCTGTTTCGGCCATTCGTGTTATAGTTTATATTCCGCGCACACGTACCGAGGAGATATGGAGATGCATGCGCGAACGCCGCGAGCGAAATGTAAGGAGAATTCTCGTCACATTTTCGCGGTACGATGTTTCGCATCAAAAATTGAAACAATCTTTCCTCGACGAAAGTATCAAAATGTACACAAATCTCCCGAGCCCTACGAGCGATTAAGAAAGTGTCTTCGTGAAATAACTTTCCAAAGTAAAAATACAGCATAATATTTTACTTCATTTTTATATACATAAACGTTGAAATTACAAAAATAGTATAAGAGAATGTAGGGTTTGATCAAGTTTTACATATGTAATTGTTACAAAATATAACTTGGATAAATGTTGCTTAACAAAATTTATATTTATATCTAAAAATATTTTAATTAACTCGAAAGCTTTAAAAAACACATCTGCGCTACTTTCCGAAGTAAAAATACACGTGATAATATTTTAGTTCATTTTTATATTGAAATTACAAAAATAGTAAAAACATGTAGCATCAAGTTTCAATAAAAGACAAATTATTTCTTTGCTAAAAGAATTACCTATCGTTTAGCTCATTAAATATATAAATCCATCTGTAATTGTTAGCTCATTAAATATAAAAAATCCATCTGTAATTGTTAGAAAATAAAATTTGCATAAAAATGTGCTTAAAAAAAAGTTTATATCTATATCTGAAAATATTGTAATTAGCTCGAAAACTTTGGATTCTCTGAAGAACATCTGTGCTATTATCTAAGAGGATCGTATCGCGACGTGATATCGGATAAAGTCGCTTTTATCCGGCCGACTTCCGTTAAGAATCTTTTCCCTTCATAATTCGCTTGTTCTGTTTCATCAACGAGCGACCTACGAAGGGTATTAAAATCGCTGTCTGAGCGCGTTTTATTATAACTAATGTCGCAATTAAACAATTCTTTCCGGCCGGCTGCACGACAACAAACACTCGACGTCGCAAAAACGTAATAAAAACCGCGACGGTTCGGGGAATTTTTTAATTATCCGGAGACGGCACGGAAATTTCTCGAGTTCCCCCTATGCTTCGCTCGCTCTCTCGAACTTCTTTGAGGAGTTTAAATATTTAAACGCCGCGCCGGCAGACCCAACCGCACACAAACGACTCGATGATGTATCTTTATTTTTGCGTCAAGATTATTCAAGATAATCGGTTTCGAGAAATTAAAGCTACGAATAATGAATGTCGATCTTTTCCAAGCACGAGGGAAAAAGAAGTTTGAGTTTTTCAGTTTGAAATGAGAAGCCCAAGAAATATATTTTCATTTAATTGAAACGTAGTAATTTAAACTTTAATGAGTCGAGGAAATTTGTCGCGCGAGAAAACTTAGAATTTAACTCATAATTTATAACGTGCGTTATTTTTTTTCGTTGTTTTTTATTCACAGATAGAGATACATATTTGTAATATGGTTATACTATTATCAATATTTACACATATTTTTTTAAATTGAAAATTAAGGTGATTCTTATACGTAACAATAAAACTAAAAGAAGAGAAATTCCATGTGATCGATTCCATAAAAGATTGCAGAAAAATATCAATTTGAGTTGAAGTTTTATTTGTTGATATTCGTAAAGAGCGTAAATACGACACAAAGAACGCCACGATCAACAACTATTGTAGATCAATACTATTCAAATACGCTTATTATCAATCAGATATGCATATAAAATAGATCTCTATCACACACGTTGTATTTCATACGCCTTTTTCCGCCCTGTTTTTATTTTTTTTTATCTCTATCTATAATCTTTACACTCTCTGAAAGCAAGAATAAAATTTTCTATCTCGAATATCCATACATATATCAGAGAAATATTCGTTTGAAACACTCTGTATATTTATTCGTTTCATCGGAAGGTACATATGTCTCCACTTTCGGCAAACGTCGGCCTCGATTCTGGTGTGGGTGGATCGAAAAATGTTTATCGACCTACCCTCGTGTGTCAAGGACCGGGGGCTTTAATCGGTAGCGAGTAATCGGGGCTGATTCGACGAGGTATATATTCGTCAGATGAAAGTAAATCGTGGAAAGGGAAATCGAGGGGCGCGTTGTTGCACTGGGTAACAGTGGCGTAACGGCTGATTCTGCGAATTTCATTCTCGTTTATAATTACGGAAAAGGGATGATCCGAATGCGTGGCAGATTCTCCGTTAATTGTTCTCTTTTTGCTAATGATATTGGGCCAATCTACATACGCACGTACATGTCAATTTATGGAATTTTCGTCTCTCGAAGTACGATTTAAATGATTATAATTTGTGATAAAGCTACTTATCTTGTTTTCGAAAAGCATTCAATATGTTTTCGTATTATATTCTTGTATTTTTAATGTTGTTCAATATTAATCCGCTTTATCAGTTGATATATAAAGTTTAGGATTTCGCAATTTTTATTGAAATCCGAGTATGATGCGAAAAAAAATACGTATGATACTTTTCATTAGAAAATACATGCACACATAATATACATATAGTTTCGCCTTCGTAAATTATATGCGTAACACTATCCTTTGCAAATGAAACTTATTAATAATTTAAGACAAGATTTACTTTAGTAATTTACAAGATAATAAATGTAAGAAATAACTAACTGTGAAGTACGTAACAAGTTTCCATTAGTAAACTTTCTAATCTAGTTTTCGTTAATTTATAATTATAAATTATGATCAAAATATTAAATTGCGTTCGATATCGAAAATATTTATATTCTATTTGACTACATTTATTACTCTATCTTTACTCTAGAATTTATTTTATTTTTATCGATTTGGATTCCTTTCCTTTTTTTGAAAAAAAAATTGCAAACTAGTCAGAAAATTTCTCATTAAATTTAGAGGATAAAATTGTTACTTCTTGTGTATATATACGGTTCAAAAATTGATTTGCATGTCTTATGCTCTCTAATAATAACACTTAATTTTTTCCGATTTCATACTTTTTCCGCTTGTTCAAACATTTCATTCTTCGCTTGAACTTCGCGGTTTCATTGATCGCGATAGAGATTTATCTTCGGTGCGTCCCTCGTTATTACGCCACTGATCGCATCTAAGCGAAATCGGGATGGTGGCTCGTCGTCGTCGTCGTCGTCGTTGTTGTCGTCGAAAGGCGAAGACGCGAACGATGGACGCGGAATGATAAACTACGGTGTCGAGGGTTGTCAGAGTCGGCGAGGGCGCGCGCGATGGAAAACGATAGAAAAAGAAAGGGAGAAAAGAGCGAATTGGTCGTCGGAGGTGACGGCAGGCAGGATCGTCGGTCGGGCGCGTGCAAATTGCGCCTTAAAATGGTGGAAAATCGTCGAGCGAGTGCGAGGGTGCGCGACAAAATAAGTGAACCGTCTGACATTTATGGTTCGTCTCGGTATAGGGCGGGTGCTCTTTCAATTCTAAGTAGTGTGGAGTATTTTAGTTGCGTTAATGTGAGCGACAGAGGCTGAGGAATCTTGTGTCATGTAAATATAAATTTTCTGGAAATTAATAAATATACATCCCATATACGTTAATAATATTTTTTTGTAAAAGAAAAAGAAATAATTATATGGAAAGCGTGTAATTTTTATTACACGATTTTACAAAGTATTTATATGATATTGCAGTATAATTGAGTGTTTGGATTAATTTTCTATAGTTGTAGCAAGAGAGAGATCTGTGAATTTCAATATCCCTATTTATTTTACTTTATGACATTTAATATGACATACGTAGTAATTTTAGACAATGAATTTACAGACAAAATTTGCAGCAAGAAAGAATTATATGTGTGTTCACTCCGCCACTGCATTTACAAACCGCAAAACCATTACCGTTATACGTTATCCGAAACTGAAGTTTAGAATGGAACAGCTAATTTGCAATATTTGGGCTCTGCTAATTTATACGACCCGGTGATATCGCATATCTCGCCGTGGCGTTTCACATTGTTTGGAATTTCAAACACGGAGTACTTCTCTATTACAATCACGCGGGCGAGGTCGATTATACGCTGCGAAAATATCTATGTTCCTTCCATTTTCCGAACCATACCAGGAAAATACTTCCGTGTCACCGTAGAGAGAAAACGGAAGCGGAAAGAGAAAGAAAGAAAAAAAATACAGCGGATTTCTATGAATGCGTCGTGCGCGATTCGCGTTTCTCGTTCGCGTAAACCTTAATGTAAGGGCTCTCTCTCTTTCTCTCTCTCTCCTTCTATAAAGATTCTGGCGGTATGCGCGACGAGCATTTTTCGGGAGCAGGGACCGACGATTACGATAAGAGCGAAGGGGACGGCGACAAGTCGACGAGCACAAAGAAAAAGTTGAAGGGCCGCCGATAAATTTGGCTGGACAGAGGCAAATCGGCGTATGAAATGGTAATTTCGGTCGCACGCGTTGTAGGGGTGGCCAGGGGGATAGTTGATAAATCGGCGACAGTACCGCCCTCAAAGCAAGATGAATAGGGACACGAAGAAGTGAAGTCGCTGGCCTCCAGAATACCGCTTTCTATCTGATTTGCGTGGTGAAGGACAAAGAACTGTCGCCTTTGTCATTTTTATACATGTATCCCGCGAAGATTTATTCAGAAGTCTATGAGTTATGCGGCTGGTTATGTAATATAACGTAATGAAATCTTTAGACACTATATGTGATATATTAATATATTATTTATTGTATATTATATATATTATTTATTAAATTTAATATAGAAACACATTTATTTTAACGGTGTATTTTTGCGCGTTCTCCCAAAAGTATGCATGAAACGTATAAATTTTTAACTGATAACAAGAGAAGTTTGTACGCATAAACCAAACCGTTCTCTATAGATTTACAATTCCATTAATACTCGCGAGACAATTGGTGTTTTAATAACATTGTAAAAATAATCTCTGCTGTTAGTTTTTTAAAACAGCTGGTAATAAACAGCAAATCAGAACAATCTATATGAGACTATATAATTAGACTACAAATTTGCAGTTTATTATTCCAATTTAGTCATATATTTCGTCATTTTCGGAACTACTTTCCACGTTCACCAGGTTTTTCTGTCCGCATGCAGACGATAATTTACGTCGGCGTATCTTGCGCGAAAAACGCGTTACGAGGAACGAGATACAGCGTATCCTTCTTATCTCCGTTGCAAGGCTGCAACGAAAGTGCTCGCGAAGGGGGACACCCTGCGAACGAAAATAACTCTTGAAACACTGCCAGCCTTTGATACCGCGTACGCACGTTTCTAAATAAACGACGCGCGTGCGAAAAGCGCGCGTTCTCGTTTATCGTCGCGGATAAATGCGTATAAAATTGTTCGAAGACACGTCGAATCGTCGTGGAGTAATTTATCGAACGCATCCGTCGTTTTTTTTCTCCCCTACGTGAGTTGTCGCTGGTGCCGATCTCCGAGAGTTTCCGGATGTCGCTCGATATTTATGTATCCGAGCGACAACGAGATCGGATAAAAGCTCGCGAGATTTTTTCTCTATCAAATTGACGAGTAGAAATAAAATTCAATAAAACATATATTTGTTTGACGCACTTTATCTAACATTAAATCTGACTTTTATATCTATTTTTTTTCCATGTTTTTTCTACATCTCTATTTATATTTTCCACATATATATTTTCTATATCTAGTTTTCTATTTGTCTTTATTTATTTTTCATTATTTTTTTTTGACATATGGAATCGAAAATTTAGGACCACGTGTGCAAGTAATCTTTGTGCTGTTGTTGCTATTTCGACGTGAAAAGCCTTGATCATTTAAAGTGCAGGTGGATTAATTAATCGAGTACAGGCATAGGGTGCAGCTACTGTCACAAAGGGTGCCGCGTCAAAGTATCGTAATACCTTTACCATGTCGCTAACTTGTGCTCGGTAAATATTTACTCGGTCAACACCATTCTAATGCGCACGTAACGAAAGTTTGTTCGAAAAAGCAACGAGGCGATTCACAAACAGACATATATGTTTCATTTTAGAGATAGTTTCTCCCTCCTGGGAGAAAACACTGCGATTGAATGTAACAGATTGTATATTTTATCCATCGGAAGAACAAACGCTCTGTGCGCGGGAAAAAATTCTGACGCACGAAAGAATTTTCTCTCTCCGTGGAAAGAATTTTATTATATTTTTTATCTCATAGAAACTTGACGCGATTACGCCGGCCATTCATTTAATCTACTCTATTATTATATAGATCTTACATTATTTGATTACAATTAGCCGACTTCGAAAGTAGTAGAGAAGCGAATAAATATTGAAGAAGGCGAAGAGGGCAAATTATAATTTGCAGGCACGTAAATTCCGCGTTGCGGAACGTCGTAAACGAAAAGGGGGGCAAGAGGGGGAGGAGAGGATAGAGCGTTTTATTTGCGGAAAAAGAAATGAGTAGAGACTCTCTTGTCGGTGCACGCTGCTGTTTGCTCGAAGAGCGCGCGCGGTACTTCTGCGGTATCCTCAAATATTTATAAGTCCTGTAGATTGGTGGAACATCTCATTTGAGAAACGCATATATACGCGCTGCTGCATACACCGCGGTATTACGATGGCTCCGACATTTTTACACTTTTGCCGTTATTAGTTATGTAGCGAGAAAATTGCGCTCTCCTTTCTCTCCCTCGCTCTCTGTCTCTCTTGTGTGTATACGCAATTGCAGAGGTGGAGTATAGTTTTATAGTTGATCCGTTAGACGCTGAAGCACAAGCTCGTGCGATGTCATTAAAAATTCCGTGGAAACGCTCTTCGGCAAACGCACGCGAAATTCCGTTGGTTTATTTTATCACCTCGCCGCACAATGTTTAATTCTAGAGATTACGTTGAATGTATGTGTATATTATCATGGCAGTTGTTATCTTTCGCGCTACCAAGTTTCATGGCTCTTGTGGCAAATGTATGTATATACGTATATATATATATATATATATATGTATATATTCTAGTTACTCTGATTGCCATGGCAAAGTTTCACTTCATGCATGATGTTCAGCTCTTAAAACATATCCACGCTAATCTTTAAATAAATCTTGTCCAAATATATGTAAAATTGTACACATCTACAGTATAAAGCTATTCCGAATAAGAACACTATATATATATGTGTGTGTATAAATAATGACAGGAGGAAATTTTCTTGTATTAATTGAAAACAGTAAAATCTCGAATACCTTTAGCAAAGGTCAACCTCGGCCGGATGGCTTTGAAAATTCACGTTAAACAATTTGCGACACGGACATTTATGAACAATCGTCTAATTCCCGCGACGCGTAAACCGCACGCGTAGACCGCACACATATGATTAATTTAAAAACACGAAATGTAATCAAAAGCCGCGGTGTAAAGAGTCCCGTAAGCGGCATATAGGGGGGTCGGGTCATGCCGTTTGTATCGGTTTGGTGGTCAACCACCGCGCACGGAACGGAACGCGCCCGCAGCCGCGTATTTTCGCGTTTCACCGGCGTATAAACGCGAGATTGCCAGCTGATTCGTGTCGGTCGACACCGCGACGTATATATAGGATATATCAGCGCGCTATCTTAGATATTTATGATGCGATCGCGCGAGTGCACCGCAGGATATATAAGGACAAGAGCCCGCGTTACATAGTGCCGCGGTGCACGACATATTCCGTGACGTTTGTTGCGTCCCTCTCTCGAGTCGTAGACCGTTCTCGTTCTCTTTCTCTCTCGAAGTCCTCTTCTCCTCCCTCTTTTCGAATTTAATGGCGGAAAATTCAGCCAGCCAAAGTCAATAAGTTGTCCCCCACGATTCTACCCCGTGGGCCCCATTCGCACTACCTATCTACTATGTAACCGTGTACAGCAATGGCGTAGCTGCTCTTCAACGAGATTAATAACGTGTACGTAGGTGATTTATATTTAAATCCCCCACACACGCGCAGTCATCACCCCTGTATCTTCCCTGAGTGGATTGTGCGAGGGCTTGACGAAAGGGTTACTACTCGTACGAAGAGTGTAATGAAGAGTTATATTTTTCTTCTTATCTTCTTCTCATTTATTTTTGTAATACGAAAATTCAATTATTTTGTAGATTAATTATTGGCATATAAATATCATTATTTTTATTATTCGCACTTAATTCTCTAAAGAAATTGATTATATATATATATGCAGTAGAGTATTAAAAAAAATAATAATAAAAGTTTTTGAATATATTATATAATTTGGGAAACCATAGTGCTACAATATATTGTTTACGCGATATAAATATGATATATAATGTAAATTAAATATTTTGATAAATATCGAAAGATTGCGATTTGGATGACGAAAAAAAAATGCTAACGACTTGACAATCTGTGTTTTCCGCAACGAAGCGTTTATTTCTACGCCAGTGCGTTGAACGCGTAGCAAAAGACGAGGGGAGGCCGAAAGCAATTTGTACCCTCGATGCAGGCTTTACATTTCGTTTCGGACGTTTATATTGTGCAATATATCGAGGGCAAGAATAGGCCTGCACTTGGCTATGCTTTAAATTGCCTCGAGAGAACCAGGTTTTACGCAGAAAATGTAATGTGGAAATCTTTCTCTCTCTCTCTTTCTCTCTCTTTGGAATCGTGGATATTGCTTAGTGCTTTCTTGCCATCAAAAGGGGTGCTTCTTGAAAAGGATTCGGAAAATTCCTGTCGCGATACTGAGGTCGCAAACTGAACGCTTTATCCTGCACAGTTTCTTTTACGACGCTAGCACTTATCCATTTATTTATAAGGACCGAAGAATTTCTTTGCAAAAAATGATTCCTATCTCGACATCATTCTTCTCGCAAATTTACGTAATGAATGGTTATTCCGTCGTAAAAGATTTTAATCTCTTGTTGAAACGTTATAGTTTTACTACTGAAAAATTAATTGGACAAATACGGAGAATAAAATCGTTAAATTTCCAAACATCGAGAGCACTCGTCATCGTTCTCCTATATAGTAATCGGAATTGTATTATAAACTGTTATAACATAGAAAAAAATGTATCTCTTTCTGTGAATAATGTTAAAATTCTCAATTATTTTCATAAAAAGAAAAATAATAATCCACGCATTCACATTTTTTAACAAGTCGAAAAAATTCGATTTTTATCTCTGATTTTTCCGGGAAAATACTCGATGCAAAACAGAAATTTGTGAAAGCTGCTCGCGCGTATTCTGCGTATGGTTTACGATCTGCGTACAAGCTTTTCGAGTCATCCCGCGTATCATTTGGAAACGAGGGGCACTCTCTGCCGTTCCTTTCATCTTCTAAAAATAACAAAGTTGTTGGCGAATCCCTTGCCCATGGATTCGAAAATACCGGAGCACCGGTGGCATCGCTTTCGTTTTGCCAAGCGCCATACGGGCGATGGATATCGTCAGACCAGCCTCGTGCCAAAATCCAAGCCCCACGTTTCCACGTACTCATTTCTGACGGTGGATTGTGCGATGCAGAAGGCGATTCCAAGGAAACTGCGATGCAGCGTTTGGCAACGGATTTAATTGAAGCGCTCGAAATACAGAGGACCAATTGTGCGGCCTTATTGCGCCGTTATATTAAAAACTATCGCGGACAATCAAAGACACGATCGGTTCACTTAGTAAACAGTCTCATTCTTCCGAGTAATTGATTTTGTTTTGAAAAAGAAACGCTTTGATGCGCGTCGTTCAAGAAACGACGAATAATAAAGGGCACCTGCGTATAGGACACTTACTGGAGCAAAGTGAATGCGTGGACGAAGGCGAAGTAGCGGGATGGCATTTTTAATGCAATTGTGTTGCACTATCAGGCCGATGAAGTGCCTCTCGAAACCCTTTGTGCAGTCGGCGTTTTATTGCGCGAGCGAGAGTCGGTCGCGTTTATATAAGGTCGCCAAAGTGCAAGAGTTCACGAGGAGTAAATCACATGGCATTAAGATTAAAAACAGTAGGTGTTATCAACCACCTCGGCGGAGCGGTGTATATTTAGCTTAACACGCGTTACATATCGGGTGACCACATTTATATATATATCACTTCATACAAGTCTTTTTTGTTATTATTTTTGCTCGGCTTGTGAGTCATATATTATTTTCGACGCAATCCATCGTAATATTATATTTACGAGATTGTTTACGAGGTTCTCTCTATCATTGTTGCATGCAACTGCTTATCTACGATCATTAATTTCCGCGACAAATTACGTAGGTATTATGTAGAACAAAAATCACGTAGATTACATATACGAGATATTTTCTATCTATATATTTTGCTCCATTTCGCGTTTCATCATATTTTTCCCGTTTTACTGCTCAGAGAATTATCCACGAATTGAAATAATATTATGTTAGAAACTTTGGCTTTTTTAAAATAAAATTTTAACTTTTAAAAGCACCGAGTCGGCTAAGATAAAGTAATATGTTTTTGATATATTATTCTTTCGGGAATACGCGCGTGTACGTATTGAATTTACCACGGAAAGAGGTTTTCTACATTTTCCTGCTTTCTGTTTTCTACGCATCGAAAATACGACGATATCCTACTGAATATTAAAGTCTATAACATGCACACTTAGGTAGACACGACGAATTTCTATTTGTCGGTATACTTCCTTTCTCGATCTTTAGCCTGGATCAGGCGCCACGTCGCGCCGGGGTGCTCTTCTGTAAGATACACACAGTCGAATCTCCGCTATTGTCAGTCACGCATATAGGTAAGGTGGATTTCTCTTTGAGAGCTCGAAAAAGAACCCGAACGTTTTCTGTCGACAGGTCTGATTCGAATCGTATTGTTGCCCTCGCTTGCTCCGGATCTTTTCGGATCCAGTTCCGTGACGGATATGTAAGAACTTTTCGAGACGTGGCCGCGTTGTCGCCATATCGCAGAGTAATCTCTCGTACGTGCGGTTTGCCAAATGCGAAGAATCGTGCGCGATCGATGTAATTCTTGCGCATCATTTTTTTCCCAAAGATCAAAAGAGATAATCGAATCGTATAAAGTGAATTATTTTTCATATCTGTCATTTCGTAATAATTAATTTTTTTTTTTAAATGAAGATATACCTCCATTTTGTTATGTCATAGATATATTTCTTAATGATTCTCACATCCGATTTATCGATGATGGGTCTGCGAGAGCAATATGTAACTATGCTCGTTAAACTATTCTAGAACTTAAATTCATGATAATGACGCTCATTTTCTTCGTCGTTACGTCTACCCTATTATGTCGCGGAGTCGTTACGATAACAACGCGGATACTTTCCGCGGTTATCGGTCTCCGAACACGGAAGGAAAAAAAAGAAGTCATGAATGAGCGCGGGCGCGCGCAAAGGGGGATGACTCATCCCTTTAACTCGCTGCTTCTCCCCTTTTTGCCGAGAGAGCGTGGATATTTATATACATATATATATATATCTATACACACATATATATATATATATATTCAACGGCCGCATCTTTTATATACGGCAAAACACGTGCGCGACACAGCGAAGAGGCTATACATCACACACTACCTTTTCGACTCTCTAATTTTAGCTCCGTCAAGCCCTGCGGAGCGTCAGCTGCCAAAAGCTTTCGTGAAAGTGCGGCAAGAAGAACGAGTGACAGCGCGCGTCGTTCCAGATCCGGCGTGATTTCGTAACTCGGCACAAAAGAGCGGGAGGAGACGGTGGGAATCAGAAAGAAGGGACTAGCTCTGGAAAAAGGTTCGAGGCGAATGAATCGTTTCTCTTTCGTCGCTTCTCTCTTCCCGTTCACTCTCTCTCTCGTCTCGCGCGCCGATCGTCTCGAGATCCGTCGATCCGTCGAGATTCGCCCTATATATGCGTGGTCATTTATTCTACGCGGCACCTAGAAATGGATTGCTTAACGCATTAAGTTACCAATAGCGTACGTTAATATTAATAATTCCACTGTTTCGTTTTTCTAATATCCCGAAATGATAATTTAGCATTTCGTTGGAAAATTATATAAGCGACACGTTCTCGTCGAAAATTTTTTTTCTATTTCTTGTGAAGGGCACGTTTACGGTATTATACGGCTCGCGTATGGAGAATGAAATTCGGCGAAGTTTGAATGAAAAATTCGCCGGACTATACGAGAACAAGGTATACGCGCGGATAGGTACATAGCGCGGAACTGTCAACGCCGATAAATATCCCGTGACGAAATTGCGCTCGTTTGACGCTTTTACAAAAAAAAAAAAAAAAAAAAAAAAAAAGTGGAGAAAAGCGACGCGTGTATATATGCTCGCTCGGAAACGCGAAAACGAGAGGAGGAAATATCGTTCGCTCGCGAACGAGCCTCATCGAGGCGCGCGCGAAACTTTTCTATTCGCGGTGGCCGCGCGCGATTTACAATTTTCATTTCATACCGCATTAACCTTCAAGTGAGTTTAATTTGAATCGAGCTCCTGAAAGAGGGAAGAGTCTCTCTCTCTCTCTCCTCTCTTTTTTTCTCTCCTTTCCTCTCTCTCCCGTCGGCGGCGGCGCACAATGCACAAACGCGCGATCGGAATTTTTTCAATTAATGCCCCCGTGTTGTTCCGAGATATAACCGTTCGACGTGTGGGAGGAAACGCACATGCGGGCGAACACGGCTATAAAAATATTGCGAAATGTCGGGACTGACGATTGAAACGAACCGTTTGTTCGTGCCGGTGATGGAGGAAATTTACGTCGATGCAATTTCGACGCGTGTGCGTTGCCGTCTGGCTCTTTCACATTCGGAATCTCCACGTCGCGTCCCTTATTTCGTTACCATGCTCCATTAAGCCTGATGAATATTTACTTACAGTGCGGCGCACACATATATGTGTTCGCTAAAATTTTACCCGATATGTATTATCGCATATTATATATTATATTAGCGTTGTGACGCAAATGTATCATGACTTATCTTGACTTTGAAAAAAATATCGCTTTACTAAAACTATATATACGTACAGTTAATTGTATATTAATTTTTTATCGTATTCGAAAAAATTAATATACAATTCGTTTAACTGTACGTATATATAGTTTTAGTAAAGCGATATTTTTTTCAAAGTCAAGATAGTCATGATAGATACATTTGCGTCACAACGCTAACATAATATATAATATGCGATAATACATATCGGGTAAAATTTTAACGAACAGATCGTAAAGAGTTTACTTAGCGCGAAGAGCCCGAGATATCTTGGCTTCGTTGTTTGGAAAAAAAATATCGAGCAGATAAAACGTATGCAAACAGAATTAGTTTAGCCGCAATGTTCGCTCAATGTCGATAAGTAGGTACAAACAATTTCAAGGTGGACTGTACATTATGCACGAGGTCTGTGGCACAGTAGGATAGGAACGAGCTTCGCTTCGCCATCAGCATTCATATATTCGGCCTCGAATCCACACCCTCCGGAAAATCAATACTTAATGAAATCAATGTCGAGTCACGTCGCCTCTATCCGGATTTGATTCCTGGTTTGGGAAACGCGTTGATGGATTTATCGCGGATAACGACTGTACAAATTACGGCCTATTTTTGACAGTTCCTATAATTGCCTTTAACAATTTATCAATTTGCGTCAAAATACAAGTTTTGCCAATTTTCCGAATTATTGCTGTAATTTTTCATATGACGTTGCGCATTTTACGAATTATTGAAAAATGAAATATAAGGAAATTATTGAGACAAATGTCAACTTATGGGAGCAAATGCTTGGAAAAATCAATTAAATTATACATAACGTAGAGTGCTTTTGCTTTAAAATATTTTTTCCTTGTTAGGAACATTAAAATTTTTTTGTATTTAGTTCCTATAGGAACTATCGGACTCATTGATTTAATTAATATTGCAATAGAAAACATTTTCACGTTAATCATATATTTGATAATGGAATAATCTTAAATTAATCGTACAGAGTTTCTCGAAAATCCCTTCACGATTGCAATATGTTATTGTTCATAAACTCTTTAAGTAGCGTTTAATGATTAACGACCCGAGAGACCCAACAATAGAGTTGGAGTCACAACTCCCTTTCTCTTCTCTCTCCCTCTCCCTATTTTACAATCGTCGTGTGATTTCTCTTCGAAATTTTCCATCACTGTTCTTAGCACTATATATCGCGCTATATCGCGTTCTCTGCGCATGAGAATCACCTTGAAGGCAATTTCGAGAGTGTTTCGCGACCCGGAGGAGTCGCACATTCCACCATCTTTGATGTTGGAAGTTTTAAAGCCGACACGTCGGCAGCTGCGTCCCAATTCGTAACGCACGTGATC
Organism: Nylanderia fulva; assembly: GCF_048542155.1. Classification (NCBI taxonomy): domain Eukaryota; kingdom Metazoa; phylum Arthropoda; class Insecta; order Hymenoptera; family Formicidae; genus Nylanderia; species Nylanderia fulva. The sequence continues at coordinate 967,642 of NW_028190488.1, forward strand.
GTATAATGTCGCTTTTACGAGACGTCGTATTTACGAGGCACCGCGGTCACACGTCGGGTGCCATATCGGAGCATTCGTAGCGCAAGAGTTTCAATCGCTCCGAGCCGATGAATACGCGCATCTTTCGTCGCGATGATAATAATAATAATAATAGTAGTAGTACGTGAATCCCGCGACTGTCGCGCGCGGAAAAGAATCGCGACTTTATTACGGGAGAAAGCAGGCCGCGGGACATCGTCGACATCTCGCGCGCGAAATCGAACGGCGATTTAGCCGAGACGCGACGAATGCACCGTGAACGAATTTTAGCGATTCCGGTGTTCGCGAATCGTCGAGGGAAAGGCCGGGAATTGTGCGCGAACATACGAGAGAGGTCGAACGCTTGTGAGAAAAATCTTCCGGAAGGGAAAATTACATGGAAAATTGTTCTCGCAAAAATATCGCTTAAGGTTAACTAAATAATTCTTCGTGTGTTTCGTGGAATTAAAAGGGAATGGAAAATCAATATTATTTTTAAGAAATTTAAATTTATTTTGTTGAAGGGCAAACGCACTTTGTAATAATAATTTTTATCGATTTATAATAAAGAGAGACAGATGTAATTTTTATAATTCAATTAACTGATAATGTGCACATAAGAGATGAGTTAATTGGAGAGTTAATTTATGTTAATCCGAAATTAATAGAGAGAACTCGATACGATATACAACGCTGCGGTTGAATCTATTGTCTTCGATAAATTAATAATTATACATGCTTAATCAAAGTGGGATTTAATGTATTAAAAATTGAAACAATATACGTATGTAACGTAAAAAACATTTAGAAAATTAACTATATATGGTATATTATGGATTTTATAACGATCAAATTTCTTTAATTTCTGATAACAATATGCATTTCAATTTCCAATAATTTATACACTGTGAATGATACATATGTAACCGCGTATATATTTTCTGCGTATAAACTATCCACGTTGTTGTTGTTGCGAGTTATTATTACCACAAATTTGCGTTTATGCAGGTATAGACAAAGTTAATTCTATCCCACCGGATAAATTTCATTAATTATCAAAATTAATCAAAGGTAGAAAGCATAGTGTACGATTGCACGTTGCACGTGGTCAATATAATATGCCGCGCATGTTTTCCATCGGTCGCGTCTCTATTTAGTTTTCCCCGACTTCTACTCAATACCCCGGCTCCGCCGTTGCAACATGCAATTGCGAGTCGGAGCTTTGTACTATTTTACTCGTACGGAATTCTGCAAACAACGCCGCGGCGAGAATAACGGGATATTTGAACAGTTTCGCGAATAAACTAGTCCGGAGAATAATAATATGGAAGTGTATCTATCGAGGATTCTCTGCTCGCCGATAAAAACACGCGTTCAAGTTTTCGCGGAATATATTCTTATACGATTATGCCAGACGAGAAAGAGGGGGGCCACATCTCTTTGAAAAAGCTAACTCGACGTACTTTATTCTAATCGTCCAAGAATGGGGAGACAGAGATACGTGGAAAAAATCTTTGAACTAAAGTTTTATCGCGTCCTACGTTTGCGTTTATATACAGGGTATCCCAGACCCATCGTCTCACACGTTGATGGGAAATTCCTGAGGCGATCATTTTTTAATGTTCCCAAATCACGTAACTGAGCCTTAAATTAAAATTCTATTAAACTCTAAGTAAACTTTACCTGAAATTAACTAAAAAATGTAATTTTGTTAATAGTTTATTTTCACAAGACTTAGTTTACAAAAAAGCTTTTGTATTACACGTGCAGGCAAAGTGGCACTTTGTGTGCGTGTTTTCTGTGCGGAAAGCAGCCGATTTCCCACGCCGCCGCAAAATGCGCACAAAGCCACTTTGCCTGCACTTGTAATACAAAATAGTATGTGTATCACGTGCGGATTGACAATTGTTCACTCGTTTGGGGTGGTCGCACTCGTGACCAATTGTCAACTTTCCGCACTTGATACACAATATACTATTATCTCCATCTCTCAGTAACGTGATACGGTAGGTCTGGGACACCCTGTATATGTGAATGCAGGCTAGCGTAGATGCCTCCTTCGCTGCGCGACAGATAAACGGAAGGGAAGAAATATTTTCATAACGCGACGCGGCAACTTTTTCTCTCAAGCGCGCTATATCGAGAGCGGGAGAGGAAAAGATCGGCCGCTAGAGATGTTTGCCGAAGTTCGGCGCGTGTGTGTTCGGTGCTTTTTGCCCTCTCTCCTCCCTTTCACCCCTCGCAACAGCATCCCGCCCTCGCACAGCATCCCTCGCGCAAACAATGCGATGCGCGCAGCTGCGGCTCTCCCGACGGAGAGTGACTTTTTTCCGCAAACAAACCGCACTTTCTACCCTTCCCTCCCGCCCTGTTCTCTCGATGTGCGTGAAGGGTGGGAAGGGTGGATACAGAAAGAGAGAGAGAGAAAGGGAGTCGGTTTTCCTCTCGCTTAAATATTCGCCGGTGTAACATCGGTACGTTGGCCGGGGCCTCGCCAACCGGAAATGCTGCCGCGGATGTGTTCTGTCGGCGAAGCGAAATAAAAGAAGTTAACGCGGAAAAAGAAAGAAAGGGAAAAGAGAGAGAGAGAGAGAGGGTCCGATGAAAATCGCGAGCGCGGAATTTCATTTGCGCGACTATTCCACTCGTTCGCTTCCACCCTCTGGCGCAGTTTGGCGTCATCCCTTTTACTCCCTCATCGCTTAGATAAATGATGCGCATTTTCCACGAGAATCGATCTTCCCGATCTCCGCGATCTCTCGATAGCGAAGTGAATTTCATTCTAATCTCGTCGCCTCTCATGATATTTTATATCCTAATTTTCGCGATTATTATTGTTTAGATTTTGCGGATTCGAGCGCACGAAAGACGAAATCTTAATTTTATACAATTGAACGCGCTTGGAAGAGGAACTTTCTCAATGCGATTCGATTATCTCGTCTTACGATTTCTCGAAGATGCACCTCGCGAGAGAATTTCTGTCAAGCTCCGCAACTTGGCAAGTTTTTCCGACATTTTACGTCGAAGAGTCGTATCTACGATCGCGCATATCTATACGATCTCATCCATAAAAGTCGCGATGCAAACTCCGAAGTTTGTCTGGTGAGGGAGAGAGACCTTTTCCTCCCTAGCTCCTACGAAAATGCATTTTGCGAGAGGATATTTCCATCTAGTCCCGCAAATCCGCGAGTATCCCCATATTTTACAGCGAACGAATTGTGTCCGCGATCGATCACGCGACTCTCGCGAAAATATCGAGAAATTCGGGCTGCAGTTGTCCAAGTGTTTCAAATATCAGTCTAATAAGTCTAATATAATATCGATAATATAAGGTCACGTGTCAGCCGAGGAAGCGACTGGCGCCGCGATGCTGTGAAGGAGTTCGCAAACGGGATGCATCATTCGATATATCGGCACTTCGATGGATCGTCCGCCGCGAAAACGAGGTCACGTCTTCGCCGTCGGTTTTACACTCCCTCTGCTTACAAATCTAACGGATGTGTCGAGACGTGCGCGTTCGTTTACGATGTTTGCGCTTCGTTTTACGACGCTCTCGTCTCGTTGCCGATCGAGAAATAGAACGACTATATGTTTCGAGAATCGAGCTCTTGCGTTCAGGCGTCGCGAATTTTCCGAAATCGAAAATCGCCTCTTATAGAGCGTCCTTTGCGTTATTCTTGCTCGTGACATTCAGTGTATTATATACAGAGTGTCCCAGACCTATCGTATCACACGTTAATGGGGAATTCCTGAGACGATTTTTTCTCAGTGAAAATCTCGAGAAAGGTCATCATATTTTTTAATGTTCTCAATTTTTGAATTCATGTATCTCTGTAACTAAACCTTAAATTAAAATTCTATTAAAATAAACTTTATCTGAAAATTAACTAAAAATGTAGTTTTGTTAATAATTTATTTAGTTTATGAAAAAGTTTTTATTTTTAATCGTTTATAATTCGAAATTATTGATGCCTGGACATTTTCACTGAGAAAAAATCGGCTCCAAATCGCCTCAGGAATCTCCTATTATCGAGTGATACGGGTAGGTCTGAGACACCTTGTATATATATATATAGGGAGAGAGAGAGAAAGTTGAACCTATTACCGTGGAAGCATGGCAATTTTAACCTCTCCCTGCGATCAGAATATGTATTCTACATCGATTCTTTAGAGAGAAACCGCTAGGTACAAAGAAATCTTTCGTTATGTATAATTTCGCGCGAGTTAAAGTTTCGCGTAAATTTAACTCGAAACTTTGATTATACCTGCACGCAATTACGTTAAAGTACACCTCTTGTTTCGAAAGTTTTCGAGGTTGAAGATAAAGCTTTAGCCAGACGACTTTAGGCAGACAATTTTTTTCTACTTGCAGTAATTGAAGGAGATTCAGACAGTCGCGATCAGACGGGGATATAATGTTATCAAAACTGAAAGGGAGAGGATATTTAATCATCATTTTATTAACACTTGTACACTGTAAAAAATATTTATGTAAAATTACATGATTAAGCTAGGTTTTTTTCCGACCCAGCATAATCATGCAATATTGATACTTATACATAAAAGATTACAGATTGTATGTAATTTTATATGAAATATATTCTTAAATATTTTCAAGATTAAAAATATTTCACTGAACATGTAATTACACATAGGAAATGTTAGCAATGTATAAATGCTATAAAATAATGTTATAAATAAAATAGATAAATACTTATAAAATAAAATTTTAATAAAGTAAAAATGGTAAATTTAAAATTACATATGATTTTTGAATAAAAATAGTAATTTTACCTATATTTTACATGTATTTTTACATTAATATGTATTTTCACTTTAAAACAAATGGAAAAAAAATTACAGTGATAAGCAAGTAACTTTTTCCAGTTTTGAATTAGTAATTTCCATGTAAAAGTACATGAATTTTTTTCAGTGTATCACTAATTTTACTTAAATTTAAAATAATATTTTAACAAAACAGTACATAAATACAATTTTAATCATATACTTAACATTTTACCTTTGAAGTAGATACGACAATAAAAATATTTCTTGTTTATTTCAATATGAGAGACATTTTTATGTATTTAATTTCTTACAGATGTCCCGTTTAAATATTTTATTTGCATATACAAAGTTCCAATGAGAAGAAGGTATATACAATTTTCAAATGATTAAAATAATCATACGAGAGCAAGGGAGATTAAATGTTCTCGTCGACTTGCGTTCCATCGTGACGTGCCTGTCGAAACACGCGTTCAGTCAAGCTAGCTGCACAGACACTGTAATTATTGCGGAAATAAATGCAGCGATCCGAGTTTCCTTCGCATCGATCGGTACGCGAGAAGTACCTAACCGTGAAAAACGTGCCTGGTGCACCAATATCGAGCTCTCGAAGGGCCCGCAGGGTTCTCTCTCCCTCTCGAACAGGGTGCGTCCTTTCCGTTTTACCAGGGAATATCCCTTCCGCATTGGCGCGAAAAATACGACCAGCGTAGTTGTAGATATACACTCGTGCAATTACGGGGCACTTCGGTCTACTCTCTCTCGTCCCTCGAAAATATCATCCGGGCGTCGAAGTGCGGAGACGCATTAAAAATGCAACCGGCGAATTCGCGATCGCCGTTGCGCGTGACACTCGCTTTTGCATTCGCGCGCGCGTTCGTTTATACGACCGCGTATTACGCACTCTGGCATTCACGCTACAAGCCTGTCACGATTGCGAGAGTGGGGCAATGTAAATGAAATATTTTTACGTTTATCCTAGCGATATACCGGCGGATTTGTGGCGTTCCGTCAAATGCGACTGGTCGAAACGCCACGAGTGCGCTTGATATATCGTCGCCGTTAAAATTATAAACGTTTTAAGGGCATTTTTTGCTATGATAAATTGCTGCAATGAACACCGGTATAGATGGTTAAAAAAAATATATATATGTATGTATGTATACACACACCGTCGCTTTTCAAGCGCAATGCGTTTCGCGAATATTTTTTAAATGGTCACGCAAAATATTTCCATCGAACTTTTATGTAAAATTTCGAATAGATTTTTGTGTACATTGAATGATTAAACACACGGTGTAGGTATATCTCTGAATGTTTATTTGACAAATATCGTTGTATGTCAATATCTATACGATTCTTTAAACAGACGGGGTAGGGGTGCATGTATTATTCAGTAAGAATAACAACAGCGGCCGTTGTTAGTTTAAGGGAAATGCCTGTTAAAAGTACGTATTCGCGAATGCAGCCGGAATCTACTGTTTTTTATAAAAAGGTTCTTTTATTTTTATTAGATTACCGGTCGAATATAGTGAAATACGCGCCGAGGATGGGAAAAACAATTTATCGTTAATTACTGTTCTACGCACTCGCGTTCTCGCCGATGTAACAGGCATAAATTGCATTCAGCGTCGTATATCAGTCGAATATATATATTTTGTTTTTGTTACACGTGAAAGAAGTAATCGAAAAAAAAAAACCGAAAAGAGATAACCTTTTTGCGCCTCAGAGAACGGTTATTTTACGCTTCCACAGCTGACCGGAAAAATTCCTCGTGCGATCGTGAAAATTTTATATCGTCGGTTAAATCGCTTTGTATTCGTCCAGTATATAAATAACCGCATCTGCATATAACTGAATAAAATGACGTGCACAATCTCGTTTCTTCCAAATAAATTCGTTTGATTTTTAATAATATTAATAGTTTTTTCACTATATACAGAGTGCATCATAAATGAGGGCCATTACTGCTGCGTATTTTATTTCGATCGAAATGAGTAAAAAAATTCATACAAACGTATGTCCAAAAATGCGTCATTTTCACTTTATACAAGTCAAGTGTTTGGGTTGAAGTTTAAGATAATTGATGTATTATTTTATTTCCAATAATTACTCAAAAATTGTAGCAACTGTCAAGCGTTCTGACAGGACGAAGCAACCAATTAAAAAAAATTACTTTTACACATATATTTTTATATGAACATTTTCGTTCATTTTGATGAGTAGAATATGCTTCTGAAGTAGCGGCCCACATTTATGATAGAACCTGCGTGTTATTTTATTTCCAACAATTATCTAAAAATTGTAGCAATTGTCAAGCGTCCTGACAGGACGAAGGAACCAATTAAAAAAAATTACTTTTACACATATATTTTTATATGAACATTTTTGTTCATTTTGATAATGAGTAGAATATGCTTCTGAAGTAGCGGCCCACATTTATGATAGAACCTGCGTATTATTTTATTTCCAACAATTATCTAAAAATTGTAGCAATTGTCAAGCGTCCTGACAGGACGAAGGAACCAATTAAAAAAAATTACTTTTACACATATATTTTTATATGAACATTTTTGTTCATTTTGATAATGAGTAGAATATGCTTCTGAAGTAGCGGCCCACATTTATGACGGTAGATGTACCATATATATGTATAATTGTCGGTATGATTTAGAGAACTTTCGACTTAACGTTCGCGTAACTGGAAGCGTGTAAATGGGAGTATTCTTTGTCGTAGTCAAAGTTGCAATTTAACTTCGCCGAGGAATTCTAGCAAAGTATCCTCCGGTTGTTCGATATATCTCTCGCGACACGTCGGTAATAGAAAAGCCCTTGCGCCGCGTTTAATTTCGCATCACGCGCTCGGGTTAGCATCGCACGTACATAAATACAGAAACGGTCGCTCTCCATGCTTATTTGTTCTTACGGGGGAGTTTGCGCTACCCTCTGCGCGCCGCCATCGGTTTGTCCTTAACTACGTAAGTTACGGGAATGTTTTACGATGTTGGTGCGACTCTTACTCTGGAAAATCGTGAGGGGGAAAGGCTTTCGCGAGTAATGGCCGGTGTTCGATAAGCGCTGAGTAACGATACTAAGGTCCGTGTGCTGTCGGCTGCGTTTGCAGTTTACTTCGCGAGTATCGCCGTATGACTTCCTTTCTTCCTCTTCCACTTCTACTTCTCCCCCAAACCCTCTTCCTTTCCTCTTTCTTCATGCGATTTTCTCTTCGACGATCCGTCTTCTACGCTTTCGATACTTTGAAGACAATGTGTCTTGGGATATAGGATTAATGTGCGTGTATGTGTGCGTGTTCTGCCTGGGTTTATACATTTCCGGCTTATATATGGCAGGTATTATCTCAGAATTTAAATGAAGAAAGTTATAATATTTTCAAATTAATGTAAATGAGAAGCAACATTTCCCCTTCCCTTCTCTCTTTCTCTCTGTTATATTCTTTGCTTTTCAATTACATTAAATTACATTAAATTTTATATGGATAAATTTGATGAAGTCAGTTTAATTAAAGAGTATTTATAACTTTTAAATGTAGAACTTTTGAACGCGAGGGCCTCAATATGAGAGAGATTTCACGAAGAAACTTTAATTTAGATGATGAGAGACTGAAAATAAATTGGCATTTTCTGTTGTTCTCTTATGCAAAAAAGCCATTCAATTATCCGGCACGCAAAAGGGACCCGGCTGTCACATCGCGCTGGCGTATCGTGTCGGGAGAACAAGCGCGCGGTGACAAAGCAAAAATCTAATCTCTCCCCGGTTTTTTTTTTCACCCACGAGAGCTCAAAGGACACGTTTCGGTGCATCGGCGCGACGTAAATCACCCGACGTAAACTTGGTTTGCGCGGGTTAATTGGATAATGCTCCGACTTGCGGCTCGCGCGCGTGACGTCCCGCGCTCATATATGACAGACCGCGGAACGCGGCGATTAGAGGGCGGGCAAAACTCGCGCGCGAACCACTAATTGCGGCCGCGCTCGCCGACAATCGAAGATGAATCGCGCACGGACGAGCGAGTGCGGTAAGATCGAGATACGAGAGCGAATTAATTAATGATTAGCTATATAGAGAAGCGAAATGGCCGGCTGTACAAAACAGTTCATTAATCATATTATTAATGTAATGGAGGAAAACAGAAGGGATTTTATGCGAGAGATGCATTAAAACGATATTATACACAGAAAAAAAGGAATCCTTGATTCAAGTATATTTTTATTCTTGAACGCTATTTGATTGATTTAAGCATAGAATGCTTTTTATAATCAAAAATTTTTATTTGCCTTAATAATAAATAAGTTTGTGTGAAGTATATTTTATCCTTAAGATATATTCTTGTTTTAAAAATCGCATATGGTAAAAACAAACTTATAGTCACATTTGAACTAAGAATTATTATATATACTTGAAAGTACCGCTTATATCCGATGCTCACTAGTCGCTTGTCCTTGCAATATTTATAAGTAAATTTCAGCTTCAACCAACAATATTTTGCACTTTGTTTTAAGGATAAATTATCCTTTATCCAAAGTTATTTATATTTGGCGCTATTATAAGGATAAAATATACTTGAATCAAGGCATATTTGTATTCTTTCAAGGATACTGTTTTTTCTGGGTAAGGATACTTTTATATTAAATTGTCAAAATCTATCGAGTTCGAATCCAAATGCAATAAATGACTAAACATATAGACACAAATTTTTGATCCAAAATAATTCAATTGCGCGGAGAAATCTTTTACACGTGTATCGATTCCTTGAAGGAGCACAATGGATGATTTTTTCGCACGGTAGTTTTGCGTATAGTATAGACTCGTTCTTTCTTTCCGAGCGAAGAATCTTTTCGCTCACGTCCGTGGAGCCTTCGCCACTAAGAAGACTTTACATAGCGAGTATACGTGCCGGGCGAACGTTTAGGACCGTCGTCGGAAAAGCGGGAGAAAACCGGAGGAAAAGGAGCTCGGGATATTCGACGAAACGGCGAGCGCATGCTAAACGTGAAAATAAGAAAAGCCGGTACATAGGTAAAGCAGGTTTCCATGTAAGAATAAGCTAATCTGGCTTCGCCATATATATATATATATATATATATATATATATATATAATTTCTGGGGCTAATACCACTTCTTTCACCGACCGACTTCGACCGTCAGTATACTTATCGAATAATACAGCCATTCATTTTTAACAGCTTACAATTTTGAAATTGTCAAAGCTTTTAAAAAGAAATATTTGCCTGTGCAAAGGATTAAAGGGCAAAAATATATTTACATGGGATATAATTCTATTTAATGATTCCAATAATATTATCTCTCTCGTGGCTGCAAATTTCTTACCTAATGTTTTTAAGGGCCCAGTCATTTGCGATTAAAAAGATTTTCGCGGCGAGAATGAACGCGCACTGCATACGAATGTCAGTAACTCCTTCAAGCATCGTTAGCGACGTTAACTAAATATCGTCGACATACGTATATCGGATACAAGCTCTCTGCTCGACGGAGCGAGCTCGAAACCTACGCGACATCCTGATATTTCTTGAATTATTGCGATTTCAATCCGACGTTCGCAATTTACTTCTCCCTCGGCATGATGCTCATAAATCATTTCATTCCGGACGTAACATCTCCCGTGTTGTGCCGACGACGGAAGCGCAGTCCGCAGCACAGCCAATTACCGCCTCGCGAACACCTAATGCGCCTCTCCGCGAAACAGCTCTGCGAGTATTTCCTTCTCCCGCGAGTTTACCGTGCAGCTTTTCATCCGACATAATAAATAGCAATCGTAGCAACACAACCTCGAACAAACAGAATGAACTTTAGCTTCGCGCAGAAGAATTGACTGTGGCAAAAATCGAGACGCGTCATACTTTTAACATTAGAGAGAAGAATTGTTCGATTCATATTTTTTTAGATGCACATTTTTTCAAAATAAATTCATAACAAATCTGGAAAATTATGTAGATGTTTACCTACGTTCAGGAAGGACGCAATCGTATTTTCGAGGCTTTCTCAAGGTGTCTAGCGGTCAGGGAAATCTGGAAAACCGGGCATTGTCAGGGAATTTTATAAATCTGGAAGTCAGGGAAAAGTCAGGAATTTTACTATTTATCTAGATTTTTGCACATTATTCTACATTTGTCTCAATTATTTGAAATGTTTTATTACATAAATATAAACTTTTCCCAGCACGCTAATTTTCTGTGTTGTTAAATATCGATTCATCTACACAGCGTGTTCGTTAATTTATATTTTCATCGTCGTGTTATTTTATTTCAATATGTGTTTGATAGAAATATAACGAAAAAATTTCATATAATATAAATAAAAAGGTGATTATTTAAATAGTTTTATAGTAACATCTTTGTTTCAATTATCGTACATAATGCAGTGTATAATTGATTTAAATTTTTATTTTAACTTCCGAACCTTTTCATTGTTGACAAAAATATCTCAAGGATTTTATGATTTAACATTTAATTGATTTATCATATAGACATATGCTAATTATATATTTAGAAAAAATAATACTAAAAAGTCAGGGAACAAATTAATTTCTAGTCTTGGAAAATCTGAACAAGTTAGGGACTTTTCTTCATTGAGTCTGCTGGACACCCTGATTAATATCTTTTTAGATGCACATATTTTGTCCAAAAATAAATTTATAAAAAATCTGTAAAATTATAGATATTTACCTATACGTTTAGGAAGGACACAATCGTATTTTCGACGCTTTCTCAAGTCACGAATAAAATTTCTACGGGGAAAATCCGCTTATACGTATTTTATAGTGGGCACCGATCCATCGAGTTCCTAATCGCCAATTTATTTTTATAAAGCGCTCATTATATGCGCTCTCGAATGTGTCGTTATGCATCGCACCGCGCTTCTTTCATGGCTCCGACAATCTCTCCCGAAGGTCATTCCGCGTCTCTCTTTTCTCTCCGTGCTCGCGTGTTCGTGTCATAAAGTAACGACGTGCAGTCATTCGGTCCTCCCGTTCGACAAAAGTCGACGAACCAATTGTGCGGTCCCGGGAACTCCTCCAAGAACTTTGGAAAACGCGGCCAATTCCCTCTCTCTATCTGCGTCCGGCAGTTTTATGCCGTCTCTCCTTGGGATAATCGAATGGTATATTCTTGAAAATAATTTCGACCAGAGTTATCGTATAATTATCACAGGGAAATGCTTGAAACTTTCACGACAATCTTCGTTAATGCTCTTTTATAATCCTTAAATAGATATGCGGGAATTGAAATTTCACCATTTCTCTGCGCAAACTTTTCAACTACCTTTTTAAACTTTAAACGCACGGGAATCGAGAGAGAATCACAGTCTTCAAATTATCAATTATATTCGGATATTCAGAAAAATATATCGAGAGAAATAGAGAGAGAGAGAGCGGTATTAGGAAATTTTTTGTGTACTTTTAAGCAAATTTCGACTTAAGTATATCACGAAATTCTATAGCTCGCACCTGCTATGGACACGAGCTGTCTCCGGCAACGTTTTAACGTGATTGAGACCCGCCATCGCTCATCCTCGCCCTGACAGCAGCGTCATATCGCCCTAATGTGTCCCTTTTTAGCTCTTCTCTCTTTCCCGACGCAGGAAAGACGCTGTTATGTATTAGGAAAAAGAATTTCTCTATCGTCGAGACCTATCTCCTTTATTTTTCTTCGCGGCAAAGATACGATCGTTCGATACGATATATCATTCCGACAGAAAATTCAAATTGTTCGCCCGCGTGAATATTCTTATTTTTTTGGTTCGCTCGCGTGTTAAACAAAATTGGCCCATTACGTCGCGAAATTAATCGATATCCCTTAATTCCTTTAAGAATTCATATTTCAATCAAATGGCAGGTGGGCCATGGAAAAGCGATGGAAATTAAAGTGAGTTGCCTCCCGCCTGTTAACGAAGCACTTTCATCCGACCCCTGGTTCGCCGCGAGTTTATCCCGCCACCCCTTAATGCACGCCGGCCTCGCCTGGTAGGTATTATCCAAACTTATCCCTCGCGCGGTTCTTCGGACAATTCGGAAAATGAGCCGGGATAAGGAACACCTGTCGCTGTATTCACGAAATTAAGCCCGCGGATGATTGTCGCGGCGAACAAAAACCGGGGGCTCGCCTGGGTTTTTTTGTCGCTGCAAAAAAAAAATCCTGTTCATAGTTTCCAGCTTGTATAATTTTTTATTTTTGAAGCACATATAAAAGAGAGTGCAAATGCAGATTGTATAATTGATTTAAATTTTTATTTTAGCTTCCGAATCTTTTCGTTGTTGACAAAAATATCTCAAGGATTTTATGATTTAACATTTAATTGATTTATCATATAGACATATGCTAATTATATATTTAGAAAAAATAATACTAAAATCATCCCTCTTCTTCCTCCGCCCGTATTCTTATTATCTCGCTAGCTCGCTCTGTTTGGTTAGACGGCCAATTAACGGGTTAAGAACTGAACATTGTCGCGGCATATCGTTGGAATTGCCTCGCGACGCCGTCGGCGGCGCGGCGCTTCAATTCTCGAATCTCACAGAGGAGCTCAAGGATTTTATGATTTAACATTTAATTGATTTATCATATAGATATGGGTATGCTAATTATATATTTAGAAAAAATAATACTAAAATCATCCCTCTTCTTCCTCCGCTCGTATTCTTATTATCTCGCTAGCTCGCTCTGTTTGGTTAGACGGCCAATTAACGGGTTAAGAACTGAACATTGTCGCGGCATATCGTTGGAATTGCCTCGCGACGCCGTCGGCGGCGCGGCGCTTCAATTCTCGAATCTCACAGAGGAGCGTGCCCGCGAAAGCGTAACCGCGTTGTTAGCTTCTAGAGCTCCGTCGGAGCCCACGATTTCAAGAGGCAGGAGCGGGATAATAGCCTCGCGCTTGGCTCGCCCGAGATAGGTAGAGCAAATATATAATTAACTCTCTCCTCTCCGACGCTTCGTGGCCCTTCCCCTTTTTCCTTCTCCCTTTCCTCCCCCAGCCAACGACGCAGTTCCTCTCTCGCAAGACGCACAAAATGTTCGCCCGACGTGCGAAGGGATTAAAGCGAAACGCCTCTCTTGGCAGTGAAGAGGCCACTTTCAGACGGTCGTCAGATAATTTGGAAAATGGCACGTGATAAAGGGCACCTGGTGTACCTTGCCCTATTAACACGTATTAGAGTGATTATCGCGATTGGGGCGTAACGAGCCAAGGGGGCCCCGGTTTGCTCAGGGATGATCCGGAAACTCGGGGTATCGTCAGACAGTTTGCTCTCCGTCGTCTGGACATTTCCTGAAACTTGGAATCTACGAAGCCGCAGGGTTCGTTGTAATATAATAGTAGTGATTAATTAATTAGTTGTAGAAATTGTGATTTTTTTTTGTTAGGAACATAAATTAAGACATCTCGCGTGAAGTGAAATTTGGCAGTTAATTATGATTGAATAAGTGATTTCGAAAATGTACCTTTTCCGCAATTGCGTGGATATTACATATCACTATACATCACGCACTGTTCGCTATAATCGACAATTCACCTGTGAGTGCATAGCGAATTGAAGGTCGTTTCGTGACTTCTCGAGATTCTTTATTTCCATGTTATCGTCACGCGAATCTCGAATCCGATTGCGAGGACTGTGACACTGAAAGAGAATTTTAATTAGGGCTTGTCAAGTCAATGACACTTGGACGTTTCAATTAAAATATTGTAATATATAATAGTTTATTATATATTCTTATATATTGATGCAATATTAATGTATATCAAAACGTATATTATTATTCTGATGCACAATTATTGTTTCTCGAATCTTTATTAATAAAAAAAAAAAAAAAAAAAATCGGCAAGCAAATTTTCGTTGAATGCGCCATCGAAATAATAAATGTGTACGAAGTACCGGAAAAAATATTTTTAAAGTTCGCGAGATTATTCATCGCGTAAAAGGAATAAATAAAAAGAGAGAGAGAGGTAACGATGCAGCGCTATTACGCGTTTTAATTTAGGCCGCGGAATATAATCTGCGTCGCTTTTTAAACGTTGATGCTGATCCTCCCTCTCACGTCGCGGAGAGCCAATTTGGCAAATGAGCCGCGATAAAGGACAGCTGTTTCGCGCTAACGGACATTAATAATTAATAATTACGTCAGCCGTGAAATGTAACGTCGCCTAGCGGGATTTGTCGAAAATTTGTAACAAATATGGTAATCATACGTGGTATATACTGTGCGTTGCGCGCGCGTGTTTCATATATGCGTGCGGCCATATTTTTCGTCAAAAGCACACGCTTGCGCGAGCGATATTCCGCGACCGATGTCCCCTTTAATTTTTCACGAATTGTCGGCAGGAAAATATTTCACCCTCAACTCTTCCGGACGTTTAACCGCGGCTGCTATTACCATATTTTCCTTCCGCCCTTTTCTCTCCTTGCTACTCGGAAAGTATACATATATTTATGGCATGAAAATTATATTAATCTTTATCTCTGATATTCACGCCAGTTTATCCGAGTAATATTTTTTCTACGAGTATTTTTAATTATGATTTTTTAAATATATTTTTCATAGACACCGCACTTGCCTGTCTACAGAGTCTACGTAAGATATATATAGCAAACATTGCTTGAAAATAACGTTGCTGTCAAAATTTTGACAATTAGCGGAAAATATATAATTTCAATTTATACAACACCGATCTTCTCTCGTTTGACAATTGTCGTTCGTTTTTCGACGCCACGGCGCAACGATGCGAACGACTCGACTTACCGTCGAGAGTGTCGCTAATCCTCTCCGCGACGGTGCTAATTAATCGCGCGCAAATTACCATTAATTCGTCGGGATTAACGGGGATTTCTTTGCGCCGTGCGAAGACGCACTCCGCGGAGATTTATGACGCCGCTGGTAGATTAAGGCACCGTCTGTGTTTTTCGGACGGTATATATGTATGTATATACGTGGGTGCGAGCGATAATGCGATCGCGCGCGCTCCAACACTCGCGAAAATTACAACCCTCGCGGGGAATTAATTCGAACACTCGCGCGCGCGGCCGGAATGCGATGTTTGGCGGGCGGGGGCTTTATTTTTACGATATTATTTCCTGCGCGTTTATTTCGTACGCGCGCGTAATATTCCCAATGCGCGAGTGCGTGCGAAATATCGCGCGCTTGCATTCTTCTCCGGCGAGATAATATCGCGCAATTAGAGCTCGCTACTGAACGCGCATAGTCCGCCATAAAAAGCTATTAGATGGATTAATAAAATACGAAATGGAACATAAAAGCACGTTAAAAATATATAAAACGGCTTTTTTCTCTCTTCACTATTAACATGATAAAAACTTTGTGAATTTCTCGTGACAAAATATTTCGCACATTTCGTATGTGTGGAAATTAAACGTATATTAATCAAACTGACATGTTTTATTGAAATTAATTGTTCTTAATGCTTTATCCTTTCTTGAAAAATATTATTTATTACCGACACCTATTTTTTCTTTCTTTAAAATTAATAATAAATAATAAACGCGGAGGACACAATTTTGGCTCACTTTAGAAAAGATGATCTTTATAGGTAAATCAAGAATAAAACTATAACAAGTTTGCGCAAGAATACCACGATTTTGAAATAATTGTCAGATTACGCGTGAGAGTTCATTAGTTTCTCTATTTAACGAACCAAGCCAAAGCTCATTAGATCGCGGAATATCGCGGAATTTACGCACGTGTGTCTCCACAATCGCGCGTTTGTATCGAGGCACGTTTCCAGTTCCTCGTAATTCACGTCACGCAGGGAATAAATTGGACATCGGAGATACGCGTGTATTTTATTTACATTTCGTTCGGAATGATTTGCATTCCGTAGTACTATGAAACGCGCGATATCATGCGGCAGCGGCTCTTTGATTCGACCGTAATCAACGAGACGGTAATTAATATTTGCGTTTTATACACGTAAAAACGATACGTTTTTGATACCTTGTTGACGCTTTAGCGACAGATCTCTCGTTATTTATTAATAATTCTGCCGGGCGAAGTATTTTATACACACACATACATATATATATATATATATATATATATATATATATATATGTATATACGCGCGAAGAGAGATTTTCATACGGTGTTTTACGCTCTTTTGTGCCACGTACAACGGCATATTATAACTATTCTGAAACGTGATATTTGTATATATACATTCTATGCGCATTGTGATTTTCTCTTGTTCTGCGACATTACATTTTTTGCATATCGCGCGAAATATCACGCGCCGACGTTGATATTTCGACATGTCATTCGGAATTTCTGCTCAAAGTCTCACGTGTTTGTTAAAGTAACCACCGCCCGCCGACACATTTTGACATTTACAGTTAAATACGGTGGTAGCTCACCTTGCGCGAAAAAAATCTTTCTCGAGATGATCAAGGGAAAAAAAATGGCACAGAGGAATTTATTCCCGACACGTAGCTGCAGCCGTAAACGTCTGGGAAACATGTTTTCTCGATGTACTTAACTCGCGGTATATTCCGCACGCCGATCATACAGATAATATACCGCGTCCACCAGTCATCTCGGCAAAAATGATTATCCCCCAGGTTTCCTCGTATCTCTCGACAACATGGATGGCCGAGAAACTGGCGTCCACGTATTTCTCGTAACGCGGTCGGAGATCAGAGATCTCTCGTGCCAGTTAATGTAATTCGTCTTGCAGTCTGATGCACGCGGAATGTTCCACTGTACGAGTAGTTTGCGAGGAATAATTATTAAAAGGAGAGAAGAACCGATTTTACGACGGAGAGAAAGAGAGAACTTGAGGGGATATATAAGCGAATTTTTTTACAAATTATTATTAGAGATACGTCTCTTCTCTCTGCGAGAAATTATATTAATATTCAATATTCTCGAGTGTGTCTCTTTTCGATGTAACAATAACGTAACGTTATACGATTTCTTTCCAATTTCTTTTCCGTAAAAAAAAGGGCGACAGTAAATATAACGCAAATAAAATAGTATACAGCGGAGACGCGACAGCGGATCTGATCGCGTGTGCGTCCGTTCTTTCTTTAAAAAAATATCCCTCGAGGAAGGAAAAGCGCCACCGGAGGAATATCGAGGAAGATGTTTCCTATTTTCTTTCTATATTCGAGACACAATAGTGTTCGGGGTTTTTTTTTTTTATGCGCTTTCTCGTGCGACGCGTATGCCATCGTTGTCGTCCCTCTATCTTTCTTCGTCGTACTCGACGGCAAAGGGATAGGAAACAAAGGGATGGAAAGGCGAAAGCGAGATGCGCCCCTTCGATACAAAAGCCACGCGGTCTCGTCGCGCCGTAATGAGCTCCTTGCACCCTTTCCGTACCTTATTCCCTCGGTTTGTGCGACTGCTTCAACACGACGCTATCTGCGGTCGCGCCAAGAAAGCCAAGAGGTTCCGCCGGTTTTACGCGATTATTCGCGGATGTGCCGTATATGTACGAGGATATTTCACCGCAAATTTAGAGATTGCTTACCTTCGAAAGCACTTGAGAAATGTTGAAAGAAACTTAAAGTCGTCATATGATATTTTAGAAATGAAAATTATGTTTTTCCTCTTTCTTCTTTCTATATTAAAAGAATTATGCATTTAAATATATATTTGATACATATTTATTTTAAATTTTGAACCCGCAGTTGCGAAAGAAAAAGTTTTATACATTAGTTTAAGATTCTACGGAGAGAGAGAAAGAGAGGAAAAGCACCATAAAAATTATCGCTTACATTACTTATTAGCTTACAGTATGTTGGTACAAGCGATTTTTCTCGAGGAAAATCTGGCAGGAAACGCGGTAGTTTCGTGGTCCATAAAGCAATTAATTCCGCGCAGCTGCACCTGGGGATGAACGCGTCGATCGCGATAATTTCGATCTCCCACTGGAATATGCGACTCCTATTACAGACTGTTAATTGGACAACGACTTGCTTTCTTCAAGGAGCGCTTTAAAGGAAACTCAGTTCTGATCGCGACTGTCTCTGGAGCCCGCAGCTAATTAATGTACCTACTAATTAGACGACTCGGAGAATTATCGTGAATTTTTTAATAATTTTACAAACGCGTCGCCGTTCATTCGAACAAAATTGCCGATTGGACATTAGTCAGAAAAGTTGCTGAGATCGTGAAAGTGAATAGTAATTTGCATTCAGAAGCGGAATTTAAAGGTTTCGACGCATTTATGCGGGATTATGCAAATTCGATGTCCTCGCTTGTTCGAATGAGACTTCTGAGCTGTATCCATTTTCCTCCCTCGATATCACGGTGGTAAATATATGTATCCGCGAGTTAAGTGAGAATTATTTTACGCCTCATAGATCCTTCAACGGAGAATTTCGCCAATAAAGTTCCTCGCGACAGTTTAATACGACAGCAGCAAATGTACAAGAAGCGAAACATCTGAAAGTAAATGACAGCTGCATGTTAATCCAGCCATGCATTTCATAACACGGATTATTTATACATAATGAAATAAAAGTAATACTTAATACTTGTATGTATGGAATAAGTAATATGATTGATTAGTGATTTTTCTGCATTGTATACGTGTATATATTAATCTAATAATTGATTTTTGGGCACTTTTCATCTATTGATGAACAGATTTAAACATGAAAAATGATATATTATATATGTTGCCAATTTTTTTTTGTAAAACTTAATTTTTTTATAAAACGACTCAAGTATCGAATCTTTTTAAAAATTAGCTTTTTATAAAAATTCAAGTTTTTTCTAAGACTGAATTTATACAAGAACGCACCTGCAATGCGTACCTAATATTTGAATGATTTATATATCTCATTTTCGACTTTTTTAAATAAGATGTGAACTTTATACAGCTTATGTAGATTTGATTCCGACGATGCAGGTAGTGTATTCAAATATATGAATAGTTTCTTCTATCTCTAACATACTAGAAGCATGGATATACAAGCCCATAAAGTTTCAAACATATGGTTACGATCATAATTTTTTTCCCGATGCATGTTGTATGCGTCTGCATGCATGTAAAAGCAGCGCTTCTTGAGAGAAATATGTTATCGGTCATGTTCCTCGGGATACATTGGATTTCTTTATAGCTGCTCTTGCTAAACCTCCACGGTAAATTTCGAAGTTACGAGGCGATGAAAAGTTGCAGTTTAAGGGACTAACAAAGACATCAGAATCAAGCAAAGGTAAAAGGCAATTTAAAAAAAAGTTCATAAAAGTATAATTTTAGTATTACGAAAAAAAATACGAGATCGTTATTTGAATAATTTTTTATTATATGTAATATATAAGAATTTTTGTATTATTTGTTTGTAACAAAATTAGTATATAATAATATTGTAAACTATTTGATTCAATATATCGCGGCAACTTTCCATTCTCCCTCGACATCGCGATTCAGCAGAATTATTACAACGTCAAAATACGTAACCCGGCGTTTGTCAGAGCTCGACCGGAAAAAAATGTCGAAAAATTGACAGAGCGAATGTGTTCGATGATGGGTTTTTTGAAAAATCGAGATTTCGCGTTCGACTTGAAAAAAACTCGCGTGATTCGCGGGTGGTAACCCCCAGCAACGCAACAACGCCGAGGCGCTTTTACTTACGATTTGTAACCATCGCGGCGCGATTTTGCACGTATTTTATTTATTTATTTTTTTTTTTGCGTACGGAACGCGCAGGAACGGCCGCGTGATTTAGTGACACGGCGCCCCAGCGAGATATCGTCGTTCGCAGTCGACATTGAGCGTCGGATTTATAAGTCGAAACGCGGCAGCGCGAAGTTCACCCGCGCGTTCTCCCCTATCGGTCCGTCCGATATTTCAGATTTATCAATGCCGCCTGCTATTTATGAGCGCGTTGTTCGTATCGTGATAAAAGCGCGATACCGCGTATTTATATGTGACGCTATATATACATGAAACGAGAGATACGTACAATACAGGAGCGGATTAATTGATAATTCCTTTACGTATTCTGCGTTCGATTCGTTACAAGAATACTATCGCGAGATACATAGAAGTAAAACTGAAGATCTTTTTCAATATCGAATGCATATTGATTTTATTCTCTCTTCTGTATGTTTCTTTAAGATATAAAAATGTGTATTTTGCCATTCAGTATTTTTAACTGAAATTTGAGATAGAAAAAGTCCAAATCTTCGCAAAGAACCTTTTTCCTTTACTCTTTTCAATAAATCATGGAAAATGGACAAAATATATATATATATATATATATATATATTGTCCATTTTCCATGATTTATATAAGTTTTTGCTTCTACCTGTCTGAATCGCAGAACGGTCTGTTATTCTTTACAGACTTTTCTTGTTAAGAACTGAAGTACTGTACAAAAGTTCGTGCTTCACTGCTTTTATATACGTAAATTTCAAGTTTCAATAGTTTTCAGAGAAAAATTGATCGCAAGATACATCGAATAGTTGCGATTTAACGAAAATATTTTCAATCATTTTGCTTAAAAAAACAATTTTCTATCAATTAAAATAAACAATTTTTGTCACTATGAAATCGGTCAACTTTTATATGGATCTATATACACCCTGCTATTTCATCGCATTCAGAATATTCTATTCAGAATGATAGTGTACTTAATAAAAAATCTTTATTCCCACATACTTTGTATAACGCGATAAAGTAATATGCCAGGAAAATAAAAGAGATTTATTGCTCTTAATATAATCTAATACAGAATAAAAAATGTAATGTGTCGATATGACATAATTATTGCCTCCAATTATCCGCAGTTCGAGTGTGTCGCATTTAATAAATACTACAATATTTCTTCGGAATTTTTTTTGCAATAAAAATATATCTTTATTTGCAATAAAAATATATTAATGTATCGATTATGAATTGGAATGATATATATATATATATATATAGAGAGAGAGAGAATCAATTTTCTGCTGTTTTAACATTTAATCTGTATTACTAGATACAGCACACGTTTTCCCATCGCCGAGGTCACGGTCAAACGCAAAATGCGGGTTTTGCAATCGGTAGAGAATGTGTCGCGGAAGCGCAACAGTGAATCTAAAAGGGGTTACCTCGCATACAACATTGCGGCCAGCCAGACATTGCAGATAGTGGATTGCATGGGGGTATTAGCCGTATTCCCCGGCACTCCCTCTGTTTCTCTCGCTCATTTTGCTAAAAGAACACGGCATTTCCTAATGGACGTAAATTGTCTCGTCGTCGCACTATCGTGGGTTCCTCTTTTATTCATCCGATTCATTGTCTCTTTCTTTCTTTCTCTCTCTCTCTCTGTCTGTTACAATATTATTCATGATTATGTTGGCAGTCGAATAAATTCGTAAACATAATAGTGTCAAAGTTAAGATATCATATCGTTTATTTACATTTAAAATTTATTATGTTCGCAAAAATAATTCATCGAAATTCTGATATCAGAATTCACACGAATAATAATGTTAAAAAGCTTGTGATATTCGCAGCTAATATTTCTTAAATTATCGTGATGAAAATGATTTTTACAAAATTCTGAAACTGCAATGTATATTTTAGTTTGAAGGAAACGAGTAAGACGTTTATGCACCTTCATCAGGGTTTGTGCACTTCAACGCGTTGCTTTCTCGAGGAGGGACGAAGTTTTTTGCATCGCAATTGATTAAAAAACGTAGATACCATGACTAGGGGGAAGATGTCGGGGTCTCTCCCGATGGTGATCACGAGGCAGTAATTTAGAGGGTGCTTTCTTTGTATATATACCGTGGGTGTAACGCGCTATGCAATGAAAACGACCAACGTTTTTGGCGCAGATCGTAGAGAACGTAATGGCGCTTTAACAGTCGACTCATGGTGAACTCGAAATTATTCGTAAATCACCCCTATATTTCTTGTTTTACAACCGCTTTATCGCAAAACGACATCGTAAAATACAAACGGCACCGAACAACGTGACAATGAAAAGTTTTCCGTGTTCGAAAAAAATTGTGTAAAATGAAAAAGAAACTAAAGTCGTGTCACTTATGTATGTATTCAATAATAATTAATAATAATATAATATAATATAATATATATATATATATATATATAATAATAATAATAATATAGTTAATTTATCAAGTATATTGAGCTTTGGGGGAGAACTTTCGAAGCGCGTAATAGAGCGTCAAAGCAATTTCCGCGTGCAACCCTTGTGACTAACCCGGATGCATCGGATTCTCTCAGATCTCATTCGACATGCGTGCGGTTTCAGTCTCGTGTGTGCATCCAGCCGTTGCGTTTGTGCGAGTTCACTGCTCGGTGCACTCGACGCGGCGATAGACCTATCGTGTTTACGCAGGATAGCATCCATCGCGCGAGAATCTGCTCGTCCCTTATGGCGAACTCGAGCACGTTCTGGTAAGGGCGCGAATAAACGAGCCTCCCTGTACAGGGATGGTAACTTCAAGTTAGACATTATTAAAAAGAATTATTAAATCATTTAATATTAAGTAACGAGAAAGTCTTGAATAAATAAGAAGTGTCACGATGTCGAAATTTTTTATTAGAATATTATTTATCTATCGCGTCACTCGGATAAATAAAAGTGATAATTTTCTACTTGAAATATCGTACAGGGTTGGTATCTTTAGGTAAGGCATCGTTAAAAAATTATTAAATTATTTAAAATTAATTTATAAAGTAACGAGAGAATCCTGAATAAGAAAATAATGCGCGAAAATATGACGATGTCGTTTTCAGAATTTTTTTAGAATATTTGAGTATCGTGTCACTCGGATAAATGATAATGATAATTTTCTGTTAGAAATATCTTGCACGTGCTTGTTGAATCGTCCACTTGCTCCACGTTCACTTTCGCTTTCATTCACTCGTAAAAAAAAGTAATCTATTCCAATGTTCTTTCGCTACTTTCGCCCTCGAGTGAACAGCGAAAATCACTTTAGACGGATGACTCTGTGCGAGGAGGGTGGCACTATCTTCGCCCTTCTTGCTTTCTCACCACTCGGTCTTCAAGTCGAGGGAGTGAATCGCGTGGTCTGCGACTATACGATAACGGACTCGTGCGCGATCTTGTGTCCGAACGTCCTTTTATATATACATACATACATATATATATACAAGGTGTTATAAAAGTACCGGAACATCAGAACAACTCGAAAAATGAGTCTTAGAAAAAATAGTTAAGTACTGACGTTCAGTTATAGCCAGGAAAAAATCATAATTCATAAAAATCCAGTACTTAACATTTTTTCTAGGACTCATATTTTTTTAGTTTTATTCTGCTGTTCTGGTACTTTTATAACACCCTGTATATAAACGACGAATATACATAGAGAATGAATATCTTACCGGGAAACGGGGACTAGAAATCAAGACTCCGGATAGAAGGAGGGTGGGTTCATTCGAGTGACCAATTATTCTCGTGCACGAAACGCAGATTCTCTAGTGGCAATGTCTACTTGCCACGTCTGGTGCGAACAATGAGGGACAACGATGATAAAAAAAAAGAGAGAGAGAGAGACTGTCTGCCTTCATTTCGGTGAATGAGTCGGAACACGTGATGAAACGACGCTCCATGCAGTCAGGCGAAAATGTATTCGCCGAGTTGCGCGCTATTTGATATAACCGTGATCCAGGATAAAATGTGCGCTGGCATTTTTTAACTTAATATTGCGCGCCTCGTCAATGCACTCTCGTGTTGTGGTAACTTCGTTACGACGTTAATCTACTTTGATTTCGCACTTTTACGCATAAATCTTCGCTATCTGACTCTATAAAAAAATTTGCCCGATAATTTAATTGCTATATATTTTAAGAGAAAATTTTTCATGTAACATTTTTACATCATCTTTTTTTAAATATATTTTATATATAACATGTTATATAATATTATATATGAATGTAGTTCAGGCAATCTATCTAAGAATATCTTAATGATATTTTAAATAGAATGTTACATATATAATCAGTTTCTGCTCTAAATCGAGTGTAGTAAATGGGAGACAATATGTTATATAACAATGGCCACAGTTGGAGAGAAAATCCCAAGTGTTTAGGGTTGACGGTGGAGATCGCGATCGATCGTGGAAACAATGGAGGAACTCTCGAGCTTAATAAGTGCTTTTGGTACGTTGCACTACGTGAAAACGCTCCGAGGATTTGCTCGCGGAGCACCCTCGACTTTCATAATTATGACCGCCGTCGTTCATCGTACGGTTTGATTGGCGTCCTTAATTAACAAGTGCAATGGCTCTGCATTCGTGGGTGCAGCGTGTATTATCTGCGCGAGAATTGACTTCGCCCCCGCGATTTCGCGTCGCTCTATCGCGCAGAATAGGAACCATCCGGTGGCTGGCATTTTTGTATTGTTTTTTGCTTTTTTTGTTTTTTTTTTCTAAAACAACCAGCTCTCTATTTGGCAAAAACCAGTATTAAACTCCCGTCCAAAAGGTGAGTCATGAAAATTCATAGTACTTTGCGCGAAACGTTATTCTCTGTAGGGAGACCGTATCGCGCAGGATTACATGGCGGCCGAATAATTTAAGCTACGGAAAATGGAATATATCATCGCGTAATAAAGATTTGTTTATTAGCGTTCCGCACCGCCGTGACTTCAAAAGATGGATTTTTATCATACAAAGGGACAAAATAAACAAAATAACTTACATTTTTTACTTTGCACCTATGGAGAGAGAGAGAGAGAGAGAGGATAGAAAAAGTGAGAGAGACTCGTTATATCAATATTCATATTTCTCAAAATAGATTCATATATTTAGAATAAATATCGACTTTTATATTATAAAAAAAATATTGAATAAATATGAAGAGTTTAAATATATATTATATGCAAGAAATGCAGTAACACACGCACGGAAAATAGAGAGAATGCCAATCCGATATTGCGGATTTTAAATTAGAATAAATGCGGTTCGCCCAAGTTTTTCACAAAAAAAAAAAAAAAAAAGGAAAAAAAATTGCTCGTTGCCTTTCTTTTTTTTAACCGTGGTTTCTGTAGCATTAAAGTAACGGAAGTGCTTGCGAGACCTTGGCAGACTTTAATGGAATTACGCGTAGACCGTGCGAAAGTATTAAGAATCGATTATTAAAGGGGGAGATCGTCGTCGCCGCGCCTTTGCAGCAGAGAATCCGACGAGGCTTCTCTCCCTTGCGGCTTCCCTTTATAGGTGTACAACGCGGTGACTGCGGTAATTAATATAACAAAGAGTCGGGAGAAGGAGAGGGCGCGCGCGCGCGCGCATTAAAGGGACCGCATGTCGGGAACAATCTCGCGGCATTCTCCATTGGTCGCTTCGCGCGCGGAACTTGGCGGAAAGTTGCGTTGAAAACTGCGGAAATTACCGGGCGCGGCCGACGTTAACTCGAAAGGAGTAACTTAATTACGCTCGGGCACGAATCGCCGTAATACAAACTTTTCGTTTGCATCAGTTCGCAATGAGTACGTGCGTGCACGCAGGGTGGATAAAGGCCACGGGAGAAATACTTTCGCCAAGTTTACGGCCAAAAATTCATTTCGGCTCGCCATTGTGGCGATAATGAGCTCCGACGGACCCTTAATTCGTAGCTTGCGAATTAAGGGCTCGAGGTGTAGGATTCGTTATTTCTCGTCGCGTTCCCTTCCGCGTGTTCTCTCAATCTGCGTCTCGCTTCTTCATCATCCAGACGCGGTGGCCGAATCGTATTACTGAAAAGATAATTTTATTTATTTTTTTTTTAATAACGTCAATTTGTGAGATAATTTCTGACGTCGATGAATTAATGTTTAAAGAACAGTTCGAGGTAGATCGCGCGTGATGAAATCTATCGTTCGATTACATTCGCGAGGGATTAATCGGAAATTAATCCGCGTCGCGTTCGAAACTTTGCGCAGGACACGGACTTCATTATCACGGACTGCTTTTGGTCACCGAATATATATATATATATGTATATATATATTCGCGAAACGCGAACGTGGCAGCTCGTTTCGATGTAAATTGAAAACGGATGACGATTACGGGTTGGTGCGACCGCGAGTATAATCGCGGAATTAATCGGCCTCGTTCGCTCAATAGAAATATCGCCGCGTCTGTGTTTGATCTTTTTTTTTTCCAGCTTTTTTTCTCCTTCTTTTTCGCCGGCCTGCGCGCCTAGCCCGTCGGGATTAACCCCTCGCGCGAGAAGCCCCTCGGAAACGTCTTTCTACCTTTTCCCATTCGTTACCGTTTGCCCTGTAAATACAGCATTTTCTGAAAAGCGTTTGCTGAAAAGCATCGGCCAGATTTAATAAGCTTTCGCGTGCTCTTCGTTAGGATTTTAACGAAGCTTTCATCCGATGGAAGCCTCTTCGACGCGGCGAATCTACGATTCTTTCACCTTTTTTTTTTTTTTTTTTTTTTTATAAATTTTATTGCATAATAGGATTCGTGCTCGGTTATTGCGTATATATGGTAGCACATACAGAGAGCCTTGTATAAAGATTCCGTTTCGTCTTTGATTACTGCGACCATTACGAGTAACATCGGGACACCGATGTTAACAAAGTTCTTTGTGGATCTGCTTTTGGCTAATTAACGTCGTCGAAGAGAGTCGAGCGTTTGTCACAACCAAGAGACAATTCCTGAGGCGTATTTCAGAGTTGTTGTTGTTGGACGGGGAGTTGTAAACAAATTATTCTTGAAAGTTACGGTACGGAAGAATTCCATGTCTTCGCAAGTCTGACCGGAATTAGTATGCCTGTTTGTGCGGAATGGCGAACCCCAACTGCATAAGCATTAAAGAAACGCTCTTTTGTAGGATCTTTGCATTCATAGAAATTCCAGACAAGCCATTTAGATGACGGCCTTCTTTAGCCATCTCGTTAGATTCGTATTAAAGTTTCGTAAGTCTCTCTCCGTTATTATATTTAGTCGCAGGTGCATGTATTTTCTTAGGACAATCGTCCCGGAAACTTGTCCCCCTTATTTTTTAATATACACATTGTAATCGAGGTACGAACCATCTTTCGTCTTCGTAAAATGATAAATTTTCTATTATAAAAATGCTATTTATATTCCGCAAATTAAAATTTTGAACTCGTCGGACTAGACAAGAATTCAATACTTTTTGTGGAGGGGCTGAGTCGACGTCGACTTATACTACTTAAAATAAAATAAAAATATTGAATCAGTCTTGCTGTAGAATTATTTATGAACTTTCAAACTGATATAGTTTCGATTTTTAAGCTCATTCTCTATATTCCCAAACAACTCTTTAATCGATGCAATTTAAAACGAGTATTATTGTTTGATGTCTTAACGCAACATTAATTAACAGGTACTTTGTTATTAATAATCGTCGAGTTCTTAATTTTTTAATAGGATTTTATTCCGCGCTATTGATTTGTTATTTTTGAAAAGTGGAAAAAAATCCATGTACTTTTACATGGAAATTACTAGAGAGAGTTATCATTATAATTTTTTTTCCATTTGTTTTAAAGTGAAAATACATATTAATGTAAAAATACATGTAAAATATAGATAAAATTACTATTTTTATGCAAAAATCATATGTAATTTTAAATTTACCATTTTTACTTTATTAGAATTTTATTTTACAAGTACTTATCTATTTTATTTATAACATTATTTTATAGCATTTATACATTCCTAACATTTCCTATGTGTAATTACATGTTCAGTGAAATATTTTTAATCTTGATAAATATTTAAAAATATATTTCATATAAAATTACATACAATCTGTAATCTTCCATGTAAGTATCAATATTCCATGATTATGCTGGGTCGGAAAAAAAACCTTAATCATGTAATTTTACATAAAAATTTTTTTCAATGTAAAACTACAACCGCGGACAGTAATTTTTCATTGTTTCGTCGATGAAGTGACGAAGAAAGTTCACGGGATAATCGATCGAGGGAACATCTCGCCCGCGGCTCGTTGTCCCGATGAAATCCCCGAGAGCTCTTTTCATGCTAATAAGATTTCGTCCAATGGATACGCGCCAAAGCGCGGGAAAGGGAAAGGGCCGTCGTCGTCGTCGTTCGACACGAATGAGACAGCGGGAGAAAGAGAAACGTACAAAGGGAAACGCGCGTCTCTCGCCGTCACCGCTGCTTTTGTCGACGCTCTCTAATTCGATATTTCGAGCGCGATGCGCGATACCGCGCGCCGGTGAGAAAAATAACGAGTTTCTCCTGTCGGCCGGATTATAAAAGGATATATCTATACACCGCGATACTCCGTCCGACAAAATTCATTCATTTTAATTTCTGCGCCGCGAAAAGATTCGCTGAAGTAAATACACCTAATCGGAGCTAAAATGAAGTATAGAAGAGTATCGTTAAAAGCGTTAAAAAAAAAAAAAAAAATGAAAAAAAAATAAAATAAAATTCCAGCTTGTGATTCTATTAATCACTTTGTCAAGAGTACAAGAACGGAGGAGGAACGCGCACACATTTCTCGAACGCCGCTACACGTCGGCCGATATTTTCCCGTAATCCATCGAGGCTTTATCGCGAACTTGCACGAGTAAATCCGCGTCTTCCTTGATGAATGCCAGCACCGTTGGTATATCGCGTGCATACTGCATACGCGATCGCATCCCATTTCGACTGGTATGCATTGTCGTGTTAAATGGAAACTGCCAACGACGCGCGCGTCGGTCTCCGGTGAATTCGACGAAATGCGCCGTCCGTTCGCCGCCGATCGATCCCGAAGGTGTATTGTCCGGCGAGGAAAGTCGCGCGAGAAATGAGGAAAATGATAAACGAGAACTGTGGGAACGATTCGGCGATATTGCGCGAGAACGTTTTCGGCGCATTCTCGCGCTCCCGTTGTAAAAATGATAAATTAAATCAGAGATATTGTGTAAATGCGCACCGTCTACCGCCGGATTAGAAGTTCCTCGCGAGAGACGTAATGTTATTAATCCTGAGCGCTACAAAGTATTTTACATAAATGAATAAGACATCAACTCGCCTCTCCTCCCGCTCAGGTAACAAGTTTTTCGAAGAACTGTTTTACGAATAAAGATCCGAGAGGAATTAAAAATATGGAAATTAATGCGTCGCGGGGCCATTTTTTACGAAACTATTACCTACTATCGTGTCTGTTGGAACAACTGTTTTCTCACATGTTATACCAATTAACTTAAATTTTCGGAATGTACATTAATAAAACATTGTGACTTTTATTAGCAATATAATATATTTTTTTAAAAAGACCACAATATATAAAAAGCATAATAGCTTAATTATTTGTGTAACATTTCAAATAGAAAATAGAATCTCGGATTTTGTTTGTATTCTATTTCACGTAATGCTAGGTCAGGTATGTCAGTTTACGCTATATATCTCAAAGTTTAGGTGCCTAGATTTTTCTCGCGGAAAAGTAACGCTGTTACCTTTTTCCACCATGAGAGAAGAGCACTTTATGTCGTTATTGAACAAACAACGATATGTACTTAATACGAGCTCGTTCACGAAAGCGTGACTGTTTGCGCGTATGTGCGCTCAGTACAAACTCCCTATATGCGAGGACTGTTTATCCATTGGAACCAGCGTGACATATCGATCCGATATTGAACGCTAGGTGTATAATTCATCTTCGTTAGTTACCGGTCTCTCTATTTCTCCACCAAATATTTAATACAATTCACGTATGTATAATCTCTGGATAATTTTATTGTGGGGCAAAGAAAGAAAAACAGGTTATACATATTACATATAATACATGTATAATATACAAACACACGCGTAAGATATATAAATTACTTTACAGCTTCTTTTCTATCATGCAATTTCATATATAATTTATTTTTTCCTTTCCCTTGAAAATTTCGCAAAAAATGAAGAAAACGAAAACGCTTCCCTACATCGGTATATCTTCAATTGCACAAATGTTACGTACATATCACGTCCGCTGAATCCCCTTCGAATCACCGCACGTTCTCTCACGTGTCGCGAATTTCTGCTGTTACAGACGGAGCTGTCGCAGAATTTGCAGCAGCTGTCGGAGAGAGCCCGCTCGACGACGGAGTTCATTCAAAGGCTCAAAGGAATGACGGACAAAGTGCATGTGAGTATATGTACCCGCGCCTTTGACGTCCGTTTTAAATTCCGTGTCGACGGACATGTCACGCGGTATGGCGCCGTAAAATTGCGAAAAGATATGGCGTTAATTATATCAGCCCGGCAACGTCGGTGCGGATTCATTTCCGATGGTTTGAGGAGATAATTCGGATGTACAAAGAACCCTCGGGGACGGCTTATCTTACAACCGTGGAACAAAAGCCGAGCAATAAAATTCCTTTTGGATATCAGCGTTTATTTTTCCATCCCCTTGCACTTTGCTAAGCGGAATAATCAATTCGCTATCGTATTTCTCGTTCGCGATACTGTCTTGCACAAGCATTTTTCTTATAAATTTATATGTGCACAAAGAAATATAAAAATATTTTTCGCTACTGGCTATAGTTCTGTGAAAAACAAATTGGAAATTTTTATATAGAGATATTTCCTAATAAAAAACATCGTATTTTTACAAAGATTCTAATGTAACACACTCTTCCGGATAGAAAAAACAACTGATACGTCTCACCGAATATATCGATCGGAGCAAAATGTAATTTTTTTTGTACGTACAGAAGCGGAATAATCAATTTGCTATCATTTTTCTTGTTCACGATACTATTTTGCACAAGCATTTTTCTTAAATACATATGTGTACATATACAAAGAGATATATAAAAATATTTTTAGTAATAGTTTTGTGAAAAACATTCGAAATTTTTATATAGAGATACATTTCCTGATAAAAAAATTATCATGTTTTTACAAAGATTCTAATGTAACAAACCCTTCCGGATAGAAAAAAATTGATACGTCTCACCGAATATATCGATCGGAGCAGAATGTAATTTTTTTTCGTACGTACAGAAAAATCTCTCATCTAACAAAAAGTTCTTTTTTCTTTTTAATCGCCGAGATGAGTTATTTCCCGATATTACAGCCGATGATCCCGCTTGTTCGCAGGAGGAATGCGTGGCGCTCGAGAGTGAGGTCGAGGATCGGGTGGCGAACCTGGTGAGTCTCCTGCAAGCGAGGAAGTCCCGACTGATCGAGGCCGCTCGACAGACCCGCGAGGCCAGAGTGCGCTCGTTGCGCGACCAGGTTACCAGATGCGCGACGCATCTGCAGACGACTACAGCGCTCCTTACCTTCTGCATCGAGGCGCTGAAGGAGACGGACAGCGCGGCCTTCCTGCAGATCGGCGGCATGCTATCGGTAAGGGCGGCGACCGCCGCCGGCTCCTGGGGTGGCGCCGAGGGCGTTCAGGAGATCGCTCGTCTGCCGCTGCTGGATCTCACCCTGGACGACAAGCCGCTGCGCCGCGCCATCGATCAGATGACCTTCGTCCAGCTGAAACGTGAGTACAAAGTGCGACTTATGTGTCCGCATGCGAGTAGATTGAATTTCTTCTTTTAGAATTTTCTTCTAGAATTTACCCTGAAAATCATGGTAATCGTGGGACATCTAATTAATATTTATTGCAATAAAAAATATTAATATTTACCGCAATGACATATAAAATATATATGTTCGATTAATTTTGCTATGTAAATATTAATCAGAGAAACTTTTGTAAAATTTTTTCAATAATACATCGTCCCACAATTACCATGATTTTCAAGATAAATTCTAAAAGAAAATTCTCTCCGTGGACACGTTGCTGAATCGAACGAGATCCCTTTGCATGCTACCAGCTACCAGTCGCGTTTAAGTCTAACGCGCCACTGTTGTAATATAAATTTACATCCTTGTGCGCGAACGACTTTGTCGAACCGGAATCTTTAACTTCTTCTTCCAACTCGGATCAAAAAACTTTTTGGTATAACCAGCAAAACTTGATTATTTACGTTAGTGATTTTGCTGCACACGAGACTTTGGAAGTCTTAATTAATTGCTGGGAAGTTTAGTCGAAGCATGGTATCGTAGGATCTGCCGCGTTTAGAGAGAAAGTTACTCGCGGGAGCCAACGATATTTAACGCAAGTACCGACCGATAAATAATTTTGTTACAGAAACACGTGTAAGTACGTGGACTTCGACACATTTCATTCTAGATTACATGCTCGTTTAAGTGTCTACACACAATAAAATCTTTCAATCTAGCGTTACGAATAACAATAAAATTATCATTTAGAATTAGATGATTAAGAATTTGTGTCTACAATAAAAAATCTTCGATTTTTCAAATATTATAAAATATTTCTCAATCAAGTGTTTTATAAAAAAAAAACTTTTGTAAACACTTGATGAAAGGCGTTTTAATTTCAACTTTGGAAACCACTGCGGCGGATTGAATAAATTAGATATCCTTCCGTCACGAGAGGCAACTCGCGGAAACATTTCGTTGGCTCCTTGAAATTCATTCATCTGGTTCGTCGCCCGAACTTTGATTCTTTATCGTGGTTCGTCGAATTCTATTCTATATAATTCGCGTGGCATATATATATATACAGGGTGTCCGGTAACTAACGGACCAACGATTACAAATGGATTCTTTGGTCAATTTGGGAACGATTTTTCCTCAGTGAAAATGTCGAAAAAGGTCGTTTTTTACAACTTTCCAATATTTGTCATTATGTGTCTTTATAACTAAGCCTCAAATTAAAATTTTATTATAGTAAACTCTATCTGAAATTAACTGAAGAATATAATTATGTTAGACTTTTAACTCCAAAAAGTTTTCAATCGCTTATAACTCGAAAATTATTGACTTCTCAACATTTTTGCTAAGGAAAAATCGTCTCCAAATTGGCCAGAGAATCCGCCCTTAATCATTGGTCCGTTAGTTACCGGACACCCTATATATATATATATATATATATATGTATGTATGTGTATCTATGTATATATATATGTATGTATGTGTATCTATGTATATATATATATGTATATGTATCTATGTATATATATACGTGTCGAGTAAAAGCGACGTAAACTCGTTCGAAAGACGTCTTGGTACGCTTAATTGACTCGTAACTCCTCGTTTTCACGACTACACCGGGATTTTCGTCCGGGGCGATTTATCTTAGCAGTACCCCAAGCTGATCGCGCAACTTTTCGCTTTGTACGAGTCTTGCTAGCTGGTAGTCGTTTTATCTTGCAAACGAGACTTTTACATGCTAGTGCAACTTCGATTATCTCGTTACATATATCCTCGGAAACGACTGGCGCGATGATTATTTTCAGAGTTGACGTACGTAGATAGTTGAATTAGCTATAATTTTTTTAAATCAATTTTATAGTAGGCTATACGCTCGTTTATTAATTAATTTAAAATATCGAGAGTTAAAATGGATAATTGCGCGAGAGATATGTAACTTCACAACGCGATTTACAACTGGAAATGATAAATTGCGCGCGATTGCTTGAATTAAACGGGAAAAATCGAAAATAAAATATATTCGATGAAAAATACACTTTCGAACGAGTTTTTTCATTTTGACGTTTCGCTTGCATGCAATATGTGTGTACATAAATAATGATAAAAACATAAAAAAAAAAAAAAAAAATCTTCAACCGATTACAAATCGCTCTCCTGTTGGACGCAGCGTCAGAAGGGGAGGAACGATTTCCGACAGCAGGTAAAGAAAAAGCCCAGACACGGGAAACGTAACTAGAGAGAGACGCCTATTATAGGTAGCGACAACACGAAACGAGAAAAAAATCGAGCAAGAAAAATAGTAATTAAGAAAGATGGAGGAGGCGTCGATCTTATCCAAGTCGTCTAGACGAAGGGGGAGGGTCAAGGATGGGGGTGGGGGGAGGGAAAAAGAGGGGAATCGCTTAATAATTTTACGTAGTCCTCGGGAGTGGCTCCTTTCAAGCGTGCCTCCTCGCCGCCGTCAGCCTTACGGCACGCTAAAACGTTTCAAAAGCGGATTAATTAGGTACCGGCTTTGCAGTAACTGCCGTAACGATCTCGAGGTATTAACTCGTTACAAGGAGACATCCTCTCTCTTCGTCTGAGTATACGCGACTCTCCGATACCGGGGGTGTTAGTACGTGGTGCCCGATGTCATGTTGGGAAATGTTAATCGCGTCTGATTAACATGTGTTTACAGACGTATGTGTAACTTAATAACGTTGCAGCGTTAGAGGCAGAGAGAATCGCGTTATAAGGAGAATCCCACTCTCTCTCTCTGTCGATTCATCCGAGCGGTAAATAAAATTACAAGCGAGATTCTCGCTTGCGGTTAAAATTAAAGGATCGCGATCGGAAGGAAACTCGCTTCTATTTGCTCGTTATATATCTTAACGGATTTGCGACAGGGATTTCTAATCAACGCCCCGCGATCCGGAGAGAGTAATGAAATACAAATCTATTTAACGAAACCCGATAAATGATTACGTGGTCGAAGGAAAGTACGACTTTGCCGGGGTTCTCCGCATCCGGGATATTTAATTCTCGGGCGATCTTGATACAAAATCGGGTATATAACAGAAAGTTTCTTCATTACGCGCAGTTTACTCGTCAAAGAGCGGCACGCTTCAGTTCGTTAAAATCCGCGATACTTGATTGGCAGTCACACGGAATTTCATTTACTTAACCCGGCTTTGCAAATAGCAAAGCGAGGAATGTGCTGCCCCGCGAGGAAACTTCCAAGTTCGTCAGGATTTCGCGTAAAGTTTGCGACGAAATCGCTCGGGCGAAAATTTCCGGAATCCAACGAATGTAATATATTGGAAAAGTATAGACATGTATATATATTTTTGACATTATGTTGATTAACACATTTTTTTTTTTTTTTTTTTTTTTTCATTAAAATTTGTACTTGTATTTTATCACTGATTCTTGAAGCTACAATTTTTTACGGAGAAAAATAATCAAATATTTATTCGATTTATATATTATTGAGAAAATAGATGATGAGAGAAATGACAACTCGTCAATAATTCGTTTAAATTATTCTTGTGCTCCCCACGAAAATTCAAAAATTTGCAAATGCGATTGTAATAGCTGCAACCACAAGAAATCGAGTTATCGACCCTCAGCACCGAATCGACGACGAACGATAGACAGGGCAAAAATGCGAAATTCGTTTATCGTTATTTGCGCTCGCTTGATCTGCGCTTGATTTCGATCTTTTACTGAAGCTTGAACGAACATCAAAAAGTCGTTGATTCTCTTGTCGTTATGATTTGGAACGAGGAAGGGACGAGCAATCGACGCGACGAGCCGAAACTCTCGAACGAGCGGCTCCGCTTTCTTAAATTTAGACTTTATTGCGGCGGTATTCGAGTTTTACGACACGAAAAATTGCCAGCTTTTTTCGGGGCGCCGCTCAAAATCTCATCATTATCCGCTTCCGCGATTTTAGAACCGCGATCGGATTGTGGCTAAAAGTTTGTCTCATCGTTAAAAATTCAGACATCTCATTCGCTTTAATTATATATATATATATATATATAGGAATAACATATCGAGGCATCCAATTAAACGAGCGCGAATAATATTATCCGGTCAAATATTATGACGGTGTTAAGATTATCGCATTTATCGCGTTTCAGCGAAAAGTGGTGACAAACAGATGGTGTTATTTATTGTAGTTTTTTTTTTTTTTTTTTTTTTTCGTTAAACTTGTCATGAAAAACTCGCCTGTCCGACGAAACAACGTTTAGCGTCGCATCGTATTTCGGTCCTGTTTATACTCGATAGAGGTTACTCTAGGTTTCACGCTACGAACAGGAAATATAGAGCACGATGAATCGGTCCAGACATCGGACGGAAAATTAAACGCTCGCTTGTCGCAGACGAGGCTGATGACCGTACAATGCGACGTTAATGTCCTGTACGTATACGTCCCGTCGAGATAACACGCGGGTAAACAGGGATTTTACCTCCTCCCTGGCAGATTAATTCGCTCATTAATTTATGCGACGTCGCAATCACGCTTCATCGTCAACGCCACCGATCGCTCTTTTAATAACAATTCTCTCCGCGTTCAAATCACCGAATGAAGACTGACAATGAAATAGCAATCTATAATATATTTTTGGGAAGACAAGCCCGATGAATCGTATATTTTGCAGAAATAATTAATTTTTAAAAAGGAACCAAAAGAAATGTTCGTCAACGCCACCGATCGCTCTTTTAATAACGATTCTCTCCGCGTTTAAATCACCGAATGAAGACTGACAATGAAATAGTAATCTATAATATATTTTTGGGAAGACAAGCCCGATGAATCGTATATTTTGCAGAAATATTTAATTTTTAAAAAGGAACCAAAAGAAATGTTCGTCAACGCCACCGATCGCTCTTTTAATAACGATTCTCTCTGCGTTCAAATCACCGAATGAAGACTGACAATGAAATAGTAATCTATAGTATATTTTTGGAAAGACAAGCCCGATGAATCATATATTTT
Organism: Nylanderia fulva; assembly: GCF_048542155.1. Lineage (NCBI taxonomy): Eukaryota > Metazoa > Arthropoda > Insecta > Hymenoptera > Formicidae > Nylanderia > Nylanderia fulva. The sequence continues at coordinate 1,004,891 of NW_028190488.1, forward strand.
GCAGAAATATTTAATTTTTAAAAAGGAACCAAAAGAAATGTTCGTCAACGCCACCGATCGCTCTTTTAATAACGATTCTCTCTGCGTTCAAATCACCGAATGAAGACTGACAATGAAATAGTAATCTATAGTATATTTTTGGAAAGACAAGCCCGATGAATCATATATTTTGCAGAAATATTTAATTTTTAAAAAGGAACCAAAAGAAATGTTCGTCAACGCCACCGATCGCTCTTTTAATAACGATTCTCTCCTGCGTTCAAATCACCGAATGAAGACTGACAATGAAATAGCAATCTATAGTATATTTTTGGAAAGACAAGCCCGATGAATCATATATTTTGCAGAAATATTTAATTTTTAAAAAGGAACCAAAAGAAATGTTCGTCAACGCCACCGATCGCTCTTTTAATAACGATTCTCTCCGCGTTCAAATCACCGAATGAAGACTGACAATGAAATAGTAATCTGTAGTATATTTTTGGGAAGACAAGCCTGATGAATCGTATATGATATTTTGCAGAAATATTTAATTTTCAAAAAGGAACCAAAAGAAATGTTTCATCACATTCGTGAATAAGAAGTAGAAATGAATAATTTTATACAAGTCTGAAGTCGAACTGTCAAGTCTCTTTCTCTCTCATTTCATTAACTTGTATCGTAGTTGCTCGACGCGAAGGCAATAAATAATAAATGTCTGTATCTGCAAACTCTCGACATAAAGAAGAAAGAGTTATCGCATCATATCGAAGTTCAAATCAAAAGTATATATATATATATATATATATATATAGTCGAAGGACTTTCAGAAGTCTAGAAGCTAAAGAAGCTTCTAGACGAAGGAGATCAGTTGACTCGCGATCAGAAACGAAAGTGTCGAAGCGAACGTGATTGTTACTTCTGCGTCGACGGTGAAGCGTGAAAGAGGAGGAACTTCCTCAAGATCACGGTCGAGTCTCGCGAGAAGAGCATTTTTCGCGACGTCGAGAGCCGTCCATCCTTCCTTGCCAAGTTTATTTTCATCTCTCGCTAAGTTTCATATCAGCGAGATATATGTATATTTTCGCGTACGCGATACATTTTAACAGGCTCTTCGCATCATCACGCTTCTCTTTTTCTCTCTCTCCGTATCTCCCTTATCAATGCACCCTTTTTCCACGTTTTTCTCGCAAAGAGAACAGAATGAATGAGAGAAAGAGAGACGCAGTCTACGGATATCGGATATCAACGCGACGTGTCTCGCGCCGTTCGATAAATCACTCCGATATAGGCATAAAGTTTCGCTGGCGTGTCGATTCACGTCGGGACCCATTGCAAACTGTAAAAAGGGCGGCCGTAGAGAGAGGGAGAATTTTTTTTATCTGCCCTGTTGTGTTTCTACGCCCTATGGTCCTTTCTCGGAGCGAGAGATCTTCAAGTCACTCCCGTGCACCTGTCCCGCCCATTTATTCTCGCTTTTACGAGCGCGTGTTCTCGTAAAATGATCGATATTTCACGTGGTCTCTCACGACTTTTTTAGGCGATTTTAATTGACGCCGCGGTTCCGTTATTTCGCGCCAACCCTCTTTTCTCTCTTCTCTTTCTCTTTGCGGATTCTTTGCCGTTATTGGGTTGAATCGTAAAACGTTACGGGCAACAGTATATCGGTATTTTCAAATGCTAAAATCAATTAACAAAATAATTATTTTAATTAAGGATATGCTGAAGATATATACATAAAATTTTAGGAGATGATTCTTTGTCGAAAATGAAGCGGAAAATATCCACCAAGTTTTATTTTTTTTTTAATTTGTCTGAAATTTGAGGAAAAAAATTCAAACTTAATTTTTACCTCCTTTAACTCCTCCCTTAAGAAGGGATAAGAGTATATGTTTATTTAAGAAACTCCCCTTGATTTTCGACCAAAAATCATCGAAAATTTTTCGCATTTTATATATATCCTGTATACACGTGCGTGTCTCTTATTTCGAAAATGACATTGTGAGAAATAATCGTCGGCGCTGACTGTAATACTTGGGGGATGTTGCACGTCGATAGCGCCGACGTGAAATCCGACGAAATCCGGGATAATCGATAGTAATGTCGACGGTATAAAGAGCGGACGGGACGTGGCGCGGCAGAATTTACCGTTCGAACGGCTCCATCGAGGTTCCACGTCGGATTACACGAGTTTTTGGATCGCGATAAGCGATGAAACAGAGTGAGTTTATTCTCCGCCCGCGACGCCGCGCCGTTACCCCTGTTCCGGGCATAAACGACTTTTATCTCGTCGATCTTTATCGCGTTCCGCGCAAATTATGCTCGATCTTACTCGAGAGATTACGCCTCAAAAAATCAGAAATCTCCAAGTCGCGCGATATATATTTTCTCGAATCTATATATATATATATATTTATATGCACATATAATTTATATATATACATATTTTCTCGAATAAAATTATTTTTTTGCCTTACGAATTTCTTTTTATTTTCAATAACAAAGCTGTGTTGAACCGATAGAGCGATTTTCAGATAGACTAGCATTTAGTTTTCAAATAATCTTCTAGTGAACCCACTTAAATGAAAACTGTGTTTTTCTCCCCGAGTTTGTTTGCCGTTTAATTAGGAATAAGAAGAAAAATAATAATTGTTTTTGAAGAAAGAGAGAAAGAGAAAGGAGACGACCTGAATTTGCATTAAAGCTCCGTTGATTCAACGCCGAACATAGTTGTGTAACGCTCGTGCCATTAGCCTAATTTCATAACGCGAGACACCGCAGGGACCTTAAAGCGTGCTGCAGAGTAGAACGGTTCTCTCCAAGGATCCGCTGAACTCCATGACGATTTGCTGTCAAGCATGAAGCCGGTTAATTATGCATACACATGTTAAGCCTTCCTTGACGTCGGAGCGGACGGAACACTATCCCGAGTGTTTCGCATCCCGGGGTGTTTGTTTATAAAACAGAATTAACAGTTCATAAACTTTATATAACGCGCTTCTCAAACTTCATCTCCGTCAACTTAACTTCACGCGATATTTCGCGAAATTGAAATTTAAACATGTAAGTTGACTTGACGTTTTGAGCCGTTTATTGTAATACTAAACTTTTTATGCGTCGCGTGTTCTGATCAAATATTCAAAGTACTTGAATCTATAAGAATTTTATTCTTTCTTATCTCGATATATATTATGTATAATTTTTTACGTTTAACTTTCTCTCTCTTTATTGCAATTTATTCGTATCGCGACAGTTTCCTATGTAAAGATTACACTTTTCAATCCCATGCGAGAAATTATATTTTCTCGTATAAAAGATTATATTTTTATTCTATAGAAAAAAATTTGATTTTTTCTATTATATATTGTATACATGTATATATAGGTATTATATATTGAAAAAATATTAAATTTTGTACATCATTGAATGTACGAGTCAATTTCATCGAAATCGGAAAGGTGATTAGTTTTACATAGAATCACAGCTTCCACGGCTTTTATTCCATAGAATTATCAAAGTTAGTGCTTTTTCGTTTCCGTAAAAAATGTGCCATTGAAATTCCATTTTTTTAATTCGCAAAATGCGTATGCACTTTCATTGCCATTTCGATCGCGATCTATTGATCTGACTGACTTTATTTTTCTTTATCTATTATAGAAAACAGATTTTATCCAATTTATCTACAATAGATTGACCTTTCTATCCGCAGCTTATCACGGAGTAAAAAAAATCGAAACCTTGAATGAATAAAATTTGTCATTCAAAAATAATACAATAGAGCCACGGGACACCCTATGTACAGCACAATTCTCTGAAAGAGTTGATTCGCGGTCGCGTTTTTTTTTTTTTTTTTTATAAGTTAATAGCATCAACCGACAGAGAGTGCAAGGAAAACAAGCCGCGATGTCTTTCGCGACATGTTTCCCTCATTCTGATGGCGACATGTTGTTTGCCAGTCTTGGCCTTCTCGAGACCGCGTGTTTACTCCACGGTCGCGACGTCTGATCGAATTATGCTCGCCGGCGCATCCGGAATCGACGAGCGAAACGGACGGGAAGCCGGAAGCGCATCGCCGTCGAGAGTGTCTTGGAGATAAGTTTGCGCGAAACCGCACGCGCGGACGGTCGAGTGAAAGGGGAAATGCTTTCGGTTTATTAGCATGCGGCGCAAGTTAAACCGACGAGTTGACGACCCGCGTCGCGACGCGGCCCGAGTTTCCACTGAAAGCCAGATAATTACGCGTAGAAGCATCAACGATACCGCCTGCAGCTCGCGTTAATGCTGCTTCTGAAAGCGCTAACATTTGTGTGCTTCATAATGAACGCGCGAGCCAACGTCAATCGTTTCGATAACGATCGATCTTTTATCACGAGAGCAAAACGCGCGCGGAGATTTATTTAGAGATTTGTTTCAGCGAATGACATTTTTTCTCTTATTAGATTCTTCGTATGTTAATATAATGAAATTTTTTTTAATTGCCCTCATTAATAATATTTATTAAAAATAAAAATATATAAAATGTAAATGAAAATACGCATACTTTTTATCTAATATCTCTCGCAATTTTATAGGAAATAAATGATTATGTAAGTTTGACTTGTAATGTCGCAAGTGAAGAATAAATTCGATTCTAGCGTATTATCAAGGAATTTATGTAGCTATTCCGATCGAGATTTGACAAATTGAGATATGGTGCTCCGCATCGATACAGCTCAATTCATTTTCTGCCGGACAGAAATCTAGATAGGAGCGGCCGGGCAATAATTTGCACGGCTTCGACTTGTACCTTAGACAGTCAGCAACGAATGGAATCGTGCGGTCGCACGGCAACGACCGGGTTCCATTCGTCGTTAGGAAACTCGTGGCAAATTCGGCAGCCCCGAGACCCGTTTAAATCGTGAAATTATTGCCGCCGAAGGTCATCATTGGCAATCCGGCTTTGAGGCAAATCGAATTGGAGCCAAGCGATGCGATTTCAGATCATGTTGCATTTAAATTAGCCAGTTAAAACTGTCGAACCGATAAAACCACTTAATGATCTTTTTTGTGTGTGAACGTGTATTTTATTTTATAGGCCTTTTGCGATCTTATCCTCAGCTCGATTTAACACGACAAATTATGACACTTTTCAAATTTTATTGTTATGTTTCCGCGAAGTTTCTCTGTTTCCGCCCAGTATCTATAAAAAATCGGAAAAGGATATACATAAATATATATATATATTAAATATATATTATATGTATATACACATATCTTGTTACATATATATTATTTTATTATTTTGCATATTTTTTATATTCTCGATATATTATTTTTCTTCTATCTATTTTATTCTAATTTTTAAACTTACATTTAATTTTAATTTATTTAGATGACAATTTCCTTTTTACTTACAAACTATAGTTGCTTTTAAAGTGACTTAGAAACGAACTTTGTCGGTTGGAAATTTATAAAGTTAAATGCTTTACCTAAATCCTTTCGTTACGAAAACGCGAATGTTTAGCTACTTATTTGGGAAACTTGCTAAGTGTGTTGCTAAGTTCTATCAAAGTAGAAAATTCCGGGGATTGAAAACTCTTGTTAAACAGGTACAACATTTATAATCTGCTTATAACTTTATTCTTACGAGTCAACTTTGGTTTATAAGTTTTATCATATTTTTTTAATGGCTTTAATCTTTCCATCATACGACCATTAATATGATGTTTTTCGATTTTAAATTAAGGGAAAAATCCATCATTCAGTCGGCTTATCTTTATTTATTTAACATAACGAGTAAAGCTTCTGCCGAGTCATCGCGAATATATGTTGCTAAATCAAAATTAATCCCAATTTTCCTCACCTGTCAAACGACATTATTAAACCCAGTACATTATTTTACTCCGATATTATTTTTTAATTTTTCCATCACATGATGATTAAAGGGAAAAAATCTATGATTCAGTTGGCATATCTTTATTTATTTAACATAACGACTGAAGCTTCTGTCGACTCATCGCGAATATGTTACGAAATCAAAATTAATTCCAAATTTCCTCACCTGTCAAACGACATTATTAAACCCAGTATATTATTTTACTCTTATATTATTTTCTAATTTTTCCGTCACATTATGTCACATGATTATTAGAGGGAAAAAATCTATGATTCAGTTGGCATATCTTTATTTATTTAACATAACGACTGAAGCTTCTGTCGACTCATCGCGAATATGTTACGAAATCCAAATTAATCCCAAATTTCCTCACCTGTCAAACGACATTATTAAACCCAGTAAATTATTATTTGACTTCTATATTATTTTGCTTTTCTCGGAAACATGGAGCGCTACTTAAACCGTCTCGACGTATTTCCAGCACCCGGAGCGCCTTTACTGATCCCCGAAGAGTGCAGCGCCGAGAACAACAGCGTCACCGTTGCCTGGCAGCCGCCACCTGGGCACGGGATTATAGGTTGCGCCGGGCAAAGAGGCCCAGCTATCGAGGGATACCTCTTGGAGTTGGACGACGGCTGCGGCGGGGAGTTCAGGGTGAGTAAATACAACTCATCCCCCGGAAGAAAATTGTTCCTACGATCGGCGTTAGGTTATCAGAGAGACACCCGACTCGGATCTCTCTTTCCCAGTCCCCGCGAATTCTTCAATGACACTTTAGCCGTCGGATCCTTCATCGCGTTCCTCATCCTTCGTTTCTTTGTCGACGCGACGGACATCCGGCTTCGGTGTTTCTTTGCCGAATATACCCTCTTTTCGCTCGTGTTGTCCCGCCGACGACGGCGATACGGCTTTGTCCAACAATGAGACACTTCAACGTTCTCACGATATTTTTCTCGCAGAATTGTTCCGGCTATGGCATTAAATGATATTTGACGTTTGTTATTTCTCCCAAATTTTGAAAGTATCAGTTTATCTGTTTTAGTGATATGGCTAAATATTTTTTATCAGTTGCATCATTTTCTTTGAGCGTGATTTATTTTCGAGATAATATCACAAATTGATCCTTATTCATTTAATACAGAGATGCACCTAGGATCGAGTTTAATATAAAATACCATTGAAAATTGTAATAAAACACTAATTTCATTGGAAGTGATACTGCGAGACACAGAGTGTTCACCGGTTTCGCTCTCGAGAAGTTAGGACGGAGTTTCCTTGCGCTCTGACGAAAGAAAGTTACTGGAACTGCAAAAATAATAAAAAAAGACAAGATAGTACGTGTCAGGAAACTCGAAAAGATCGGGTGAACTAAACGTGACAGTGTAAACCGAGAGAAAAGAGATGTAAGTTTTTTTTACACTTAATAAAATTCTAGCTGTCCTTTTTACTCTCCTTTTTAGAATGCACATTTAAATAAAAAAGAATTAGCATTTTATTTCTCTATAGAGAATAAATTACTGTACATATATTTTCCTCGCATTTATATTAATTGTAATTCGTTAAGTGATCTGAATGATCGAAAGTGATTTGAAATATTTCTTGACATTTTTTTGACGTTATTATATTAGGAAATTGCTTATTATTACTTTTCTGAGTTATAAAGTATTACATGGGTACACGATTTTATTGCTATCGAATAACAATTTTGTCTCAAATTTTATATCTACAATACGATAATTTATACTACGCGCAATAACATCGAAATGTACTTCATACGGACAGATTTAATGGGTTTAATAAAAACCGGGGAGCCCAAATGCATAAAAAGCTATACCTTCTCCCATTCACCCGGAAGAATAATATCGGCTATATTATGTGACACCGAAACGCGGTGGGGGATCAGAGAGAGAGAGAGAAAAAAACGATGACAGGATTATAAAGTCCCTTTCGATGGAAATTTGTTTCGCGCGCCGCGAAATGAATATCAATGGCGATCGCCCGTATAAAGTTTATGCCTTCCATGGAGATTTTTGTTACGAGAGAATCTCGAGTAAAGGACCTCCTCGACCACTCGTATTCGTTTGCAGTGCATTTCCGGCTTGGCGCGGCCGTTCGTCGCATTTATTCTCGAATCGAGTTTTGCTCTTCGGGTCGACACGAAATGCCGTCTTTCGCCGTTTTTATTGATCGTAAAAGAGAGGGAGGGGGTGACAACCCCTTCTCTCCCTTCGAAAAACGCGGTAACGATTACGGCTAATAACTCAGTCTAAATAGCGCGACCGAGCCGCGGCATAAAAGTCGGGGATTAAAAGGCAGTCTTTCTCTCGCGGAGCGGCGAATTCATGGCGCAAGTTTGAAAAATTTAGGGAATTAGCGCCCCGAATGAAGGCAGTTTAACGCGCTACATTAACCCGTTGCGCCCGCAGCATCCCAGAACCGGGCGATAACATCTTTAATTGTCCGTGAGATAAGAAAATTGTACGTAATTTATAACGATTTAAATTTTTTTTTCTCTTTCGCGCGTAAGTAGATCCACTGCGATCGAGCGTAGAAGTGATTTATGAATTAGAGGATTTTTTTTCTACTCGTAAATGAAGACTCGGGCCTTCGAGAGCGTTAATTGAAACCCGCAATTCCGAGAAGCTTACACGTGAGAAATGAGCGAGCCCTTCGCGCGATGGCAATTATTAATTGTTGGCGGCGATATCGCTTTCCGTTCATTAGAAGTTTTTATCAAATGACGGCAGTTCGAACCGTCGAACTGCAACATAATCCACGATATTGATGTTAGACACTCTATCGAGTTTTATGGAGTTTTGTCTTCCACCATATCGCAAGAAGAAAAAGTTAAACAAAGTGGAAAGGTCAATTAATATAACATATCAACAATATAATAATAATAAGTTTCACCTAATAAAGTTTAATAATAATTTATAATAAAACTTAGTCTTTTTTTCGTACAAAGTTCTTTTTTTAAATATCATCAGATTTAATTGTTATAAATATTTACGATGCTGCGTATAAAATACAGTAGATTTAAATTAAAGAGATCATACAAACTTGAAGTAAAAAGAAAAATTACATTTTTTTATCTTATTATAAAATTTTAATTTTATGTCTAAACCACGCAATAAATATATTGAAAGCTTTGGTCAAGTTAAATTGTACAATTTACACACACAATTTATTGTAATGTTAAAATAGTTTTACATGCGAGATTACACTAATCCTTCCTCACGTTTCGCGAAGGTTTCGTTCTAGAAATGATCCGCGCGAAGGAACATAACGTGGAGTAAATCCGCAGAGAAAATCGACGAGAATAGCACGTACCTAGATGCATATATCACACCTCGTATGCTACATACATGTATACCTATGAATATCATCCGTTCGCACAAACGTGCTCCGGGTCGGGCTTGTAAATCGCGCGTCTAAATTTTCATGCTTTGTTAATAATGCACCCGGCGGCGTTGCGATACCCAGTGCTCGTTAACGAACGAAGGGATACCGCGAATATAAATCGTCCTCGTTGTCGACGTCCTCTCATTCTCTCTGCCCATCCTTGCCCGCCAGTCCTTCTGATGGCCATCGGGATCGCACGACTCTCCTTTCGCCCTCCTTCCTCCTTTTAATATTTAAATCGAGCTCGTTCACGCGCAAGTACGACGCCTCGGGTTTCCCGGTCTCTGGTTTCCGTTTCCTCCGTAGTTCACTTCACCGTCGTTCTTACGTACCTGCGGGATCGTCCTTCAAGCTTGCGGCGGGAGTCTCCTTCGGCTGGATAAGGCTCGAGTTCACCGGGAGATTCGCACTAATCTCTGGGATTAATTTCATTTTTGCATTCTGTGTGATTTTATTCAAGGAAAATATGCGAGGTATTACGAGAGTCTGATTTTTTCATTCCTGAAAGAGGCAGAATCTTTTAGCACGTCGTATACATTTTCATCCAAACTCCAAAATTATATTTATATAATTGTATTTATAATTATGCCTTGTATAATATTTTTGTTGTATTTTTTCTCATCGTATTCTTTAGTATAAATAAAAAAGAATAGATAAAGGAAATTGTGTTGACGTTGTTGAAAAGGTAACTATCGAAAGAGAATTGTTTGAATCGTATATTTCGCTGCATCGTGAAATTTTTATTCCGACGTAAATCTGATAACATATCTCGGTTTATTTATCTGTGGCTCGACCAATCGATACTACAGCTTGACATTTCTTTTAGAAAAGTTTGGATGACAGGTAAATTTCGCTTTTTCTCGTTTATCTATCATCGCAACTGCAATGCTCTCTTTTATGCAATGCCATAAAATTTTATTCCAGTCGAGTTGAACATTTCGATCTACTTTAACCATTCGGTGTATAAAAGTTGGTCTTGATACAGCCTGTGATTATTTCTAAGTAATATACTTATTTCTATTTTTAAGGATTTCTAACAGTGTAATGCGGGATATTTTTTACATTTTTTCTGGAAAAATAAGAATTTTATAAATAAAATATTTTTGCTCGGAATAGTTTAATTATTCCGAGCGCGCGCAAATATATATATATATATATACATATGTATAGTTTTTTATTTAAAATCTGGATATACTTTTTATACCGTATGCATATATAATATAAATTATATTTTTTGTTTCCTGAAAAATAAGAATTATGAAATAATATTATTTCCAAAGTAATTATAATTATATTCCCGCGAAAATATATCGCTCTTTCTCTCGAAATAGCAGATTACTCGGACGCAAGCCGCAAATTCACGGGTGTCCCCGTTTGAAATCTGATTCACAGGAGGTGTACTGCGGCCGCGAGACTATCTGCACGGTGGACGGGCTGCACTTCAATTCGCTCTATAACGCCAGGGTGCGGGCCTTTAACAGCGCCGGCGAGGGCGAGTACTCGGAACTGATCGGCCTTCAGACCGCGGAGGGTGAGTTTCTCCATCCCCCTTCGTTTCTTTTTTTTTTTTTTTTTTTTTTTTTTTTCACGGTTTCCTGAACCGAGCGCGCGGAGGCCTCGATCGGAAAACCGGCGTCGGTGTCGCGTGGAAGACGAACGGTCGTAAGCGACGTCGATTTTCCAACCGCGCGTGTTCCTCTCATTTTTTTTTCCGCGGCACGATCGCGTGATCGATGAGATGGACGGTAGACGCACACAGAAACGACCATCGACCATGTGGCGTTTGCGGAATAATGCGGCCGACAATTACAAATGACTTCCATTTTTATTTTCGCGTGCGACTCACGATGTCGCGTTCTCGAGAAATTTCGTTTGATTTTATTATTGAGTCTATTACATAAATGGTTCAGTGTTTCAACATTGCACAAAATTAGATATGCTATTATCTTTCAATTCAAATTTTTCTGTATTATATTTTTTTTAATAATTTTATATAAAACTGGATCAGTTTTCGCGCTGATTATATCTACAGCGTATTCTTCGAAATAATAAATTAATATATATAATGAGGTAGAGGAAAAGAAATTGATCTTTTTCATATAAAACCGGATCGGTTTTCATGTTGATTTATATACCTGTAGCATAAATTTGTCGAAATGATAAATGAATATATAACGAGAGGAGAAGGTACTGATCTGAATGAGAATCAAATATTAAGTTTCGACAATCTCACGCGTCGATAACAAATTCTATATAAAAGAATCTGAAATGATTGAACGTACCTTTCCTTTCGCAACCGCGTCACGTCGACCTTCGACGTATCAAAATCTTAAATTATTTAGTGGCGCGAAAAATCCGGCTTCCCTTCCTCCTCGTCTCCCATTAAGATTCCATAATCCCGTCACGTCGTTATTAACATCGAGTGCGCGAGCGACGATGTCGAATTCCCAATAACCCCGGGCGCTTCGATACCCGGGCGCGCTCGTAACGCCGAGCGTGCAGTTCGTTAAGCACGCTTGCGGATCCGTATCCGCGGAATATTAATCGGAGCTACATCTCCCTCTATCTGTCTGGTCCCTCGCAGTGGCGTGGTTTTCGTGGGCCACCGGAGCGGCCGGCATACCACAGGAGGTGTCCATATCGGAGGACGCGATGAGCGCGTCCTGCGAGGGCTACGAGCACCGCGTCGTTCTCTCGAGTGTCGGCTTCTCGCGAGGCGTCCACTACTGGGAGCTGACTATCGATCGATATCACAGTGACACCGATCCGGCCTTCGGTATCGCTCGGGCCGACGTGTCGCGCGATCAGATGCTAGGTAAGTCAACGTGTGTGTGTGTGTGTGTCTTCCTTCTTTTCTGGAAAAGGAAGGATCGTACGGTTTATCCAGGGTCGATGAAATATTCATGCACCACCCCGGACATCCCTGATTTGTTCGGAAATTCGGAAGCGAGAGACGTATGTACCTTGTTTTCCTTGTATTTTTTTTTCCTCTCTGTCTTTTCTCTTTCTCTTCTTTTATCTCTTGCGTGTCGCGCTCTGGATGAAGGTGGAACGACGGCCAAGAGATTTCGATCGAGATCGCGCGGTTTGTGCAGCATACTAAAAGAAAAGGATACTTTAATCCTTGGACACGTGGAACCAGGTCAATGCTCTTAGCGATGATGGAAACCGGAGGATCGCGTGTAGTCTATTAAATTTGACGGAAATGTATATGGGATAGGAACAATGTCTCCTGCGATTTTTCTAAAATTTCCTCCGCATTAACGATGTAAAATCGATAATAATAATTTGCTTCATCCGATCCAATTATTTCAAACGAGTAAAAAAGTGTAAATATATTTATGTATATAAAATATTATTATTGATATATATTATTATATAAAATTTAAATATTCTCAAAGCATCGTATTTATACTGCTCACAATGCGAGAGAAATAATTTATTTTCAACCGATTACGCAGTCTTTAACGAGGAAATATTTACAATATTTATTTCTGATTCTGTAAAACCATCCATATTTCACAGAATTTCATTACAGAGAATTTGGATTAACATACAGATGTGAATATTGATTATGATTATTATTTCATATATCAACACATTTATAATCCAGTAGGAGAAAAATAATTTATTACGTAAATATGTTTAATTTTCATCGGAAATGTATTCTCCCGCACATTCTCGATCCATAATCTTTGCTCCTAACAGTCTGACATTTATTCTGCACAGTTGAAAAATTTGTGTTAAATTTAACAAATATCTCACATGTCCGAAACGGTCTACAGAAATTTTTTAATTTATCTATAATATATGGATATATTAAATGGAGATATAAATATTATGTTAATATTTAAATACAAAATAAGTGCAAAATTTCAAGTAATTTAAAACACATTTTCCGTAAAATCAACATAGAGTTTTAATGTAAAAATTAACTAAAAATATATTAATTTTAGATTTTATCATTTCCATTTACATCGTAAAATAAAGAATCAACATTTTTTGTGAAAATTTTAACAGATAAATATTGTTCTTGTCACTAATAAAACAGAACATATTTATTTTGTAAAACTAAAAAAAGACACACATTATGTCAACTTTTCCATCTTTTTCAGTTGTTTTACTAATTCAACATTTAAAAATTTAATTAACACAATATGAATGTATTAAATATTTGACAGAAACAATTCTAACGAGGTTTTTAACAAGAAAACACAAATTGTGCACGCTATTAATAATGCAACTCGAACTTGTTCCGAAGCTGGAGCTCGCGCGAAATTTGGCGAATCGTCTTGTTCGCAGGTAAGGACGACAAGGGCTGGAGCATGTACATAGATCGGCAACGGTCGTGGTTCATGCACGGAGGCGGTCACGCACAGCGCACCGAGGGTGGCGTCCAGCAGGGTTCGACCGTCGGCGTCCTCCTCGACCTTGACACCACGCACACCCTGCGCTTCTTCGTCAACGATCAGCCGCAGGGCGGTGTCGCCTTCCGCGACCTCTACGGCGTCTTCTATCCGGCGATAAGCCTTAATCGCGGCGTCACCGTCACTCTCCACACCGCTCTGGACGTGCCGCGTCATCTGCTCGCGCTCCACGAGGAGTACGTCAGCGATATGGTTCAGAGCTAGGGGTATCTCAACGTCCTGAAGAAAGGCCTGCCGCAGGAGATCGGCTCGCCCTTAGGCTCGATCGTCTGCACCGGCGACAGGTGCAGGGACTTCGAATCGGGCCAGCTGCTGGAGAAGATCGTCGAGGAGAGCCCGGTCGACGTTAATTGATGAAGCGGATAGAAGCTCATGAATGCCTAATGTGTGAAAGAAAAATCGTACTCGTAAGTAGTCTCGGTTTTCTATCATCTATCGCTCTCGGTTCGATGCACTCGAAATCGCTCCGAGATATATCGTCTCCGCGACGTCGACGTGGACCATGATGACTCTTTTTTTTTCGCCGAAATTGCGCGGCGAAAATCATGCGAGACTGCGGTTTGATTTTCTCGAGGACTCGGGACACACGCGATATTCCCTCCGAATACTTTGCGATACTTTTGCAATTATTCGAAAATGTATTTTGCGAGTACAGCGAGTACATTTTATGTCATATCCGATTTATTAGAAGTAAGGGTTTTTGATCTTTTATGTGTATGATTCAGAAATGTATATTGTCTCTGAGGAGCGTTAATCCGAGTGAAATTCGGATCCTCGCTTCTTGCCTGAATAAACGGGATCCACGAGAAATGACAATTCAACAGGTTTATATAGAAACTTTGGCGAGGAAATTTCGACGAAAGGGACGTACACCGTGAAACTTTTCGGATCCGGCTTGTTCGAAAAATTGAAACTTAGAATCGAAATTCCAGTTGAAATCGAGATTACATTTTCCCATCCTATATAAAGATAATTATCTTAACCGTAATTGATTAGTCTTTCTTTCCTCAGTTCGCTCAAAAGCTCAATGCTCGCGCTCTTTTAGCATCAAAAGTAAGTTCTCGATCTGAATTCCGTGCCGATTTTACAATTCAATTTTTTCTTTGTAAAATGAAATTATTTATAAGAGATATAAAATTTTATAAAAATGTTCTTTTGCGTTATACGATGATCACGCGAGGTTTTCACCTCGAAAGAACGATGAGTTCCTCGAGAGGGATTAGCAAGATGATTCGACGCTGTATGAAGGTATAGGTGATGAAAGAGTTGATTACACGATCGATAAAAACTGCGACGAGCGAACATTGAGCGATCGTCGAGTTTCTTTACCGGTTACTTGATGCAAACTGCGGAGAAGACTACTCGACGTCCTTCTCGATGCCTTCTGTCGGCCCTTCGAGATACTCTTCGCGCACCCCAAAGTCTCGACTTTACTCCCCGAAGTAAGAAGTTCCAAGAGAATCGTCGCGTTTCGAGAGACGAGTGATACTCACGTTTCTTCCTCCATCGGCGAATTTCGCAAAGAGAGTTTCCTTTCACTTATTCGGGGTGTCTCTTCGGTTCTCTCGACGCGATCTCTCGAACCCGACCGATTGATCGCTTCTACTCAAACACGGCCCTCGACAAAGTTTACCGGCGACGATACTTGGCTATTTGCTAATGGACGTTTCCTTGCTACCAAGGGTCAATTCTTGCAGTTTCCGGTTAAGTATCAGGTAATTTCTCCGACCAATACATACCTTCCTAGATTGTAGGGTCGGAGAGTCAACGAGTTAGGTGATCGATCGCAGAAGTGCGTCGTCGAGTTCTCGTCGAGGTTACTTCCGACTCGAACGTGAAATGTATTCGGGAAACGTATAGGAAAAATATTTTCTTCGCTTCGCTTTTATATACATATAGCGCGCGATATAAATAGAAAGTGTACTGATCTTCGAGCTGGGAGCTTCATCTCGGTTCTCTCAATTTCCTGACGAGAGATGTTATTTATAGATTGCGTGACGTGTGCGCAAATTACCTCATTAAGTCTGGAAAACAAAGTTTCTCACTCTCTGTGATTTTAGAGTGATTTTATACCGCGTCTTGTATATTTTAAATATCCGCGTGTCGATTGAAATATCATCCCGATAGTCGCTGGTTTAGCGCGATTATTGATCGCACGAACGAAACCAGGAGTTTCGAGTCTAAGTTTCAGTTTCTCGAACAAGCCGGATCCAAAAAGCTTCACGGTATGCGTTCTCCCTCGCCGAAATCTCGCCAAAGTTTCTATAAACCTGTTGAATTGTCATTTCTCGCGGAGCCCCCGTTTATATTCAGACAAGAGTGGCGCGAGACGAATTTCCTAGGGAATTCCCAAGGAATACGGTTCCTCGTCCTGTTCGCGCGATCGATACACAAAAAGATCGCTCGATCGCAGCACCCATTATCCATATCGAACGCACACAAGTATAAGTATAATCGCGTTTTGTAGGCGTTAAGCTCCACTAAAAGCGTAAATAGATAGGTAAGGCGTTAATAAAGCACAATGCTGCCGCGGCTTTAGTGTACAATAACATACGAATCGAGTATACGTTTTCTAGTCTTCGATAGAAAGACCCCACTTTGATCGACATTTCTCTCCCTTCTGTTTGTCCACCCTTATTCCGTCGTCCTTCCTCCAATTCGTCTCCAATTTCGCGCTGGTCCTTTTTTTACGACTTTGTATCTCATCGACGGTCAGAAGCACTGAACGCGCTCGATTTTCTCGTTATATCCCCGATGTAACGATAACCCGGAAGCGATTATTCCGCGCCGGGCATTGCGTTCGCTGCTGCGCGCGCGCCTATTGGCGCCATGTGTACATAAGTGTATATATTATATATGACTATATCGATTGTACCGCCGATTGAATTTGCCGATTGTACCATTTACGACTATATCGGATCAATAAAACGCAACGAAAACGCCCGCACGACGTGCAATACTTGGGTGATCCCTCGATTCTCCCCATCCGACTTCCTCGTTTCCCTCTCGTGGTGAATTAAGATGAAAGTCCCCTATATGAGAAATATTATGCAGGAGAGAGATTTGCTCGAACAGCATTATGCATATTATTTCTCTTTCAACGTAATATATTATTAATACTGATGAAATAATAACACACTTTCGATAACTTCATATACAATTATAATATATAATTAAGATATCGACTTTTCTTCTAAAACAAAAAAATCAAGCTTGAAGTTTTGGGATTTCGAGGAAGATGGATCGAGAGATCCCGCGCGATGATGTCCATAATTCATCGCGCTGGTCTTCTGCCGCTTTTCCCCTTCTTTTCCTCCCGTTTTTCGCTCATTTGATCCGAAACTTTCGCAACATCTCTTCAGGAAGTTCTCCCGCCGTTGCGCAAATTGCGACGAGTGGCCGAACGGCGGAGGAAAAGACCGGCGGAGAGTCCGTAGGGGATGGAGAGAAAAAAAAGAAGAAGCAAGGGACGACGAGTGGTACGAGGAAGAAAAAGAGGGAGAAAGAGAGCCTTGTATGCCCCGGAGAGAGTACCAACGTGGTCTGGGCGGGCCTCTTTAACGAATGCAATTAGCCGTCGCGGCTGCGGCTACGGGATCATTTTTCCCCTTCGGGCGTTATTTTATATCGCCCTCGCCGTAAGTTCGTTCAAGCACGGCGCTTGATTCGATTCGGAGATTGGAGGAAGGACGTTGCGCGTTCGCGCTTAGGGCTAATCGATTTTCGCCTTTTTTATTTTATTTTTTGCTCGTCGTTTCGTCGATACAAGCTGCAACGCTGTCACACGACGGCATTACCTCTTTTTCTATCGCCAATGGCGCTTTTCTGTTTGAATGAAGTCGGAAATGTCCCGACATTTTATCGTGATGTCCTATATAATGAAGTATTCGAAAAGCGCTTGAATGTACGGAAAAGTTGGAGTAAAATGCAATTCGGAGTTTTTTTAAGCACTTTATATATAATCGTATAAAGATTATTGTTTGAGATGCGATATAAGACAATTTTTCCAGTTTTTTTTTTTGTACATATTATATGTATATATACTATTATTATTTTCTAAAATTACACTACAATTCACAATGTCAGAAGGTATGTCAGAAAAAATAATTTCTTGCTTACCTTTTTTGCGCACTCGTATAATCTTCAGAAAAGCAGTAATATAAGAAGAAGGTAAAGTATCACACCAGTTTACGACGCGCAAAAAACATTATAAAAGTTGTTCAATGCCTCTCTGGGAAGTTCTTGTCCCCCACAAATTACAGCCGGCGGTGCTATTGGGAAGAAAGATGGTCGTGGGTGTAACTCGGATTAGAGGAAAGAAAAAGAAGCATTGAGTGTCGCGAGCGAAAGAGGCGCTTCGAGAATATTGTTACTATTAGGATCGTCTGTTCCCGAGAGAGAAGGGTTTGATAAAAACGAGCCGGTACTTTACGTGAACGTGATTAGCAGTTAATCCTTTGTACATCGTTATTCGACGGTCCATCTGTGCGTGCAGACTATTTCGCAAGGAACAAAGTTCGGGAGCATAATTCTTGGCAAAGTATATACGAGATTTTCTTCGCGAAAATTTTAACCAGGCAATCTGTGCATTAAGATGGAATTATGTAACTTTAAAAATTATATAAAATGATATAGTAAATTAAAGGTTGTGAGCAAAGAGATTATTAATGAGTGACGGAGAACTTGCGAGATTTACTTTAAGTTAATTTCAAATATATTTTATTTTTAAAGAAATTTAAAAAGTTTTTTTTTTTTTTTCAAGTAATTCTGAAGAGAGAGATACTTAAAATTGTATTGAAAATTTTCACAAGTTACGCGAAAGATTGCATCCGATCGATTTTTTTTCCCCCAAAGAAAACCCGATGACAGAAGCACTCTCAAAGATTGTTACAAATAATTCTACCATAATCTTTCACCAGGATTTGATGCAAGCCACGTTACGAGAGGACATTGAGTTCTAGACAAAAAAAGTGGTAAGTTCATGTATTCCGTTCACTCGTTGACAATAATGCAATAAGGATCTCAAAGTACAAAAGTTTCGCTCTTTTCACCCTCCTTGAAAAAAGTATATTGCGGCTTTTGAGCTTAAAAGTTAGTTGCGAAGAGAATCGGCAGCTGTATATGTGTTGTGACAGTGGTACACATTTATGTAACGACGAAAAATATACCCTGTTAAATGCTGCCATCATGTAATCCCGTGCTGTTTCGCACGGATTTAAGGGATTCCGTGAGATGTTGGTGAAATTTCAGCACTTTATTATCTTCATCGTGATATAAATTATGTTTACCAGGTTAAACTTTCTCACTTTTGCCTGTAATTATAAAATTCTTTGCAATCTTATTTCAAATTAAGTTATATCAGATACAATAAACTATATATCATACAAATTATCAGTAAGCTTAATGATAATTAAATCAGAAACATCTCGTGAAATTAAAAGAAAATATCTGCAAATTATGCAAAAATTGCAGAAGATGAATTGATGAATGAATTTCTCAAACTTTGGTTCATAAATATGCGAATGAAAACCAACAATCGACTCTCTTAGTACACAATTTTCCGAGAAAATGATCTCTTTTTCGAATGAAACGAAAATGAAATCTATTTCCTAATGAATAATGTTCTCTGTTATGTTTACGCGTCCCCGAGTCAAGCTTATAAAATTAACAGGAGTCTCTCTCTCTCTCTCTCTCTCAAACCATTCACATAGTTCCCACAAGCGGTAATCCAACATATACAAATGACACCGGTAAAAACAAGGGAAACGCGTATTTCCGCTCGGCTCTGTCCGCAGCAGGTCGTCCAGTCAGAGCGAATAAGGGGAAAAAAAGAAGGGCGACCATCTGCCGGGTCGTAGTCCGTAAATCCAGCGTCCTTTTTCGCGGTCCGTGCACTATCTCCGGCTGGTAATGGTCCGAATTCCCGGGACGCGGAAACGTGACGCTCGTTTTCGGTCCAGAACGAGGAGAGCCGGGACACGTCGTCGGACCCCTGTTCGCGACCTGTTTCACCTCGTCCGCGCTCGATTTCTTATTTATCCCCGCGAGATTAAGCAGAACTACCCTTACGTGCGTGATCGCCGAGCCGTACAGAAGGGTCGCCTCTAATCGCGTAGCCGTGCGTAGCTCACCATCGGTGAGTCTATTAAAAAAAAAAAGAAGGAGAGAACCTTTCGAGGGGTTCGTTAGAGTTGGACCGAGGGACTTCTAATATGATTTTTTTTTTTATTTTAAATAAAGACCAAGTCGCTTTGAAGTCGAGCGTATGCGCGAGTTTTATTTGCCAAAGAAACATCGAAGAAACCGTATGTTATATTCGGTGTCATTTCTGTTTAATTGCTTTGTACACATTAATTATGAACGGTTGAAACTTGAGGAAAAATTTGATGACGTAATTAATAATTTAAATTTCAAATAGTTATCTGCTTATTTTGATAACGAAGTATTAATATCGCATCAAAAAATATGTGTTAATAACTCGTGATATTTTAATTCAACATTGATAATTATAAATGATATTTATAATTTTATAAATATGAATTAAATAAAAAGTATATTATAAATTGTGTTATATATTTTTATATTGATATTTGATAATTATAGATTATTTCATATAACTTTATCCCCCTACGCGTTATTAATCAATATCGTGACGTCAATCGTTTTACGTATCGTTATCGTAATATTTTTACGTTATACATTATCGTAATACGTCTAACAATTACGTGACGTAAAGTTTTCATCCCCCTCAACTGTTTTCGTAAACTCACGATATTTTTATGATACCGACACCACGCAGACTAGCTCGTAAACTGACTTTTAAGCGAATCTTGCAATAATTCAGCATTATGCTCATAAATAAGTACTCGAGTAGTATCGATCCGAAGGAGACGGTGTACATATCTTCAAGAGTTGCGCCGTTAATAAGAAAGTATTTTTACTGCAGTTAGGACTATGAAATTTTAAATAAGCAGCGACGGGAGAAGCTCTTCGACGGCGACGCGATGCCGAATTCACGGTGGCTTTTAAGCTTTACAAAGTCGCCAAGTATCTCGATGGATATTCGTGCGTGTGCGAGATCATCAGCGAGGTCTAAGTGCGCTACATTAATGTCGTGGACTCGAAATTTCCCGGACGTCTGTGACGTTTTAATTATTCACGTATCTTTCATGACATTACATCGTTTCTTGAGAATTTTCATCTCACAGTGAATAATATATATCGACATCATATCGCTGTACCGACAAGGAGACGTAAAATCCTCTGCGGAAAAAGAGATTGTAAGTTTGTGAAATATGCTTTCGCGCGTCTAAAATTTGTCAGAATATAACTGTGTGTGGATGTTTGCATTTTCGACAAAAAATTTTAGTATTTTTAAGCATCGAGAAATTTTTGAAATTCTCGCTTTAGCTTCTGCACATTTAATAGAATTCTCTGTTTATGTGGCTACAACGAGAATTCAATCATAATTAAAATTTTCGGGCAATCATGTCTCTAAAAATAGAGTTTTTCGGGGAATTAAAAAAGATATTTTTTGAAATTTATAAAGTTATCCTTCTGTTAATTATTAAAATTGATTACAAATTTGTAATCCTTGTGTAAAGGGGATTGCAGATTTTTATTTATATCACAATAATTGAATCTCAATCTGGCAATATTTGTATCGTTTATTTATATCGAGGGGGTAACCACTAGCTAAAATGTTGTCCCACAGATTACAAGATTTCATTTGATTTCATGATTTTATTTGATTTCATGATTTCATCTAATTACAAACGATTTCATCTGATTATAAATGATTTCATCTGATTACAAATGATTTCATCTGATTGCAAATGGATTTTTTTCATTACATATGAAATCATTTCATAAAAGTAATGATTTCATCTGATTACACAATGCATTTTCGTGATTGCACATGTAATCATTTAGGATTTTATGTGACATAAAATTATAAATAGCATTTTATCTTGAATTTGATCGCAATTTACTGCGGAAAGTGCTCGTGCCACACATGATTTCATCACAGATTTCATAATGATTACACATGATTCCAATGATTACACGAAAATTCAAAATGATTTCTGCTGACTACATATGATTTTATTATGATTTCTAATGATTCCGCATGATTTCATTTGACTTTATCAATTACATCTGATTACAAACGATTACACGGGATTTCATAAGGATTTCATAAGGATTTCATAATGATTTCGGGGACACTGTTCCACGATTACATTAAGTGGTTACTCCCTCGATTTATATCGACTACTCTCCTGCAAAAATACGGATTAATCGAAAAAGATGAAGAAGCGATAGGATGACGAAGATATATGTATATGGAACTAACATCGAGGTACTTTTCTTGAATTTGACAGTTCACCCATTTATCAAGTGCACGCGGAACATTTTTAATTTGCCGGTACTGAACGCCTGATTACGATTACGCCGTCTGTGTTCGAGGATCGAGAACCATTAGATTAACCCTTCCTTCCTTCGCCGCCGACAATTGTCGTTCCGGCGGGAGAGGGATTAGAGGAACGGTGTTTCGAAACGCAATTTCCGGGTTAACGAGGCGCCGACCAATAGAGCGAGTGTTTGTGGATAGAGAGAGAGAGAGAGTCCACGCGTGCGGAATTAGCGCGAATTTTCGTGCCCGATAACCGGGTCGAGTGCGAAATAATTATCGGGCGCCGATGAGCCGCGTTATTATTCCGGAATCCCCGGGAAATCCTCGGGAAAACACACGGGTAACATGCGTTTTCAATTAAAAGCCTCGATATTTTGTCGGCGCGGCGCGTGCAGCGACCCGAATGATTTTTCGACCGCATCGCCGGTAAATCTTATTTAATCGTTTACACGTACACGCGGATTAAATCCGACGCTTTTTCGGCCCATTCCTCACTCCACCACCCTCGGTGTACACTGCACGGGATATGGAAAGAGGAAGGTTGTTAAAACGAAAAAGATTAACTATGTGACGCGACGCGCGTTATAATTATAATGGTACTTTGTTAAAAATCAAAAGTTTCATTTTCTAACTCTCCGTGAATATTTTTGCTAAATCTTTTCATTTTAAAAGTCACTAATAATTGTTGAAAATTACTATAATTTTAATGTGTAATTAAATCACTATAAAATAAATATTTCGGCTAACAATTTTCCATTCTAAGACGAGATTTTATTTATTTCTTTCACATCTCGTTATTTTGACTTTATTGCGAGCAAACGTCAAAAAATCATATCGTATATCGACAGAATTCGAGATAAAATATCTTAATGTATTTAAAAGAATGTTTAAAATAAATGAAAAAAAATCGTTGAGTAAATCACGTAGGTTTGGAGAATCTGGAATTGTTAGAGCCGATACGTGCTCCTTTATCGCGAAACGCGTTTATTTATCAGCCGGGAATCATTTCCTGCGGTCTCTGGCGCGGTATTTTATACGCGATAAATTCTCCTCGCGAGATCTGACAAGCAATACGTTTTGAAGTTCGTAATTACGCGATCGAATGCGAGATATACGCGCGCCGAACGCGGGGTTGTATGTTTCAGGGATAGGGTTACAAATGGCCAGACGGCGTCGGATTCGCGTATAGTGACCGTATCAAAAGCGCAAATGGAGAAATCGATGCTACGGCTTAAACTACCCGGCCGTGTTGTACTCGAAACTCTCCTCCTCGGCCAGCTCTTTCGATAGAGAGAGAACAAGAGGAGGAACTTAGCCCGGCCGCCAAATCCCCAATAAACTTCGTCGAGAGTGCAATACATCGAAGAAAAAGGACCGAGATTTCACGAACGAAGTACGTTACATCTCGTTCCTTTCGACGTGTAGAAGCTCCAGATCAGCTTCGGCTGCGAGATAACACGGCTGCATCTTTCTCACTGCATGCAAGCTGGGTTTCCACTTTAATTTTGCACGTACTAAAAGCCGTGTTCGGGAAACTTTATTCTCAGGATAGTTGGCAAGCCGCTGTATATACGTATAATCTTGTTCTCGCGCGATAGGATGCGTTTGATAATATTAAGAAAATTTCATGGAAAGAGAGAAGAGTTCGATAGTGTTTGTAGAACAAACGCCAGTATCTCTTATTATAGTATAGGTATATCTCTTTATATGGAAAAGTCAGTGGAACGGATTATAAAAGGAAAGGAATAATGGAACGATATTGATTGAAATTAAATTTCAACAAAATCGTTTTGTTTGACGCGCGAAGCGCATTCGCGTAATTAAATGAATTCATTCGGAAGCGGAAATTTTATTCCCGGATTTCCAATTTAATTATAGTCAAACGCGAGAATTTATCTATCGATTTCATATAATTCTCATTTCGGGGTTCATTGCAATTGATTGCCAAAAAATCATGTATCTATTTCAAGATAAAGCACGTTTTGTTTTATACAAAGAATTTTTTTCTTTTAAAGAAAATAAAGGCTTTCTGAAATATAACGTGAAACAAGACTATATTCTTGACCGAAAAAATTATTCTCGTATAATATCCTCCTGGGAATATTATACACCGAGAGTATATATATATGTGAAGTTCCCCGAGTTCTCTCAGATGGGACGCGTAAGGGATATTTTTGATTGGGGCACGAAAAGTGTGTTTCAGACTTGGTAAAGTATCGCGAGAAGAGGCATCACTCCTGTGCGCGAAGTTCTTCCTTTTTCTTTCTTTTCTTTTCTTTTTTTACGGAAACTTTAACGTCCTCTCGGGACACACGACGGAAAAACGGTCGCCCTTTGTGCGGGACAACTTCCTCTCGGAGCCGCGAAAGCGCGAACCGCGAGTTTCTAAAATGTCTCTCGTTATGCAAAAAAAAAAAGCACTCACCCTCGGGGAACGTTTTCCCTTGCGAAAACCCCCGTCCTGGGGGTTTTACTACCTGGGATGTACATATCCGCGTATTATATAAATAATAAATATGCAAGAGGCAAACATTCGAGCGCTCCGCGTCTCGCCGCGGCCACCGAGCAAATAACTTTCCTTAAACGCTGTCATCGGTGTTTGCGACGGAATGGCGAACTCCGCTCGCGCGTTTGCAACTACAATTATATAGCGCGCGGGACAAAGAGCCGTCGCTATTCTCTCTGTTCCGGTTCGCCAGTCGGGCGATTGTTCTGTTCCGGTTAATCAGCATGTTTCCCCCGTAAGTTCATTACCAAAGTGGCCCTCGTGTCAATTGCAACTCGCTGCCGCACCAGCTTGAATCACCCGAGTTGGCGCTATTGTTTCCTGAAGACGTTTTCGTCGCGCGCGCGCGCTTCGCAAATTTAGATTCGTCGATGTTTGCCAGCTGTGTATTTAATCGTTGTTTCACGCCGCTTGGAACTGATTGAAGCAATTATTTCGTTGCGAATAATTTGGATGTTTTCAAGGGGCGAGATAAACACATGGAAAAAAGGGATATAAAATTAACGTTGTACCGAGTTTTGTCTGGAGTTTCATAAATATTGAATTTTTATCTCTGTAATGAATAATAAATTCGTTTTATTATAAAGAAGAGAAATAGTAATAATAATGGAAAATCTGTGAATGTATACAATCACGGGAGACATAGCCGTTGATCTTTTCTGTTAAGAAAATACGCTTTGTTATTGCACGAGTATCTATATATATATATATATATACGAAAGTGGATTACGCGTATGAATAATGTAATACCCGACGCAAGAATCATTATTTATTCTGTGCTGGATTAAGATTACTTGGAATTAGTAATACATATATACATTGATTATATCTCTTGGAAACATAACATCGAGCTTATAGTACATATAACACAGTGGCGCTGGACCATTATCCTTGTAATATACGTTTTCATTTCATTAAGCTTAACCCACTAAGGTACAGCCAACAGTTTTCGAGAAAATTTGTAGTTCCCAAACGCGTATATTTCATTTCATAAGCTGTTCTACATCTCACCATGTATAAGATATATGTATACCGTGAGACTTCTTTAATATAGAAACTTATTATTAAAGTTCAGATTTTTATAATAGGGCAAATTTCTCGAGATATATTCGTAGTCGATTTTTACTTGCGGTAAAAATAGATTCTTGGTCAAATAAATTATTCAATTATTATGAAAAGTTGGTATCGATATTTTATAAAAATATTATAAACAGAGTCTATAAAATGTTTGAACGTTTCTTCGTGGATATAACATTTCAATTAATTTTCTTGTTAAGGGAAAGATACTGAAAACGACATCTGAAAACATTGAGTGATATATCACGTTCTTTCGTGAAGGCTAATCTCTTATGATGCATTAGAAACACGGTACACGTGTTAAATTTCTCGGTGCACACTATAATTCAATTTATGTCTCGATTAAGATAAATTCTAATGTATGATTCCCTTGTGGAATATGTCTGCCATGCAGATGAATAAAGGTCTACTATACACAATGTCGCCGTCAAGTAACCATCAAATATTCTTACATCAATTTTTAACGTCGGCTTTCTTGTAACGGTCATTATATTATTGCTTTATGTAAAATTCATATAAAAATATTTGACGTTACATTGACGATGATTGAATAAAGTGTGCATAAGTTTTAACGCAACACTCTATAATAAGATCTGAACAGCCTCTTATTAAGCAGCTTGCTAAACGTAATATCATCCTCAATTTATTTCAAGTTGTTATATAATAGTGACTTTTACCATCATTTTATAATTTATAATTTACTGTTGCAAATTCATAAAGAAGTACGGAATTATAAATATATAACGAGTAGATCTTATTACCAATGACGTCGCATTATTTGACGCAATTATCTGTAATCTTATTCTCGAGGCAGAATTATGCGCTAACGAGAACTCATAAAATAATCGTCGTTACTTCTCCCTTGCAATAGAAACGAAGAGTTCTCGACCGCGGACGCGGAAGGAAAGTGTCGAGGGAAATGGCGACTAACGCCGGAAAGAAACGGCAAAAAGTTACATGGCCTTCTGGCACGAGGTAAGAGACTCGGTATGAGAAAATGTGCCGCCTCTTAGAAATATTTTTAGACGTTATGTAATATCGCGACGTGCGCAGAAGATATTTCTGAAGAAAAGGGAACACTCTCTTTCTCATTTTTTTGGTACACTTATATATATATACAGGGTGTTCGGTAACTAACGGACCAACGATTACAAGTGGATTCTTTGGTCAATTTGGGAACGATTTTTCCTCAGCAAAAATGTCGAAAAAGGTCATCATTTTTTACAACTTTCCAATATTTGTCATTATGTATCTTTATAACTAAGCCTCAAATTAAAATTTTATTATAGTAAACTCTACCTGAAATTCACTGAAGAATGTAATTATGTTAGACTTTTAACTCCAAAACGTTTAGTTTTCAAAAAACCCATTTTTTTAAATCGCTTATAACTCGAAAATTATTGACTTCTCAACATTTTTGCTAAGAAAAAATCGTCTCCAAATTGGCCAGAGAATCCGCCCTTAATCATTGGTCCGTTAATTATCGGACACCCTGTATATAAGTGACAGCTTGGGAAAGCAGTGAATTTCCTACCTTTAATTATTTCTATATATATAATAGAAAGAATTAAAGGTAGGAAATTCACTGCTTTCCCAAGCTGTCACTCGCGATTTGTTAATTGCGGTGGCGTTAATAAACTGTCATCGTAATTTGCCTTACCAACGCTTTCATATTTGGAACGCTGAATGCGCGATCGGTCGCGAAAGTTCGGCATATGCATTTAACTAATTAACGAGCAAACAGTAATGTCAACGTACATCCGCTATTACGACGGATAGGGCCGGTATTTCCCCGCATAAATACATTTCATTAATAGTTTACTGTTATTGCAGGCACACTTGCTAGAGAGCTATTTGTGCAAAAGTTACATAGCCTTTTGCATTGCAGTGACAGACATTATATTTCCCTAGCAATTATCGAGAAGCGATCTTCATTTTCAATTCAACCAAATTTGTGCAATAGAAGGCATTACAGATTTAGTATATCACACGCGATAGAAATTAATTCTACAATGTAGTCTATCCGCGATTTAATTATTTATTATATCTCCGTGCATTTAGAATCAAAATTTTATAAAGCCAAATTAATTTTTTCTTAATCACCACTTAAACTTAATTATATAACATAATATCTTTATTTACGTCGGAAAAATAAATGGAGAAAAACGAAGAGAGGGATCATGACATCATGATTAAAAAAAGGATGATCGAATAACTGTATGTGAAGATAACTAACATGAATGCGATGTAATGAGGAAAATTAATGGGGAACATTGGAGGATTGAATATTCACTTGCGACTTGTTTTTCTTCTTTCTTTCTCTTTGCTGTCACAAATTAGTGATCGCGCATCATTAATGAGAATCTGCGGAATAAATTCATTCTCGTTCGTTTTGATCTTTGTACGATTAGAAAACTACGAAAGATTTTAGTTATAAATATAAAATCGTTTAGAAGAATTATATCAACAGATTCCGCAACAGACATTTGAATCGATATTATATTATAACAATATGAATCGATAATCTCCCGCGACGTCTTTATTATTAAGTATAGCATAATTCTCTCTGTCGTAGGAACGTGATTTTTCCGAGGGAGAAAACAAAAAGAGAGGATTTATCCATAGGCTCGTGTTGCGCATAATTTAGCTCGCTGCATTCTTCTCCAACTTTCACATTCCCCATCGTTTTTCATCTCGAAGCGTAATATAATTTCAGCCGCATCGGCGCTGTTCTTATTGAAAGGTATACACGGGAGGAGAGGGATGAAAAGGGGAGAATACATAGGCATCGGGACGGAGCAATAAGACGCTAAGATGCTTTCTGCTACGAGGAACACAGCGCAAGTATAAGTAGGATACATCGCTGAACTCCGCGAAAAGAGAGATAAAAAGTCCGCGGGCCGACATGCGAATAATAACGAGATGCTCGCCGAGATCGAGAATGCGGCTCGCAAACATAGAAAATGAACGGGGGTAGTAGGGGGTAAAAAGCACGGAGACGTAATAACTTTATTTCGCGAAGAGTCTCTGCGCCGAGAGACACGAGAGATATAAATGGATGGTGGATTCGATGAAAGTCTACGGTGTTTGTTCGTTAATGCGTAAAGATAGCAGCGCGCCGACAAATCCGTTTAATTATCATCCACGAATTTACTGCGTGACGTGTGACAGCGACGTCGAAATCAGACGGGAAGAGCAAATATGTATGCGTGAGGCATAATTATGTTTTTTTTTTTGGTATTACTTAATAAACGTGAGTGATCTGTCCCCGGATAACGCTCGCTGCATCGGACGTGCGCGCAAATTAATTTCGAGGAAAAAATACATCCCCTGTAATGAAAATTAAATTAAATCTCATATAAAGGAGACTCGTTAAAATTTAATATTATTAAAAAATTATTCTCGGAATGACGGCGCATTATTAACTAGCAATATTTCTCTCTTCGGAATAGAAGTATGAAAGATCTTAAGATCTCATTCCGAGGATCCTAGGAGGAAAATAAAAAAATATATATATCATAAATACGTTGAACTGTCACGTTTCGCCGATCGAAAGTCGTCTCCGCGAAAGCTGATTATGATCGGCATCTCGCACGAATCTTTATCTTAATCACGTGCATCGATCCGCGAACGACGGACGGAAACGAGAGAGCGGAAAATGGCGAAGCCGTGCCGACGATCGGATAATGCAAATTTAAACGAGTGGCAGAATTTAGCGAGACCGTGTTCCGCCAAGATGATACCGAGAAGGTCTTCGTTCCCGCAGCGTCTTCGTCAGACGGTCGAGATCCTCCGACGCGATTCCCTTCCACGTCCGTCATCTTATCCTTAAATCGTGAGCGAGACGACCAGCTCGGGGATAATCGGATAATTTTACGGCGTAATATCTCGACGAGGAAGAAATATGTATATCGACGACATGGGGGAGGTCCATATGCAAAAT
The DNA here is from genome assembly GCF_048542155.1 of Nylanderia fulva. Taxonomy (NCBI): domain Eukaryota; kingdom Metazoa; phylum Arthropoda; class Insecta; order Hymenoptera; family Formicidae; genus Nylanderia; species Nylanderia fulva. The sequence goes on from NW_028190488.1 coordinate 1,034,513, forward strand.
AATGGCGGGGATCGACTCGTATAAGCGACGCGACAACGCGCGCTCTCCGTTTTACATGCAAAACACGAGATAGCGTGGATAAAGCGTTGAAATAATATCTGCTATTGCTAGGTCTATCGATTTTGCCGGACCGATGGAAAATCTATCGGGTCCCCTTCCATTTCGATTCTTCTCTTTGTCCGTTTCAACAACGGAAACTGAGGGAATATAAGCATATATACATACGAGGTGAAACGCGGACGTCGGAATTGTGGTTTTATTTCTATACAACTCTTCAATAATATATATAGTATACATGTGTTCCCAAGACACATACATTTCCCACTATAATTTTCACAATTATTTATAATTAAAATCATCACATTTTTTTGTTCAATCCTTTTTATCAAGTCCAATAACATAAATCAAGACCGAGAACCTCGGATGTGACTCGGAGGTATCAGATAAGATAATAATGGTACGTGTCTTTCGAAAGACACGACCGCGTAGCGAGAGGTTCGCGTTTATATTAGCGGGATGCAAAACGAAGCCGAAGGAAAAAGGAAACGAACGGCTCGTGCTGATACGCGGGATAAAACCGTGGATGTAAGCGAACAGGGAAAATCTAACGAGCCCTTCACTGCTCGGCTACGGGAACGAGCAAGGTGACTGCCGCCTGCTCCTATCCCCTTCTATCTGAAAATCGGGAATAGCCTCGGGCCCTTGGGGCTGCCGTTCCTCCACGGTTACCGCCTCGTGCTTTCGCCCAGCCACCCCTAAACGTCGTAATTGGAGTCTACTCCCTTCTTGTACCAGACTCCGCTTCTTCGTCTGCCGAGCTATCCTGTTGCGAATGTACATCCATGTACGTACAGTTGGCGTCAGAAGGATTCAGACACCCTTCCCGGTTACCAACAGATTTATTCTTAAGGTGGTTCTTGCAGTGCTTTGAAGTCACAAAGGCAATTATTGTTTTTATTAAAAAATATGAATGATTTAGTATGTGAAAATCAACATATATTTTGATTAATTATTCCGAAAGGTTTTTTTCTCATTGAACAGTCGTTATAAACTCAAAATATCACAGCGGAATCACAAATTTGACTAGAGTTGGAGTCATATATTTGCCAACGTCTCGATTTTGGCCGCGGGAGCGATATTGACGTATCGTCATAACCAAACTAGCAGTGAACTGTCAGTAAACATGAGTGAACAGCCTCGACGCAAAGGTCGTTTCGAAACGAAACGAAAAATAATGTCATTGCAGCAGCCAAGCGAAGGAAATTAACTCGCGAAGAACACAATGAGCCGAAAATTTACGGTCAACGAATCGTTAACATCACGAAAATCGCAGAGGATATGTGGTGTCAAAAATGTAACAGCCGCCATGACTTTCGTGTCGTGTCAAAAATCAGTTTGGTTTTGCGTCAGTATCTTTAGAAATGTTTAATGCATCGATTAAATAGTTTTTTATTCGTTCATCTAGTCTAGAAGTATAAACATATTCCACGAATGTGCAATCTGATTCCTCTTTCCCTATTATTACCATATAAAATTGGCAAAATTTTCGGACATATATTTCCGAAACCATACAATAAAAAAATCTGAAATTTTGGTTACATTTCTAAATATTCATACTTTTGAAATGTATATTAAGTTAAATTTTTATTACATATTTTGTATATAGATTTATGTGTTAAACAAAAGTAAGTAATTGTGATGGAGACTCATGAGCTATATATATTTAAAATATGAACGAATATTTATTTTAATAACTATTTTTTATCTTAAAATATTTTATTTATTTTTTTTTGCTTTACAAAATATCAGCTTTAATTGTAAGAATTCTACAACTGGGACAATTGTTGATCATTTTAAGCCTTAAACACACACGCTGTCATATTTGTCAAAATATTACATTTTCATATTGTAAAACATCGCAAACAATCGATATTTAATTTACACGCTAATTCCCTTTAATTCATTATCAATGTCAACGTTTCTAGGGTATTAAATTAAGCTCTGACCGCACACCGCGTGTAATTGTTCTCACAGTCTTGTTAATGTATTGTGAATTTGCTATTGCATCGTAAGCAATAACAAACATTTCGCGGATGTAAAAGATTTGTTTGAGTGAGAAAATTGCTTTTTAAAATCTTTCTCAAATACTTGATTTGAAAAAAAATAGAAATAATAGAAAGAATGAATAGTGTTTTCAAAGAAAACATATAGAATAAAGGAAAGGGTGGATAACTTTTTATTATCTGTGAAAACGCAGGATGGATTTTTTTTTAACAGGCCGACAAGTATCGAATAGAATCATTTTGTGAAAATTTTGCTTAGTGTTTATTAATTTCTCGGTATTGCGTGAGTGTATGTTTATTTTACTTAATTAATGTGAAGCAATATTAATTCTAATTAGTCGGCTTTTTTATGCTTACACCTCTGGAGATGTTTTTCTTGCAATAATAGAAATTTATATTGTAGCAATATACTAGAAGAAAAATTGTACACTATTAACACTACATTTTACACTATCAACTAAAAAATGAAAAAATAGCAGTTTTATTGACAGAATACATATTATATAGAATAAGATAAACATGATCATGAAACATTTCCCCTCGGACTATATCGAAGATTAATCAAAAGACAAACAATAACCATAACTGACAGTTTACGATTCAATCAAATGTATAGTCTTGCATACGCGGTACGTATACAACTACAAAGCTTGCTAGCTTCTATTTGCCGCAATTAAAGGATTGATAGACACATAGCGCATATTCTCTCTGTTGGACTTTATCATTGAACTACTGAAATTAAACTTTACAAACGCTAACGATATAAATTGATGAACGGTATGTAAACGATATAATAAAATTACATTTGCCTTTTCTAACAGTTGAATCTTCGTAACATTTGCATATGCAAAGAGATATATATTAGCTACACAAATTTATTTAATTAATAATTATGATAAAATATGTACAATATCAATATCGAACAATAAAATATATAAAAGTAATGAAAGAAAAATTTTTTCACGAAAATAGAAAAGGCAAAATGGGTTTTTTTTCGTTACATAACATTTGTTTTTTTTTGTCGAAAATTAAGAGAGGAAACGCTCGTTCGCGTTTTAACATTCAACAGGAGATGCACGTGAGGTATTCGTGCTTGGTATAAATTCTGATTTATCGTCCATGGCGGCCAATACTTTATGGAACTACGTGCATGCGCGATGGGCTACTTTATAATCCAACCCCTCGGTCGCTTCCTGCCGTAATGAGCAGATAACGATAATTGTGGTAATAAACGGCGATGATAAGAAGCAACTTTCTTCTTTTCTGACACGCTAACGTGCCGTCATCAGATGCCGCTGCTATTTACGATTTTACCGCTGATAAATGTTTATTGCATGCAAAAAGAGCAAACACCGTGTATTTGCAGACGCCCTCGCAAAGGCTAATGCACACTTAGGTATTTTTACGGAGAAAAACACGATTCAAGAATTATCGATTCAGTTTATATCTTATTGTGAGATTCGAATACTATTAGATATTCGAGACTTATATATAAATATATTAATTATTATATATGATGATTTTTCATTGAGTCAAACGTTATTAATTACATTATTAATTATAACATTAATTATATGTACTATATAATTAATATTATAATTAATAATACGAGTAATCTTGAGTCTGTGAAATTGTTAAAATCAGCAGAATATAATATAATAAATATAAATATATATAATATATATAATATATATAAATAATATATATATAATGTATACAATATACACTATAAAATTTGTTTATCAAGAATGGGGAAATGTGTGAAACCCGTGTCAACCTTCGCGAAACTTGAATTATCACCGCAAACACAGCCGGTCAGTTGAAATGAGACTCGACCCAATGGGAATGCTCGAGAACGCTTTACACAAGTTTACCATGGACGTCAAGTTCACCTAAACGTAGTTAGCCGTCTATGATTACGCAACTATTGTTGTAACGTCACATCACGCGGGTCTACACATTCGTATTCCGAAACGTCTCTGTTATCATTGTATACATATATGCATATATCCAGCTGGCGCATAAAACTCGATATCATTTATCCTCGCTCGACATACTTGCGCGAAATTAGTTTTAATTACGTGGCTTTTATGCATTACTTCCTTGGCAGTTGCATCACGTTTTTCGCCGGAGCTATATACGTACGTATACCCGGAGAGCGAGCGAGCGATCTAATTTATCACGGTGGCCGGTCAGACAGTCGTGAAATTGCATTCTCGCGAATGCACGCCTGACATAACGCTCCTACATCAACGTTGAAACTTGCATTCATCGCTCGTAAATCGCATTATAATATTACGTATATAATTATTATCGTTACATATATAGTGTTGTTGTTGTTGTTGTTATTATTATTATTATTATTATTTTATTTGATATTAAATTGTCGTCGCTTATGGTTATTTCGCCGGAGTTTAATCAAGCGCGTTTATTACATATCATACAGACGTTTTATCTTTAGCGTAATACGTACAATTCCGCTCTCTTCGTAAGCTCATTACAAGGATAAAGGAATTCAATCCTTAATTCGGCTGACGTGACGCGTCGACTCGAAAGTGGAGTAAAAATTTTACGCGAGGACGAACTGTTACCTGGTTCGAAATTTTTTGTGTGCACTCTGCACGTTTGGCAGATTTACATATCGTAACGAAGATTTATGGGAGGGCCCCTTATGATTTTTATTCGCGCACAGGTTTATATTCATTAGCCGTCCCGCGAAATAAGACACGCGATAACTCGCTGCGCTCCGGCTTTTAGAATAGCCTTTATGAAAGGGATCTGGTATTGTGGATATTTGTGCGGAAAAATGCGCGTATATATGTATAGCTCGCCCTGTGCACGAGCTAAATGGGGCTCGACGTGGCGTGCAAGGTCTCTTCCTATAATCTGATTTATTGTCGTCCGAATATGAAACATTGTGGGCGCATGAGAATAACGCGCTTTGCATAATTTGTTCCGCGGTATATATGTATATATAAAGTTCGTGACGATCGTTTGCGCAATTTGCCTACGTCTAGCTCAACTATTTCGTGAATTGCATCTCGCGGAATGATGAACGTCGTTTACATGAAAACAGACTTCGATAGTTAGCTCGGAAATTCAGTTTGCGCGCGCGGACGAAATAAATTTCGCCAAACGTCGTTAAAATTCCAAAACCGGCGGATTGCGTTAAGTCTAAATAGGCGAATTGTACGTATACCCCTATAAATTTCGCGTAGAGAGCGAGCGCATATTTAATTTATGCGATTATCTCGTATTATAATCGCTAATTATATTATCATTAATCATTACGTTTAATTGTCGTACCGGTAGGTTAGTGGAAAATTATTCTCTCGTGTTTTGTCACGCTGCGCTTGATTTATCATTATAATAATATAGAATAATATAGAATAACGTTTCGTCATGTATAAAAAATTATGCTCGTTTTATTTAATTTTTCAATTTTATTTCATTACACAATTCTTATTAAAATATCATTTTATAGGTAGGTACACTCTTGATATTTTTCAATCTTATACAACTACATATACATATTTGTCTTTGTATTCTTTTTACTAGTGTATCTTCGTAATTATTAATCCACATCATTGCTTCATTGGTTTGACGTTATTATCCGATGCTGCGATTGATTCCTCATTATAATAATATAGAATGACGTTTCGTCATGTATAAAAAATAATGCTCCTTTAATTTAATTTTTCAATTTCATTCTATCACACAATAAGATATCGCATTTTATATACACCCTTGATATTTTTCAATCTTTTACAGCTATTATATGCATATTTGTCTTTGTACTCTTTTTACTAGTGTATCTTCGTAATTATTAATCCACATCATTGCTTCATTGGTTTGACGTTATTATCCGATGCTGCGATTGATTCCTCATTATAATAATATAGAATGACGTTTCGTCATCTATAAAAAATAATGCTCCTTTAATTTAATTTTTCAATTTCATTCCATCACACAATAAGATATCGCATTTTATATACACCCTTGATATTTTTCAATCTTTTACAGCTATTATATGCATATTTGTCTTTGTACTCTTTTTACTAGTGTATCTTCGTAATTATTAATCCACATCACTGCCTCATCATTTTAACGTTATTATCCGCGACCGTGCTATTATTGCTCCCAACGATCCTTTCATTTCTCTTTCTTCCTAACAGTTATTATCATTTATTCCCGCGACGCATCCTGCGTTTATCACCACGGGCAGCGCATTCTGTTGCATTCGGGTTGTCTGATTTATGACCGCGACCGGCCATGCAGTTTATGAAACTGTACTCGGCGCGCAAATATCCCGGTTAGATAATACATCCCCCGTCGTCACTCGTGACTTCTATACACTGTTCCATTAGCCATGCGACAATGCGGATAATGTCAAGTGCCGGTGACAGTAATGCCAAATGATCTCGCCACGTGGTAAAATTTCTCTCTCTTTCTCTCTCTCTCTCTTTGTCTCTTTCTGCGTTTATTATCTCTCCGATAAGAGCACGAAATCCTGAAATTATCATCGCGAAAATGATCGATCGGAGAATAATTGACGCCTAGAATTTCTGCAAAAAAAATTAAAAAGAAAATAGATGACTCGAAAATTAACACGATGACACGTACAATGAATAAAATATGAATATGTATGCGTATACGCGGACTCGCTCGGTTGATTCTACGATGTAACCGATTGTATATAAATAACTCCCGAAATTATGCAAAGTATTTTGCATAATTTACGCATAATAACGGCGATAATAACTGGCCGAGGACGAGCCTGATTAATTGTGCGCCGCGCCGATTCTCTCTCTCGATTTTCGGTAATTCTCTCTCTCTCTCTCTCTCTGCTTGTTTTTCGTTGTATATCCGCGATACGATCATTTTTGCTGTCACGAGCCGCGGGCGCATCGTGTCGTTTCACGGGCTCGTTTCACGGCGTGCAAAACGTCCCCGTAATCTGATTTATCATTACGGACGGCAGAGCAGTTTATAAAATTGGATGCGCTCGAATACTTCCCGTACGGTATACAGACTGATTTCAGTAGTTAGTACCACTGTCCCGAGCATCACCGTTCATTTCGTGACTGTCTGCCTCGCAAAACTCCGTGTTTCCGCGATTTCTCGAAATCTATCGACGCGTTGGCGCGAACAATTAAAATCGTCTGACTAGATCTATTCTACGATTTTTTTTATTCACTTTATTAATAAAAAGTAACAGAAGAGAAAAATGCTTAAAATATTTACAAATCTTGTCAATATTATTCTAAAAAATTTTTATTCAACAATTATTTATCGATAGACAGCCTGAAAAATGTACAGCTTTCATAGTTTATCGAAGGGGTTGAAAGGAGAATCATATTTCTATATTATTATTATAAAATTGGATGTTTGTGCGGACAAGTAAAATCGCCTGATTAGACATTCCTCATCTATGCTATATACGATTTTTTATGAACTTTATTAATAGAAATAACAGAAGAACAAAATGCTTAAAAACATTTACAAATCTTGTCAATGTTATTCTAAAAAATGTTTATTTAAGAATTATATATCGATAAAGACTGCCTGAAAAATGTATAACAAGATTTATGAAAACTTATGCACATCTCTCATATAAATTTATCGAAGGGGATGAAACGGAGAATCGTGCTTCTCTATTATTCTATACTTACCATATCCCGCCGTATATATTTTATATATACGATGATGATGATTTTTGTTATGATTGTAATATTCTGAGATTACATGGGAAGAAGACGCGTCTGTAAACGTTAAATAAACGAGGCAAAATTGCTTTCGTCGTTTAACGACAACTCGTGCCGTCGAAATAACTCGCGCTCCCACGATCTTCTCGCACTTCTGGACCCTCTTTTTGCCGGCTCACGATCATTTGCTCTCTCGCGAGCCATGGCGCACGATCTCGCGCGGATTTCACGGTGGTGTACGACGTGCGAAATGTTCGCGTAATCTGATTTATTGTCACGGCCGCGAGTTTTAGAGGGAGGACAGTTTATGGAAATGGGTCTTCTCGCGCGCGCTCGAGATGTACGTTTTATATATAGAGACGAGGGCTTCAAGTCGCAACAACCCGGCATTATCTTCATTCGCGAACCCCTCTCACGCTCTTCTTAATACCATCAAAGTTCTTTTACAGCGATACTTTATTAAGATACGTTTATCAAAATTATAATTAATGATTAGATTCTTTAATCGCCAGTTGAAATATTAAGAGAATAAATAATTATTAAATCAATCTTACAAATACCATGTTTAACATAACAGTGTTCTTCTCTTTTCTCATTTTTTTTAAATATTTAACTGTATACCTGAAGAGGACCAAAATTATGTCGAAACGTAGTGCTTGTAAGATTTATTTAATAAATCTGAATAGTCAGCATTAGTTGTGTAATTATTTATTCTCTTAAAAATTATAATATTCTCAGCGAGTGATAAAACTTGATTAAGTCAAGAATCGATGAAAGATTAAAGATTTTTTTTTGTGAAAAATAAAATCGGCAATTATACGTAATTATTTATTCTCTTAAAAATTATAATATTCTCAGCGAGTGATGAAATTTGATTAAAGATTTTTTTTTGTGAAAAATAAAATCGGCAATTATACGTAATTATTTATTCTCTTAAAAATTATAATATTCTCAGCGAGTGATGAAACTTAATTAAGTCAAGAATCGATGAAATTTGATTAAAGATTTTTTTTGTGAAAAAATAAAATCGGCAATTATACATAATTATTTATTCTCTTAAAAACTATAATATTCTCAGCGAGTGATGAAACTTGATTAAGTCAAGAATCGATGAAACTTGATTAAAGATTTTTTGTGAAAAATAAAATCGGCAATTATACATAATTATTTATTCTCTTAAAAACTATAATATTCTCAGCGAGTGATGAAACTTGATTAAGTCAAGAATCGATGAAACTTGATTAAAGATTTTTTTTGTGAAAAATAAAATCGGCAATTATACGTACTTATTTATTTTCTTAAAAATTATAATATTCTCAGCGAGTGATGAAACTTGATTAACTCAAGAATCGATGAAATTTGATTAAAGATTTTTTTTTGCGAAAAATAAAATCGGCAATTATACGTAATTATTTATTCTCTTAAAAATTATAATATTCTCAGCGAGTGATGAAACTTGATTAACTCAAGAATCGATGAAATTTGATTAAAGATTTGTTTTTTGCGAAAAATAAAATCGGCAATTATACGTGATTATTTATTCTCTTGAAAACTATAATATTCTCAGCGAGTGATGAAACTTGATTAACTCAAGAATCGATGAAATTTGATTAAAGATTTTTTTTTTTGCGAAAAATAAAATCGGCAATTATACGTAATTATTTATTCTCTTAAAAATTATAATATTCTCAGCGAGTGATGAAACTTGATTAACTCAAGAATCGATGAAATTTGATTAAAGATTTTTTTTATGAAAAATAAAATCGGCAATTATACGGGTGCTCTGAGAAAAGCGCGTGCGATTTTTCCAGGCGAAAAATTGACGAGCTTCGAGACGGACTGCTTTAAAACTCGCCCGAGCGCTGACCATAGATTCGATTCCGCGCGGCTTCCGGAATGCGGCATTACCGTTCGCCTCGAAATGAATTTCGCAATCGGAGGGCGGAAACGGCGCGCGCCCTCACCGCGTGATTCCCGACGTGCATGCCAATTAACGGAGGCGACTATAACGGGCAAATTCGCCGGCGGACAGACGGCGGATATTTACGAATCGCAGGCAGAGAGAGAGAGAGAGAGAGCAGCGAATTATAGAATTTTGCAATATTATAGAATTCTGTGTAAATGAAATAAATTCTGTGTGTGTGTGTGAGGCCGCGCCTCGTAAAATTCACAGACTTCCCATTCACAGTCGACATTTGGAGAGCGAGCTTATGATTTTGGAAGAGTTTGCGACTCCACGCCTATGTAATTCCATCCCCTCTTCAAGGGAGGAAGGGGTTCGACAAGTTCATTATTACATTTTCGTTCCGATAAATTATAATATTATTTAAAAAGGAAACAATGCGAGAGACGCGTTGACGAAAATTTGCAATACGATGAATTACGATATTAATAGCGATTTAATAAACAGCGGAATATTTGTGTCACGAGAGGGATAATATATCAATTTATTGCAATTGCAGCTCTCGTAACTATGAAAGAAATTCGCGTGAAATTCATCATCAATTCATCCGCGTTACATTATTTCTAATCGATCGATTTTTAAGTCGAAAATCGCGTAAAGTGCATCGATGCGTATTTTTTTTTTTTTTTTTTGTTTTGTTTTCGCGACACCCCGATTGCGACGCGAACATCTATTATTACGAACGTCTGATGACTCTCGACTGCAGACACCGGATATGGATATTATGTCGCGACTGGGCGACGTCACGACGCTTCTCCGCAAGGGATAGGTGCCGATAAGGGACTATTAGGAGACGCGTTTGGAATCTCGAGCACCTCGAGGGCCGGATCACTAAGGAGCATTATCACTTGCGATCAAGTTCCCGCCGGGACATGCACACACAAGGGCATATGCTTCCCCATCCCCTTCTCCCCCACCCCCTCTGTCGCGCCCTCTCCTTCCGCTTCTGCAAGTCCGTAATATGATCCGTATCGTTCACTCACACGCGCGAAACTTGCGCGAACGTTACTAACGAACTGACATTTCTTGCGTGTTTCGGCTGCTGGGGCGTTCATGCCGGAATTCCGCATAAACGAACATTCTCGCGTAGATAAAAGAGGAATATTGCACGAGATCATCAGACTAGCGGCGCAATCTGATCTGCACAAGCAGAGGAGAGAGATTTATACAAAAAATTGTTCTTTTCTTTTGAAAAATTAATTTTATCCTTACACATATAATGTAATATTTTCTTCTAGCGGAAAACATTTTATTTTACGATTTATAATTTGTATAAACCATTAAGATTCTGTAAAATTATTATTAAGCATATATAAAAATTAAATAACTAAATGATTATATAATATGTATTAAAAAGGAGTTGCTTGTTGTTAAAAATAAATTTATTCGTCTCTGGCTTCGACGTCGATAGAAAATCTTGCACACGCATGTCAAAAATATAAAACATTAAAATTAAATAACTAAATAATTACAAATAACATATAATACAAGAAGTTGCTCGTTGTTAAAAATAATGTACCTATTCATCTGACTTCTATGTCGATAGAAAATATTACACGCACATGTCAAATGCGAATGCGCCGGGGAGATCTTTATGTGTCCGAATTTGGAAATTGGAAATATCGCTTCAGGCTGCCGAGCTTCGTCATTGTTTGCAGCAGACGTGGTATGCACATATGTATGTATGTACGTGGGTCCGTGTTGTACCAATCGCACACACGACAATATGTAATACTGCACGTCGTGCAGTTTAGCATATTGATCGCGCAACGGCCGAAATTATCTCCGCGATTCTGCTCTCGATACCTATCCCCAGGTGATCAAAATATTTGCAATCAAATGTCGCGTGTAACGCGACGTTTTACTACTTGACAAGTATCGGCCGACACGTGTCCGGCTCCGCCCCTTCAATTTTCGCTAATGAAAATTTCGATGGAAATCACTCGTGTGTTTCCAATACATATCGTGCGTGATGATGAAAGATCTCGCAGCCGGAACGGAGAATATACCCGACAAGAGTAATTTATTATCGAGGATATACTATTTTTCCAGACGCGATAGTTATCGATCCAAGCTTCCAGGCGGAAATTACTCGTGACATCGTACAATACACCGGTTTCCAGATGATGAAAATATATTGGCAGCCGTAGGACGTAATATTAACAAGTAGAGTCGACAGATCGCAGAATCCGTTTATCAAGGATATTATTCTCTATACAGTAGATATTGATTCAAGTTCTCTAGCAAAAGTTACTCCTGATATTGTACAATAGCTGTCCTTGGATGATGAAACTATTGACAGCTATGGCATGTAACGCTGTATTTTGAGCAACAGATTTGATAAATTGTGCGATAGTGTTATTGGTTGCATTATTCTTTATAAAAATTCAATGAAAGTTACGAAAGAGAATGCGATGCTGGGGAATAAAGAATTTATTAGAACAGTATCATAGAATAGAATGAAACTAAACTTGACAAAATTATGAACAATTTATATACATGCATATACATATACCGACATAATTTTTGTTAATAAAAAATATTGGATTATCGAACAGGGGATATATAATAATACACATTCATGTGCGAAAGCTATCGACAATAGTGTCAAATTTTTATTGGCGTGGAGTCCATTAAGCCTGAAATCAGCAGGCCGCCTGCTCATACAGAATCCAATATTGCTGGAACGTGAATTTTCAGTGATACGAGAAGGGCGTTGGGTATCGGTTTAAATCGCGATTTATTCGCACTATACCTCCCACTAGAAACGTTATTCGCCATGCTTTATTGAAGCAGCTGGACGTGGTCTATTGGTTTTATTGGAAGCACTCTTTTTTAAGATAATCGCATTGCGAATTTTGCTTTATCTTTCGTATCTACTTACTTTAATAATTAAAACCATTTTTAATGCATTTTTACACCGATTGTATCTTGTTTGAATTTTAATATTTTAAACAAAATATAATTAAGTTTTTTTTCTCAAATTTCAGATAAATTTAAAAAATGAAATTTGATATGGATATCTTCCACTAATAAAAAGGATAGTTATTAATATTTTTTTAAAAAGCAAGAACTTAACTTCTTACCTTCCTCTTTAGAAAAGTGTAACTCCTTAAAGAGGGATGTAAGAGTATATGATTACATAAGAAATCCCCCTTAATTTTCGACAAAGAATCATCTAAAATTTTGCGCACATATTTAAATACACCCTGTATACATTAAAAATTTTTATTTAAAATTTATATATATACCTTTTCAAAAAATAATAATTCTAATTATTAATTATACTAACATATTACAACTATTTTACAATAATTTACTTCTAAAAACAATGTGTTTGTAAAGCAGATATTCCAATTCTCCATATGTGGTATGATATTCTGCGAAGACCGCGCGCGCTGGTCCACTATAGCTATTGCATTCATCAACTCGTTCTCTGGCGATTTACTCCGTACACGGAAGTACTCAGGGACCCATCCTCCTTCCACCCTCGTGCAAATTCGTACACGTGAATACGCGTCCCATCGGGCGTCGTGTGTCGTCGCGTCGTCGGCAATCATACCGGACGGCGTTAAGTAAAAGCCCATCAGGCTGATGAGGATCGGTCCGCGTCCAGCTCGTGCTTCGCATTTGCCTTCACAATTAAACTCGGGTCTACATCAGGAATGTAACAGTCGACCGGTTCTAATTCCTCCCTCGGCTTCCTCGTACGTATCGCGCCGGCTAAGTCAAATTCAACATTGGACGCATGCATTTAATCTTGAATTCGTAACTGAAATATTTACTAATTGCGAGGGGTAGCTAATTGTTTGACGAATGGCATTTTCCGGGTGAAATAATTCTACATGCAAAATATGCAGAATATGCAATTTCTTGGCTTTTATATATACTTTTTTAATTTAAAAAAATATAGCATGAAATAATACATATTTGTTTCAATACGTGACTCTGATTTAATTAAATTATTTTTTTTTTAATATGACACTGATTTAATTAAATTATTGTATTGTTTTTTACAAGCTAAATGTAAAATACTTATGCTTCGCTTTTCCGAAACGCACGTACGTAAAATCGCGATTGATACCTAACTCGGGCTACGCGGTATTAAGTAAAAGCCATCAGACTGATGAATGCAGGTCCTTCACACGGTCCATAGAAGAATTCACGCTGTCATTTCGCCGCCGGCTTTTTGCGCCGACTGTCGCGAATTTTTCACACCGTCCCGAAGTCGCGACCGCACGTACACTCGCACGTGGAAGATAATAGAGGACGAGGTATATACGGGTATATCCTTATAAAAACCCTCTCGGAGAGCGTGTGCGAGCATTAAGCAAAAGCCCAGATCCACAGCTGGGCTGATGAGTTCTTCTCTTTGAACACTCATCCCGTGTCGAATAAATACTCGTGTAATGCAGATTGATGCGAGACATTACAATGCAACAACGTTTCCTTTGTTAATCGCGAAATGTGCAAACCTTGTAACTTAAAAGAGCAGCTAGGAAGAGCTTGCGTTTTTTTTTTCATTAACAATTTTTAACAATTTTTCTACGTATATCGCCTATATTATATTTTTATCAAAATAGACATGTGTGATAAGGTATATAACAAATAGTAATGAAGTAAATGACAGGTTTATATTCTTTTATACGAGACTACATTTTATTTCGATTATTTTTGAAAGTAGAACAGAATTAAACATATAATACAGAGCTTACGAAAAATTCTGCGAGAAGATGGTAGATGATGAAATCATATCACTCTAAACAATTGTGTCATTTTAAACGTGACACGAGCGTGATGATACGGTAGGCTTCCCGTTATTTACTCCTTTGATGCAGTCTGGAAGCCAGGAAAGTGGTGCAACAGTAGACTTGACGCGGCGTTTCATCTTTCACACCGCAAAACCACGATGGCAGGAAGTAAAGCTCGTCTTCGGGGCAACTTTAAAAATCGACCTAGCGGTTTCGCTATGATATCCCGACCTCCTGATATTGTTTTCTCTTCCAATTTTTTTCCTCCTCTTTTCTCTTTCTCCTTCGCTTTAAAATGTCAATTATAATAATTATTTGGTACAGTATATAGTATAAATGAATAATATGAAAAAATTGATTATATATATCTAAAATAGTAACATGAAAGTAAAATATTATTATATAGTGTCGAATGACAGATTTCTTTACGATTGTTAATTGCGAAAAACGCTTTGTGCGAAAACAACGCGAATTCTGCATTGCGTATGTGTATGTATGTATGCAGTGACAATAAAAGGTCTATCCCTTTTTTCTGGTTTACAAAATCAGAAGCGTAATTGACGAACGCGCGGCCGCTCGGTAGCAACGAGCGCAAATCAAACGCGAGGAATATCCATCGCGCGAATTGATTTCTCTTCAATCACGGAAAAAATTCTAAGCGAGATGAATGTTTTCGCAATATCGCGATGAAAATCATTTTCCATCCGCGGAATTTGATTCGACGCGCTCCGCGTTTGCGCCGTCTGCGCAAATATTTCGCGAGAGAGCGAAACCGAATAAAAGGGGTGCAAACTATTTGTAATCCGCGCGATTTCGGCTCTGCTAACGTTCGAAAAAATGTCCGGGAAATATTTAAAATTATGATATATGCGAAAAAATTCCCCGTATCATCTCCATCGCTGCGTAATGACGTAATAAAAAATTGCGCGACGAGTTTTTCCCGAATTTTGTCCGAAAATCACGTCGTCGATCGAGCTCGACATTAGCGGTAAGCCCGCTGTCGTCATTATGAGATAACATCGGATTTCAAATAAATGAGAGAATTAATCGTGCAATTAGAGGGAGAGATCGCACGCTTGCGGGGATTGCGCCAATGAAATCCGATTGGCTGATTTCCAACGTTGACACGCACTCTCGATGTTTGATTTTGCGATGATTGCACACAGTAGATCATGTTGATCCAATAAAACCGCGATGGTGACATTTTCAGATTCTCCTGCATCAGATTATCTTCCCTTCTA
The DNA here is from genome assembly GCF_048542155.1 of Nylanderia fulva. Lineage (NCBI taxonomy): Eukaryota > Metazoa > Arthropoda > Insecta > Hymenoptera > Formicidae > Nylanderia > Nylanderia fulva. The sequence continues at coordinate 1,050,236 of NW_028190488.1, forward strand.
AAGCCCGATTTAATGGTTACTCGTCGCTTAACATCGTTGGAATTTTTGTGATTAAATGGCGTACTTTAAATGCGTATAGCAACATTTTTACACTAATTAAAGAGTAAAACGCGCGTTTATTATAAGCTTTTAACTGCGCTGAAAAATCATTGATGCCTCGAGATTTTTGCTCGAAAAAATATCAATGTCAAATTCTGATCTATCCCTTGTTAAATCCCGAATCCTATTTTGTGCAAACGTCGTCGCTCATGATGGTTGCCCGATACCGTGGAAAAGGTATCGACAGTACATATCGACAGATTAGTATCGGTGACAAGCAGACGCATCTCGGCACAGTCGTGATGCCCGAAGCAATGTCGATACAATGTCAAAGTGTCGGCGTCAGTATATATTGGTACGCGCGTCCATAATTACACGCGTCGACAATTATGACAGATCGGATTCGTTCGTCGAGTCCGATTCCTTTTCAGAGCTCGGATTATAATCGGCGTCGCTCGATCCCAGCCGGGATTATCGGGGACCTCCTCGTATGCGAATATTCGAATATCCGGACGACCGGATTCTCCGCGCGCGCGTTCGATTAAACGCGACGACGCGATTGGCGCGAATTTCGTGCGGACACGGCGAGAGGATCCTTTTTTTTTGGCGAGCCAACACTTGATCGAGTGTGTAGTTCCGTTGTTGGCCCTGAGTTAATTACGACGCGTGGGGAATTGAGTCTTGAATTTATCATTAATCTCTCTTTTGGTGAATTGACATATTATATACATTTCTTTTCGCATGTCATTAATTATTTTTATTAATTTTTTTTATTCATTATATTTATATTTAATTGTTTAAATAAGTGTGAAAAATTCTAGGAGCTGATTCTTCGTCAAAAATTAAGAGGAGTTTCTTATATCCCTCTCTGAAGAGTTACATTTTTTTTAATTAAAAAAAATGAAACAGAAAATATCCATAAAGTTTCATTTCGTCTGAAATTTGCGAAAAAAATAAAAACTTAATTTTTATCTTCCTCTTTAGAAAAATGTAACTCCTCAATATAAGAAACTCCCCTTAATTTTCGACAAAGAACCATCTAAAATTGTTCGCACTTATGTAGACACATCCTGTGCCTATATTCCTCGTAAACATTTGACGTATTAAATCAATAATGTAAGAATCAAGATCGATTGTTAGGCTAAAAAAGCTATGGTCCGCGAAAATTGTACGCGATTGTCGGGCAAGTTGAAAAACGCATTCTTTTTTTCCGACGTCAGGGATGAGACTCTCGCGCTCGTTTCCCTCTGAGAATAACCCGGAGAATTTCGGAGGTTCGAAAGTTTGCGTTCGGGATCACGAAGGATCAAAAGGGCTGTACTGCGGGGACGGACTCCCGCCGCTTATCCTGCGAATGGTGCTGTGAAATCAGCGCTGGAGCACGGTGATTCGAGAGAGAGAGAGAGAGAGAGAGAGAGAGAGAGGCAACCTGACGGGAGGATCCGTGTAGCGGTGGTAGTTTGCGTTGTACAGGGATGCCAAACCGCCAAACTTCGCCTCGAAACCATCCTCGTAGACCACCCTTCCTTCAACCGTATAGATCACCCTTCTTATCCTTCTCCTTCGCACCTTCTCTCGGTGTCTCCGAGTGTCTCTCCTTCGCTCTATCTGCATATCCTTTTATTCTCTCTCTGTTTCTGTACCCTCTTCTCTCATGACGTTTTTCGAAAACCACCGCCAGGCTTTTTCTATAAATTTGTATTTCCTTACCTTTCTCCACATTTCCCATTCTATCCCGTTTTCATCTGCATCTCTTTATCTACAATCTTTCTCGATCCTCTTGCAACTTCATCCCTTTTTGCGAGCCAAAGTCCGCAACACATTTCTTCATCCGATACTTCTTACTAGTCTTTTTACGCAGCTCTGTCTTTCTCCGGTTTCCGTTTATCCCGTTCCCTTAATCCTGTTTATCATCCGAATATTTCGGGTATTACACATTTTCATCATTTACCATTCTCGCATCTGTTTTCATCCTTTTCCGGTCTCTTTTGCGTCTCTATATAGTTTGTAATAAAAAATCTCGATCAAGTATCTCCCTGCTTCCTGATTTCCCGCTGCCGATGTACTTTGCCACGCCGAGACAACGAGCTTCGTCCTCTTCACAGTGTGAACGTATGAACTGTCGAAGGAGTTCCGAAATAGCTAGGAGCTATGTCGCGCGACTCGGCTCGGCTCCTCTCGTCAGACTTCCACTTAATACTAATGTAAGCATCGGCCAATTAACGTAATTGTGTTATGGCCTGCGTGGAACACGGATCTTGGAGCTGTCTGCCGGCTTCTCAGCCCGCGGATCGATAACTCGCGCACGCTATATATCAACGAACCTTGTGCAGACGAGCGATAAACCGTGCGCCACATGGGCGGCCGGCATCAAAGTAATAGCGAATGAATAGGATTGGACGATGAATCGAATTAAAGTGAAGCGTTCGCCCGAGAAAGTATTTAGCGTTTAGGGCGAAGAGAAAAAATTGCCCGCCGACCGGGAAAGCCACTTAAATAAATTGAAGCGAGGCGAAAGTGGGTTAATGAGATCGAAAAAGAGAAGAGAGCTTTAAATATGGATCTGTTTTTATTGCTTTTTGGTTAAGGACAATAATATCATCATGGCACGAGAAAACAATCCAATTTCGAGGACGTTCGATTTATTTCTCGCATTTTAGTCGTTATCTGTTTAAAGAATGGATATGATTAATTATTGCCGCGAAAATATTGTAATACCTTCTTGTATTAGCGCATCACGCTATTCTTATGAATATTAATGTGTCGGACGAAACTCAATCTTATCCACCATTTTACTAATTTTCCTGTCTCACGGTTTCGCGACGAAGACCACAACGGGATATTCTCTACTTTACGCGCTTTAATAAGGTAAGAATATCTTGTCGTATAACATGTCTCTGCGGCAAACTTTGCTCGCCTTTCATTTCGCGATCCGACCACAGGCTTATACAAATTAGTGCAAACCTTTGTCTTCTTTTAATAAAATTTGCGAAACGAATCACGGTGAATATGAACAATGCCGAGTTAATTCCTTAATTCATCTTCAATTCTGCATCGCTAGTATTAAATGACAATTTATCGCATTCTTTATTCGATACTAAGCAAATTACAATCTATTTGGTACATTATCGCTTTTGAAGAACGAAATTAAAATCGCGAGATCCGGCAAAAAATTATCATCGCAGATTTCCTAGAGTCGCCCGGCGACTGATTTAATATTCGATTAAAAAAGCATCAGTTTCTGTCTATTATTCCTTCGAAGCTGCTTGTTTCCGTAATTCACTTTGTAATATCTTCTTTCGACCAAATTTCTCACAATCAGGTATAAATAATTCAGAATAGAACAGCAATCTCTTTATCGAACGTTAGGAAAATTGGGACAAGGAAAATTACGAAACAATCTATTTTTAGGTAACCCCAACAGTTGCTTATTTCGATAACAAAGGGGAAGAGAAAGAAGTAAGGATCCGAGTGTCACCGAATATACATAGTTCATAAAAAGAAGAAAAAATCGAGCATCCTCGAGCGAATTCCCGCGTGAAATTACGTTTTTCGATGGCATTTCGGGTATCGGATCGGAAGCCTCTCTTCTTTCCTCGATATCTTCACTTCTCTCGACGCGAACGCGAGCGTGACGTTGCTTCTGCCGCTTTTACGCCAGACGTGTATGCACATGAGACGGTAAAAGTCGCGCAAATACCTCCCCCAGGTGCCAGGTACATAAATTCGCCCAGCGTCGTCCCAGCGGCTCCCGGAAGATATTTGAAAACTTCGATAGACAATCGAGACGCACCGCGTCTGAAACAACAGCGAGAGACGAGTCGACTTTCTTATCATTTTTCCCCTCGATTCTGAATCGCGCGAGAGGATCGCATTTGCGCTCGACAAAATGTAGCTTTACGTCGCTCTCAGACTCCCACGATACATATAACGGATCGGATATGACGTATATCGACGACGTATGCGTCTCTTACGATCCATTTCCGGGGCTGCATACGGATCGTTTCGCTCGTCAAACTTTCAGGAAAATCACGAGAAGAGCATCGAACGCTTCTCGTCCTTCATTTGGAGACGATGATTATTTCGTATTGCCATGTGAGATCAGTGTTTGCTGTTATTTCAATGAAATTAGGTGAGTAAAAAATAATTATGATGTGAATAAAGAATAATTAGATATATATATATATAATAAAAATAGATGATCATCTAGATAGAATTTTGGTCACGATCATTTGATCTCTTTATAGATGAGAAAAATGTATTATCTTTATCTCTCTGCATCTTGAATACAAAAATAGTATCTTTACTAAATTATCTAGAATAATGTTCTAATGATTTGGTTTAGAATCGTAGCATATAAAAATAAGAATATATTTTTATCCCTTTTATTATTCACATTTTTTTATAACTGTTTATACGTAACCGGCCTTAAAAGTAACATTATCTGGAAATTATCTAAATGAATCGCCACGTAATTTAATCTAAATATATTTGTAAAAAAATATTATCTAAACTGAATTTACATATTTTCATCTCATCTGTATCTGGCTAATTTTAAAAACTTATCTAAGCACAACACTGTGAGATATATTTTATATAAAAGTTTAGATATATCATAGTTATACATTTGTATAAGTTCAACGAATGCAAATGTTACCTAACGTTTTATTCGCAGAAAGAAAGAGATAGAGAGAAAGGAGCGTAATCAAGGACGCGTATATAAACGCAACAACCGGGAAGAGAGCGATTTTTGTGGCGAAATGTGCAGACTCGCGTTTCGGTTAATATCCGACGAGCGAGTTGTAAGAGCAGAAAGAGAGTCCGGAGACAGAAAATTTAAAATTCATATCGAGCGTGTAAGAGTGTCCCGACGAAGCTCGTTAGAGACGAAAACGAGACGAAGTCGCGTCCGCGGACTCGTAAGTAAAAATTCGTTACGCTCGCGCTGTCAGATATATTAATCCGATCTGTCCAATTTGCGCGATCGCGTAATACTTCTCATAACTCACAAACGCGCGTGTCAATCAATCTGCGGGAAATCGGTGGGAAAACACGGCCGGTGTACAGAAAATTCGAACGTCATCCGGACGAATAATCTGAAAATTTCTCTGGTATTTATATATGATTGATTATTATCGAAAATTAGTGTTATTGAAATTGATCGTCGTCTTTGTATTTATTTTATTTTATTTTTACAACTGTCAAAGAACAACGTCGACAATTCATCGTCGTGTTCAGTTTATCGACGTGCCGATTAAATGTATCTCGCGGAAAATCCCGGTATATATATATACCCCATTTTGGCGACGTTTCCGCGGATTTGATTTCATCGTATCGACAGATCGCAAACTGCATACAGAGGGCAATTCAGGTAATGGACACGAAGTTTGATTGGCAGATGCCTTTAATCGAAATTACTGTGTCGATCATCATCTGTTGTACGCTCGAGGACGTTGACTTATATATCTCGCGCAAACGAAACGGACGAGATTCAATGTATGAATTATAAATGCGCAAAGTCAATAATAAAGACGTTTATAGGTATTTATAGGCGGTTTAATTCGCGAAATGCGAACGCGCGTCAGAAATGGTCGACTTCTGCGCTCCAAATCCCGGTTATATTGTTCTATAGGTTTGCGCATCGGCTATGAAACGAGAATTATTCAACGCTCGCGGGTCTCTCTATCTAGTAGCGGATTCCAATTCTATTACTATTGGAAATTCTATACGACTTAACGCCGAGAATATGGAATAGCGATGGCCACAATGCTGATATAATGAGCATCGGACCGTGGGAGCAACGAAGCCGTGGAACACCACTCTCGGATTTATGCCGACTATCGAACCTGGTGCGACCAGGTCTCTCTCTCTCTCGTGCTCGGATTCCTGAATTGAGACGCTTATCGAAACGATTAAAATCGCTTTGGTAGAAATTTCCGTTCGTCGAGGAAACCGAACATCGTGAATTGGAATGTTAATATTATCGCGGGTGCGCACTTCTCTTCCTTCGGGGAATTATTAAGATGAACGAGATAAAGTATCGGAAACGAGGAAGTATATAATGGGAAGATTTATTAATAGTAAAGTATTCCGCTAACGCCGAATACGGAATTATTACGTAGCTTTTTTACATTGAAAAAAAAGCAAAATCTCCTCTATGTGTCGAAAGGAAAAATGAGAGAAACAATAAATTTCTTAAAATAATTAATTTGTTATGCGCACACATGTAAAAGGCTCTAATTATTACGCGTGAGATATATTTAATCTATACATATTATCAGCAGTAGCAATAATTTACGCAAATAACCATAGGATATGCAATAATAATCATATATGCACGTAATAGGTACACTATTAACATAATAATATTAATCTTTCATGTTGATTTGTGCAAACCCGTGGGGAATAAAGAGCCTGCTGTCATTTTCAATTCGCCGAATGCATTATATAATATATATGTGTTTATATTATATATAAGCGGATATTTTCGAGGAGGAGTTCAGAATCGCGAAACCATACGGGAATGAAATGGGATAACTTGAAGAAGTGGTCGTCTGTCACGCTCACAAATGTCGACGATTTGCGTGGCATTGAACGCGAAGTTTCCACTTTGCGCGTCATCGATATTTGGATACAATGCCCGTCGGAAATTTTGACTAGGCGAGACTTGGAAAAAATAACGGAAGGGTAAATCACAATGCGCATATGTATATATATATAGTCGCAATAAAGGCCGACAAACAATGAGGCCGCATAAAAGTACGGGAGAGACAATCGTGGGAATTAAATGTCAGATATGTCAAAAAGTTTATTGTCGATACTCGATCCCGAGTTAATTGTTCTATAAGAGTCCGAAAAATCCGATAAGCTTTATCGGGAGAGATTTTACGTCTAATTATTTCATATTTTTCAATTTTTATCATCGAGAGCTTTCGGGGTTCTCTCGCTTTCTCTTTCTCTCCATGCGCAATTGTTTATTAACTCAAATGTAAGTGTTTATTAAAGCGTTGCAATCCAGAGGAGCAATTTTCAGAATTAATTCGTCGCGTAGAAACGGAATACCGCAGTTTCGACACACTCTATCAGAGCATCATCTCCTGCAATGTTCATTTTCCCTGGCTCACTGCGTATAAAGACGCAGTCACAGTTATTGGAAATTCCGCGAGACTATGGAATATGGAACGACGCTCTTCCGGATGCTTTCATTTTCCAATAATGTAGTAATAAGTGCAATGACGCATGTACGCGCGACTTATGCGTATCGGAGATTTGTACTCTGGAAAAGAAATTGTCCGTCAAAAATGTACCAGAATACGTGAAATAACGACGAGAAGACACCATTAATCGTCTTCAAATATAAACTACAGACTAACGTAATATTTCTATACTCGGAGAGAATTTTATTATGTACATATATAGTAAATTTTACTATATGCATAAATTGTAGTACATTTTTCACTATGTATACCTAGTAAAATTAATCGAACATATTTTATAATCTTATTGTGATAGGTATTAATATTTTTATTGTGGTAAATATTAATAATCAGAGAAACTCTTACAAAATTTTTCCAATAGCATATTATGTCTCATGATCACCATAATAGTGAGATCATTTATATCAGAATCAAAAAGTGCTTTTCTTCGCTACTTATGTCGCGCGTTATCATCCTTTTTTTCTCAACAAAAATCCACCAGATATAATCGAATACATACACGATCGAAGATACAGTTGCTCTTCTTATTACACATATAACCGAAAATGTGCGCACACCAAGTCGCAGATAAACGGCCCGGCGTTCTTTATATCGAGCAATAGCGAGGGATGCTCTGCGGGAGAAAAACGTGAGGTATCTTTACGCCCTCAATTCCGTCCCGATACGCGCCAACGGTTGTGACGGTTCGCCTTAACTTCGGTGCGCCTCTCTCTCACTCTCTCTCCGTGCAAGGAACGTACAAGAAGAAGCATTTTACGGAAGCAGAGCGAAGCGACGGCGCCAGGGTACTCTCCATCCCCAACCCCGTTATATCAAGTTGCACAAAACTCGTTAAAATTCCGCCGGTCTGTCCGTCCTTACAGCCGGCACAATGCGGAAATCATTTGACAGGGAGAAAAGGTAGGGGGTGAAAGAACAGAGAGAAGAGATCGCGGCGCAATTTCTCTCTCTCTCTCTTTTTCATCCCTCCTGTCCCCTTTTTTTCCTCCCTTGCCGAGGGATGCTGCAGCATCGCCGCCGTCTGTCGACCGTCTGCTGCGCGATAAAACGAAAAATTGCTCGTCCATGTATGTACAATGAGCTCTCGATATGCGTAGACGCGGGACCGCGCATACTTTGATACCGGATATCGCGAGGATGTCAAAGCGCGGCTGACAAACGCGATCGGGACAAACACGTGGCCGTCCCGGCTCTTTTTTAATTCCTTAAAAAGTGTTGCGTTTAATGAGGCGTGATACGTACATATGTATACATAGGTATACGTTTATCCAATTAGCGAGAGATCGGATATATATATATATATAAAAGAGATAATTATTGAATTTAATTGAAAATTATTAGTGACATTAAATATTTTTTTTATTTTAAAAATATACAGTTGAAAAATTTCTGTTAAAAACAAATATCACATGTCCCAAACGGTCCACAGAAATTTTTGTGTTAATTTAACATAATATAGATATGTTAAATGGAGACACAAATACTGTGTTAATATTTAAACACAAAAGTTCAAGTGATTTAAAATAATAATAAATTAATTATTATTAAATTAATAATTTATATTAATTAATAATTTAACATTTAAATTCAATTAACATAACGACGATATGTTAACACATAAATATGTTAAATATTTTAACGGGGACCGTTTATAACAAGACACACATTTTTCTACTGCGTAACTTTGACACTTTTTACGTCATGCATATATTTCCATGCAGGAAAATGTGAAAATTATGAAAAATGCGAGCGGGAATTTATTATACGTCTGCAAGCTCGCGAACTGCAGTCGAAGACCACTTTCACTTCTCCTCGATTCCGGAAGTTGATAGGTGATAACGAGCGGATCTCGTGGGGGCAAAGTGGAGCAGCAGACGCTCGGTGATTAAGATGTTAAATACGCGTCGTAAATTAGCGCCCGCTTCGCGGCGACGAGGGAGAAAATCATTACGAACGAGCAATTATCGCCACAATCGGTTTTCCTACGTCGGGTGCGTCTTCCTCTCTCCACCCCCATTCCACCCCCCGACGATTGGCCACGATGTCTCACAATGCCACGGGCGTGGCAATTTTCCACAACCGCAGGAATTAATTTCCGCGCCGACTTTATGCGGGCATTAAAACATCAACTCTCTCTCCTGTCGCCGTTTATTTGCGAGGGTGGAAGAAAAGGGAATATATTGCGCAGGAAAGAGAGAGAGAGAGACGGAAGGGATGTTTCGAGAGATCTGACACCTCATGCACGAATTTTCGGCCGATTTCATCCTGTAACGCCGAACGTGCTAAAAATTCCAACCGAGTACGATGGGAAAATTCCCTTCATCGCGCCCAGCCGTTAATCCATTTTGTTGGCCGCCGCGATTTTGGATTTACTGGAAAATTCCCGGGGGGAGAGGGTGAAGGGGGTCCGTGAAATCCCGGAGATTTAACCTGGTCGGAGAGGATGACTCGACTTAAAAAAAAAAAAAAAAAAATGTTGCGCTACGTAAATGTCATCCTTTTTGAAAAATTATTCCTTCCATCGCAAATGTAATTCTTTTCAAAACGGATGTACTTTGGAACGAAAGATGCGTGTAAAGACATCGTGCGCGATAACAAGGCTCTCAATATTATTCTTCCGGCGTATCGCGGATTAATGGAGGAGGAATTTCCGTAGGTATATTCCGCTTCGTTTACCGGTATCGAAAAAGCTTCGAGCCGCGACGCGTTTACTCACTCTGCGAGGTCGAGGGCGAGAAAAATCTCAAGCTGCGAAACATCACAATCAGAATTCGTCGTGGCGCCAGCACGTACGAAATTGCAGAATCCGCTAGATGAGTGGCGCGTGACGCTTCGCATTCAGATTCTCTCCTCTCTTGGGGAAATCAGCTTTTCTGTTTTACCGCGTCGGCTATATTAAAATCCGTTGAGCCGCGCTTATGTCGAAGCCCACTTATGCAGATTGAAACAGTAGTAATTACAAGTCAAATTAAATAGTGCATCTCCTGTTAAGAAATTGCATCTTGATATTGCTAACGCGATACTGTCATAAAATCATTATAATTATTAATTTTATAATGATTACACAATAATTATTATTAATAATTTATTAGCATTGCTATATCGTGAAATGTCCTGAAAATAGTAAAAGAGAAACATCTTATTATAAATAATTTTTTATAATCTCTTTCTTTGATTTTAATTTCCAGAAATCAAATCTATTCGAATCGAATAGTGCATCTCCTGCTAAGAAATTGCATCTTGATATTGCTAACGCGATACTGTCATAAAATCATTATAATTATTAATTTTATAATGATTACACAATAATTATTATTAATAATTTATTAGCATTGCTATATCGTGAAATTTCCTGAAAATAGTAAAAGAGAAACATCTTATTATAAATAATTTTTTATAATCTCTTTCTTTGATTTTAATTTCCAGAAATCAAATCTATTCGAATGGAATAGTGCATCTTCTGCTAAGAAATTGCATCTTGATATTGCTAACGCGATACTGTCATAAAATCATTATAATTATTAATTTTATAATAATTACACAATAATTATTATTAATAATTTATTATCATTGCTATATCGTGAAATTTCCTGAAAATAGTAAAAGAGAAACATCTTATTATAAATAATTTTTTATAATCTCTTTCTTTGATTTTAATTTCCAGAAATCAAATCTATTCGAATGGAATAGTGCATCTTCTGCTAAGAAATTGCATCTTGATATTGCTAACGCGATACTGTCATAAAATTATTATAACTATTAATTTAAATAATGATTATTATAATTGCTATATCATGTGCCTGAAAATAGTAAAAGACATCTTGTTATATAAATAATTTTAATTTCTCTTTTACTTTGATTTTAATTTCCAGAAGCTGTTTTATTTATTATTATAGTTATTTTTTTATCTGTATTTCCTTTTTCCATTTGCGTTTATTGACGTAGCAGTTTCGTCGACACAATTAGACGCCGTTATGTTACAAAATAAACGATATATTTGTTATTCAGCGCGTGTCACGTAGAAAAGCGCAGCATCCACGCATGCAGAGTAGTCTAGAATCTTGAACTTCCAGAGACATCCTTTCTTCTTCTTCGCACTTCCTCTGCCAGGAATATCGTTCGAGATTATATTAAATCGCACGTACCCGAGGACGGAACCGTAGCGTGAATTAAATTACGGAATGTTTCTGACAACGAGATATAAGAAATTTTCCCAGGGAATTTATTGATTGTATCTTTAAAACAGATATTTTGCATATATAGTAATTAGCAAGAGGAAGAATGAATAATTCTTATAAAACAAAACATAGTGCTTCTTACAAAAGAAGAGACTATTTGTTATTATATATTATAATAAATTGTTACAATTATAATATATTAATTACATTATTATTAAAGGGAGATATTTTACGTACTGCATCGTTTCGTCCAGTCAAAGTCTTGGTTATTCCGTTTAAAGCCATGCAATAAATTTGAGGGATATAAACGTAGGTCCATAGAGAGATTTGTCATAATTCTCAGTCGCAATCGTTGTTCCAAGAAGAGAAGCAGAAATTCTCTGAAAGTCTCGACATGCAACATATTTGCAATTTTAAAACGGTTTTATCCCACGTCACGCACGGAGGACCACGCGGAGTGTCGCGATGCGTAGCGAAGACTCGCCGTGAATATCCCTTTCTGCTTTTTTATTCGCTCTAGCGAGAATATTGACGTTATATTAAATCTCGCGGAGTCGGGAAAGTGATTTATCGGTAGCTCCGGCGAGAGGAAGAGCCGGTGAGGAATAGGCGGAAGAGAACGGGGGTTCCAGACGAGAGGAGAACCTCGTAAATTCTTCCAATCACCGACAAATGTTACCAATTCCAAGACGTGCGGTGCTGCTAGAAAGCTGAACGCCACCCTCGCGCGTGTTCACTTCCGTGTCTAAGCTTTAATAAGAAAACAGTACACACACAGACACAAAGTGTCAAACGTCAAGATTAATCAATCGTCGATCTTTTCGATTCAACGACTTTCCTCGAGAATAAGTATCATCTAAATTTTATTGTTAGATCAAATCAAATATCTCAGTCTTTTCTTTGGACCATCTTCAAGAACGTAGGACGAAGATGTTATGGATGATACGGGACATTTTTTGCTAATTAATTTGTTTAAGATGATGCAAAGGAAGGATCGAAACGTTTAAATTATTTCAAAAACCCATTAAATAATATAAAAACCGACAATGCCAAAATATGAGAATGAAATACAATAATTCAACAAAAATAGCAATAACTTTTGTATGTATATTTTCTTTATTATATGTATATTCTTTTTACAAGGGAAAAAGACTGTCATTATTAATTGTTGGCTATATTCTCTATTTATTATTTATTTAATCATCAATTGATATCCCTCTTTTTAAGAAAGGATATTTACAGTTTATCGTTTCTGATAATCTTAAACGTTATTTTTACGCATGTGCATATATACATATCTATTATCGTTTTTATAAATTGCAAATATAAATTGTCTATAACATTGTCTATACTTATTGCGAATTATTTTAATTTGATAGGTTAAAAAATATTCTTCTCTTCTTCTTTTTGAATACTATTTATTCCAATTTATTTTTTTAATTTACATATAGATGTGTAGAAGTGAATAAAGTAAAATTTTATTATTTATTGAAAAAAAATTTGAATATTTTCATTTTCTTAAGATTATTAAATTTTTCCATCATCATCAGGATATCTTCATCGTTTAATTGTATATCATTGTTGCCAGTATCATTGTTTTTATGTCGTCATATAGTTGGATCTCCAGAATCTGAAGGAAAATATAATAATAGTATTAAATTTGAAAAAATCTTATTCAGAATATTTCTACATGTATGAGAAATATATTACATAGAAATGACAAAATTCAATACAAATTGAAAATATTCGTAAATCTCGAATTTATAACTTAATTTAATATAAATATATAACTATATTTAATATGAGCGTTGCATGAAAGGAAAGAAATACTTATCATATGTATAAAACTTTTAATTTTTGATTAATATACTTACTTTTATTTTCTTTAATTCAAAGTACAATGATATTTATATATATTAAATAATATTTAAATGAATATATATTATATCAGATATATAAAATAAGATTTTATAATATTGTTAAGAGGAAATGTTTTATCAAATTTAAAAGATGTAGCGATGAAAATTCTTATTATTTCTATAGTATTATTTACCATTAATTTCTTTCCAACTTATATAGACATTTTATATTAAATTTCTAATACACATAATGTTAACGTGTTATATATTTATATTATATACGAGTACTATTATAATATAAATCATACTATTATACGAATTTAAAAAATCTAAAAGTGGTTCAGCTAATTTTTTTTATTCAGTAGACGTCATACAAAAAACTATATATATTACTATGTATATACATGTATATATATATATATATATATATATATATATATATATATCAATTTATACATTTATATTATTTTTAATAAATTGGTGTTTTATTTTTTATTTACAAAATTTACTTACATTGTAGAATTATTATTCATTTTTATGCTCGACACAATCTCTGGGGATAATCGTTCTTATTCTCTCTATTATTTTTTCGGCTGTACACTTACTCGTACAATCAGCAATTACTTCACTAGGAATAATAATTCCTACAATCAAGACGAGCACGAATATAAAAATGAAACTAGGCTTCATGGTTTAATAAATCTTCGAAATATTTAGTAAAGCAAGATATAAGTTGTAGTGGCGATCGTATTCGATTTGTCCAACTTTATAAGAGAACTTGTAATAAAATGTTTATCTAAACAATAAAAAATTCTATCAGAAATGTTTATATCGTAGTTTAAGATAAATTTGATATTCATATAATAAATATCGTAAACTTGTAATAAATAATGACATTTTGTGTGCTTTTATATCTATTTGAATACTTCTTTACAGCATAAAAAATTAAGTTAAAAAAATGTAAGATAAAGTTTATAAAATTTTCATAAACGTCATAAATGTACATTTTATAACGTAATTATTTCAGGACTTATCAAAAGACACAGTCTATCTTATCAGAGAGATGTGCCTCATATATTGAGTCACTAGTAATAAACATATATTTCTTATTAGTGTCATAAAAAAATATAAATATGTTGTGTATGACGAATAATAATATAAAAAATTATTATCAAAGAGAGAAAATGATAAAGATAGAGGGTTAGACAGAAAAGAGAGAGAAAGGGAAGAATTGATTTTATTATATCTTCAATATATGTATCCCCCCCCCCCCCCTAAACGTTATAAAGAATTATTAGCTATGTCCACTTTCGAATATTTTGAATATTTATTGTGTATAATTTGTAGTATGCATTTAAATAAAATTATAAAATAATAAACATCTCCTTAAATAACTTTTTGAACAAGTATCATCTAAATGAGAACAAGTATGATCTAAATTACATTGTTAGATCAATTCTCCGTAATCAGTTATCTGGATCTCGAAGAAAATGCAGAAATAGAAAAGTTATAAATTAATGATATTAACTTTTTTTAACGAAATATGTCTGAGCAATTACCTTATATCATATACAATGCCTATATATTATCATATTGTATAAAGAATCTTATATATATACAAAATTATATTGTCAATCATTGCTTTTCGAACTCAAAGTAATCATTGACAATTAATTTATAAATTATATATATAAAGAATGTGTGTGTGCGTATGTTTTTAATATTATTTATTTTGTCAGAAATAAATATTTTTATCGGCTCTCAATATAAAGAATATAAATATGATGTTTTCTAAATCGGCCAACAGAGCCAAAGCACGAAAAATTAATTAATCGGAACTGTATCTCTTGGTTTGAGATCACAAATTATTTATTTTGATTAATCTTTCAACTTATACACATACGCGCGCGCATATGCATGTTCAAAATATTTTATATTTTTATAATATATTTTAGAATATTTTATTTTAGACAAAACAATTCTTTAAAAAATAAAAAATGTCATATATTGAAAAGAAATATTTATCGATTCGAATATTTTTATTTCCTTAAAGTTGTGCTAACAATAAAATTAAATTTTTAATAAAGAATCGACAGAATATGTTATATAATATATATTGTCGTTTGATTGTATATAATTGTTGTCAGCATTTCCATTTTTATGCCATTATAGACGTTTTATAGCCTTTTTCCAAACCTGCAATAAAAAGAAGAAATCGCATAGAAATAAAATATATAAATAAGATAAAATTTGTTTCGAAGTTTTTAAAAATAATCTGCACACACATACGCGCGCGCACGCACACACACACACACACACAAATACACACGAGTTATATAATTTAATGAAAATTTAAAATAAAACTATATCAAAATGAAAAGAAAAATGTAGGCCAACTGAACGAGCTAAATTAATTAAGCTAAATTAAACTAATTTATTATTCATATAATTCGCATGTATAATTGTTAAAACTATATCAAATTTATTTTATAATTTCTATGAAATCAGTTTTATTAAAATCTTCTATAGTTAAATTCTTTAATAATAAAACGAAAAGATTCTAACGTATAAATTAAAATTTGTAGAAAACGGACTAATAAGAACCAGTCACAAAAATTAGACACAACAAATATGTCTTTTCAATTCTTTTATAATTAATTTAAACATTTTAGAGTCTTTTCTTTGAACCATCTTCAAGAACATAGGACGATGTGAATGAATACGGGAAATTTTTTGCTAACCAATGTGTTGAAGATGATGCAAAGGAAGGATCGAAACGTTCAAATTAATTAAAGAAGAACTAAAAAAAAAAATTTGTTGCGGTTAATTCCCGCGTCAATATATACTTCTTAGCCCGTTTCCTACCTGAATTTGTATTATATATTTTTTTGTATATATAATATATTATTAGTGTTTATCTTACATAATACTAATATATTTATATGTTACTATTATAAGTTTTAATAGAATATAAAATATATTAAATTAATATTAATTTATTCAACAGAATTTATTTGAACAAAACGACAATTATGATTACATAATTTATTAATTTTTATTATTTTCAGTATAAGTGTTTTATTTTTATATTTAAAAAATATATACTCACAATGAAAGATTAGACGAGATCAGGACAGGTTTAAGAGCTTTAATCCTTCAAAATTTTCGATTAGATTCCGAGCATCAAGACACGTTTGATCGAGATATTTAAGTGATACATTTTTCAAGATTTTTATAATGGTATGCAAATTGTCAGTTGTATCTTCAGCAATGACTTCTCTAGGAATAGTAATTCCTAAAATTATAACAATCACAAACACAAGAGCTAAGTTTGCCTTCATGGTTTATTTTTTCGCAATACTTGGTGAAGCAAGATTTAAGTTCTAGTAGAAATTGTATTTGATCTGTCCCATTTTATAGGCAAACATGTGTATAATAAAATTTTTATCTAAGTAATACACAATTCTATCACAAATATTTATTATTGCACTTTCGATGTAAATATGATATTGATGTTTTATGTTGTATGTTTTATGTTCTTCGTGTTTGTAATCTATATTCGAACTTCTTTACAGCATATACATATAAGATAAGGATTGTCATAAATGCATATAGGTATTTTATTATATTACGTCATGTGTTTTTTAAATATTTTTTATTATTGAACGTTGGACCATTATTAATTTTTTAATATTTTTAAATACATTCTTTTAGTTTTTAAAGAGTGTAATGTTTTATGGTTGTATCCTTCAGATAGTATAACGTTATGTTATATGTAACGTGTTTTTTCAATATTTTTTATTATCAAATGGAAGATTTTATTAATATTTTCTAATATTTTTATTATAAATCCATTTTTTATTATAAATTTTATTTGATAATAAAAAATATTAAAAAAACACGTGACATAACATAACGTTATACTATCTAAAGGACACAACCATAATAACATTCTTTAAAAAATGAAAGAATTTGTTTAAAAATATAAAGAAGTTAATAATGGTCCAATATTCAATAATAAAAAATATTTAAAAAACATACCGTAATATAATAAAAAATATGCATTTATGACAATTTTTATCTCATATCTATATGCTGTAAATAAGTTCGAATATAGATTACAAACACGAAAAACATAAAACATGTCGTTGTTTATTATAACTATAACATTTATCATATATATAAATATCATATTTACATTAAAAGTGCAACAATAAATATTTATGATAGAATTGTGTATTACTTAGATAAAAATTTTATTATACACATGTCTGCCTATAAAATGGGACAGGTCAAATAAAATTTTTATTAGAATTTAAATCTTGCTTCATCGAGTATTACGAAAAAATAAACCATGAAGACAAACTTAGCTCTTGTGTTGTTATAATTATAGAAATTATTATTTCTAGTAGAGTCATTATGCTAAAGTTGCAACTGATTTTTATACCCTTAAAAATATCTTCAAAGATGTATTATTTATAAATCTCAATAAAACGTGGGTTAATGCTCAGAATCTAATGAAAGAAGTTTTTAAGGATTAACACTCTTAGATCTGTCCTGATCTCGTCTAACCTTTTACTGTGAGTATTTTTTAAATATAAAAATAAAACATTTAAACTGAAAATAATATAAATTTATTAGATTATATGTATATCATAATTGTCCTTTTGTTCAAATAAATTCTGTTAAATAAAATAATATTAATTTAATATATTTTAGATTCTAGTAAAACTTATAATAATAACATATAAATTTATTAGTATTATGTAAGATAAACATTAATAATATTATATATGTAAAAAAAAAAAAATAATACAAATTCTGGTAGGAAACGGACTAAGAAGTATATCGACGCGGAAATTAGACGCTACAAATTTCTTCTTTAAATTCTTTTTTAATTAATTTGAACGTTTCGATCCTTCCTTTGCATCATCTTCAACAAATTAATTAAAAAAAATTTCCCGTATTCGTCCACATTGTCCAATGTTCTTAAAGATTGTCCAAAAAAAAGACTGAAATGTTTAAGTTAATTAAAAAAGAATTGAAAAAACATCTTTGTTGTGTCTAATTTTACATAATACAATAAAAATTGAAATGATTTATAAAAAAGAATATTTATAGTAACATAAAATTTTATTTCACATATGTTGATATGATTAATAATAATATAATAATGCATGCATGCATGCATTTCTAAGAAAGGCATGTTATTTATTTATCGAAGTCTCGAAGTGTATTGTTGCCTTTAATCCGCGATGCCGATTGGTTCTATCGTTGCGTTTGCTTCGTGAGCCGCTATCATTGCATATTTTGACAGTTATGTGTATCGAGGGGTTATTGTATTGAAAGTTATGCAATTATAAAGGATTTTGTGTATAATTGTTATTTATTAATTTTGTTATTTAGTTGTTTTTCAATTAATAAAAAAAATAGAAATTAGGTGAATTATATGTGAATATAATTATAATATAATATAATAATATATAATATAATATAATAATATATAATATAATATAATATATTATATTATATATATAATAACATATATCTTTTACATGTTGATCATCTATTACATTATTCGAGAAGGGCCAAAATCGATGGCCGAAACGTCGAAAATTAATTAATAAATAATTTTTGAAGCCAGAGTTAGTCGATTATTGGTTTCTTATTTATTTAACTGTCTGGCTAACTAATAGAAGTTTATCATATATAATCTTTTAAATTTCTTATTGCTTTTTTTTTCTTAAGGAGAGAAATTATTTTGAAAAGCATTAAATAATATAAAAATCCATTAAATAATATAAAAACTGATAATGCCAAAATATGAAATAACAATTCAACAAAAATAGCAATGACTTTTGTAGGTATGTTTTCTATATTATATGTATATTCTTTTTACAAAGGAAAAAGACTGTCATTATTAATTGCTCGCTATTCTCTATTTATTATTCATTTAATCATCAATTGATATCTCTCTTTTTAAGAAAGGATATTTACAGTTTATCGTTTCTGATAATCTTAAACGTTATTTTTACGCATGTGCATACACATATCTATTTTCGTTTTCTTAAATTGCAAATATAAATTGTCTATAACATTGTCTATACTTGTTGCGAATTATTTTAATTTGATAGGTTAAAAAATATTCTTCTCTTCTTCTTTTTGAATATTATTTATTCCAATTTATTTTTTTAATTTACATATAGATGTGTAGAAGTGAATAAAGTAAAATTTTATTATTTATTGAAAAAAAATTTGAATATTTTCATTTTCTTAAGATTATTAAATTTTTTCATCATCATCAGGATATCTTCATCGTTTAATTGTATATTATTGTTGCCAGTATCATTGTTTTTATGTCGTCATATAGGTGGATCTCCAAAATCTGAAAGAAAATATAATAATAGTATTAAATTTGAAAAAATCTTATTCAGAATATTTCTACATGTATGAGAAATATATTACATAGAAATGACAAAATTCAATACAAATTGAAAATATTCGTAAATCTCGAATTTATAACTTAATTTAATATAAATATATAACTATATTTAATATGAGCGTTGCATGAAAGGAAAGAAATACTTATCATATGTATAAAACTTTTAATTTTTGATTAATATACTTACTTTTATTTTCTTTAATTCAAAGTACAATGATATTTATATATATTAAATAATATTTAAATGAATATATATTATATCAGATATATAAAATAAGATTTTATAATATTGTTAAAAGGAAATGTTTTATCAAATTTAAAAGATGTAGCAATGAAAATTCTTATTATTTCTATAGTATTATTTACCATTAATTTCTTTTCAACTTATATAGACATGTTATATTAAATTTCTAATACACATAATGTTAACGTGTTATGTATTTATATTATATACTATTATATGAATTTAAAAAATCTAAAAGTGATTTAGCTAATTTTTTTTATTCAGTAGACGTTATACAAAAAACTATATATATTACTATGTATATATACAGGGTGTCCGGTAACTAACGGACCAACGATCACAAATGGATTCTTTGGTCAATTTGGGAACGATTTTTCCTCAACGAAAATGTCGAAAAAGGTCATCATTTTTTACAACTTTCCAATATTTGTCATTATGTATCTTTATAACTAAGCTCAAATTAAAATTTTATTATAGTAAACTCTACCTGAAATTAACTGAAGAATGTAATTATGTTAGACTTTTAACTCCAAAACGTTTAGTTTTCAAAAAACCCATTTTTTTAAATCGCTTATAACTCGAAAATTATTGACTTCTCAACATTTTTACTCAACATAGTTACCGGACACCCTGTATATATATAAATATATATATATATTGAATCAATTTATACATTTATATTATTTTTAATAAATAGGTGTTTTATTTTTTATTTACAAAATTTACTTACATTGTAGAATTATTATTCAACTTTATGTTCGCCGCCACATTCTATGGGCATAGCCTTTCTTACTATCTCTATTATTTTTTCGCCTGTACACTTACAATCAGCAATTACTTCACTAGGAATAATAATTCCTACAATCAAGACGAGCACGAATATAAAAATGAAACTAGGCTTCATGGTTTAATAATTCTTCGAAATATTTAGTAAAGCAAGATATAAGTTGTAGTGGCGATCGTATTCGATTTGTCCAACTTTATAAGAGAACTTGTAATAAAATGTTTATCTAAACAATAAAAAATTCTATCAGAAATGTTTATATCGTAGTTTAAGATAAATTTGATATTCATATAATAAATATCGTAAACTTGTAATAAATAATGACATTTTGTGTGCTTTTATATCTATTTGAATACTTCTTTACAGCATAAAAAATTAAGTTAAAAAAAATGTAAGATAAAGTTTATAAAATTTTCATAAACGTCATAAATGTACATTTTATAATGTATTTATTTCAGGTCTTATCAAGAAACACAGTCTATTTTATCAGAGAGATGTGCCTCATTTTATGTTGAGTCACAGGCAATAAACAGATATTTCTTATTAGTGTCATAAAAATATATAAATATGTTGTGTAATATAACGAATAATAATATAAAAAATTATTTATGAATAATAATATAGAAAATTGTATTATCAAAGACACAAAAAGATAAAGATAGAGAGTTAGACAGAGGAAAAGGAAGAATTTATTATATCTTCAATATGTGTATCCCCCCTATAACATTATAAAGAATTATTAACTATATCCACTTTCGAATACTTTGAATATTTATTGTGTGTAATTTTTAGTATGCATTTAAATAAAATATAATAATAAACATCTCTTTATAAATAACGTTTTGAATAACTTTTATGAAGAACTTTAAATAACTTTTTGTTTTTGAGTAACTTGTGTCTCGCAGATGAGCCATTTTGCGGTTATTATTATTTCCTACGAAGAAGAATTTTTTCAAAATCATATATATATATATATATATATATATATATCTATATATATAATATATTCTATATATCATAAAAAGATATCGAAAAATTTTTACACGTTTTTAATACAAAATATATATATATATATATATATATATATATATATATTCTTGTATTAAAAACGTGTAAAAATTTTTCGATATCTTTTTATGATATGTAGCAATATTCGGTACTTTTTTAACGTTTCATCGTTACACGAAATTGCAACAGTGTCCCAATTACGATATGACAGCTTCGAAGCTTTTAAGCAGCGCTGCGAAAGCTACAGCAACATTTTTCAAGTGAAAAGTTCTGAAAAGTTTTCAGCCATGCTAGTTATTTTGAATAATTTTATGTAAATCATATTTTATAATTCTTTATGAGGATGCTTATAACTTTTCTTATCGATATCGGGTATAAAATTTACAGATTGCAGAAGATTACTAGCTCACATTCAAATATAAGATAACGAGAGGATAACTACATTGAGAAATAAATAATAGTTATAATTTATAGTTAAGTATGTTTTCTTTTTTTTGGAGAGAATGATAAAGTTATATAATATTGAGAAAAAAATAATATATATATTATATGTATATAATTCATAAAAAAGAAAGTTTATGGTAACATATTTTTTCTCTTTCTCTCTTCGTTGTATTTATATATATATATATGCATGTGCACTTAGAAGTCATTGTTTCGAGCCAACAAATTATCTTTGGATCTTTTACTATTGAAGAACGTAATGCGCAAGTTAATTAGTGCATAGATGCAGGACAAACGCGAGGTCGATGCATTTTCCTGCATATATCTCTGCCCTATCTCTCTGCGTCTGTTTCTCTTCATGTGCTATTGAATTAATTCTAGCACGCCTAGCTTTGTGCAGTATCTCTCTGATATCAGAAGCATGACAGCATGACCCGAGGCGGAGCGCAAACTTTTATCGAAACGAAATTGAACGAACGAACATACGCCAAATGCTATCGGTCCCTGTTACGTCTGCAGGTCTCATTATTGTATCTCTGCGAGAACGCATCATTAAATCCGGCCTTTTACCATTTTGTTCGCAGCCATACTCCTTGTACCCTTTCGATCGCGAATCCTGCTCCTGCAGCTGGATCACGCATCGGCACGAGATCGGAATGAAATTTTTTTCCCTTTAAAATGTTACCTGTGTGCACGCCCGACGGCGGCGGATACCTGTAGGTCGGCCGATTACAAAGGAATCAACGGCGAACAATTGGATTTCTCTGATCGAGCAACCAACGTCGCATTCCCGAGGGCGAAGTTCACGGGCGCATCCAGAAATTCGATTGCCGCATGAAGGAGCAGCGTGGGCGGAGGACGATACTGCAGATTTTGCCGCAGCGCATATTATCCGAAAAACATTTCTCATAACGAGTCTCGACCATTTTTTTGCCTAACATCCATCACGTCAGCAGGATCGCGTAATTTTGACGGGAAAAATATATCTCTCTCGATCGAGAACAAAAATCATCAACAAATCGTCTCATATTGTATTTTATTTTTAAATTCATAAATATTTGAGATCAATCAAAATTTATTATATATCTGTACTTGTGGACATCAAATGCGGTCTTATCTCTATTTATTTGTTCAATGCAACATTAGATTAACTGCGTCAAGTTGCGCTGCCGCCGATTTTGCTAATTAATTACTAATTACCACGTAACTCGTATCCGAGACAAGATTGCGGATGAGGAATATAGTAGATACCCTTTCCTCGTTATTGCAACAATTGATTCGAAGCTCTTCCGTCCGTGTATATAATATTCGCTATATAGTATTCGCGCCGATGTTCAATCTAAATCCTCGCGCCGAATGCGAAACAGCAGTTTCGATCTCGATTTCCAGCCTCGACCCTCCAGGGACGAATAATCTCTCAGCTGGACATTAAAAGCCAACGGTAGTGCGTTGCGACGATCGGACGATGGACCCCGCGGCACACGATGGAATAGCTCCCTGGTGGCCCCGTTAGAGTCGCATTCATCCCCTAGGAAGAGCGAGATTGCGCGGAAACCCCCACGAGTCCTCGACCCCGCGTAATTCCGTCATTTGGTCGACTTTACGAAATTGCGCTTTTTCTTCTCCACGTCGGTTGTATTATTCGATGAGAACGCTTCGTCAAGTTGAGGTTTTTTTTTTATAGAAAAATTAATCAAATGAGCATCGTATCTGTAATGTTGCTCTATCAAGAGACGATAGAAAGAATAATACGTAATTATAAAGATGTGTGTGTGTGTGTGTGTATTTCTTTCTAATAATAATTTTTTATTTAGATAAGTATTCGTAATTTATCTAAAAATATGATAATTATTCATCTATCAGAAACTGTTCTCCAATTTCGCAAACATATGTAATATTGATTTTTTCCAATATATTTTTCTTTTATATTATTACTACAGTACGACCATATTTTTCTGAAAGAACAAATCTGACAATTTTAAAGCTTTATTTCAACCTTCCAAATCAGTTTGCGACCAAAGTGGAGATTGACGAGCAAAAAGTTATTCTGCGACTTTCAGAAGTCTACGTACATATATTCTTCTAATTTGAAACTGATTCGATTTTGTTGAAACACATCCTTGGTTTCGTTATTTTCCGTACAATATGTTAATACTACGACATTAGACGCATTAAAACGCTAACTAAATAAAATAATAAAGGACAAAATTGAGTTTTGGAAAAATGAATAAATCTAAAGGACATCAGCTATTTAAAGGACTGTTCTGTAAAATAAAGGACGGCGGATGGTCACCCTAATTATTACACGCAGAAAGGGCAATTTTTTTGATGCAAAATTAAAGTATAATCTTTCGGATACATCTTGCGAGGGAGAAATAAAAATCTCGTCTCTCATTTTACTCTCTGGACGTTTTTCACGAGCGAGGAACGGCGTAATTTTGATAATTGCTACGCATTACGCACGTACATACATACACGTGGATATGCAAAACGGCGGACGACACGCACGACACGCGTACTCTGTACATATGTAATTTTTCGCCGGTGCTGGTTCACCTCTTCTACTATTTTTTTTTATGTCGGGCGGTTCCAAGACTGCATCTGCAGCACGCGAATGCATCCCTCGAGGGCTCATCAAAGCGCCGCGCTGCCCAAACGCACCTTGCACCGTATGCACCTTCCTCTGGTTTTTGTAATCTCGATCATTGCACCATGGTACAGTGGCTCGTACTTATATTGTATATCCTCGTTCTCCGAGATACTCGGTATTTCCTTATTATTATCGTGCCATTACCCGAAATTGCCGCAGATAGAGCTGCAAACTTGACACCGCGTCTGCATTTAATGCATTTTAGCGCGGGAAATCGTGGACATTTTTATATATATCATATTCTATGAAAAATGAAGAATAAAACGAGCGTTTCTTGTTTCAACATCTCTTACAAATGACATGCGATTGTGTCAAAAATATTGATCGAGTTATTTTTATTTCACATTGACGAAGAACCCAGATAGAAAAATTCATTTTGACATCAAATTAAGTCAAAATGACTATAATTTTGCTACTTATGTAAGAAACGAAGCGTAAAATTGTAAAATGTATTAAATATTTCATAGGATCACGCAAGCAAGAATTTGCCTAGATTTCGCGGAAAGGCCGAATGTCCAAATTTTCTTTACATGATTTCGAATTTCATCTATTCATAAATTATGTAGAAGTAGAAATGCGAATGGAACAGTACAAAAATATATGCTGTGTTATCAAGCGCTATATTCGAATCAGCAGATGCGTGAGAATCGATATCGTCTTGCGGAAAATCCGCGAAAAGTTTTTGCAAATCGGAAAGCTGGCTGCTCGTCAATTTTCTTTGAGGTCAAAGCGCTGACTCGAAAATTCCGCGACTCAGTCAGTCAAAGACCAAAGGCGAGAGAATTTCATTTACGTCGTTCCGTCGTTCGCTTGCTTGTCCGAACGATGTAAAATTTTCGAAGAACGAAGAGCCAATCGTGCGTATACATCTGCGTTCCGTGCAGGTGCATAAGGGATAGAGAGGATCGATACCGGAGCGTATATACAATATTGTGGAAAATCTGTGGAAAAAAAATTCAGGGAAAAAAACGAGATGTTCTGAACGACTCCTCTTTGAAGTAGGACCCGGAGTCTTCCGAGATTTCGGGATTCCGGCGCCGCGCTACCAAAAGACCGAGAATTTCACTTACGTCGTCGATCTTGGCTTATCCGGGCCGCGTAAAATTTTCTGGAAACGAGTATACACACACACACACACACATACATACAATAATCGCATTTTCGAGAGAACCCAGGTGCGCCGTCGCGTTCCTCGCGGACGACGATCGGCGTGTGAGGAGAAACCGGGCATTGCCTTTCCCTTCCAGCCCTCTCACGTGCCGTCCCTTTTTCTTCGTTCCGACATATCGGGCACGATTTTTCAAAGCGACTCACGTCCTCTCAATGTGTGATATGCCTCTCAAGCGACACGAAGCCGAGGGAGACACGTACGCGCGCCGCGTGCGCGTATCTTACGCTCAACCGGTGCCATATATATATTAATGCATATTATACATACGGGATGGTCCACCGTAGAGAAAGAGAATAAAAACAACGAGCCTTTTTATCTACGGATTTTTTCAAAGCCACGTTTTTTCGAGCTGACTTTTCTTTCTTTTTTTCGAGACCAAGGTGAATTTTCTTGTTGAATAAAGAGTCATATTTAATTCAGAATCAAGATTATTAACTTTTTCGTCGATCCTCTTTAATAGTAAATTAAAATTTTATTTCGAAATATCGATCACAAAAAACACAATTTCAAACATGCAAACGAGTAGTTAATCATATCTTTTTAACTAGTTCCAAGTTGATCGGAAACTGCACACAGCAAAAACGGTTCCTTTATATACTGAAGAGAAAACTACATGTGTACTAATTTTCGGGGATGATAAATAAAAGATATCCCATCATGGAAAATAAAAACAACGAGCTTTTTTATCTACGGATTTTTTTTCGAGCCGGCTTTTCCTTGGCAGGGAACGTCAAGAGACTGCGAGAGAGAAACTGGTATCTTCGATTGAGAATAACATTTTTCTTTCGAGAACAAGGTGAATTTTCTTGTTGAATAAAGGGCATATTTGATTCAGAAACAAGATTAAAATAATTTCAAAATATCGGTCACAACTTCAAAAATGCAAACAAGTAATTAAATCATATCTTTTTAACTAGCTCCAAGTTAATCAGAAATTGCACACAAAAGATGACTCTTTATATATTGAAGAGAAGACTACCAATTTTCGTGGACGACAGATATAAAAGATATTCCAATAATTAAGAATAGCTTAATCTACATTGTTTCAGAACTGCTTTTTTCTAATTAATAAGTGTCCATTTTTCTTTTTTCTCTAGAAAAAAAATACAAAAGAAAACATCATGTACTCGTATTATTACACTGCAAAAATCTCACAAGAAAGAAAGTAGAATGGCAGTAGAGTTTATGCAACAACACGACATAGTCCTGTCGAGTCGGCGCTTAAGCAAATATTGCTTGTGTTTGAAGCGTGTAATTCAAGCGACAATACGATCCCATCGTAGCGAATGCACGTAACTAGAAGCTTTTCCTCGGTACGTTCTTTTGTCAAGATCATTGTCGTTCAGAAAAGAGAGAGAGACGCGCGCGTGCTGCTTTCTACAGATAACGTCGGATGTCTGCAGATAATCCCGTGTTGAATGCCCCCGTCATTCGACGGATGGAAGAGCATGAAAAGTATATTCTAGCCCCCTTAAAGATTTTCTTCCCTCCGTGTGAGAGCGTGTTTCGAGTACTTTTGTTACATCATATTTATCCTCGCTAGATCGCCAGAAATATATCGCTTTATGCTTTTATCATTATTCATGCTTTTCGAGGAGAAAAAACATAATAAAATATAAGATGTATGTCAAGATTGCATTTTTCTAGCAACTTGATAGCAACAAATATAATATGTTCGCTCGAGTGATAATTTATTTTAACACAACAATTAATAACAGCGAGAAAACACACACGATGCCACACATTATCGTAATGTAAAAAAACGATAAAAAACGATTCTAATAAAAATGCAAACTTCGTTGCCATCTCTTTTTGTCGGAAGTCTTGTAGCATGCATAGTCACGCGATAATTACACGCGGTTTTCAGACACAGAGGCGATAACAGACGACGAATTTTATACAAAGCAATATATTCTCCAGAAAACATATTTTCGTTATTACAGCTAATTATAAATTTAGATACAATTATAAATTTATGTATGAAAAAATAATAATTGATAAATAATTATCGTATATATTTACTCATTCTCGAATATACATCGCAGAAATTTAGTCTCTACGATAACATATTATAATAAAGTTTTCTTTACGTTGACGAGTTGAATTGCAAAAACGTCGTAAGAATAGCAAATAAGGTTTTTGAAACGCCGTAAATCTGTTAGTAATATGTTTAAAAACGAAAACTTTTGAGATGCTGCACGAGTTATTTTGGATATGCAGAAGAACGTTTCATCAAATGAAATATAACTATTAAATTTTATAATTTTTTGAAATTAATTTTACTAAAATTTGCTACAATTAATTTCTTGTGTGCATGTTTGTGTAAATATCTTATTTTTACATTTATCAAATATATATTTACAACGGAAGATGAGGTCACTTCCCTACTTTCAAGGTGCGTAAGTGTATTAACTGTATTATATTCTCCTATCAATTTATCAGGAAGTGGAGAGTCATTTACAGCGTTAATAGGGCAACCAGACTTTCATAAAGCACATCATTGAAGTTTCCAAACTTCAGCAACTAACATTATTCCACTAGGAATAGTAATTTCTAAAATCAAGACAGGCACAAATGCAAGAGCTAAGCTTAGATTCATGATTTATTTCTTCGAAAAAACAAGATTTAAGTAGAAATATTATATTCAATCTATCTGATTTTATAGGAAAACGTGTGTATAAAATTTTTATTTAATAGTAAGTAATAAAAAATTCTATCATAATTTATTATATTGCAGTTTTGAAGTAAATATAACACATATATGATAAATGTGGTAAACATAATAATAAACGACAGTGCTTTATGTTCTTAGTGTGCGTAATCTATTTGAACATTTTCTTTATTGCAGATATAAAATAATAAGTGATAATAATTGTCATACACATGTATATTTTATTATGTATTGTTTCAGAACTTCTAAAAATATAATTTCGTCACGATTTCTTTTATCAAGATAAAAAATGTTTCGCACCAAGTCGCAAACAGCGAGATATTTATTTTTACTAATTTTGTAAAATATCGATCTGAAAGATAGAGACAGAATAAGAAATAGAAAGAAAGGGAAAATTTATTGCATTACTTTTCGTATCATACACTTTCGAAATTTATAAAAATTATGAAATATTAAATATATATTCAAACTTATGGTGCCATTTCTTTTTATGTCTTGTAGAATGCATAGTCACGCGTTTAATTACACGCATTTTTCAGATGCAGAGAGACGATGACGGACAACAACATGATGACAAATCCATTTTTGCGATCGCATACACGTAAAACGTATATGCGCGTAGACAGTGACAGATGCACAGCTGACTGAGAGATCGTATCTATATATCGCGGTCTTTGATTTTCCGCAGCTGCCGAATCGCTCCGCGAAATCTCAATTTTTGTGCGAAGGCAAAAGTGAAAGAGGGTAAAATCACCATGTCAAAGGCAAGCATATTCGCTCTAGCACGGGACCGAGTGATTTATATTGAAATAACACCGTCAGGTAAACGAATAGATTGACGGATAAGCCGACGTGCGAGTGTGCGTTTGGTACACGCATGTCTATGTTTTTATATCGGCCAGGATGTGTGTACGATAAAGGAGATATATATATATATCTTCCCGCGAAAGAGTGGCTTGGCAATGTTCGAGCCGGAATAGCTCGAGAATTGCCTTGAAAGGATCATCCTTATTTGGAAGTTGGATGAAAATCTCTTCGTTTTCTTCAAGACGTTCCTCAGAACGTATCGCCGATCGGAAGATGACCCGAGGTCTTAGAGTTGGCATTGATAAGCCGCAATCGAGCGGGGCGGAAAACGGATTTAAAGTGGATCCAAAGTGTCATTTAAAGATACGGCTCGATTTATTTCGGAGAAAATAAATCGACTCGGTACCATCGAAAATCAGCTTAGCGAAGATAAAATATACGCGCGTACCAAATACGAAATAGCTCAAAGTTTCATCCGCGTAATTTTCGGATGAGTATGAACGATTGAACTGAGTTTTAATCATAAAATTTTAATTGAAACGTGATCTGTCTCTCTTTGCGAATCGTTTTCAAAGTTAGATAGGCGCTTGTGTGTTAATAAAAATAATCAAATATACACGCACTAGATTCTCGCTTTTCCTATCATATACAGGGTGTCTGACAAGCTATCATACCGAAAATATACAAGTAAATCTTGTTATTTGGAAACAATTTTTCCTCAGCAAAATATTGCATCAATAATAATTTTCGAGTTATAAGCAATTTTGAAAATAAAGGGTTTTAAAATCACACATTATCCAATTAAATTCAAGTAGAGTTTACTTTAATAAAATTTTAATTTAAGGTTTAGTTATAAAGAGATACATGATGGCAAAAATTGAGACAATGCAAAAAAATGATGGCTTTCCTCGATATTTTTGTTGAGGAAAAATCGTCTCCAAATAACGAGATCTACTTGTACATTTTTGATGTGACACTTTATGTTAGACATTCTATATATATTATTAAACGACTATTTATATATAACAACAATTAATTTTAAATTAATTTTAAAATGCATTTCTCTAAATGTCGAGACTCTCTCTAAACTCTTCGCTATTAAACGACTATATATGTATAACAATAATTAATTTTAAATTAATTTTAAAATGCGTTTCTCTAAATGCCGAGACTCTCTTTAAACTCTTTACTAGCAAATAATGGCATTCCTATTGCATGTAAATTTCTCACTCGCAGGTACGCAAGTACATGGGACGGCAGGATGGGAAATGCACATGCACATACAGATACGAATGCGAGGTGGATTGGGATACGACTGCGGATACAACCTGGCTGTTAGTTTAGCTCAGTTTAATTTAGTTTAGTTTAGTCAATAGCTCAGTCCCGTTATTGTATTCCGACGCTCGGCGTGCCGGCGAGTACCGTAGGACCACCCTCTTCATTTGCATACCGGGTGTGCCCGCGTAAATACTAGACTCGGAAAAGTCTGCCCTTGGCACATCAAAGGGATGGCGGCGCGAATTAACACCCCCATCCCTTCCTCCTTCATTCCGCCCGCAAACAGAACCGACGAAATATCGGCTTCGAATGTGACGTCATTGTTGCACGTTTAGGAAGGCTGCATCATGGCACGCGCGTTGATAAAAAAAACCGTGGTTGTCGCCGCGTCTTTTGATAAAGAGCTCGTCTCTCTCGAAATAAAAGACATTCTTGAACTAAAAATAAAGGTAAAATAGACAATCGCTTTCTTTCGGAAGGATTATTAGATTCGTATAAAATGTTTTAGATATTTTTATTATCTAGTATGCGTTTTTATTAAGTTAACCGATAATATACATGACGCAAAAACATCGCTTTGTAATTCACTGTTTACAAAGAATCCCATATAAAATAGTTCATTCTCTGTGTAGCTATTTTATATTTGTATATATACATATATTTAGTTCCACTTAACGATAAAATATATATGCAAGGATTTTTCAAATATTGCGAACCGTATATATAGTTCAAGGAACGATGTAAAATGAGTGAGTGATGTATGATGGCAAGCCATTGTTTATCGAGAAAATAATTTCATTATAAATACTACAGACACATTGCAATTTTCAATAAAGTATTGTAATACTATCTCTATAATAAAAATCTCAATGCACTTATCAATATGTTGCAATGAAATTAATGAGTAATTTTGAACAGTATCTATAGACATAGCTTTGAATTATATATTCTACTCTGTTAGTCTATAAAAAAACAAAAAAAAACAGATATGCATATCAAGACTTGTATTATAGATTAATTCAGCAAAAGTGTTTAAATAAAATTAAGAATTATGAAGTATCTTGTTAAATGCATTATAGGATGTCTCAAGATCAAATATCAATTGTCTGACCTGAGTATCGGATAATTCATCCGAGGCGGACATATTGTCGAGAGTCTGTAACCATTCTGAAACTTTTTCTTTACCATCAAAATCGCTTGGTAATATACTAAGACGATTCATAGTGTCCATGAGATCCCTTAAATCTGGATGTAACTGATCCATAGCTTTAATTTCCAATCGTAGTTTATCCATAAGCGTGATAAATAATGAAACAATGTCTGCAATGCATTTGGAGGTGTTGCCTTTGTCATCTTTTATCGTAATCGGTCTGTCCTCTTTGATTCTTTCGAGTGCAGCTGGACAATCTAATCGGAATGCTCTGGTGAAAGAATCAATTGTCGGAAACTGATCGCTTTGTACCTATAATGAAATATTAACTTGTTACACTCAATTTTCTTGTAAAAAAATGTATTTTTATATAAATTATTATCATTTAATGTAATTTATATATAAATTTATTTGTAAAACAATATGTTATATCAAGAAATCTAAGAATATTCAATTCTTTGTTTCACATTCTGCAAACTGACCTGTTTAAATGCTGCTCTATATTGCACTAACAATTTGCTGCATGCCGCTGTATATTCCTTTGGTGTCACGCAATCCCTGATGTAAGCCTTTTCCAAATGTTGCAACGTATTCACCACAGCATACAAATCCGCTTGATTATCATGCTTCTCTCTTTCTCGGGCATTTTTGTAGAGCTTAACTTCCTCATATAATTCGGGTCGATCTTGAGCTATCGACATTCTTCTAAAACTGTAAAAAACATATTTTAACAATGCTTCAACAAATTTTCTTTGAAGTTTGGTTAGATTAGGAACAACACAAAGAGGTTAAAGCAATCACATGTTCATATTTCGTACAAATTTCAATTGCTTTTCCAAAGCAAATGTCTCGTCAATTCAAAAGACTTATAGACTAAACTTAAACTACGTAATAATGTAATAAGTTAATGATACACATCTTAATGTCAAATGTCAAGTAATTGATACGTCAAAGATAAATATTTTGGAAAAACATGCTTTATTACTCACTTTTATGATAGAGAGCAGTAGATATTGTTAATTTCACTCGACTGTTCGTAATAAAAATTACGTAAATTTTATTAAATGTTAGAAACAACGAGCTTTAAATCTATTTGATAACAAGCTTTTCGCGAAGACGAAAACACTGATGAATCACATAAAATACAGAGTCATCTTTAGTGAGAAACCAAACTAATGTGTCACGTGATCATGCGAGAGCTCGCAATACCTCGTGAATTAAATGCTGCAATCTTCTCTCTGGTTTAAACAAATTTTATTTTATAACATCTTACAACTTATTCTCAAATAACTTTATTTTATAAAAATATTATTTTTCGCATATATTATAAGAAGAATATAAAAAAGGTAATCAATTTGCATTAAAATTATATTACAAATGTGATAACACATGATATACGATGTACACATTTGATTAAAATAACTATTTCATATGAATAAATCGCAATTGTATTCCTATGTTATATCACTGAGAGATTCTGTAATAATTACATAATAATTATGTATTAATTATCACAATTATACTAATTAAAGTCATAGATAGCAAGATAACAACAGCCATTTGAGAAATATATATAAACAGTTATTATAACAATAATTATTAACTCCACTCTATAAATATAAGAATTCTCTCCAATAACAAGTTTTTCTAAATATAAAATGTATATATATCATTAAGAATCAAATATTTGCTGCATTAC
The DNA here is from genome assembly GCF_048542155.1 of Nylanderia fulva. Taxonomy (NCBI): domain Eukaryota; kingdom Metazoa; phylum Arthropoda; class Insecta; order Hymenoptera; family Formicidae; genus Nylanderia; species Nylanderia fulva. Next base: position 1,083,877 of record NW_028190488.1, read on the forward strand.
ATCAGGTTTTTCATTGCAGGGCTTTCTCGCACAGAATGGAAACTCTCTCCCTTCTTCTATACAGGGACAGGTAAACTCTTTAACAATTAATTTCTTACATTTATGCGAATGGTCCTTCTTTCTAATAATATCAGGTACTTCGCAATTGTTGTTTATACTTATATATGTTACTCCCAAGGTAAGATTGTCCTTATCTAAGATATCCCAAGGCGGATAGACATTTATCACAACTTCTGACATCATTTTTAATGTACCGACTATATCACAGACTAACATAATTGTTATATCTCTATGCAAGAGTTCCTTTGGATGTGCTTGAACATTGTTCGATTCCGCCTCTTCGATCTCTACGTCACATTGCAAGAGATTAAAAGGATCTTTAATCAGGGAACCTTCCAAAAACTGATTACCAAATTGCTTTAAAGACTTGTGCACAAATACGCTGATAAATCGTGATGATGTAGCATCATCATGCTCCTTATTCATTCGATGACGCCATATACGAATTCCAGATATTTGTGCATTAACCAAAGACTGTAGTTTTGTAACCATGCTTCCTCTGTAACAAAAATGCAATAATAAAAATAATAGAAATCGCATTTACATATATATGTATATATATATATATATATATATATGAAAATGCATTGTCTCAATACTTACTTTTTAGGCCTGCGACGTTTTTTTCCAGAGTCTAATAGATGCGCATATATACTTCTGTCTGGAGACTTCTTCGATGGAGTAGTTATAGTACTAATAATGGCATCAGTTTGAATTGACTTGCTGTCTGTCTTCTGGGTTGTTCTATTGAAAGATGGTATCTGCGAGATCTTCGCAGACAATGGTGTATTTTCATATTGTATCACTTCAGTTTCTGAAGAATAAGTTTTGTCCAAGTCATCGGCAGGTAATTGTAAGAATGATTGTCTCGAAGGAATCAAAGACTTATTGAGACTTAATAAAAGCCGAGATGTTTGTTGTGTAGTTTCTTGTGTATCAATATCCTCTATTAAATTGCTCAGATTATATTTGCTACTGCTTTGTGTGTTGGAAAGTTGATTATCTTCATTATCTTGACTATCATTGCTCGTATTTATATCTATATTAAGAATATTCTTATCAGTGTTATCACTTGAACTGTCTTCGTTTGATCGATCTTGTATATTTAATGATAGAAATGTCTGTTTATTTTTTTCTAAATTTCTTTTTGCTTCATTTAAGAAGATATCTGTTTTAACTGTGTCATCCAACTTATCATAATCCGTAGATATCTTTCTCAGAATACTATGATTATTATCAAGTTCTATTATTGGATTTACATTTGTGACTTTATTGCGTAACTTTAAACATTTTGGAGAAATGCCATTCGGTCCATTCTGCAATTTTCTTCGTTTCTTCCTACAATGTGTGTCAAGGACAGGAGACGTCTTATCAATCTTCTCTGCACAAGGTGGTGTGCACTGAATCTCACTTAAACTCTCCTGTTGGCTCTCGTTCCTCTCTTCATGTTTATAGTCCAGTCCAGATTGCATCGTACAGTCTGCAGGGTGACCTGCGTTTTCCCGGGATTCCACATTATCCACTGTTTTCACTCTAGCATGTCTATTTATACCGATCTTTTTCCTAGGTCGCTTCCTGCTGCTGACGAGTATCGGCGAACTCGTGGAGGTAGTCGACGATGTTCCAAGAACGGGGGACGATTGGGACAAATCTTTGCTGGATATTTCGTTGTTCGGTCCTTGAGTTTCGAGCCACGTGCGCACGTAGTCCCTCTTCTCCGTGCATGGTATGTAAGCGATATTCTGATCAATCACAAGGACGCGATCCGAGGTGGGACGCTGCTCCACAACGTCGAGCTCGAGGATCGATTTCCCGAATTTCAAACATCTCACGTGCCTCGGTTTGACATCACACGATGCATCTCTGCTGGAATGACAGCTCGATTCTATGAAGTCTGACATTACGAAAATAAATTTAGTATATAGTTCTTGTCCCGTGGCGCGAAATTACACAATCGCGACGTATGTCAACAAGACGTAATCATGTGTATTCCTCCTGGGCATCGCCATCTTGCCGTTGCCATGACGATCAGTTGCCATTTTCGAACAGTTCGAATTGTGTTGCGCCCAGCTTCAGATCAAGAACTTGAGCAGCTCTACTTATTAGGTAAATCAATCAATTATATTTGAATATTTTTTATTAACTTAATTAAAGGAACCAAGATTGCAAAGAAATGTTGTTAATAAATTTGATTATACAAACTTGCGGTTTATATTTATAAGAAAATTGACAGTATAAATTTTCTGGTATTTTCCGATTTAAAATTGCAAGATTTTATGTTTCACACAGTTGAAAAATTGGTGTTTTCTTGTTAAAACTTTTCGTGTTAAATATTTCATATATTCATGTGTTAATTTAACATATTATTGTTGTGTTAATGAATTCAAATATTAAGTAATGAAAACAATTAAAAAAAAATGTAAAAATAACATACAATATGCATCTATTTTTAATTTTACACAATAAATATATGTTTCGCATTATTTTAGTGTTAAGATTTATCTGTTAAAATTTACAAAAAAAATGTTGATTTTATTTTACAATACAAGTGGGGATGATAAAATGTAAAATCAATATTTATTTTAATTAATTTTTACATTAAAATTATATGTTAACTTTATACGAAATTTACTTGAACCCATACAGCACCGAAAGATTGCAAAAACATTACAACAATCTTTCACCGCAATATTGCAATATTGCAAATTCACTGCAAAATGTTGCTACATCATTGCTGTTGAATTGCAGCAATGTTAAAATGTCCGCTTTTTGGAAGATTGCAACAAAATATTACAACAATATTGCAATATGTTATGAGTTTGCAATAATGTATTGTTATTGCAACCATAAACTAATGTTGCATATCCAGGTATATAAATGTAAATAAATCATTTATGAAAATACGTTGTAGTTAATTCATATATATTACAATATATAAATTATAGAATTTGGATTACATGCAATATTTCCGAAATATTAATGTCATGTTGCTACAAGTGTGCTGGAATTTTGTGCACTTATATCTCTGCAATGTCTTTATAATGTTGCATTGCAACTTGCAACATTGCAACGTTGCTGCAATATATTTGCAATAATCTGTGCTGTATGGGAAGTTAGTATTTATTTTATGTTAAAATATTAACGCACAGTATTCGTGTCACCATTTAAAATATCCATATTATGTTAAATTAACACAAAAATTTGTGGATTTGGGACATGTAATATGTTAAATTTAATACTTTTCAACTGTGTATAAAATGTTTATGTTGTTTTAGCATTTCATTATTACATCAAGAAATCAATAGAATCATAATTTTTACAAGAGTGCAAAGAATTTAACGAAAAATTTTTTACTAATAAATTTGATTACGTAAACTTGATTTATATATAAGAAAATTGATAGTATAAATATATTTTTATAGCCCTTCTATAACAAAATGTAACGCTACAATAGTTTTTATTCTAATATAAATAGCATCATATTTGATTACATTAAATAACATCCTTAATAATCAATCAAAATTATAAAAGATACACACATTTTATGCAATTTAATTATTGAATAATGTAATTTAATTATATCAATTTCTTTAGCAAAAAATTATTTGTGTATGTGTTTAGTCTCTCTCTTTCTAATGAATTTCTAGTATAGTTATAAATCTTACAATTTTATCAAGAATTATAATTTATATGAGAGAAAATTAATTTTACTCTCTCTCTTAAAAGGTGATAAACATTAAGTGAAAGATGTGTATGTATATATGTACTTCGTAAGTTCTCTTAATTCTATTCAAAGAGAAATCGCACTATCTTTTTTCTACCACACTATGCCTTCGCACTTTGATGGGTGTGCTTAAATGTACAAATGCGAGATTTAGTATGATAATATCCTGTGTTCCGCGGACCTGCTTCAATAGCATCCGCTATAGCCTGATTTGAGCACGCGGATGTGATACGACTATCTTACCCTGATGCCGAGTGCTCTTATTCAAATAGAGCGACAAGATGTTCCTTCCGACCCCGTTCGATCATGATTGATGCAAACCCTTGCGCACTTGAAGCGTCACGCCTTTGATCAACCTTTTTTTAACAAAAAGAGAACGCGCGTCTGAAAAAAATAGGAAGTCGATAAAATTGTTCTTCTTTTATGCAAAAAAAAAAAAAAAAAGGGAAAAGAAGCTGTTCGTTTATCTCCGAAAAGAATATCCATTTTATTTTACGAACTGTTCTATACCATTGCTGATCTATCATGATTTCATATTATTCATATATGTTACATTAAAAATTTAACTCTTTTTAATTTTCTTTTAGGAACTAAAAATGAGGCATCTTCCTCGGAGATTCATTCCTGGCGAAGTCATGCAGCTACATCTCTCAAGGCGGACTCAATCGTCTTTGCGATCTGGGACGAAACGACCGACCACAATGTGAGAGGTAAGTGAGGAAGAAAGAGAAAGAGAAACAAGTCGAGAAAGGGTTTAGGTCGGTGTGGAAATCTAAATCGTCGAGAGACCACCGGGCTGCGCGCGGACACAATTACCGGGCGGCGAGTGTCGAGGAACCCCCTTTTATATATTAATAGTCGAGATAGAGCCGTCTGTGTGTGTCGCGTTTATACCGAGAGGGCCACCTCGGTTAGGACGATGGTTGGGAGCCCAGGGGAGAGAGCGGTCCCGGAGGATCGTTGTCGGCAAATGGTAGGGGCGAAAAGAGAGGTTCGCGCGAGAGCGAGAGGTCTCGAGAGCCTCGTACGTTCGATCGAGGGAGATCGAACGATCGGGGTGGACAGGGGGGCAATGGGGGAAGTAGAAACTCGAGGGGGGGCCTCGAAATGATAGTTACGAGGACGGGATAACGCGCGGACCCCTTGCATCTACACACGGTAGGCCTCTCAGTTTCAGTTCGGTTACTTGCTCCTTCTAGCGGTAGGTAGTGGTGCGCTTTTTTACACTCTGTAGGGGTGAGATAGATGAGTAGATGGGGAAAAAAAGAGAGACGCGGAATTAAAAGAAAGTGAAAAGGTGTGATAAAAATTAAAATCGGAACATTAGCTTATAAGAGGAAACGGGGGAACCAAGAATATCGAAAACGAGAGGCTACTGAGGAAAAAGGAACGGAAAAAGGGAGCACAATTACGAATAAGAAGAGATCGAAGGGGTGCAAGATTACGAACTTCCGGAGTCTGAAGAAACAGCCAGAAAACTTGCGATCTCTGTCTCGAGAACATCTTCCCATTCTTCTTTGTCATCCCTCGTCGGTGGCGCGTAGTTGGGGGATGATGTCTCGCGGCGGTGGTCCAAGACGAGAATCGTAAAGCGCAGTTTATTTTCAATGAATACACGCGTAATATACACATATATATGTACACACATATCGTCATGGCAGAACGGAGGTGACCGGATGCCGGGCGGTGCAGTGATTCGATTGATTCGCTGAAGAGTGTTCGTGGCTTCCACCGAACTTCCGAGTGCCGCGTTAAGCGAATGTACGTGTGCGTGCGTGCGTGCGTTTGTGTCTCTTGCTACGTGCGTACGTGCGTGCTTGCGTGCTTGCGAACGAGCGCCAATCGGGGCCTTATTACAGTGATCCCTTAAGCGCTCGCTTGTGTACGTGCGCGGCTCGCGAAGGAAGAAAAGGCGGCGGGTTTATCTCGGCTAGTTTATCCGAGGTGGTCCATCCAAGTGAGAGCATCATCGTCGTGTCATCATCGTCATCATTCTCTCGTCATCAGCCCCCATCTGCGCGCTGTCGCATTTCAATCAGCGTAACATCAGAGGAAGCCACGGCCGGACGCGCGCGCCTCATTGAGCTTTCTTCGATTCTTGGGGTGGGAAATCGCAGGGATTGATCGATTTCGGGGTAAGATCGGACGACTCGTTCATTCATGAGGCCAGGGTGGTCGCGAATGTCTGCTGATTTTGCGGAACGCTAAATTAATGTTAACTACGGATTAATTAATTCTCCGTTTTCAGCTATAATTCTATATGATAAAGATGAAGGAACGATTTTATTAGGAAAAATTGATTATTTGAAGGTTTGACGTTTAAACCGTATTATAGTGTAAGCAAAAAAATTATTAATCTCTTAAGTTGTGTTTTGAGAATCGAAACAAATAAAATATGAAATGTGAGATAATTATTTAAAATATTATATCTTTTCCATAAAATAAACTAGAAATTGATAGATACATATTTCGTTCGAGTAATCAAGAAATTATGCGAAACTATATTATTTATATGCAGGATTTGTATTAATAATATTTTACACTTTCTTGTTTAAGAATATGTTATTGTGTCCAAGAGTTTTTTGCAGATATACGACATCTCTTTTGCATTTCGTAACAGGTTCGATCAGTTGATATCACGTCAGAGAAATCCACGTCATAGTAAAGCACGTCATCCGCCACCATTTCTCTTATCAGGCATAGCTATTATACTATCGCCGGAATAGAGATGATTACATCCTTAATTTTGTCAGGTGCACAAGTATAAATATGCACACGATTTTGAGATCAATCCAATATATCTTGAATTTTTATAAAACGATAGACATAGACATTATTTATCAAATGACATATATATTTAATTTTTGTCGCTGCATCGTAATTTCGTTAAATTAGCAAATTATCTGCAAATTGTTTACAATTTGTTTATAATATTTAAAAACGTGTGAGTTGGATTAAATTTATAATGTTATATATAGATGACTTCTTTACACACATTTTCGTCGGTGCAAAAACTTGATTGCATAATGAATCATATATTTTCTCATACATCTTATGACTAAAACATAACATAAAGTGCATCGTTTATACATACATGCATTGCATCAAAGTTTCGCAAACAAAGTAAGACCTTTGTAAAATTTTATGCATCTTCGATAAATATCGTCATTGATTTTATTCGATTATTCAATATTATAATGAGTAACCTTATCCATCTTATTAAAAATTTGCAACAATAATGTCTTTGAAAGCATATAAAATTTTTACACATCTATAGAGCTCAATCAGAAAAAATATAAATGCAGTTTTCAATGTTTTTCCCGATATTTTTACAATATTTATCGCGAATATACACTTCGATATTTTTCATGAAATTTGACAGATATATACTTCTTTAGTTATATGAATTGTAAGATTTATATACAACAAATTTACATGAAAATTATGCATTATTAAATTACGAATTATTAAATATGTCAGAAAATTAGGTATATTATTGAAAGAAAAAAATTTACACGTGCAATAAAATTTTTATCGAGGAATAAAAATGAAAATAGAAAATATGCAACTTGTATAAAATTGCAAAAGATCCTATGACGGCGTGGAATGTGCAAAAGAAGAATCGCGTAGGCGCGCGGATTCGCATGCGAACACGCAGCTGACAGAAACGACGGAGACGACAAGGTGGGAGATCGCGTATGGGGAAGAAAGAGAGGGATAGGCAGAATGCGAAGGCGTGCGAAACGGAATGACATTGTTTGCACCCGTGACGTCACCCGTAATTGTAACGAACAATGAGAGGCGCGAACGCGCACATGTGTGCATACGCACTGTGTGTACTCCGAGGTCTAGGGTTACCTGACGTCAACCATAAGCTGGCAAATAGAAAAAGCGTCGATCTTTTGTGTGTGCGTATGGGATTACAAGTTGAAGAAATCATGCACCTGCATAAATTAGGATTTCCATACATAACGAAGATACGTTAAATCAGAATAGGATTTTTCTGTCATCTACTACTGTTGTTCTACTTTCAAAAAAGGAAATGTTTTATCTCGTCAAAAATATTTATGAATACTGTTGATTAAGTTATTAAATTATCATTATTGGTTATTTTACTGGGCATAAATTATTGATCAAAATTATACTGTGATAAGAGTTGAAAATCTCCGTTGATGCGAAACAGATTATAAGTTAATTTTACTTATCTCGCATTCAAATTCTGGTTGGTGAGATTTTGTTTTATTGTCAGTTGAGACACTGACAAGAGAGTATGAATTTGATTTATTGATGAAACCAAGTAAAGCTATAGAGTTATTTGTCATTACAATTCTTCAAAGAATAACGCCATTCGAGTTAAGCTATGACGTTTATTCGGGATATAAAAAATATGAATTATTATGGCATTATGGAATTATGCCAAATGAACTATTTTGTATGCATACCGTTATCAGTCACGAAATTATGCGTATACAAGGTATCTAATTACGTGAAAAGTGTATTATCAGTCTGATTATGAGCTATTGCTTATTATCTTTGACTTAAAAATTATAAACATCAGCATTTCATATCACCAAAGTTTCCTCAAACTGCTTACAGACAATCACGCTATATCTTAACAAAAGCCCGATTGGTAGTTTTCCATAACACAATAAATAAAATCTTGACAATCTAAATCTCTTTTCGTCTTTATCATTTGACGAAAAAATAGCAGCAAAAAGGAACAAATTCGAAGATAAGATAGAAACGTGCACTACGCGATGGCTTGATTATTGACGATTTCGTGACAATATTAATTTGTCGACAAGCACGTAGGCATGTCATTAATGGTCTTATCTTGGCTACAACTTGTACGATTATTCTCTATTTTGCTACATTTTGTTATCTAAGTTTAAACCAGATGAACCATGAATATCTTAAAAAAACGGAAGCGGACAAATTTAAGACATTTTACATTTTTCAGAATTGTGATTACACAGTTCAATAAAAAAAAATAAAGTTTGAATGTAAGAATGAAAATAATCATTTCTCCGATAATTTTTTACGCTAAATAATTTTTTATAAATTTTTAGATTTTAGCTTCCAAATTGTTCTATTATATCATAATTTCAAAAGCGAAAGTTGCAAAAAAGATTTACAATTAGTTTAATATAATTTATTGTGTCATGGCGACCATATTAAAAAAATTGTTTACAGACAAAAATAGATATGTTTAGAACTTTTTTATATTTTATTAAAATTTTTAACTCTTAAATGGTTTAAAATCGAATTTGTATATCAATTATAATTAATAAAATATTTATGATCAAATATATATCTATTGCACGAGAATTAGGTCATATATAATATCAAATATTTTTGAATATGTTTATTTAAATTTAAGGATATATTTTTAATACGCGAATCTATCAAAATTGATAAATATAAAATGGTGAATTCAATAAAAAATCTGATAATGTTTTAAATATTGACATCCGCTCTATTTCGTCATTTTAAGTTCGTCAATTTTGAGTTTGTCAACATTGGATTCGTATTCTAAAAAAATTATGTATTATTAGCAATGAGAAATATTGTAGTACACATGGCACATCTTACAGAATTAAACTTCAAAGAGTAATAAATTCTGAGACAGTCTACGAAATACAACGTATAATGATAAATCGTGATATATATAGACATCTTCTTTACTTGATTAGTAGTTTATAGCTGTTCATATATCATTACGCACAATGTATAATAAAGTTGCACGTCTGGTTGAGCTTCTTATATCTATGAAAAATATAGAAAAATGAATAACATCACCCATTAATTCATCACAATCACGCCGGATAATCATAATTTACGAACGAAACAACGAAACAGGGAAATATAATTATTCTTCTCCACTTATCATAGTTCACATCAGGTGACGTAAATTAGAATTGCATGTTATTATTATTCCGAATGACCGATAGAAATGCATTTCTACAGACTGACGTATTTTGTTGCAATAATGTTTTCTGATTCTTGTTTATCGTATTTACTTGGTATATTTGTATATTTGACATTTCATCTTCCACAGAAATACATTGAGAAATACATCTATATACATATTAAGCATAATAATTTATGCCAATCCATGTTCTCGCATAAACATTGATTCGCATTAACTGAACTTTATACTCTTCAGTTCTTTCTAACATTGAAATTCTAAGAAGAAGGCAGAGATTCAATTAATTTATTGATAATTACGAAAACGACTCGTAGACATTTATTTATAGACGCGCTATTAAATCGCTAATAATATTTTTTTATATTCATCGTATGTAGTTTCAAACTTGCTTACAAACATAATTAGCTTCAGCGCATAAATTGATCTTTCTCTGTCCTCTGCTCCTCTTCAAAATTACACTTTATTAAATTTAAAAAAATATATATTAAATATAACTCTGTTAATTTAAAGAAACAGTTTTGTTACTGTGGGAACGCGCGGTTCTTCTAACGTCGAGCGAGCTAGAATTGCATTTGCTACATCCGCACATCCCGGCGCTATGAAAATAACGTAACACGCTATGATGATAAAAGATACGTGTACTTTTGTGGAGACTCGAAATCAGGTTGTTTCTGTTTACCTCCAGCATAGACATGCTCTTATTTATCTCTCTCTCATAATTTTTAGTTTGCCCGACATGTGTGTGTAGATTTTGCATACTCTATCAACGCACGTGACTGCTGATGATCTAATTGTGACGATCTGGACTTAATTCGGTTAATAGGTTCGGTTAATAGGAACGATAGAAGCGCTTAGAGCGCGAATTTTTTATCATCATCCATTTACGTTAAGAAATATGAAGGTCTGAAGATCGAGATTTAAGAAGCTCTCGATATGTTTGTGATCATTTAAATATTTTTATTGGTTTGTTTTGAATGTATTTATAAAGAAATATATATATGATTCTAAAATTTGGGAGGAGGTTGAGTTTTTGAATATGTATTAATTGAATAAGATAAATCATTCAAATTTATTTTATATAAATAGTATCACAAATATACGTGATGTAAAAAATGCATGGTACCTATAATTGATGAAAAATTAAAATCTTAAGAAGGATCTCATTTGTCATAGTTCGAAATGTTTTAATAGATGCATAAATAAAATTTGACAAAAATTTTATCGTTTATTTAAAAATGTGGAGCTCATAAAAGCTTGATGACAAATAGGAAGGAGGCAATTAAAAAGGAAAAGAGATTATAATTGTCATGTACAAATGCATACAAATCAATATCATGAATAAAATTGTATTATCACAATTAAGAATCGATTAGCATAAATCATAAGCTGAAAATATATTTTTGAAGAGAAAAGCAATACGAAAAAAAATTCATAATAAGAAGAAGAGATTTCGTCACATTTTCTCTCGAAGAAAAAAAAGATAAATGATAAGAAATTCCTGTTATCGTTTGACGCCAAGCAATAAATTCCCCGTGACATCTCCATGACATTATTTAAGGCTCGTCAATTTTCCAGATAACCGCCTGGCAAATCTAACATATATTTTTCCAGAGAGCTGGACCTTTCCTCGGAGACGAGGTGACGCGGAACTGACCCTCGAGTCAGAATCCGCCGGCGTTATCTCCGCCGTGACGATTGCGCACGCGGAAGTTAGCGAATAGCTGCGGGCACTTACGATAGCGTGCACTACGAAGGGAATTTCGTTTGCAGAAAGAGACCGAGGAAGAGCGACAGAGAGATACGGTGGAGAAGCGACGAGGCGGACGAGCGTCCGGAGACTGCGGCGACGCGCTTGACCGAGAAGCGACAGCGGCGGCGACTCTCGATCGGCCGAGAGAGGAGGTGGCGAGACCCCGACGAAGATGATGTTCGGTAGGATCAGACGAGAGGAGATCTTCTCCGGCAATGGCTGATCGCCGCGATGCCCGCGGCGTATGAGCCGCTTTATCGCTGCGACAACGACGACAACTTCAGCATCATCATCATCATCATCATCTTCCTCCTCATCATCATTATCTTCATCATCATCATCAAGGTACCGAATTCGGGGTCGAGTGGAGTACGAAGGATGAAGGGACGGTCCCTCGTGCCGCGAAGCGAGGAACCGCTGCGTTGTCGCGAGTGAATCGCGAGCGGTGCCGAGAAGTGTGACAGTTTGCAGCAGCAACAGCAGCCAAGCTGCAGCGAACGCGCGTCGAGGGAGAAAGAGAGTGCGGGAGAGTCAAGTGGACGCGCGTCACTTCCGTAAACAATCATGAGCAAGGGTGAGTGAACGTCGAGTTCGCCGCGGTAGTGCCGCGATCGGATCTTCAGTGGAAGAAGTTTGCCTGGTCAGACGAAACGGTGGTTCTTGAACCGCCAAGGTTCGCTAATCCCTGCCTTAGACTACTGCGACGGTTTCTCCGCGAGATAACGATACCGCGAGGAATACAGTGTCGACAAAGTTGCCGAGTGTTTGCGGGAGGATCAATGAAGACTAACTCGATCCTCTCGAGATAACAGTGAGTGAAATTGAAGAGTGCGTTTGCCAGTTTTTCCTTCTTCCTTTTCCTTTTACCATATCCTCAAGTTCTGATTTATGCGATAAGCTCTCCAAGGGGATTCGGTCGACGTTGATCAGACAAGTCTGATACGACATGAGACATAAAATGCAACGCGCTCGTTCCAGCCGGATGGAAATTGGCATCTCGGTTCCGATTAATCGCGATTCCCTAGTACTCTTGATAATATCCTGCGCGACCTTGGAACCCGTGTACACCAAGTAACCGGGTTCGCGTTGTAATACCCAAAAGAGCTCGCTCTCGAAAGAAGAAAAAGAGACCAGGCCAATTCGACCCTGACGAAAAGGTGGAGAAGGCAGGGGTGGAGGTGACGAGAAGGAAGTGGCAGCGCCAAGGTGGTGGAGGAACTTCCTTGGCGGTCGCCGAAACGAAGAGGGAAACGTATGCGTTTGTAATTCGGCTTCGTGGCTGCCTTCGAGGATGAGCGACGGCGGTCATGCCGTGTAATTCGAAGGTGTACCACGCCACCGTCGCATCGTGCACGAACGTCGCCGTCGTCGTCGTCATCGGCGCCGCCGTCGCCGTTGTCGTCGTGGTGAAGCTGAGATTGGGACACGGCAGAGTCGCAGAGACACCGCCGGAAAGATGAGCTCGATCGACTTCGACGAGGTGCTGGTACACGTGGGCGAGAAGGGCCGATACCAGAACATCATGTACTACTTGCTGTGCATACCCGCCACCCTGCCGGCTGCTTTCCTCGCGTTCTCGCAAGTAAGCACGTCTGTCTCTCCTGCAGTGGTGGGTCGTTTCGGGAGATTCGAGGGTTGCTGACACTTTTCGGGACTTTTGATGCGACTACACTGAAAAAAATTGTTCAATTACTATTTTGTTTATTGAACGTATATGTTAGTATTTAATTGTAAGTCAAACAGGTTGCATTTAATTTTAATATTTGTACATGTTCAATTAACAAAATAATATTTAATTGACTTTTTTTTTCAGTGTATACATAAGTAATGGAAAATCGCTGACGTGAACTAAAAACGTTGGTTTTTAATTTGAGTAAAAAAATTTCGAATATATAAATATATTTATCTACAAATAAAAAGGCAATAAGAGCTAATTAAGTTAATTATTGCCTTTTTATTTGTAGATTAAAATTTTCTAAAGAGCTGTTACAAATTATATAAATATTTATTTTGAAAAAAGCATGATTTTAAATACAATAGATTATATTATCATATTTTTCATATCAAAGAATTTATTAAATTTCTTTTGATTATTTGTGGATATATCGAGATTTGATATTTAATATTGTTATATTAAAAAATTTTACAGTAATTTATATCTTTCAGAAACGTAAATCGAACGAAATTACGACGAATAAGATAAATAAGTAGATGCAATTGATAAATTGAAGCACGTCGGTCATAATAATCAACATAAATACGCAACATTAAATTATGTGAAACAGTTTCGCAAACAGATAAAATACAGTTAGCGCAACAACGCGTACAGTTTAAACGCAGAGAAATTTCGCGAAAATGTAATATAACTCGATTATTTGCTCTCGACAGAATACCCTATATGAAAATAAATAAACACTAAATTATCGAATGTACAAGTTCATAAAATATTGAAAGCATCAAACGCATATTGAATTCTCCCAAAGTCAAAACCTGTTGATAATGTAAATTAAGTCGTTAAATCGAAATAACATCGAAATTAAAGAGGCCGAATATTTGCTGATGAAAGATTGATGCAACAATAAATCTATACCTGCATATAAATCCGAGTAATAGCAATTTTAGACGCGCGATTTTGAAATAGGTGTTTGTGAGTGCCTCGCCGGAACACTGGTGCAGGATACCTGAACTGGAGAACCTGACTGACTTGATGTCGTTGGAGGAGATGAAGGCGCTCTCGCTGCCTTACACGGTCAAGTCTGGCAAGAGAGTTTACTCCAAGTGTGACATGTACGACGTGAATTACACGGACATAATCGACTCGTGGCTACGATACGCCGACGATCTGCAGAACGTCACCGACGACTCGTCCACGTCGACGACGACGTTTCAACCGTCGACGACGACGTTTCGGTCGCCGCCTATCAGCAACCCTGACTGGCCGGTCACCAAGTGTCGACACGGATGGAACTACGATACCAGGGACTACGACAGCACCCTCGTCACCGAGGTAAACTCGACTTTCTCTCTTTCACCAATAGGGAGGAAGAGAGGAAGAAAGACAGAGAGAAGAGAGAGAGAGAGAGAGAGAGAGAGAGAGAGAATGCATGCTGCTGTAGCTCAGAAACGAGACTGTTTCCGTCGTAACGAGGCACTTGAGACATGTCTCGCACTGATTGCGTGTGGGCAATGGCAGTTTCTGCGGATTCTTTGGCTGGCTTTGATGTACGAGAGAATCCGAGCGCCAGTTTTTCGACTAATTCCTTGATGGGGAACAAGTTACTAAATGCTTTTTACGACAATCGCGTGAATAATTTAATACACGAGAGAGATATGTAATAAGAGTGTACGCTCTGCACTCTCTGCTCTTAATTAGGCATGCCTAATTTGCTAACAATGATGTCGCTATTGTTACGTATCGTTACGCAAGTATACATTGTAAAAAAATTTGAATTATTTCAGGTAATTTCGACTTTACGGCCCAAGTGGCCGCTTAATATTCGCATCTTTCAAGTACAAAAAAACTTGGGAAATAACACGTAACGGTGACAACTATAATCATGAAAAAAACTATAGAATATCGATCTATTCATAGATCGTAAATTTTCATCGTAACAAAACACTTAAATTATTTAATCCGCATCAACTTCTTCTTTTTTTTTCCCGACGATATATAAATTAAATTTCATATAATTAATAACAAACATCTATTATCGTACGCTCGAAAGAGCGAAATCGGACATTTCTTTTCCTTCGCGGAAAGAGAGGCGATTCTCGCACGTGGGTAACTTTGACACATATTCGCAGCGCGAAGCAACGTCTGCCACGGCGATTTGCTTAATGTTTCTACGACAACCTTAATCGTCCGCCTTGGCGAACTTCTTCCTCGCGTCGGATTTCACCCACGTCGCCTTGGCCTCTGACTTCGCGGGCTGCCCCAGTGACGATTGTGCATCGCGCCGAGCTTCTCCGCGGTCCCGTTCGCGGAACGAAGTTACGTGTCTCTTCATGACGAGGTCTCACGTCTTTTCCATGAAGTATTTGCCGACGATGATGGGAACGATTGGCGCGAACGGATTAAACGGCGGAGCGCGGATTACGCGCGATTAGGTCCGATTAAGCGCGATACTCGCGAAACTAAACGAGAGACGTGACGTTCCCGCGGTTATTATATGTCACCGCGATTTTCATCATTGTCATTAAAAAAAAGCCCTCGGTAAAGGAGAGAGGAAAATTTTTTTGTAATGTTTGACAGCTAGTATTATTCAAAATAAAAGTAACTCGTTTAGGTATTGATTGAAAATATTGAAAAAGGAGACCGGAAATTACTGAAACGTGTTTACAAATCAACTACGTGAAGATTCAAAAGTCTAGAATATATATTTTGAAGCCTGTTGTATTTCAAACTCCAAACGATTCGTCACATCCTCTGTCTATAACGAGAGAGTCATTCGTCTCGCATGCATGAAATCTTCGTCATCGTTCGTAAACATTTTCATTATGAAAATTACGCTTCCGCTGTAATGCGAGAACGATATATGAGAAGCTATGAAATGTGCATTTTTTTGTTATTTTGCCGAAAATGTTTTATTTACATATGCGGAGATAGATCGTTTGACAAAGTACGGAATTAATTTTATTTAAGATTGTGCCGTCTTACGCTTCATTTATAATCTTACACTTTATTTTTATTGCAAAATAAAGTGTGTTTTGAAAATGACTGTGTTTAATTCGCAAGTCAACAAACCGCGTATCGCGTTTTCCGGAAGAAGTTATAGCAATTTCCTGCCGTACATTTGAATACTGGAAGAAAACAACTATGTACTGGGACTAGGCGAAGTTCGCTATCACGTGGCAACAGTCGTAAGTGTTCATTAAGACATTATTAAATTGCCACAATTAGACAACGCGGTGAACTGTTGACGTAACAGGGATCACGATGCGCGGGGTCGAAAATCTAGGCGTGTTTCTTGTTCTTTTTTTTTAAAATGTTTGCTGCGAAATTTAGATTTTATTAAAATCGTAATTTCGCAGCGAACAACGCGCGAGATAATTTTCAACTAATATGATAAATTATTGCTGACGGTGTTGTAATCATTATAAACAATGTCGCGCACAGACTGTGCATAATTGGAAATCTCACGGCAATACAAATCTGTATTATTGCAATATAAAAAGTGATATTTTTTAAAAAGAATATACGCAAAAGCATATGCACATTTTGAAATTGTATGGCCCACCTGCATATTTATTTTGCCCATCTTGTCACAAATATTAAATCTACGAATACGCTCATTTATGTGATCCTATATATGATAAATCAGAGAATTATTATATAATTTTCTTCGTGCATTTTCAAAATATAAGCGCTGATAAGCGCGACGATAAGCCTATCAGCGCATCGCGTTTATGTTTATTGTTTGACTCGTTCTATTCGATGTTTATACACTCCCCATTGTCGTTTTTATTCAGTACGATTACATGAATTACAACCACTGCATTTCCGTCCTTTTAATTAATCATCCGCAAAATTTATTTAACCGACGTGAAATACAGCATCCGAATTCAGCTCTCTCTTTTGTAGAGAGATTTAATTTAATGCGATAAACGCGCGGGAGAGAAATAAATTTCGTTTGTTTGTAAATGCGAGATGCTACACTATTATCGAATTAGGGAATTAAATTATTACCGGAATTGAAAAATATATCGTCGCTCTTACAGAAGCTTTTCGGATAGAAAGAGAATTATTATATAACAAATTTTACCATCAATTAAATTATTGCGAATAAACTTTCAAATTATTTTGAATAAAAAAAAAGTGCAACTGTGCGCGATAATGAATCGATTCGCATTGACGTCACAGATACGATGAACGAATCGTAAGCGATAATTCCTCGAAATCACGAGAAGTGACGTTTCGCGTTAACGCGTTTCTAAGATTCCGCCAAAGGGTCGATTCGCGGGAATTCAGAGCAACGCGAGAGAATCATCAACAGGTGAACAAGGTTGATGAGCGACCGAGTGATTGGCCGATAGGTTGCAGCTCTGGTGGCGTCAGCAATTGCCGACCAATTTACCTACCCCCGCATCCGGTCATATGATATGTCACATCAAACGCCTCGCACAAACTCTCTTCATGTAGAGGGTACATGTTCCTACGTACTTGGTTGCTACCGGATTCGCAACGTGACAAGCTTCCGTTTTTTTTTCTTCTCCTTCTCTCCCTCTGTCTTTTTCTTCCGCATTCTCGGGTCTCACTTTTTTTCGCGCTTCCGCATCTCTTTTTCATTGAATCTTTAACGAGATGTAATGCAATTTGCATTTTTTCCAAATAACTGTTTGGCATTGATGATATGATGTGCGACGTGTTGTTTTTTGCCAAGTGTCGTTCGCACTGAATTTTCCCAATTATATTCAACACTCGTGAACTCGTTTACTTAATTAGTAGCGCACGTAATACGTTGTTGGGACGAGACGGAATTATTGTCTGCGATGAAATAACGCTCGTCCAACCTCGGGGAATATTTTTTCGCGGACGTTTTTTTTTTTTTTTAATCGGGGACGAGAAGAACGAGAGAGGCCACGTCGCAGCGTGATGGCAAATAAACGCGTGGGCATTCGCGCTTGTATCCTTTGCTTCCGATCCGATGATTTATTGTGCTCGATTTAGGAGCTTCGCTTTCATGACACTACTCCGCACGAGACCGCGGAACAGGTCATTGTCTTTTCCGTGTCGACATGTGACAAGCGGCCAAGACGAATATACACCACATATATCCGTCACTTCCTCTCTGCTCCGATTTAATTTACAGCATGCCAAGATAATTTATATTTATATTCGTAATTTATGTGTGTAATTTACATCGATAATCTCTGATATATTTATTCGTATAACA
Source organism: Nylanderia fulva (assembly GCF_048542155.1). Lineage (NCBI taxonomy): Eukaryota > Metazoa > Arthropoda > Insecta > Hymenoptera > Formicidae > Nylanderia > Nylanderia fulva. Next base: position 1,102,233 of record NW_028190488.1, read on the forward strand.
TTATGTATTTATAACGCTGCAATATATTAATAATTATGATATATTAGTAATTGAATTAATTTAGCTGTTATAAAATATATTTGTAATTATATGAATTTTTTTGGTAATTTTTAATTGACAGATGAATAACTCGGATTACCTATAAATTATCTTTCATTGTAGTATTGTTTTCAGCAGCTATTTTCTTATAAATTTATTTAAAAAAAAAGCGTTCTCTGCGCTAACTTGTTACGGTAACAGAACAAATACAATAATTTCGTAAAGTCTTCTCTTTCTTGTTCTATCTCAGTTTCTCGGAATACCGTCATTTTGAATATCACGCGGATCAGCGAGCAACTTAATGAATTATAAATATGCATAGACACGTGAGAATGCTTGAAAATCGTTGACTTTAGATTAATGTTCAATCTGGAGAAAAAATCCTGTATTAATTAACGGAAGTATATACAAAGTAGTTTACGAGACTCTTCGTCTTAAATCAATAACGAGGATCATTTAAATTATATGTGGAGACTAAAAACGTCCGTTGCACGATAAATTTGCTGAATTATTTCTTCGTGACAAATCAATGATGCATGATATCTTTTCTAAGAATTAACAATGTTTTTTATTTCGGAGTATTTGAATTCATTCTGTGAAAGGTGACGTATAATTATCTCGTGGCAAAATTAGCATTGTATAATCATAAATGATAAAAGGGGATGCAAAGTATCGAGCAAATCAGGTCCAACGTAGAAAGTGATAAAGAACGGAAAACGGAAGGGCAGGTTTTACCTCTTGATAACTCTTTGCGTCATGTGTCTGCGTAAATCCGGAGCCAGGTCACAGATAGATTAGAGCTTGCGATCCTAGATGAGTATCGCGTGGCGAACAGAATTAAGTACGTAGAAAAATGTATCACAAATTTCGTCCTCAATTGATTAATTATCACACGAAATATTCTCGCAACTTGACGCGAAATTTTGATATCAGTCGCATCGCGTTTCTTTGCATATACATTTTTCGAGAGACAGAGAGAAAGAAAGCTAATTGTATGCGATTATAAATATCGTACTGTATTTTACCGATCTTACATATCTGTGCAATAAGTTGCATAAACAATAATCGCGATAATGAACGATAATCGCGGCCATATCAATATCGCGCGATTTCAAAGTGTGTCAGGGTGACAAAATATACATACGTGTTATTAATGTCCTTATGGGCGGCGCGCATTGCCCTTGACAATAACTCGATAGCATCATCAGCGGGTGCTCTTCTGTCTTTCCGCGCAATTTATCTTTTGCGCGTTTCGCGCAGACCTCGAAAGTCCGTGAGTGGCAATTTGCTTAAATCAAACTTCGTGTCAAAGCCATTAAACACGCACCGCCAGACTTTATTTGTCGAGGCTAATAGGCACTCGATTGAGAGATTTCGTTTGTTCGAATCTGTTTATTGGTTTAGAATAGAATTCACACGTGGTGTGAATGTGGGTGGGTTGATTTTACTACTGTCAGTTGCATCTTTTCGTCGATGCATGTCAAAAGCGCAGATGCAGTTGCGTCTTATTGAGAGAGAATTTTGGAAGAGAATGCTCGCGATTTCCTTATTTTTTTTTTTTTAATTATTTTGTTATTTTTTTAATTATTTGTTAACTTTATTATTTAGCGGTGCTTAATTATTCCGAATGCAGAGTTATTGTGAAGTCGACGAGATATTCTTTCTCATAAAAAGATCTTATGGAATTTAATCGTCTTTTAAATAGAAAATAATTAAAATAAATATCTATATAATGAGAAAATAGTTTTCTTTTTATATTAAAAATTAACTGAATATATGTACAAGAAATAATTTCTTAAACAACATGCGAAGGAACAAATTGATTTAGAAAATAAAATGGTTGAATAATAGAATTCTTTAATTAGTGCGTCGCATTAAAATGCAAAGTGTAGGCGTCTGTCGTCATCATTTGCATTAACAAACATGCGCTCGTTGAGATGATTCGCTGTCGGTTTCGCCGCGCGAGATCGCCCGCAGATCGCGCACGAGAGAAAGAGAGTCGGGGACTTTAAAGGGCGCAGAGGAAGGGGGACCGTGTTCCTCCTGTCAAACGAGGGTGATGGACATCTCTCACTGTGGGAAGCTTACCAATACACCTTGGCGTCCTTCGGATGAACACGCGCGTCCGCATACGAGCTTGCAATTTACATGCAGAGCCCGGTACACGTAAGCGTGCCCTCCCCACTCGCGATAAACACGAGCGCGTTTACGCCGGTAGCCTTCCGCGTGAACGCAACGAGATGAAACGCCTCCACCATCGCGCTCCGGTCCAGCGCAGCATCCCCCTCGCTTCCCCTTATCGCTCCATTCTTCGGAGAGCGCGCGCGAGCGCACGCGTGCGTGTGTCATCGATGCTGGATGCTGGATGGACCGACGAGCAAATGACGATCGGCCGAGTGACGCGTGTGTTCACACGTGTGCGAGCACGCACTCCGCTTCGTCGCTAATGTTGGCGCATAGCGCGCCATTGTGCGCCTGTATTTAGAGCGCTTTGCAGAACGTTTACCGTCAATGTCAGCGAATATGATAAACTAGTCTAGCTACTCTCTTTGACGTACAATTTTTATATTTAATTTAGAATTTTTTATCAAATTTGAAATGTATAGCTTTTTCGCATTAAAATCCACGAAGGGTCTTTTAAAGGACAAAGGGTGCGTTTGTACATGGAAAACTTAAATTTATTTCTAATTGATACCTACATGTTGAAATTTTTTTATTTAAAGTTTTAATTTAAAAATTTTCATTAACTTTAACTCATTTTACAGCATCTTGTGTTCTTATATCATGACCCATATCTTACAAAATACATACATGTCGATTATTTGTTTATAAAATCTCGGAATTACATTGATCGAAAACAGTTTGTAATTACATATATTATACACATTATAGACATTTATCTGAGTAGAAGCACGATAACAGTTTAATCGGAGCAATGACTTCTTCGGACATTCCGAGATATCAATTTATTTCTTCAAGTCTTCATACAAGTCGATATTCATAATCTCGTTAGTTCTGTGAGAATTTTCTGGCTCGACTATATAGTAATCTTATTTCAGCGTTTTTACTCGTCTTGTTTGGCATTTCTCGAGATTAAATAAATAAAAAGCTTTGAAATGCTTCGATTAATTAAAACACGCATGCTTTTCTTATCATCACTCATTATCCAATTAATGTAGTGCACATATATTGTCCATGAATTTGATCTCTTTATTACAACTTAAACATAATGTTACGCTTGATTATTTTTTATTATTTACTTTTATATTATATTTATATATTTATTTTTCTATGCCATTATAATTGCACTAATTATTTTGTTTCATTAATGGATGATTTCTTCGGCTTAATTTCGTCAATATGCAAATTCTCGCACTGGCGAAGTAGTTTAATGGCGTTCTATATCCACATAGCTAGACCTGGTATGTGACAACAGTTGGTGGCCTTCCACATCGACGACTTTCTTCTACGTAGGCAGCCTCTTCGGCAACGTCGTCTTTGGTTGGATCGCCGACAAATGGGGCAGAAGAACGGCCTTCTTCGCCATCCTATTTCTCGAGGTGATATTCTCCATCGCCACGAGCTTCAGTCCGAATTACGTGATCTATACCGCGTTGAGGACTGTGAATGGTCTCTTTTTTCCTGCCATTTATCAGATACCTTTTATACTTGGTACGTGCATCACACATCATTTACACAAGCTCTGTTCAATCACTAAATTTCAAACAAAAATGTATACCACGAAAGTTTGAGATATATTTATGATTCATTTTGGCTGAATAATTTGTAGCGAAATTTAAGATAAAACTTTATTTTTTAATTTTACACATTGTGTAATATAGAAAACATATATATTCGAAGAAGAAATATTTTGTTGCAGCTCTCGAACTGATGGGACCAAGATATCGAACATTTGCCGGAATGGTAATCTGTATGTTCTTTGCTACGGCAATGTCTCTTCTGGCGTTGCTGGTAAGTCCTTGTTCATCAAATGTAAGAAAATGATAAAATACAGTATTTTATGACAAAAATTTCGACATCGCGAGAAACCGACTTTGCATGATCACGAGAGTAGCTTGTACATAATAAATTTAACGCGAGGGTGCAACGCGGATCATTTTACAAGCGATCCATCAGTGTGCATCATATGCAAATGCGAGTGATTCATCACCGCATACAAGAAACATTCAGATATTTCCGAATCGACGAGAGAGATCGATAAATATAGAGATAAAAAAATTCGAATGAGACTTTCACACCAAATTATTAAAGTTAAAATATATTTTATCGAAATTTATTATATATATATTAAAATTATATTATACAAGAAATTGTGTGCGAAAATGTGGCAAAAAGATTTCGTTTTTATTCGTTATTTTTTTGTTTTCATTCGCTTTTATTTTTTCTTTCCGTCAGGGTTATTTGTTAAGGAACTGGTACACCTTATCGTTAGCCACATCGGTGCCTTTCATTCTTCTCTTCAGTTACTACTGGATCATCCCCGAGTCACCGCGGTGGCTTCTCAGTAAAAACAGAATAGACGAGGCGGAGGTGATCGTCCAGCATATGGCAAAAGTCAACGGCAAAACAGTGCCTACGAACTTTCTCCGAAAAATGGAGGTAATTTCATATTAATATTTAATTATCACAACACATATTTCTTCGATTAGTTTATAACGTATAAAAAATATATTATATCATTTTTTTTAATTCCTCATATAATCGAGAGGACCGTATGAAATTTAGCGATCGTTATTTGTAGGTAGAAATATTAAAGAGACAAGGAATATCGTGTAACGGTAAGAATTCCAACGACAGCAACATCGACGTGGAGGGCGAAAACAGACAGCCGCCGTCTTCTGCGACCCCCATGGACCTGATCACGAATCCGAACATCAGGAAGAAATTCTTCATTCTCGCTTTCGATTGGGTGGCGAACGCGGTGGTCTACAACGGACTGTCCTACAACACGACCAACCTAGGTGTTTCCGATTATCTGGCTTTCTTCATCGGTAAAAGCTCCATTCTCTTCTTTCGGTCAATTGTCAAATCAATTTTATACAGGATGTCTGACACAAGTTGTCACACCGAAAATATACAAGTAGATCTTGTTATTTGGAGAGAATTTTTCCTCGCCAAAAATGTCGAGGGAGACCATCATTTTTTTGATATTCCCAATTTTTATCATCATGTATCTTTATAACTGAACCTTAAATTAAAGTTTTATTAAAGTAAACTCTATTTGAAATTAATTGGATAATATGGTTTTGTTTACTGTATTTCCACAAGACTTATTGTTATAGTTTGCGAAAAACTCTTTATTTTCAATCGCTGATAACTCGAAAATTATTGATGCCTCAATATTTTTTCTAAGGAAAAGTTGTCTCTAAATAACAAGATCTACTTGTATATTCTAATAAAAATATGTGACATTTTTACGCTTATTTCCTACAGGAGGCATCGTAGAGATTCCATCGTACTTCATTACGTGGTACGCGATGGATAGATTGGGCAGACGATGGGTACTGTGCGTGACGATGATGCTGGGTGGGCTCGCTTGCGTGTCATGTATGTTCGTGCCCGAAGGTATTACTTCGTCGATTTATCTCTTACTCTGATTCAAATCTTGTTCGTTAAACAAAAGGAGTAATTATCTCCCTCAAACAATTCTATCTCAAAATTTAATTTATTTTTTCAGCTGTTTATACACTCTTAATCATTTTTTTTATCATACTTGGATATTTTATCACATTATAATGAATTTAAAAAGCGAAAATGTATGATGATGCATAAATGTGTAATGTGTAATATCATTACCGCGCGTTGCTCATCTCTCCGTATTACTCGATTATCTCTACGGGATCGAATAAAAGTATTAAGTCGAATCGCGCGCTTCTACGTCACGGCGGCCTCAAACATCATTAGCTTATTGAATTCGTCATGATATTGTCACACACACGCTCAACACGAGCGAGAAATTACGGTCGCGCCGACGTCACAACGTTCATGAATAAACGTTCGACCTGCTTATAAATTAGTTATTACCTGCACGCGTAATACAACTCTTATTAGGAATCAACGAAACGTAAGCTTCAAATTCTCATCTCGGAAAGAAATCAATGAAATAATTTAAGGCAACGAAGTATGCAATTTCCTAATCAAGAGACTCAGGGAATATCGTACAATTTATACAGGGTATTAAAAAAAGATTACATATTTTAAGACCAACTAGTATTGATAAAAAAAAATATCTAATAAACATAGGTCCTACAATTAATATCTTTGAGGATCAGGCTATTTAACTGTTTGAGCTTATTGTCCATTTCCTATTGATAACATCACCCTTCCATTTAACGTTATTATAAAATGTTACTATTTTTGTTTACTACGATATAAGAAAAAGATAATAAGCTCGAAGAGAAAAGTAGTTTGCATTTTCGAAGATATTGATTGTAGGACCCATGTTTACTAGACCTTTTTTCTTATTTTGATCAATACTACTTAATCTAAAAAAATATGTAACTCTTTTCAACACCCTATATACAGGATGTCCCAATCTTACCGTACCATCCGTTTATGGGAGACTCCTAAGGTTATTTGAAGACGATTTTTCTTTAGCGAAAATGTCGAGAAAGGTGATCATTTTTTTATTGATCCTAATTTTTAAAATCGTGTATCTTTGTAACTAAGTCTTAAATTAAAATTCTATTAAAGTAAACTTTACTTGAAATGTAGTTTTGTTAATAATTTATTTTTGCAAGACTTAGTTGACAAAAAAGCTTTTATTTTCAATCATTTACAACTCGAAAATTATTGGTGCCTGGACATTTTTGCTGAGGAAAAATCGCCTGAAGAATTTCTCAAGAATTAACGAGTGGAACAGTAAGTCTGGGACACCCTGTATACACGATCGGCCTCTGTCGCAGCAGACGCGGTCTGGGTGACCGTAAGCCTGGCGATGATCGGGAAATTCGGCATCGCCGCGTCCTTCGCCGTCTTCTACGTCTTCGTCGGCGAGCTCCTGCCGACCGTGCTGAGGTCCCAGGCGATGGGCATAGCTTCCTTCATCGCCGGCATCGGCCTCCTCACCTTTCCCTACATCGTTCATCTCGCGGTCTACTCGAGAGTCCTACCCCTGATCGTGATGGGCTCGCTGAGCGTCGCCGGTGCCCTCACTTCCGTCTTTCTGCCGGAAACGCTCAACATCCACCTGCCGCAGACGATCGAGGAGGGCGAGCAGTTCGGGGCTGATTTCAAGCTGTGGTCCTGCCCGACGATACCAAAGTTAGTAATCCCAAGAACGTAAATGTTCAGGGGGAAAGATTTGCACGAAACAATTCATTAAACGCAATTAATAAAATTGCCCTACAAGTTTATTTCGTATTTATCAAGTTGATCATATAAATGGAAACTTCATTTTTTAAATATAATGATTTTAATTGAATATAATAAAATATAAATTAAATATAATTAAATATTGAATTAAATAGATGTGATAACTTTTAATAAATAATATGATTAATTTTTAATATAATCTTTCTGATACTTATTAACGAACTGAATTAATTGGTGTTTCAGAAAAGGTTCCAGCAAGTCCGAGACCGTGCCTTTGAGGTTTCTGGTGAACGGTGGACCGGGTAGTCGTTCATCTACCTCGAAGAACGCGTCGCAAGAAGTCGCGACTACATCGGAGGGCGAGAAGCCAGCTGCCATGCTGCCCTTGAAGGAAGAAGAGGCGAGGAACTTAAACGTGTCCAAGGGAGAGGAGCTGACGAACATCGAGACGGTTGTCGGGTCAAAGACGTGTTGCGCGATAGTGGAAGTGAACGTGTGCCGGAAGTCACAATGAACCGAGAGAGAGAGAGAGAGAAAAACAGTCTTATAAATTGATTCTCTTTACAAACGTGTTATATACAGTGGCGCCGACTTGGGAGGAGGAGAAATAATGTTTAACGATAAAAAACGCTCATTATGCTTATGGAATGCTCGTTAAGCATCATGTTGCGATTTCAGACACACCTTTGACCTATATTTTGACTTTCTACATATTTCTATCCCCCATCTCTCGATAATGTAAAGGCTATTTTAAAAAAAAAGTTATTTGAAATGCTTGTCTTTTGTCCCCTCCCAATATTTTTCTCAAGTTGCCGCCACTGGTTATATAATTATCAGTATAGACACACACACACACATTGTATTTATTTTTCCATTTATTTTATTATAATGTACTTCCTTTGTAAAACCTGCCCGAGTTTGTCGACAACACTGGTACGGCTGGATCCTTGTCTTTTTTTTGCAAGAGAGTGTGCTGTCGTAATGTATGCGTGCGCGTGATTGATATGCGTGTGAATTCAAGGATCAACGCCATGAGAACTTTAAACGCCTATACTTTTTTATGTTTTTGATTAGACGTGAATTTTGCATTTTGTCCTTACGTTATCGAACAAGTCTCGTTGTGATTTCAGTTAGTTTAAATAAAATATCTTAATACCTATATGGAAATTGACGAAATCGTCTGAAAAAGAACCTTGCCAATCCATGCATAATCCATATTTTACACACACATATAATTCAAATCCTGAAATAAAATACATTTACGTTGCATCGATTTGCAAGTAGAAAACTACGCAAGCGGTCAGACAGTCGCCAAGGAGAATCTAGCAGTCGCCTGTTTCTGTTTAAATGACATCTTAGGCAAGTCCGCGATATTCCCGTTTCTCGTCCTTAAAATTTCCGAGGATCGACTCCTACCTTACATTAAACAAATTGAATCCCGTGCAGTTACTTTATCCTAAGGTTTCACAATACTCGATATAAAATGCGTGAAATTGTTCACCTTCAAGCCGGTCAATGCGGCAATCAAATAGGTGCCAAGGTTAGTAATGAAAAAAATAAAACATGCAATAATGGCAATCACAATTTCAAAGATTTATTAAAATATTTATTGCATTTAGATATTTTTTGAATATTATTCAAATACTTATATTTCAAAATTTAGAATTAATTTTTAAAAAATATTGATATAGCGATTAAAACGAAATTTAATTAATTAAACATGCAATTTACTTAATTAAATACGCAATTATTTTATATTTTTAGAATTAATAACATTATTTAATTTATCATTTATATTACGTATATATTTTTCTCGACATTTAATTCCATTAGATCTGGCATTTAATTATTTCCAACGATTGATACAGTTTTGGGAGGTGATCTCAGACGAACACGGCATCGATCCCACAGGCACCTATCACGGGGATTCGGATCTTCAGCTGGAGCGAATCAATGTTTACTACAACGAAGCCTCCGGACCGAAATATGTGCCGCGCGCGATTCTGGTGGACCTTGAACCCGGCACGATGGACTCCGTACGATCGGGATCTTTCGGACAGATATTTCGACCAGACAACTTTGTATTCGGACAGTCAGGAGCCGGCAATAACTGGGCGAAAGGTCACTACACCGAGGGCGCCGAGCTGGTCGATTCGGTGCTCGACGTGGTGAGGAAGGAGGCCGAGAGCTGCGATTGTCTTCAGGGCTTTCAGCTGACGCACTCGTTGGGAGGTGGCACCGGCTCCGGAATGGGCACTCTGCTCATCACGAAGATCCGAGAGGAGTATCCGGACAGGATCATGAGCACCTTCTCCGTCGTACCCTCCCCAAAGGTCTCCGACACCGTCGTGGAACCCTACAACGCCACCCTGTCGGTTCACCAACTGGTGGAGAACACGGATCAAGCTTATTGCATCGACAACGAAGCGCTCTACGACATTTGCTTCCGTACTTTGAAGCTGACTACTCCCACGTACGGTGATCTGAATCATCTCGTCTCTGCTACCATGTCCGGTGTGACAACCTGTCTAAGGTCTGTTGTATAAAAGTCATGAATAAATATTTAAAAATCCAGTGCACTCGCGCGTGTCGATTTTAATATCATTCTTGCTGCAATCCATACATGATAAATTAAAAATATATAAGCTATTTACTCTAAATAATCATAGATTTCCCGGTCAATTGAACGCCGATCTGAGGAAGCTCGCGGTGAATATGGTGCCGTTTCCTCGACTGCACTTCTTCATGCCGGGTTTCGCGCCTCTCACATCCCGAGGAAGCCAACAGTACCGAGCTCTCACCGTGCCGGAGCTCACCCAGCAGATGTTCGACGCGAAGAACATGATGGCAGCTTGCAATCCACGTCACGGACGTTACCTCACCGTGGCGGCCGTGTTCCGGGGCAGGATGTCGATGAAGGAGGTCGACGAGCAGATGCTCAACATCCAGAACAAGAACAGCCCGTACTTCGTCGAGTGGATACCGAACAACGTGAAGACGGCGGTGTGCGATATTCCGCCTCGTGGCCTCAAAATGTCTGCAACCTTCATCGGCAACTCCACGGCCATTCAGGAGCTGTTCAAGAGAATCTCCGAACAGTTCACGGCGATGTTCAGGAGGAAGGCTTTTCTTCACTGGTACACCGGCGAAGGTATGGACGAGTTGGAATTTAACGAGGCGGAATCGAACATGAATGACCTGGTATCGGAATATCAGCAGTATCAAGACGCGACAGTGTACGATGAAGAAATAGATGAGGAAGAAATGGAGAAGTAGAAGAGGAAGAAGAATTTGAACGATCGCTCATGCTTGCAAACTTTTGTGACGACTCTTTCTTTTGTATCTGTCATTTTTACCTTTTTTTTAATCGTTTTACAGTATTTTATATGCCGTTTATGTACACACATTTTGAGAAGATATCTCGATTTATACTGTTTTTGTGAAGTTTTTACAATAAATGATACGTAGGCAGAAACGTTGAATTGAAAGGTCTTTGGGTCGCGAATTAATTGACAACTTTTTCTGAGCACGCTATATTCCGATCGTTTAGGAAATCGCGCACGATTTACTTCTCGTGCTGCTTGACAGCGGTAGTATATCATCTCTATCAGTTAATGGCATCGTTCATTTAGCGTGATATAAATACACGCGTTTCTTAAATAAGACAAATACGCTCACGGGCGTTTAGAGACGTTTGGTTCTCGTTATCGAACTCGATATCATCCTTCCAGCCAACTGACATTGATGAGACCAAGGCCTTGGCAAAAATTGGCGATCGCGCATTATCTCATCGGTGCCCCGCGAGGGCAAACACTTTATTATCGCGTGCAATAACGGAGAACGCCTGTTATTGCGCGAGCTACTATGAAGCTGCGACAAGCAAAGATGCTGAACGAATCCAGTGACATATTCGCGCGTGTCGATTTCAATACGATTTCTGCTGCAACATCGATCTAATAATGCTTTCGCGAAAAATTGCTATCACAATAATAAAACGTTATAATCGCGTCAGATAATAAATATTATACAAGTGATTGTGGAATGTTTTTTACGGAGAAAAGATGAAGAAGCGTGAAATGATTGCGCGTTCTGTGACTAGAGGAAAAATTGTTTTGTACAACACAGATTGACATATCGCAACGAGATTTTATATGAAAAGTGAGCTATTATTACAAAAATTAAAATTATTTATGAAAAGCTATAAAAGTAATAATGTCATTAAAAAAGATGAATCTACTAATATATAAGCTTTATCTTCAGAGATAGAATATTGCCCTCGGCATTCATTAATAACAATTAGAAGAGTATGAAATAACATTTTGTATTTAAAAAAATTTTTATATGATATAAATGACGAGATATATAAAATAAGAAGATATTTGGAAATTTCGAGATATACGATTTTTAACTTTTCTTTTTAGGAAGCGGACGAGAAGTTCTTACGAAATAAGTTCCAAGGGCAAAACGTGGATTTGATTCCGGATAATATTAAAACTACATGCGACATAGAAATGCCTAATAGGGAAATATCTGCTACTTTACTGTCAAATACAACTGCGATTCAGTAGGTGTTTACGACGCTGCTCAATGATTTCTAAATAAATTTTAGAAGTAGAAGGTATCTTCACTATTACACTTCCGAAGGAATGGAGATATCTGAATTCGAGAGGGCTCAACAAACTTTGGAATCCCTTATTTCTGATTATCAACTTTATCAAAACCTATAAACGGACCTTCAATGAAGAATTTATATCGCATCTTGGAGACTGAAATTTATTTCAAATATATAAATAAATTAGCAAAGAAAACTGCATAAATTAAAAAAGCTATTATATATATATGCTCATTTTTTAATAATATTTTTAATACTTAATACTGTCGTAAACAAGAGAATTTAATATTTTTTAAATTAAAGTATTTGTTGAGAATCTATATAGAGAAAAATTGAAATTCCATTATTTCAACATTATCAATTATGATAACAGCGTAATTATTTAAGGATTTTTATTACAATCCAATCCATGTTACATTTATATCCAAGCAACATATTAATATCTTTATAATTATCACTAATAAAGCTGAATATAATATAGGCGTATCAAAAATGATATAATTATATTATATTAATGATATAATTATATTACAGTTTAAATAATTATTTTTCAATTTATTATTCATCGCAATTATATCATTTGCCTTCAAAAATACACGTCCTCGTAACACGTATAAATATATATACCACATTGGTATATATTCATAAATATCTCAATATCACAATCCCGTATAAAAATCGCCTATATTACATTCGCCTCGTCGATTACAGAACGTATTATATAAAAAAATATCAAAAGGCGGCTTCTCGCGAGCGCACAGTCGGTCGTTCCGCGAGCTCCTACGATGGACGAGGACACAGGTAGAAAAGCTGAAGACAGAACCAGAAGAAAGTAGCAGCATCGCGTTGCTCTTCAGTTTTCCTGCTCGCAAGTTTCAAAGTCATCTGCGCACTCTTCCGCCTCGAAGTCCTCCTCCGCCGTGGCTTCCTGGTACTGCTGGTATTCGGATACCAAATCATTCATGTTGGATTCGGCCTCGGTGAACTCCATCTCGTCCATGCCCTCGCCGGTGTACCAGTGCAGGAAAGCCTTCCTCCTGAACATCGCCGTGAACTGTTCCGAGATCCTCTTGAACAGCTCCTGAATAGCGGTGGTGTTGCCGATGAAGGTCGACGACATCTTCAGACCCTTCGGCGGGATGTCGCAGACGGCGGTCTTCACGTTGTTCGGTATCCACTCGACGAAGTACGAGCTGTTTTTGTTCTGTACACTGAGCATCTGCTCGTCCGACCTCCTTCATCGACATCCTGCCGCGAAAGACGGCCGCCACGGTGAGGTATCTGCCGTGGCGAGGATCGCAGGCCGCCATCATGTTCTTCGCGTCGAACATCTGCTGGGTGAGCTCCGGCACGGAGAGCGCGGAGTATTGCTGCATGGACCTGGACGTCAGAGGCGCGAAACCCGGCATGAAGAAGTGCAGACGCGGGAAAGGCACCATGTTCACCGCGAGCTTCCGAAGGTCGGCGTTCAACTGGCCGGGGAACCTGAAGAAAATCGATCGATGTTATACGCTATTTTGTATGGGTTGTGATATTGAAATATTTAGGAATATACAGGATGTTGCAGAATTGGTGGAAAAGTTTTTAATGGCAGATTCCTGGTATCATTTGGAGATGATTTTTCCTCAGTGAAATGTCAAGACGCCAATAATTTTCGAATTATAAGCAGTGAATATAAAGGCTTTTTTGCAAACTTGTGGAAATAAAATATTAACAGAATTATTATTCTTCAGTTAATTTTAGGTAGAGTTTGCCTTAGTAGAATTTTAATATAAGGCTTAGTTATAAACATAATAACAAAAATTGCTAAAAATGATGGTCTCCCTCAACATTTTCACTAAAGAAAAATCGTCTCCAAATGATACCAGGAATCTTTTCCGCCAGTTCTGAAACACCCTGAGAACGAGTATTTTTGAAGGCAAATGATATAATTGCAATGAATAATAAATTTAAAAGTAATCAATCCTTGCTATTCAGGGTGGATTTTTCTCTTCGAATTTGATTTGCATACCTGAGGCAAGTCGTTACTCCGGACATGGTGAGCGAGACCAGGTGATTGAGGTCGTTGTAACTCGGATTGGAAACCTTGAGAGTGCGGAAACAGATATCGTATAGAGCCTCGTTGTCGATGCAATAGGTCTCGTCGGTGTTCTCCACCAATTGATGCACCGACAGGGTCGCGTTATACGGTTCGACCACGGTGTCGGACACTTTGGGCGACGGCATCACCGAATAAGTGTTCATAATCCGGTCGGGATACTCCTCGCGGATCTTGGAGATCAGCAGGGTGCCCATTCCGGACCCGGTGCCGCCTCCCAGCGAGTGAGTGAGCTGAAAACCTTGAAGGCAATCGCAGTTCTCGCACTCTTTTCGCACCACGTCGAGGACAGAGTCGACCAGCTCGGCGCCCTCGGTGTAGTGGCCCTTCGCCCAATTGTTACCGGCACCGGATTGCCCAAACACGAAGTTGTCCGGTCTAAAGAGCTTCCCGTAAGCACCGGAACGTACAGCATCCATCGTCCCCGGCTCCAGATCCAGCAGGATCGCGCGAGGTACGTATTTCCCTCCGTTCGTTGATGTCGCAACTGAGATGAGAAAAATTAAATATCGAATTTATTCATTAATTTAATTAATTTGCTTATTAAAATATTATGAAAAATACAAGAAACCAAAAAATGTGTAAAATAAAAACAGGATGACAATGTTCTATATAATTAATATTTTCTAGGAAAAATCTTTAAATTTTTCCAATTATTGAATATACATAAAATAAAAAATCAAAATAATTAATTATTTAATTAAATTAATTTGCTTATTGAAATATTATAAAAAATACAAAAAATTGACAAATGTTTAAAATAAAAACGGGATGACAATATTCTATATAATGCTTTCTAGAAAAAATCTCTACATTTTTTCGATTATCGAATACATAAATATTGAGGATACCTAAGTGGAGACGTATGACGCATAAAATATCAATGATTGTATTCAATAGGCGTATGACTCGTGAGTGATACAAGACGTCAAAGAGATCATATTAATTAGTCGCTATTGTCATTCTACCAAAAACTCGTAACGACTATAGAGGTCGACGGAAATGCGTGCCTGTATCGTTTGCAAATGAGTAGCTATTGAGATATGCCGTCAAAAGAATATGAAGATCCGCATTTAATTAATATCACAGTAAAAAAAATATTCCAATTTTCAAAAATAAATGCTAAAAATATGGAAAAAATGAGAAAAAAATTTATAAGAATTAAAAATAAAAGTTTTTCCATGTGTGGGATGTTCGAATCTATTTCTGTCGTATAATTTGCCCCGCTGATGTGTATATATGTTTCATGTTAATTGAGCTGTTTTAAACGTGTGAAAGCACGTACCGCGCGATACGTTCTTGGAAATAATTTCATTTCGCGGCGCGAACAAATGCATGAGAAGTCCTGAAATCGTGTTGCAGCCGCAATCTATAGCCCTAAGTCCCCGACCACACAAAGTGGCTATTTTCAGCGTAAACGTGCGTGTCTCGACGCTCCTCTTCATCCATCGGCGCGGGACACACTCGCTTTTCTACCTTTCTCGTTATTGCTATTTTTGACACGAGGACAGAATCCGCGCAGAGATGAGAAAGAGAGAGAAATCATCTCCATTGGAATGATCTCTTCCATGGATCGAGAAGTCTGTGAATATGATCTCTTTGTACTTGCATAATACCACTTTGCTACATACAATTGAATTATATACATATTTAATTATTTATACAGATAATTTTAACAAAATTATATTTAAAAAATTTAATTTAATTGTAATTAACCAGCTAGTTTTTATTTTATTGTATTCTTGATATTTTTAGACTAATCGCATCTTATTTGTACTTCTTCACTGACAAGCCAGGTACATCAAATAATTCGATTTCGATTAAGTATCATGTATGTCATGTATGGATGTATGTATATATGAGATACATAAAAGATTATATATATATATATATATCTCGTTTTTACAGATATCTTTTTTTATCACTTTCTTGTTTTTATTCTATTCTATTTTTGTTGATTCTATTCTATGATGTTTCTAGATTATCTTTATAATCCTTTCACCGAGAAACCAGGTGTGTCCAGTAACCCGATTTCCATTAAGTATAAGTGTGTACACATAAGATACTCAAGAATGCGATATAAATATAATTCTATATACCGTATGAAATGGATATTTGCTACATAAAAAAAGCTATTCATTAAATCCTTAATTAAACCAGAATTATATAAAAATGAATTAAATTATACTTGTATATATACATATAAAACAAAATATAATAATAAAAATTAAAACAAAATATTGATAATAAATTATACATAATTGTTTAAAAAATATAATTTTCTTAAAAAAATTGGAAATGTGCTTAATTATAAATATAAAAAAAATCATTTTACAGTAATAACAATATTTCGTTAAATTGCGAGAGGGGAGAGAAAATTCTCCAATATATTGAATTGTGCGTTTAAAAATAAACAAAGTAAAATACGTAATGTTTAACACGTCCTTACCAGATGCCTCATTATAGTATACGGAGATTCGTTCGAGTTGCAAATCGCTTTCCCCGTGATAAATACCCGACTGGTCGATTCCGTGCTCCTCAGAGATGACTTCCCAGAACTGCAACGTGATTCGTTCGTTTACATTATTATCATTTATTAGTGTGAGTCAATTGCTGAAACAGCCTACTTATTTCCGAGAATATAATTAGTACCAGAAAAACCAGAAAAAGTAGTTCAGGGTAGAAATATCTAAAAGGAGAAAGGGAGAGTATCCTCCTGCTAACGAAAATAATACGTGTATCTGATTGTGAAAATCGAATTGATTTTCGCTCTGACGAGAGATTGCATTTTTATTAATTAATTAATTATTTTTTAGATTTTGAATGACAGAAAAAAATTTAAATACATATACAGATTGTGACAGTGATCATCCTCCTGTAATTTCCTAAAAAAAAAAAATTCGTTCCGAGGTTTTTATTCTACGCTGTGCTTCTCGCTAAACTCTCGGAGCCACTCGACGTGTCGAATGAAGAGCGGCTTCCCATCGAGCACATTTACCCCAAAGTTCCCGGGCAACGATGTGACAGAGGGGAAAAAGAGGGGACGGATAACACGCGCGACATCCAAAAATAGGGAGGCACGGAATTAACGCGGCCTACGGCCCCTCTCTGGCTCATGTCCACCCTCCGGGTTAAAACATTTCTTCTCTCTCCCCATTTGTCTTGTCTTTACTATTTTCTCTTCCTATTAATAGCGAACCGAGTGGTCGTAGCTACCGCTTCAACGAAATCTGTCCCTCTGATTATTCTAACTGCATCCTGGTGCATCTTCGCTGCGCTCATTACACTGTAAAAAAATTTTGTAAAATTACATTAAAAATATGTAAAATTACATAAATAATAAATGTAAAATTACATGATAAATAATGAAAAGGTAATCATTTCTATTATTTATCGTGTAATTTTACACTTATTATTTATGTAATTTTACATATTTTTGTGTAATATATTTCATATTTTTTTACAGTGTATCGTGCAGAATAAAATTCATCTATATTTCTTAATTTTTTTCACGCGCAAACAGCTATGTTTAAAGTAGAATATTTTTATCATTATCGAGAGATTATTTTATGGATCTGTATTTTAGAAGAAATATATTGCAATACATGTATTTTTTTAAGTCCAAAATATATAAAGAAATTATATTTAAAAATATAATCTTGTTTAGATCGTAAATACGTTCCGTAATCTTACAGAAGCTTCATTCTTGCTTCCTGCAATCGTTAAAATCTTTCAAGCGGAAAACAATGCCGCGGAAGCGATAGTGGATCACATCTAGAACGAAGTGAAGGGACGATACTCTCTTCAAGATCGTTCGAGCGCTGCACTTGCTAACGAAAATAATACGTATCTGATTGTGAAAATCGAATTGATTTTCGCTCTGACGAGAGATTGCACTTTTCTAATATTGCATTTTTATTTATTAATTAATTATTTTTCAAATTTTGAATGGCAGAAAAAAATTTAAATACATATATACAGATTGTGACAGTGATCATTATTTGTAATTCGTAAAAGCATAATTAATACATAAATATATTTTCTAATATGTTTTTTAATTAATCAGTGAATGCATTGTTTTTTTTATTACTTCAGTATAACATTTGATTATATTACTCTTTATTTGTGTTGCATTGGAAAACTCTGTACATATTTACTATGTTACTGATAAAAATATTTCTCCTGATAAAAATGACTCATTGAGTCCTTCATATCTTCCGGTTCATGGTATCACGTGCGTCATTGCATGATAAGCATTGGGTAAAAATTTCCTAATTCATAAGAAAGTTACACGAAAATTGGATAAGGTATTGAAGATAAACGGTGATAAAGCGTCAAGTTTACTTTAGTTAAGTGCAGTTAAATCTTTATGACAGCTCTTTCACATAAAACTGCCTGTCAATTTTTTCAATATTGATTATTAAATTTATTTATTAATATATCTATATATATAAATGATAAACAATACTACAAAAATATATGAATTCGAAGTAATCCAAAATAATGAACCGAATGGGCACATAATTGGAGTATAAATTAATAATAAATTAATAATGTACAAGCTAACTGATCTTTTATGTAAAAAAATTTATTTTTTTAATATTGCGCAAGAACTGATGTAATTAAATCTCGAATATCATGAATCTCCATATTGTCACGCCTATGAACACGATCGATATAAGACTAATGAATCTGAAGTGCTTCTTTCGCAAATAACACTTTACAATGTTTCCAATAACGTGTCTCACTCAAAATCAAACAAGAGCAATAAGAATTTACATTAACAATCATTTACAATCATACACAGAAATATATGTATATGCATATGTATATAAGATTCAATTACATGCAATTTATTTTTTAATAGTGTGTAATAAAAGCAACTTTTTATTTTATCAATATTTTACGTCGAGAGACTGATTTACTTGATTTTTTCAAACAACTGGTTTATTTATTTTATTTCAAAAGATTCCAATCTCCCGACTCCACTCATTTTCACGCCAATGGATAATGGAGACGATTACTGCAGAATTTTAAGTGCTCTTTTAAGTACACGTTAAGTATGGTCTCGTTTCCTGCCCCCCTCTTTAAGTTAGCCAGCACGATTAAAACTTGGGTCACTTTACGCACTTTAGGCTTCACCAGATAGAAGGGAGAATAGCACGAGATGAGCACAGCTCTTTAAATTCCACATCGTCGTGTGCCGTCTTATCTTCGACTCATTTATAGCCGCAGTCAAATGATATCACTACGAAAGATTGTACAATTTTTTTGAAACAATATTTGTGTTTTTACTGTGATGATTTATTTCGCCGAGTTTGTTGATTATGACAAGAAAGACAGACTAAAGAAATTTACACAAAATTTCAAGACAGTTTCGAGTTCTCAAAATTATATTTTCATTCTTGCTAATCGTCAGTTTCAGATTGACGATTCAGATAAATATTCACATCATAATTATCGTGTTATTTTGGTAATTAAAATAATATTACGTATTCAAAAAAAATTAACACATTTTGACGGACTGACTAATTCCTTGAAAATAACGAGAAAGTAAGAAGAAAAAATGTGAAAAGCACATAGTTCTTCTGTTAATCATGGTAAAAATGCCCCGAACGAAATAGGATCGATATTTCGAAGACAGTGAGTCACAATGTCTGGCTTGTTCGAGGTTTAATTGACTGTCTGTCGTCTCTGCACGCGACATAAGCCAGGTTTACGATTAATTTCCGGCGCCGCATATCTTCGCAAACGAATAAATTATTCGTGCCCTATCGTAATGCACTTCTGCGACTCTCCACACTCTGTTAAATATATTTGAATATATCGCGATTTTCTTCTAATTTTCGATATTCAAATTTAATTTTTTTATCCGTACTTTCCTTCAAAATTATTATATGTCAATTAATCAACGTTTTCCTGATAAATACTTTTTTAAGCTAGTTCGACCATAGAATTAAAGAAGAATAATTTAGAAGAACAATTTAAAAAATCTACCAAGACATCTCGTGATCCTACTTATGTACAAATAATTTTTATAATAATTTAGTAACATGGATAAATATATTTGAATATATCGCGATTTTCTTCTAATTTTCAATATTAAAATTTAATTTTTTTATCCGTACTTTCCTTCAAAATTATTATATGTCAATTAATCAACGTTTTCCTGATAAATACTTTTTTAAGCTAGTTCGACCATAGAATTGAAGAAGAATAATTTAAAAGAACAATTTAAAAAATCTACCAAGACATCTCGTGATCCTACTTATGTACAAATAATTTTTATAATAATTTAGTAACATGGATAAATATATTTGAATATATCGCGATTTTCTTCTAATTTTCAATATTAAAATTTAATTTTTTTATCCGTACTTTCCTTCAAAATTATTATATGTCAATTAATCAACGTTTTCCTGATAAATACTTTTTTAAGCTAGTTCGACCATAGAATTGAAGAAGAATAATTTAGAAGAACAATTTAAAAAATCTACCAAGAGACATCTCGTGATATCCTACTGATGTACGAATAATTTTTATAATAATTTAGTAACATGGATAAATATATTTGAATATATCGCGATTTTCTTCTAATTTTCAATATTCAAATTTAATTTTTTTATCCGTACTTTCCTTCAAAATTATTATATGTCAATTAATCAACGTTTTCATGATAAATACTTTTTTAAGCTAGTTCGACCATAGAATTGAAGAAGAATAATTTAAAAGAACAATTTAAAAAATCTACCAAGACATCTCGTGATCTTACTTATGTACAAATAATTTTTATAATAATTTAGTAACATGGATAAATATATTTGAATATATCGCGATTTTCTTCTAATTTTTAATATTCAAATTTAATTTTTTTATCCGTACTTTCCTTCAAAATTATTATATGTCAATTAATCAACGTTTTCATGATAAATACTTTTTTAAGCTAGTTCGACCATAGAATTGAAGAAGAATAATTTAAAAGAACAATTTAAAAAATCTGCCAAGACATCTCGTGATCCTACTTATGTACAAATAATTTTTATAATAATTTAGTAACATGGATAAATATATTTGAATATATCGCGATTTTCTTCTAATTTTCAATATTAAAATTTAATTTTTTTATCCGTACTTTCCTTCAAAATTATTATATGTCAATTAATCAACGTTTTCCTGATAAATACTTTTTTAAGCTAGTTCGACCATAGAATTGAAGAAGAATAATTTAGAAGAACAATTTAAAAAATCTACCAAGAGACATCTCGTGATATCCTACTGATGTACGAATAATTTTTATAATAATTTAGTAACACGGAACACAGATTAGAAAATCAATCAATTTGTTAATTAAAATGCGCATGCAACAATTTGACTTCCTCATTTTAAATTCTCGCTCGAAAGAGTCTGGAAGAAAAGATGCACATTTCTTCTCGGGATTAAAGGTCGACCTACCTTAGCTCCGATCTGGTTGCCGCATTGTCCAGCCTGCAGATGCACGATTTCCCTCATCCTGTCTTTCCTTTCAGCGCGAAGAAACGGCGAAAACAGCTGATCTCTCTCTTCTCCCGATACTGCGTGCTCGACGCGTTGAAACGGAATGCGTAGCGTGTGCAGCTGAGTGCAACCGAGGCGAGGTGTGCAACCGGCCGTCGCGAGTCGGGCCTGCGAATGGATGACGAGCCGGACGAGGGAAACGCACTCGTGTCGGCCTCCTGAGCTCCGCTCTCCCGAAGCGGAGCTACGACGATGATGGGGTTAAGACCGAAGCGGGGAGAGGAATCCCGTGACCGGAGAGAGAGAGAAGGAAAGTAGAACAAAAGATGAAAGGAGCGAGACGGAAAGAGAAGGGGAGGAAAAACAGGGGATGTGAACAGAAGAGGGGTGTGTAAACCCTCGGCGGTACGCAAATCCCAGAGTACGCTCTTCCAGTTTGTCTCTCTTCTCTTTCACTCTATGTGTTCGCGAACATTTTTTTCTGATCATTAAAACGAGTGTAATTATTTTTTTTTTTTTTTTGCTTGTCCCTTAGAGGAAACTTTGATTTTGTAAAAATAATTTTTTTTTTTTACATTTCTATGTAGATGTGTTTAGAATGTTCCAAAACATATCAAAAAATCACACGTATAGATATTTTTTAACAAGTAAGTGTGTGTTTGAGCTACAGTGTTCCAATTTGGCGTTCGAGTAAAGTAGTACACAATACATTTATTTACTGTTATTTTTATATCAATATTCATACGGTATTTTAAATGTTAATGCAATTTTAATTTTTCAAAAAATTCTTATGATTGCTTTAGCTTCCGTATAATTTAGGAAAGATAGAAAGAAACTAGAATGGATTTTTTTTACATGAATAGATTGTTATTAAAGGATGCTTGGCATCGAATTTAAGGATTGATGAAATGCTTCATTTTTTATAAAATTTTGAATTTTTTGAGAAATGTCTGTGATCGCTTTAATTTCTATAAATTTTGACATGTCGAGGTAAACTTTTTTACATGAATAAAGTATCGTGAAAAAATAGTTGGGATTGAGTTTAGCGAGGATCGGTGAAAGAATTCATTTTTTATGAAATTTTGAATTTTTCAAAAAAGTGTAAATTTTCGAATTTTACGAAAGAAACATACATAATACATAAATATACATTACAAAAAAAATGTTATTTTATATGAAAAGTGTTCAAATTGGAAACTTGCACATTATACTTCCTCACCATTCTATCTCGCTCATTATTAAGCTTCCTCTATGAGGAAGCCAAA
This sequence comes from Nylanderia fulva, assembly GCF_048542155.1. NCBI lineage: Eukaryota > Metazoa > Arthropoda > Insecta > Hymenoptera > Formicidae > Nylanderia > Nylanderia fulva. Next base: position 1,125,076 of record NW_028190488.1, read on the forward strand.
ATTGAGAAACTAGTTTGCTAATAGAGGAAGCTTAATGAGCGAAATAGAATGGCGAGGAAGCATCGTGCAAGTTTCCAATTTGCACACTTTTTTTCTTCATCCTCTTGGAGCGCGAAATCGATTCTTCGAATAATATAATGCGAATTAATTATACGATTATGTCGCGACTTGATTACCGGAAGCTGCAAATTATACATATATGGGTTTGCTCCAGTGTGGAATATTATTGAATGCGACGGTATTATATTTATTCTTTATATCGAATTACCTCGGAGCTTATTCACCGGAACTGTAACAGGAGATAGGATTTTTTTTTTGAAAGTACGTACTTCCTCCTGTAGTGAATATACAGGCGAAGGTATCACGTTTAACGGGAAGCGTTTCGGTCATATGAATTCTGGGGCAACGCTTGCATGCTGTTAATACCTGGGAATTATGATCGACGTCGAGATGTATTCAAAAACCGTCAGGATGTAATAAATATCACAGATTAATATTCTTTTAATTATATTAATTTTCTACAACTTTGTCGTTGCCTAAACTTCATCAGACAAAAATTAAAGATACCTTTCTCTGCAGTTTATCGAAAAAAAAATTAATATAAAACTTATATAAATCTACGTTAAAAATTATACATACAATAATTTATCTTATCTATAAATAAATTTCTTTCAAAACGTTCTTCTTTTTGCACGAGTCGGAGTAAAAGTTTTACGTCATTTTCTAAATATAGTAATTAACAGGGAGTAATTAAACGCGCGCGGGAAAGTCTATAAATGTTTCACATAATCCATTGTCTCAACACTTCACCCAATAGTTGGGTACCAACTTTTACCAATCGTTTCAAGTTACAGCGCATAATTATCCGTAACGAAACACATGCAGTCATATGGTTGCATGCCACGAATTCTTTAGACAGGATGTCGCTCTTCGAAGGAAAAAAAAATGTCGAAAGTGCACGAACGAAGCAAGATGCTGGAAGTCTCTATCCTGTGAATCACTCTCTTAAAGCGACTCATCTCCGCGCGACTTTCCGCCGTCCTCGTCGAAAACGAGATAATAATCGAGACGATAGTCGCGCATCCCGTCTCCAGCTGCGCGACGCGCTCCTTCACGGTCTCCCGCTGTTGTAAAAAGCTTTCGTCTATTATTCTAACATCTTTTCTCGCTTCCCGTTAACATCCGCGTCATTGACACGGTGACACGCGATCATCGTGTGCATTCGAAAAGAGAGGAGGCCCGATAAATGCCGGTTTTTGCCAAACAGAACAACGCGCGATTTGCGATCGACTTTTCCCTCTCGTTCTCTTTGTGTCTGACAGATAATTAAATAAAAATTAACTTATCTACCAGATACATTAATTATTTTCATTTTTAGGGAAGTATTGAATTTTCTCTATCGTCCTAGTTAATAGAACCGCGTTAATGAGTTTTTTTCCCCAAGTATGTGGAAGTAACTGTGTGTCTGATAACAATAATTATGAATTATACCGTTATTCTATTTAATTTTAACCCGCATGTGCGTACAATTTTTATTATGCACCAAAAGATAAACCTGCACTTGTCCGAGTGCATTTTTATTTAACGTGAAAATCTTGGAAATAGAACTACTTATTCGGAAGAACGGAGAATCTTATGAAATTAAATTAATAAATATGAAAGGAGAGTCGGTATTTGGCACGCTAGGCAGAAAATGTTGCTTATCTCTCGTTTCTTTTTTTCTTTCAATGAGCCAAGTATGTAGGACGTGCACACTTTATCGTTTGCGTGCGGCGCCTGGGGAATGGATCGAATTCGCAAGACGAGACGGTCAACACGCAGCGGGTACGATGAGTCATGTTTTTTCTACTAAGGTCAATGTCTGCCTTTTATCAAGGCGAGCGACCAAAATCATCGTCTGGCAATTTCAATAATTTATATATAATAAACATATATAAATTTCTTTATATAATTAATATTTTCTAATAATTCATCAAAATATTTATATGTCAACAATAATAATAAAAGTAATTGTACATTTTGCGTTAAAAAAAATTGTTATATATATCTAATTTTATTTATATATAATTATATTTTTATATAAATTAATTATCTTAATGTCGCGACGTGCAAATGAAAAATCGTCAAATTAATCGTAAAATAATCAAAGTACTTTAGGAATCTCCGAGGATCGTCATCGTTCGTGAGAAAAAAGTATTATGCGGATCAAAGGTTAATTGCGCGAAATTAGGGGGACAAGATAAAGCGATAATCTCAGAGGAAAAAAGGAGAAAGAAGACGTTTGTTATTAAGCGGAAGTGCGGGGTCACACGCGGGCTACTATTATTTCCGGCTCCGCGTTTCTTGCGTGTCGACCGGTCGGCTAGTTTTTTTTCTTTTCGTTCCCAACAACGAAACAATAATGTGCGCTCGACTTCTATTCGTCTCTTCGTTTGAAGCGCATGACGATTCGGCGCGAGACCGAAATCTCGCGTCCGGCCGATCATTAATTCCGTCGGTTTAACTGTACTCGGTTAATCCGTTAGCTAGCTAGTCCGAGCTATGCGCTCAACATTCATAACCGTGCCGCATTGTATATTACGTTATTATGATGACGTTATGATGCAAAGTGCATATCGCAAAGAGAAAGCGGTCATCTCCTCAATTTAAATCCCGTATTTAAGACGCCTCTATAGTGTATCGAGAAAATGTCATCCTGTGGAAATCAGTATTTATATGCAAAATTTATTAAATAATTATGTACATACATGTGTGTGTATATAGCTATATATATATATATATGTATATGTATATGTATATATATACATACACACACTTTTGAGTTGAAAAAATAAAGATTTTTGTTTGACAGGCACAAATTGTCTATGTACATCTATATGTACATGTAATATATTACAAAGATTATAAAGTCCGTTGGCTTTTAACGACACTAATCAGAATCAGATTCACTGGAATCACTTTCACTGTCATCTGGTTTCTGATTATTCTGATACCTATTCAAATTTACAAAGAGCTCCTCATCGTTACACGTAGTATGGTTCATTGCTATCGACTGTCCGTTTCTCTTTGGATCTTCATCGAATTCCGATGGCCAACAGGTCTGTGCTTTATACCATTTTATGTGATCCTGAAAACGTATTATTAATAACATTAGATATTATTAATAAAAATGAAATAGTATTGTTTTCAATATATTGCAACAGAATTTTAATTCGACTTTTTAAATTATTTCTCATAATAGATATTTAAGTCAGAAATTTTTGCATAAAATGATAGAAAAAATTATGAAAAATAATATGATTTAATAGCTATAAAAGGAATTAATTACCTTTGTGAGTATCTTGACAATTTCGCCCTTAACTTTTTTACCTTCCTGGATTGGCTCGATAACAATATAGTCACCTCTCTTTACCCAGATATTCTGCCTGAATTTAGTAGGCATCGAAACAATGAATTGCTCCCCGGAGGGAGTGACGACTTCGTGAAGATTATGGCCTCGGGCTTGAACAATTTGTACGATGCTTTGCGAATCCGTGGGAAGACTCATATCGTCGAGTTCTTGAATGACGTATTTACGTTTCGTTATTATAGAAGACATTGTGCTCTGTAAAATTAAATAAAAAAAATACCGTAATTTTTATTCCCCGTTTTCCTTTTCCTTCATTAATTTTTTCTGACTTAAACTATAGTTTTGAAAAATTGCGATAAAAAAATTAATTTTGCAATTTTCGTAATTTTAATTTAATTAGCTTTATAAGATTGCGGCGATTTTTGGACGGTAGAATTCTCCGCCGACTTAAGTTTGCGATTTTTCGCGTCGTTCCATGAACCTAACGAGCCACTAGATTTTTCCAAGGCGGCCCACACGTCTAAAGTCTCGCCTGGACGATACTTCATATCCGTTTTGCAGGCCGTGAGGATTCGAAGGGGTCTTGCAATCGTGCGCGGACTCTTTGCGAAGAACGGTATCGACTTCCACGGCGGTAAAGAACGCCACCGACATAGGCAGATCCCTCATGCCTAGACGAGAGGCGCAGAACGATCTCGTCATCAAGTTGGTCACGTGCATCGCCAGGGCAGCGTTGTACTTGTACCTAGCCGGGACGAGATATCTCACTTCGTCGTGAAACGACAAACAGAATCTCGCGTTGTCTCTCATCAACCATCTCATGCAGACCAGCATCAAGTGAAGAAAGTCCACCGCGCCGCTCTGCACCACCCAGTTGATCTTGGTGGGCAGGAACTTGTCGTCGTTATCGGTATTGGTGAGCTCTAGGGCGCGACTCAATCTGGCGTTGAGAAACGGCGTGACCGGATATTTGTGGCCAGCAATCTGCTCCAGCCGGTTGAACATGGCCGATTCCGAGCCGTCTATCCATTCGTATTTCTGGAACATGTCTTGCAACGTTTTACCGTGCAACTTCGCCATTTGATATGCCTCATAGGATGTGTAAGACTTGTCTTCCAGGTCGTTATTGACAAATTCAGCTTTCAGCTGAAACACCTTCTTACCCTTGGTCAAGGTGAACATCTTGCGCGACTTGGAAGCGGCTTCGGCATCGGTCATGGATGGATTGAACTGCTTCAGCAATCGCTCGGCAAACTTCTGACCGGCGCCGTAGATCCGCGCGTAGTTGATGACCTTGGCGTGGTCGCGCGAGATACCGATAGCCTTGGCGGTGACGCTGTGCATGTCCGTGCCGTTGGATTTAGTGCCGATTAGAGTCATCCAGCCAAAAGGCGTGGCCCCGTGAATACTTTTGTAGTGCGCGTCTCCGATAATGGAAGCGATCCACAACTCTTGACTGTCTACGTCGGCGCCAACGATGTTGTATCCTGGCGGCGCTTGAACCATGCATCTCAACTCGGAACCGATTCGTTCGACATGCGCATTCGACGCTGTCATCCACGTGGGTTCCACGGCACGTCGCGTTAAAGTTCCGGAAACGACTACTTGAGGTATTATGGCGCCGTAACGCGTATGTCTTTTGGTCTTCTTGACGTTGCTGGGCAGAGAATGATCGTCCAACCATATCACTAGCTGCGACATGATCCTGTCGCGATTGTTCCGCCAGTAGGACAACATGCGGGCGATCTTCAGTACTTCCGCGGCGCTGACGTCCAAACCGGCGAGTACATTCTCGGAAAATTTATTGAGAAAGTCCTTGGCGAGCGGGTTACCGACGTTGTTACTGGCACCGTCTTTGTGCGGTAGCTTGAAGAAGTAGCAACAGTCGTCAATGACGATGTTGCACCACACGCCGGTGCCCTTGTATATCTTATTGTCCGGCCCGTCCTGCTTCTTCTTAAACCGCCAGAATTCCGTCTTGTGAAGATCGTTCTGTACATCGGTGCTCAAGGTAGACATCGCGTCTCCGGATGTGTCCCTAGAGCTGTTGGATGTTGGCAATGGGCAGTGTCCTAAAAGATTTTTCAGCGGTAGTTTAGTCTCAATGTCGGAATCGTCGTTGAAAGGCACCAGAATTCCCCAACCATGATCTCTTATGTAATGCAATGGATACTTTTCCCATGTCAGATTTAACAGTTTTGGAACTACTTGCATGGACGTGCTGATGTTTTGAGGACCCGGCATCCAATTTTCGTCGCTTGGTTTAGGACAGAGTTTTCTATACCAGGCTGGATATCCTGGCATATGGGGCATTCTAACAGGTAACAAGTGCCTAGTCTCCTCCAAATAAGCAAACTCCTTCGCCAGAGAATCCTCTTCATCTTCTTCGTCATCCGATAAATATCTCTTATTGTCTGATTGCTCTTTCTTGTCTAACTCTTCTCTTATATTTTCTACATTGGCAAGTTTTGCTCTTGATGAGGACACTTTATTCTTTATCTTAATTTCCTGTGTACTCCAATCTTGATCCCACATCCACAAATCTTCTTTATATCTTTCCTCGTGCATGAGGTGGCAAACGGCGTCGGCTCTCTTAGCGAGAGTGAACTTGGCTTCGTAATTTAAATCGTCAAAAGTGGATTCTGATTCCTCCAAGTATCGCTGCCAATTAGAATTCACCGGTAAGTATGCGGAGCCGAGTTCTAACATTCCAGCTAGAGTAACAGGATGAGGAAACCTCTCCTGAAAAAGCGGAAATAAATTGCGTAGAACATTGTGAGTGGCGACAGCGTCACTGGCACAGTAAGTCATCAACATATCAAAATTATTTTTAACATCTTCGATAGTACCTTCAACAAATATGTCTCTCGATTCCTTACTTATCTCATAGCCACAATAGAGCTTATGCACTTCTAACAAGCTGTTCAGCGATGTGTTGGATTGCCAGCTATCCTTCTCCGAATCCGTTTTCTTAGATAATAACAACGATCTCTGGTAGCTATTAAGACCACTAACACATATATGTAACGACATAGTATCGAGAAAACGACTTCCAGTACAATTCATCCAATATTGCTCTTTAATTCTGCTTCTGTCAAATGAAACATTGTGACCTACTATGATCTTTGGCTTCTTCTGGTGTTGATTCAATTTGTATCCATACTCGTCTTTATTACTTTCCATAGGAATAAGCAGACTAGGTGTACACAACTGTGTGTCAAACATCTGACCGATACCCTGCGCCAAAGAATTTGATACCCAACTGTACCAAGCTTTATTACTGACTGCAGTGGCGAGAGTAGGCAAAGGACCCTGCTTCATGCAAACTTCAATATCGAAAACTACTCCATCTTCCAACGGATAATCTACACTTTCCACCCTACCATCTGCTGTATATCTGGTCCAGCCTTCTTTGAAAAGCCACTGTTTCGGCATCTCTGGAATATCCTTTATAATTTCATTTATGATCTTCAGGTATGGCTTAACTTGTGCTCTTCCAATGTTGTAAAAATGTTCCTCTATATCTTTCCCTTCCAAAATTGGTAACTTCAAGTTTACATCGGATAACCTGGTTGCGTCTTCCACATTTATGCCATATGTGCTTAAATTTTTCTTGATGCTGTTGATTTCCTCTTCAGGGAGACGTTCTTGCTTATTATCCTTCCCGAACAATTGTTCATGCAATAATTTGGGCAGCATTTGCATATTAACTTCATTAACTCTAGCAGTATCCTTTCTCAAATTAATACCAACATTTGTATTATTTTTCGGAGATTCTTTTGATTTCTGAGAATTATTGTGAGATAACAATTGTTGATGCAACAATTCAGTCGATTGCGTCTGCATTTCTACATTTATTCTTTCGACCACTTTCAGTTCTTCCGAAACCTGCACATTATTACCCGATTTGTTCAACATGACTTCGAATTTGGCGAATTTGCAGAAACCCGCCTCGAAATTGTCGGGTATCGCAGGCGAATTATAAATAGAGTTCGATGCGGATTGTCCGGCATTTTTCGAGGTTGGAAGCTTCCTCTCGGTGGACTTTCGCATCTTGCGCAGTCTTTAGACGAACCTTCTTCCACTGACTCTTCTTGGAAATTCCATCCTGCACGTTCGTGCATTTGTGCCGAATGCAGATATTAATCAAACAAATCTTCGATCGCATTTTTTATCGTGTATCGCACATTTCCTCCCTCGAATACCTCAACGGCTGACGAAACGAAACACGTGTTTCAGTGATCTTATCGAAATCGCACGTGTTATGTGAAGCGATGTCTTATTGACGATTTTAATAAAAAGAAAAAAAACGAAGTCTTACCTGATGACGTTAGACGAAGCAATTCTGTTTAATATCCTGGAAAATACTCGATAATTCAACGACGCTTCTAAATCGTGCGATCCTTGTTTTCATACAAGCCGAGGAAAGCCACATTTCATATTTGTCCAGCAGCGTCATCACTTTCACTCGTGGAATTTGGAAACATTTACTCGAATCTGTCTTATCAATTGTCGTTAAATCGCTCGATGGATAATCCATGAATTTTTATACTGTGTCTTTTATTATTACAGTTTTGCGAGTAAATGTTTTTTTGATGTACTAAAAATTATAAAATAATTAATATACACCAGAAATGTCAAAAAATATAAATTTAATGGCCTCTCAAGTTTTCTCTCTTCAAACACCACCTAGATCACGCAATTCGAAAATCAATAGCGAATACGCCTTTCACAATTCATGATCCAATATCAATTACAAATTTGTGAAACTATGTCTACAATTATTGATAATCATCCGTTTACAATTCTATTTAAAGAATAAATAAAAACAATTAATAAATCGACCACTTTTTAAGATCAGTTTTGACTGAAAATAATTTTCTAAACTCATAAATCTTAGAAAATATAATTCGCATAAAATGTATATATAGTTTTTTACAAACCAAATATTCGTCCCTTTGCAAAATCGAAAAATACTTACATATATATATGTTTATCTCGATTTCGTGACCGCGACGACATCTCGGGATATCCGCCAGTTTATTGTGTTCATCATGGCTTCGACGGGTTAGTATACCTCGCGAAAATGCTACTTTATTTGCTGTTTTAATTCGTCCGTAAACCTGATAGCGGAACGTAAGATGGATAAACAATTTTCCATCTCGCTCGTCGTGAATTTTCTGTCATTTATCGCGTCGACGTTGACTTAATTTCGCGTACTTTCGCGTTTATACTTGTCAATCCGACCTCTTTGCTTGTCGCCTTTTATTTAAAAATTAAACGCACGTTATTTTCACGAGGACACTGGATTGTGACTTGATTTCTCCTTGTTTCCAGAATCTCTGGTGTGCGACACTCTCGATCTGAGCGGTCAAGGCCTCAAGAAACTCAGCCGATGTCCCTCGGACGCTGACATTAGCACGTTGATCATAGACGACAATGACATACAACGGCTTGACAATTTGGATTCCTATCACAGAATCACCAAGGTAATCCGCAAATTTATATCAAATTTATATTGTTCATTTGTACATATAAATGTAAAGCTTTGTGTACTAAGTCTTCTTGATTCTTTCGCAATGTTAAGCCTCGCTATACAAAAAGATGTATATACATATATTGTATATAATATAAAATGATTTATTCTCTATCAGTGCAACTATATTACAAAAATATATATTATTCTTAAATGTATATATATATATGGTTTTAATGGTTTTTCAGCTTTCTATAGTCAGAAATCAATTATTGCGTATGTATGGTGTGTCAAAGTTACATAATCTTGTTACTCTGAATTTGGCGAACAATGGTATACTCACAATAGAAGGTATCAAGGACATGATCAATTTGCAGACTCTTTGTCTAGCGGGTAATAATATCAAGGTATGATGCAATGCAATGCAATGCAATAGTATTTTATTTGTACAATTCTACAATTTTATAATATATAATAATGATATATTGTAGTCTATTGAACATCTACACACAAATATCAAATTGGAACATCTGGATTTGTCTGAAAACAGCATCAGTCATGTTTCAGATATATCTTACCTGCGAAGTTTAAAGGTATATTATTATAAATATATATTTTTGTTATTTTGAATTATTATATAACAACATTTAAATGCTTTGATTTGTTGCTTTAATTTAGTTTAAATAATGCTTTACAATTAGTTTATATATTTTATTTAGTGTATATTAGTGTTATTATGTGATAAATAATGTTTTAGGAACTTTTCTTACATAACAATCGCATAATAACACTGCGTCAATGTGAGCGCTACTTGCCCATATCCTTAGAAACATTCACATTGGCAAATAACAATATTACTGATCTGAATGAAATGTCACATTTGGGTAATCTTAAAAATCTGGTGAATTTCTCTATTGCTAACAATCCATGTGTCAGTATGACAGGTAATAATATGTATCCTTTTTGTAATTTATATATATGTATACACACACACACACACACACGCGCGTTATTCATCTAGAAATTGGTAGAGTAATGTTACCTTTTAATATTAATTATAGCTGTAAATTGAAAAATACCAATACATAACTGTAGTATTCTAATTTTTCAATGCCGTAAATGGCAATTTTTGGTGGTTAAATATTGCTTTCACAGTTATACTAGATATAAGAAAATTAGTTTACATTAATCATATAGTGTTACAATAGTATATTATTCTTAACAAATGGTCTATAGTGGATTTGACTATCGGCCTTTTGTTATTAATTGGTGTATGAGCTTAAAATCCATCGACGGTTATGCGGTTGATCCTATTGAAAGGTGGGTTCCTAAAAAAAAATATGTAATCAATATTATATCAAGATTGCGATTCACATTCATTGAATTTGAATGATCAAAAACTAATTGGCGACGTTTACTCAGCTTGAAAGCAGAGTGGCTGTATTCTCAGGGACGCGGTAGACAATTCCGCGTTGGTGAACACGCCTTACTTGCTCAATATCTAGCATCTGTCTGTCCGCTTTCGGGCGAATCCTTAGAGAACGAGACGGACAGGAAGCTTAGACTTATACTGAGCAAAGCTCAACATCACCAACAGCAATTGAATCAACAGAGCGATACTGGGAGTGTGCACAGCTTAAGTAGCGTGACCATGAGTCCTTCTCCAGCTGCTAGACGTAGGCTTAGTCATAACAGGACAAACTCTCCCAGACGACCTAGTGAGTCCAATAAATCCATCATTTTTGTATAAAATCATATGGAGACTCGATTGGAATGAGTTTTTTTTTCGAGGATTCTTAGAATCTCATTTCTTAGAATTCAATTTAATGTCATAGTTGCGAGAAGTGGACTAGTAGTGATCTAGATTTTCCAGTCGTCAAACTTCGGTACATACATCCTAGTTATGATCTATTTTCTCTAGTGCCAATGTTGACATACTATGAAGATAAATGCTTACACTCACCAAAATTTTATGAAGCAAAGTACTGTGTCTGCCATTTCCCTTGCAAAGGTATCCAAGGTCAAATTGAGGATTTATCATATATCAAATAAAATCACATAGCAGGAATGTGCAAGAATCTAAGAGCAATTCTTTAATTTGTGCTTAATAAAATTATATATTTTAGTTTATGAAGTTTGTGTGTTAAATTGAATTGAATTGCAAGTAAAATTTATTTTTTTATTTTTATAATTTTTCTACAAACATTATAATATTAGTACACATACATAATATATTTTTACAGTGATTTATTTTCATCATTAATTTGTGTTTCACAACCTGTACATATATATCTCACTTTTAGCAAATATCAATCAGTTATTCAAAACACAACTTTATTCACACGTTGAAACATGAAAGAATCAATTAGTTTGGATTCATGCACATGCCTATTCCTCTCATGCATAGTACTTTCTGAGCAGTTGCTTCTTTAGGCTTATAGTGCAAACGACCATTGGCCGATGAAAGCAGTTAATATATTATTACAGCTGTATACTTAGAAGATTTGGTTAGTGTATTAGTATTGGACGATTTGGAGAAAGAAACCTTTTCACATAGTTCACATCTTTTCTTTGAATAGTGTATAATTTCGATTAAAGTAGACTACATATCATCATTCTTGCATGCTTTTTTTTTGCTAGCATTGCTAGCATCTAGAGAGAGACTTCCTACAAGCACAAATATATTTTATACAAATGATATAATCTCGATTGTTGCACGATAAGCATTAACAATAGTATTAAACAATGTTTAACTTAAGCTTCCTCGAGGAACTCTCTGAAAATGAAATCGCCAGACCGGATGGTATCCAGCTGTCATACAGACGCCATCGTTTCTTCCTGTCACGGTTTATTGAGCGGCGATCACGATTCAACTCTGATGACACAAAGCTTAGATCCCAATATGCTAACAGGTACATTGAATACCAACAAAATATCAAACAACAGTCTGCAAGATATGGAAGGTAATACAGTTATATAATTAAATAATAAATCAGATCACAATAAGAAAATTGTTTTTTTTTCTCTAGAAACATCAAGTCCTTTGCAAGCGGCTACGAAGCTTGTACCAGTACCAGAATCTTTGATGAGTCCAGATTTTCGTCCGCCATCAGGTCTTTCACGGATTTTACCAAAGACTCCTACGCCAAGTAAATTAACGTCTCCCTGTCAAATCACAATGCCCAGCAAACCATCGATGGATGGCGATGGAAAGGCAATTCCGATCATAAACACAGTCAATCCTATGGCGAAAACGAATCTAGGCGCTATTATAAAAGCGAACGCGCTTGTGAAGAGTAATTCCGCCACAAATTGCAGCACCCCGAAACCAAGCATAGCTAAACCGGTCGTAACGTATGCTAACAGCAAGTGTCCGCATAGCGTGAAGATTAACAATTATGTGCAGAGCAAGACGTTGCCCGCGAAGAGGAGCACTAAGAGTCCTAATCTAGCCAGAAGTATACAGCGACCGAAAAGCGCGAACGAGAGACTCAAGAGTAACTTGAACAAGGAAAATAAGAACGGCGATGCTGGAAATGGAACTCAAAGTAGCGACGAGGATAGTGAAGTATGTCAAGCGAAATTGGATAGTATTCGACATAGGGCTATTCAACGAAGACAAGAAGACAGCAATAAAGGTAGTATATAATCTTAAAAAAATAAGAATATTAAAATAAAAGATACACTCAATAAATATGTATTAACCGATGCTTTTTCGGATTAACAGATCAAGATCAAACAGAAAAAGCTGCTATCTGTATTCAAAGAATGTGGCGAGGCTTTCATACAAGAAATCTGAATAGAAAAGCTACTAATATATTAAAAACGATCGACATGATGAGAACAAATAAATACATCCAGTAAGCTTGCATATATTATTTGTCATATATATATATATATATATATATATATATATATATATATATATATAATATAATATATATTGTAATATTTATATATAGAACAAAATACATAGGTGAAATATTTTGCAGGAAACTATCAACTGATATGGAAGCTACAAGAACCGCTCTCGAAAGCGAACATAAATTACAATTATTACAAATGCAAGCGATCAACGCATTATGGAAGAAAGTGGTCAGTCTGCAACCAGGCAGCAATCGAGAGAACGCCTTCAATGATACGGACAATAATACCCTGCAATCAAATGCAGATATAGTTAGTAATCTCGCTCAAACCTGCAATCTACTTCATACCCAAGTGAGTTTTTAATTAAATAAGCTTTGTGTAAAAAGAGCTATACAATTTTTCCAATGTTTTTCTTACGTTTTTTTTCCTTTGCCAGGTTCAGCAACTACAGGACTCGATGTCCGAAATAAAGCGTTGCATGTCTAGTATGAAGTCAAGACCCGCTCTCGTTGATAACGGTGTCGCTACTCAAACAGAGATATCTGCCGTGCACACACCAGCTGGTGAGGAGAATACATTCCCGTATGGACGTCCTAATAGACCGCAAAGTCTACCGATACATCAGACGATACACGAGGGAAACGAGAACAAGAGTTTCGCATCCAACTTGGTGGACAGCGTGCTGAAGAAAGTGTCGCAATCCACCGACACGACAGATGACGAAGTCAATACAGACATCTTGAATTCAAATGAGAATCCAGAAGCGCCGCACTCGAACGATAATCCTGAGATGTTTAAGAGTTGCGAGGAGATGATAGAATCCGATCTTAAGGAGGCGGTTGAGAACGAGGTTGCGACAAACTATTACGAAAATATAATCGAGAACGCGGCGATAGATGTAGTATGCGAGGAAACGTTATGCAAGGAACTGCACAATTTGATTGAGACAGAAAATGGAGCGGAGGACTGCGAAAATTGTGACAAGGAGAACGCGATTAATGGAGATGATAAGGAAACCTTGTAGATTCGACTATGTCGAATCGTATCCGCACCATATGCCTTGTGAGTAGCGCAATCATGGTAAAATAAAAAAAAACGGTATATGCGAAGAGAAAGAAAGAAGACGAATGTCGAAATGTAATGCTCATTGTAAATAGTAATTTTAATCGTAAAAATATTATTAAATGGGATTTAATTTTATCGTAATCGTAAAAACCATTTTGTGTTACAAGAGGAAATACAAGAGGGAATGTTATCACACGTTGAACAACAAGCTGCCATTCGGATCGAATAATATTCGTGTTTTTAAGTAAAAGAGATTGATAAAAACACAGTGCGTATCAATTAAATTTATTTCGATAATTATGAAACATTTAAGTCAAAACTTAAGTGCAACTTTTGCTACATTACTTCCATATGCTGTCACCATAAAGTTTTGGAAATTTTCCGTCCATACATCCGACTGTTAACATACATGATAGAACATATACTCTGTGTAAAACGATTTTATTTTATCGCACTGACTATGGGAAATAGTTTCTGAAAAAATACACTAATGCTGTTTATATATTACTCTCTTTCTCCTCGAAATAGTTTCATACTGATATACTCTAAGAAATCATAACTTGCACAATTCAAAAGATGCCGATTTTTCTAAATTTAAAGCACCTGTGTAAAATATATTTATTATTCCATTTTAAATCTAATCAGTTTCCAGTTCTTTCAAATAACAATTTTATATTTAATAATTTATTTATATAATATAAAAGAAGTATTATTTTTAATGTACACTAAAAACATTAAAATAGAATATATAGAGCAAAGATATGATTGAACCTCTAGTCAATACAGTAGCTTTTACATTTAGGTAAACTGTAGATATTCACTTCAGAATTGTTATGTATAGATATTACTCGAGATTATGAAATAAACATTGCAAAATCTTCATTTAAATCTACTATATCGTTAAAAAAGAAACACGATTTGAGTCAGAAAAGATATAACTATAGAAAAGATATAACACTGTGTTTCTATAACTTGAGTCCGATTATTGATATTTATATATGACAAATATTCATTGAACAATTTAATATTCTGCAAATATGCGCGAGCTTAACAAATAAATTAACACTATATCTATTGATTGCAGCATATTCTATACGTATCTCATTATTTACTCTTCACTATCACCTCTCTTGCATTACTATTAATTTATTACTTTGCATTTGATCACGAATACATAGAATGGAAATGTTATATGTGATATAATTTTAAATCGACTTATACTTGAAGTAGATTTAAGAAATTATAAAATTTGACTGTGATCAAATTTATCTTGTTTTTAATGTAATTTCTACTAAAATCGTTAGATTTCAAGAAAATTATATTTCGACAGGAAATTATACGCGAATTAAAACAGCGTATCAATAACATTCATTCTATGTATATGTGGAAAATGTCAAGTAGTGAGAGAGTAATACAACATAAGATAAGTGATTAAGAGTTCATTAAAGATGAAGATACGTGATTGTACTTGCTAATATTTTAATGCTTAAAATTTCTTGAATAATTCAACATTTTTATGAACTTTGAGGTAAATGTTCAGTGTGCATCTAATGTAACTTGAAACATGTTTGCAGCAATGTTTGCTTCAATAGCGAGAGCTTAGCTAAGATTTTTATTCTTGTGATTTTCCGAGAGAAACATATGATATGTGATATGAACCAAAATAATTTCTTTATAATAGCACGGGTTGGAATAGACATTGTCCTCGTAAAACGAGAATATTTAGAAACATAATTGTAGTATTGTATTTATTTCACATTCCCTGACAACTTATAAATTATACATATATAAGGCAGTATTCCGATTACATATTATTTACATGGTATTTTGTATTTGACATTATTTTAAGAAATATACACAAGATTAGAATATGTTATGCAATTATTGTCTCTTTTTGAATAATAATCCTAAAGTATTTTCTTATCCAAATATTTTCTTAACAAGTATATCATTGATATATTTGTGATTTTTAATAAAAATTTATCAAAAGGGATTATAAAATAAACACAGAATTATTGATATCCTTACATTTTCTTCATTCATGATTTCTATGACATATACAAATATATATTATACAAATATATGATACTATGAAATATTGATTCAAGTGTTAATTGAAATATTGGAATATTAATCCCATAAATTCATATTTATGGAAAAATTACCAATTAGAAATTGTCAATTTCTAAATATCTAATATAATTCCTTAAGCTACATGAAAAGTGATGCATCCTTTGTTTAAAAAATAAAAATATAAAAATTTTTATTAAAAAATTTATGAATATAAAATGTACTCAATGAAACATTTTCTGGCATGTTTCTTTTTCAAATTCTACATAAGAATTGTCCATCTTTTTTACTTTTCTTATTTCGTGTGCAATATCCTTATCATTAGGATATATCTCAAATGCTTTCTCTAAATCAGCTATTCCTAATTTATATTCATTCAAGCCAGTATAAGCTTGCCCTCTCCTAAATAACGCTTTACCATTAGTATTGTCCGTTTCTAGAACCTAAATTAAATTGTATGTTTAAATATATAAAAGAAACAATCTTCCTGATTTTTTTCATATAATCCTTACCTCGTTACAGAGATGTATAACTTCACGAAACATTTTCCTCCTTAAGTGTACAGCAGCTAAATTAAGTAATAAAACTGATTTAAGATCTACCAATGAGACATAAATAGTATCTTGCATATCTTTTTGCTCGCACATCCAAAGATAATATCGTAATGCTTTTTTATATTTTCTACCAGCATCCACAAAGTTCTGTTTGGAAAAATAATTATTTCCAGCATCCTTTATGTTTCTTATAACTTTTTCCATGTATTTGTGCTAAAAAAAGGATAAATAAATTTAAATTAAACAGTAATTTCTCATTATATAAAAAATAATTTTCAGGAATATATGTATGTATATGAAAAACAATTTACACTGAGTTTGTCAACATGTGAAGAATAATCCCAATCTTCCGGCCATGGCGTATAAACATCCTCTGATCCATCATTTTCTTCCAATCCCCAATTCTCATCTTTTCTGAATTCTCCGCAATCAAATATATTTATTTCCTAAACAAACCAATCGTAACACTGAACGTTTATTATAGATGGAAACTATTATCTTTATGTACTAAAGAGATACACAATTCTTACATCAAGTGGAATGTCCTTCTCGGTCTGCACTTTACAGATTTCTAACACTATGCCCATGCCTTTTACAACTTTTCCAAACACCACATGAGTGTTATCTAAATGCGTGGAGGGTTGTACAGTAATGATAAATTGGGAACTGTTACTATGCGGCCGCCCTTCGTTTACCATACTAAGTAAACCAGCAGTTGTGTGTTTCAATGTGAAATTCTCATCATTGAAGTAAGGACCGTAAATACTTTCTCCACTAGTTCCATCAAAGTGGACGATGTCTCCACCCTGGATCATAAACTGCGAAATAACTGAAACAACGCAAATTACATGAATGTATTACAGTAAATTATTTTAATTAAAATTAAGTAACTTCCTTTTGTGCTTAAATAAATAATAAAAACTACGCTTCAGGCACAAAATATAAAAATAAATTTTTGTATTATAATTTTACGATTATAAACGATTGATGAACTAATAAAAAATGATAAAAACTGTTGGAAAATTGTATTAGAATTATGAAACGCGTACCTTTGTGAAAAATACTTCCCTTGTAATGTAACCTCGAAGTCTTTGTTCCGGCTCCTTTCTCACCGGTGCACAAAGCACGAAAGTTCTCCGCGGTTTGCGGCACGACATTTTTAAATAATTCTATGACGATTCTTCCCACTAGGACAATAATAAAATCGTGATCTTTGTATTATACCGAAAAATACGCCGCGATATTTTATAACCTTCATGTAAAATACCTTTCTCGGAGCCTATCGCAATGTCCAGAAAAACTATGGGATTATTCTTATTTGTAAGAAGATCCTTCGGATTCTTCCTCGAAGGAGGCTTCATATTTTCCTCGATGAAAATCGCCGAAAATAATTTTACTCGTACATGAGATTACTCGTCAGCTTGTTGATGTGACGTGCACGCGAAACTCGCGTAAACACAAATGTCACTTTCAAGATCGTTCGTTTTGTGTCCTTGACAAACGCGTTGTTTCTATATATATACCTTTAATATCAAAGAAAAAAATATCTCCCTTCTAATAATACACGTTCTTACACAATTGATCACTTCATGTAATAATCATAGGATTTATTATTTTCGAACGTATCGAAATATACATATATATATATTTGTTGTAAATTTAAAAACTTTTTTGCATCTCTCTGAACTGATAACAAAGAATAATGTTCAAATATATTTTCTTCAAGATGTCAACGAAATATTACAAATAGAATAGTGCCTTTATTTGTAAAAGAGATAAAAAGAGATAAGAAGAGGATGTTAAATTTGTCGGAGACAATTAAATCACGCTGACTCGACGTGACTTTGAATACATTTGTGAAGAGCATATAACTTTTATTTGTTTCGATATAAAATGATCAAACTTTGTTCGTATCGAAAAATTCGATATTGCGTAGTAAAATTAATTATATATAAATGCGTAATCAAATTTAAATTATTGCATAAAACTAATTTAAATAAAGCCAAATGGAACAATAATTAAAAATATTCATCACAAAATAAGTTAAAACTCGAGCTATTATATATAGAAAAATCTATTCTCTTAAATACGTATCTTTAAATCATCATGTTTTCTATTTATATTAAATAAAAAGACAAATTTTTTATAGAAATTTCTAAAGAACTGATTATTTACAAGGTTTATCGAAAAATACTTTCTCTAATCAATATATTTAATATACTATAAACTTCATCTATTTCCAATCTTTCTTATTTTCGAACAAAATACACACATTACCTTGAATGTCAGTTGTTTTATATATGTTAAAAATTAAAACTATATTTGCATTTTTACCGGTAAAAAGTTAAAAATCTTTAATTCGTTACAAATGAGAATTTTTCATAAAAAAAACTCTAGGTCCCACCGAGATTTGAACTCGGATCGCTGGATTCAGAGTCCAGAGTGCTAACCATTACACCATGGGACCTCTTGCATAATGGTGCAAAGATATCATATATAAAGCATCAAAATTTTTCTATAAAAATTGTTATCAATATTGAACAATTTTAGAATATTAATGTCAAATCTATAATTAATAACAAGGTGTCAGCAATTTAAGTACCGACAGAATGATTACACATTTATCTTTGATGAAAGATAGAAATTTATTTCTTTCATGTATATTTGCACAAATTAAATAAATTATAAAGTTGTATTAATTAACAGTTATCAATGACCTTTATTTTTCAGATGGTGAACAACGAGATTAAGAAATAATGAAATTAATTTGGCCAACTTGGATTTTGAGAATTATGCAGTGCAATTTATACATCAAGAAATCATCAAAAATCATTCTATACACAGTGTGTATGTGATACAAGTGAATATTACATGATATATAATGAAATACAAGATGAGCTCAATATTGTATAAAATGTAATAGAGATTAAACCTATTAATGAAAAAAATTAGACTTTGTTTATGAAAGATTTAAACTCTACTTAAAGCAGAGATTAACAAATGCTTACAATTAATACAAAGTTTCAGTTGAAGCCAACTCAGTATACATTCGAACTTGCTTAAACGATCTAAATCTTTTTCTTTTTTATAAGATACTCTAAAATCTAAAGCGACAACAATTATAGAATAAAATGTGAGTATAGGATAGAGAGAACATAAAATATCGATATATCCCTATTATTTTTTGTTTTATCGTTGTAATAAGTAAGTATAACAATGAAATTTCTCACAGAGTAACGTATAATCGCGTATCGCTTTTTCCATATAATAAATTTTAATACATATATGTAATATTTATATATCTTTCATCTATATTTCACAGAATCTTTTTATCAATAAAAATTCTCGCTATATATATACATATATATACATATATATACACATACATATATATATATATGTATAAATATATGAAAATCATAATACTATATATAAACAAGCAAGATATCGATACACTTATCTTATACATGTAGTAAGTAGTCAAATTTCTAGAAGCTTTTCTAATGCTAAAATGTATTACATACTATCAGAACTTTTTTGTCCTTCATTATTTATCTGGAAATAATAACGAAGTAGTATATTTCGTTTCTTCGCGTGATTAATTTTGACTCGAGTCGATATTGTAATAATTTCATACATACTTGAGTGATTCACATTTAAATATACAATGCGCAAATGAACAAGATCATTGGCATAAAGCATTTTTCATGTTATTTTGAGCAATAAAAAAGTACATTTTTTCTTCCTCGCGTACTCCATCTCGTATGACAACACATAAAATAGTGTGTTTTAAGGTGTGTGAGTGTATATATATGGATGTATGTGCGAAAAACGAGTTTCTCTTTTCACATTATCTCAGTTTCACACAGCGAATTTGGCGAACCATTTTAAAGATTTGTTTTCGTTCTCTATATAGACATGACTGATAGATATTACAATCTATACGATAATCTGTCGATTATATATTATACAAATATGACCCCACATAAAAATGCTCTTTGCTCTAAAGCCAAGTTTAATAAAGAGAAGTGCAGATTCAATGATTTTTAATAGAAAAAAAGTAGACGCTCCTGTGCACTACCGGACAATAATCTCCAACCGCGTTTGATGTTCAGATATTGAATGATGGCACGTACACAAATTAAAATTCCTGAAACAAATAATATCATATACTTCAGTACTTTTAATAATAATTACATTAAAATATATTTTTGATTAAATTTCTATTAAACATCATACATACCAAATGCCATTATCAACCACCAAAGCCATGAGTTCTCACGCGAAGCAAGGTCGGTAGAATGTTTGACAATGAGTGTCCACTTTGTCAGAGACAATCCAAAACCAGCCAGCGCACCGTAACGAGAGGCAATAGTGTGACAGAAACACATCAGTAACAAAAATCCAATCCAATTAAATAGGAATGCAACTATAAAAGATAGATAAATTAATGCAAATATCACACTTAAAAGATATTAAAATGTATATATGTATAGAATAAAAAAATATCTCACCAAGAAATGATGTGAAGAACATAAAGTCTGTACCAAGTAATCCACTTTCTGGATCTCCCTCTGCAGCTTCGGTATCTATAGCCAATATTGTCAGAGGCTGTTGTGGTGATCTAATATTTCCTGGCTATAATAGAAATATTTTAATATAGAATAACTTAGAGGATTCACAATTTAAAATATTTAAAATAAAATTATGAATGCATAAAAAATATATATATATATATACAGTATACATAAGTACACAACAAATACATAAATACATAAAATTCTTTCAAGTACAGCTATGTACCATATGTACTTGAGTACTGCTATGTACCATGTGTACTTGAGGCTGTGGCTCGCCTTGTAGACTTTTTTCACGCTGCACCTCTTCATAACTGGGCAATTTGGTAGCTACTTCATAAGGAGGTGGCGCAGAAAAGTCTGGTTTTGGAGGTGGTATCTCTTCTGCATCGGACTAACAATAAATAATTTTGTTGAGTTAGTAATAGTTCATATAATCTAAAATAAGTTTTATTATACATTTATATCATTACCATCCGATTTGTTAGATTGTTCGCTTGTGCACCAGCAGCAGAGGAATGACCGAGTATATCAACTTGCATAAAGGGCATAGCTACGGTAACTGTAGGAATTTCGTTCTGTTGTGACGTTTCGCCGCTGGTATCCGCACTTGTTTGAGGCGGCTATAAAGCAGAAGATAAAAACTCGATTAATACATATAGTCTGAGAAGTGTTGTCGCTCTGGATTATTCCGCTTCAAGAGGTAATCGATAAAAAAAACATTCACGACTTCAAGATTTACATTCGCTTCGTGGGAGATCGCAGATAACGATGCCGTTGATCGGCATGCAGAACCCAATGAGACAGATTAAAATAACGTGACATCGTGGGAAAGCATTTCAATGAGTATGAACAGAGCTGATAACATTCGAGAAAATATTGACGATCGCGCGAGGACAAGTTTTCGTTCGCATAGAATAAATATTTCGACGCTGTGTTTTCGCGCAGAAATATTTTATTGGCGCACGAGATATATATATATATATATATATTTTTCTACAAGTACGATAAAGGATATAAAGTGTCATAATAAGAAATGGAACCATTTACGGCTCGTCGTCGTCTAGACGTACCGTATTTTGACGGGCGTTACTGTCCATTTCTGGCCAGATTTCCGGGTGGCAATTGACAAACGGTATCGGGAATCGGCTTCCCGGGGCACGGCACGCGTCTCTGAAAACGCGAAACGCCGCTTTCCGAATGAATAAAAAGCAATTTCACGATCCCGATGGCTGACAGCTGTTAAGTCGTAGCCGACGTGACGTTTCACCGCCGTTCTAAAGTCACGTCTATCATCCTCGATTCTTTATGTAGGTTCCGGCCGATCTGAATTCGAGAAACGGAGACGAGAAACTCTTCTTTCTCTTTATTATTTTCGCAGGACGCTTTTCATTCTTTTTTCTCCCTTCTTTCAAATTTTCTTTTGTAATTTTTATATGAACAAAAATTTGTCCAAGTCGATGTTTATACTTGTTCTGTCAATATTGATTCGTATAAATTACACTTAAATTTATTAATTAATCTAGATTTTATATATATATACATATATATATATACATATATATATATATATATATATATATATATATATATATGTATATGGTAAAAAATATTGGATGTCTAATTTGATCCTTTTCGTCGATATTATATCATATTTCATTTAGAGATTATGATTCAAAATTGTTCAATCTTCCTATTTAATTGCACACTCCGGCAATAATATTTACAGCATCATGAACTATCAACAATTATGATTGCGATTTAAATATAGAAAAGATAATCCGCGAAAATGCGGATCATAGAGATACAAAATATCGAGCGTTCTGATTGGACGCGAGCGATCTTGCATTGAAAACCAGCCTTTAGGACGGGATCGCAACTACCGGAAGACAGCGCGATGCACTGGAAATGTACTGTGAAAAATTACATCAATTTTCTCATCACTCTTCGAGGAACGTCTCAACATAATCTTTTCTTCTCGCAAATAATTAATGAATTTAATCTTTACATTTTGCATGTGGAAATATCTTCAACGTTGTCGAGGTCCGCGAGATCTGTCACTCGCTTGACTAGCTGTCAAACGCGGACGGCGATAGTGGGAGGGAGGAAGGACTCGGTTCACGTCGTCGCACAGAAACGACGCTCCGCTCATCAGTCAGTTGCTCCAGTCAGTCGTTCGCTGATCGTTACGGGGAGCAGGTGGACAGATCCTCGCAAGATCCTTGCACCGCGATGTCGGAAGTATTCAAATTGGGTGATTTGGTTTGGTGTGTATTAAGTGTGCGCATACCGCGATCGTGTACCCCCTAGTGTAGACGTACTAATCTTTCCACGTTTCTCTTTCTGGCTTTCAGGGCGAAAATGAAGGGATTCTCGCCGTGGCCCGGCCGGGTAAGTCACAACTCCCCTCCCTCCTTCGCTTCCTTAGTCGGTGACTATCGTAACGCGGGCTCTCTCATTTGCGCTCCTCCCTTAATACGGTCTGCGCGCGCGCTCGTATTTGGCGGGTTTTCGCTCTCCCACGAGTTATTCCACGACGATGATGTTCCCCGAATGTCTGCCGGCCGTCGACGCCACCAGCTCCGACCCGCATCGCATCGCGACGTATCACGCGTCGCTATCTCCCGCCACACCCGACCTTCGAATTCAAATTGGCGCGCAAGCCGTGAAAATATAACCTAAATCTCGTATCGCGTCTTCCTTTTTTTTTTTTTTTCACCTTCTCAGACGAAAGCGATAGCAAATTTTGTCATTTTTTTTTTTTCGTCATGGCGAAGAATTTCGGAAAGCTATCGAGAGATATCCGCTGTCGAGATTTCGGAATTTTGTCCCGCGTAATCTGTCTCTTTTTCCTTGCTTTTTCTTTTTTTTTTATTGGTAGTAATGCGCGTGACATTGAACACGACATGTTTGAATGGATCCGATTACGTCTGTTCAGCTTGATGCAGTCGCGTTTTCTATACATTTACGATGAAATAAGTGCATTTTTCGGAAAAAGAGAGAAAAAATATTGAGAAACGTAATTGGGATCTTGTAAGTTTTACGCGGTAATTATATCATTTCACAAAACAGGCTGTAGTAAGATCAAGAGTGATCTAGAAAACTATTGTCGAGATAACTATAACTATCTTAATGTTAATAATTTCCATTTAAAATAATCTCTCTATATTATTTTAATTTATAATTCTAAAAACTTAATTTTTTTAATACAGCGTTTATAAATAGATAATTGATTTATGGATGAATAATTGTCATTCGACAAGAGCATTATTTAATCAATTTTTTTAGTAATGTTTTCATATATTTCTCAGCAGTACTTTTAATATCTTTTTATCAATTTCATATCATGAGAACACATGTATGGATATTAAAAGTTTCAATTAATGATCACTTTGTAAAAGAGGGATAACTATGATATCAAAGTATTTTATTAGAATTAATTTTCAAATATAATTGTAATACATATCTATCTTTTAAAATATTATATATATGTATATATATATATATATATATATAATATTTTTAAAAAATATAAAGAAATATATATATATATATATAATATTGCGTTTAAATGGATTGTAAATAAAAATTAAATGCATAGCATATATTTAAAAAACATGATATGATTATGCTTTTTAATGTGTTAGGCTATATATTAATTTTATAATGGCATGTAAAGGTGTCAGTTCCTTCAAAGGACTTAAAGAAGCCTGCAAACACTAAAAAGGGACCAGTACAGTGTATTTTCTTCTTTGGAACAAACAATTAGTAAGTTCTATCTACAAAAATTGTTTACGTGTTACATATTCATAAAATGTTGCAATATTTCATATTCCTTAATGTCTTTTTTGCAGTGCGTGGATAGAAGAATCCCACATTAAACCGTACCAAGAGTATAAAGATACTTTAGTGAAATCTAGCAAGTCTGGAGCATTCAAAGATGCAGTGGAAGCTATAGAAGATTTTATCGCCAAAGGGGAAGTGAGTTGAAAATTTTTATATATTTTATTTGATAATTTAATTTATAACTACATATAATAATTGGATTGTAATATTAATTACATAATTGCTAATAAAAGTAACTATATGTTACTATTAATATTTTAGTACTACTAAAAAATAAAATATGTAATTAAGCTCGCATAATAAAAATGATATCTATTGATGTGTATTAGGTATTTGAAGATGGTTTGGATCCAGATTCTCTCTTCGACAGACTTAAAGAAGAGACTGTAACCGAGAAGAAGACGCCCGTCGTCAAAACGCCAAAACCTCGCAAGGTTGGTAACAAATATGTCTCGCATTTTGTCACAATTGCTAAAAATGTTAATTACATTTTGTATTAATATATGTACGCAAACAACTGCTGCTACAGGAAACTACAAAAACCACTAAGCGGCTAAGCGACAGTGGTACAGGTGATCGTCGACCTGCTAAAAAGCAGCGTAGGGAATCAAGTACCAGCAATAGCAACAGAGTCGGCAGTGTCAGTCCTACATTGAATCATTCTACTCCAGCTAGAAAAACGGGCTCGCTTCTAAACAGACCGGCAAATGTCACCAGACCTGTAAGTAATTAATATCTTTCTTATTGCTGATAGAAAAAAATTTATGCATTGTATTGTTAGTATTTTACACAAGTAAATTTTGGAACATATACTTTAATAACGTAAATTATTAAATGACAAACTTGATCTTGATATGATGCACGAGTGCATAATACATTTTGTAGAGTTGATATATTGTTAAATAATTGTAGAAGATACATTGTTTTTAAATCTGGTTTTTAAATATCTATATTTACATTTCGCATTTAGCGTTAAATATAATTGTTAGTAAAGATTTTTAAATTTTTTTTTAAATTCATTATTTTCATTCTTTTTATTTAGTATGAATAATTATTCATGAATCCTTATGTAGGATGTTATCATAGTCTGAGAATCGGTATACGTGCGCGGAATGTTCTGTATATATAAAAGTGCTGTATCTCAGTGCCGTACTTAGCTACATAGTGATCCCGCTTCTATCATTCCATGTACATAATTTTATATTTTAGTTTTAGTAAAATATTGAAAAGTATTTCATTATATGAAATATATTTGATTATATAGTTTATAAATTTTTTAATTTATTTGACTTTTGATAAATAATATTTAATATTTAATATAAAATATTTAATCATATATCTTTAGGTAATAGTATCAACTTGGGAAAAATATTGG
Source organism: Nylanderia fulva (assembly GCF_048542155.1). NCBI lineage: Eukaryota > Metazoa > Arthropoda > Insecta > Hymenoptera > Formicidae > Nylanderia > Nylanderia fulva. Next base: position 1,151,255 of record NW_028190488.1, read on the forward strand.
GGGGGTTGGGGGGGGGGGAGACAAGCATTTTAAATGACTTTTTTTTAATAGCCTTTGGGCTGGTTCTACAATAGATAATTTAAGCCCTAAGTCTTAAGAAGACTGTGATTAGTCAATTTCTTAAAGCTTAGGGTTTAAATCACCTATTGTGGACCGGTCTTAGCGAGAAATAGGGGATGGAAGTATGTAGAAAGTCAAAATGATGTCAATATAACGTCAAATTGACATTATTTTGACATAAAATTATTGGGGAAGCGTCGTCCCTTCTCTCTTGAACGAGGAAAAATAATATTTGAAAAACACTTATTATGCTTGGGTATTCATCATGTTGCGATTTCAGACAGACAGTCACGCATTAAAACCAGATTGTTTATGTACAATTGATTACGAAATGTAATTTACTGCGATGTGCGATGTATTTCCTTCATCACATCCCAAGGAGGATAGAAGAGTGTCAAAATGATGTCAATATGATTGTGTGTCTGAAATCGCAACATGATGAGTACCCAAGCATAATGAAAGTTTTTCATCAAACATTTTTCCTCGTTCAAAAGAGAAGGTGCGCCGCCCTCCCAATAATTTTATTGGATGGGGGAGGGAGGGGGCAAAAAATGTTCTGCCCCCCTAAAGTCGACACCACTGTCATTTGACATACCAGACACTAATTAACGACTTTCCAATTTAGAAATTTTTATCTCCAGTCGTTCAATAATTTTTTAAAATGTAGATTCAGAAATATTAATTTGCAATGTTATATATGTGATATGTATATATATCTATATGTATGTGTGTGTGTGTAGACATATATGTATGTGTATATGTACACATCATATATGTCTACACACACACACATACATATAGATATATTGTATATATTTATACACACAACTTATACAATTTAATGATTATATTTATTATTACATTTATTAAAAATTATGCTATTTATTTAAATATAGATACATATATATGACATAAAAAATCTGCTTAGCATTTCAAAAAAAATATATTCGATCTATACATTTTAAAATTCCAATAAAAAATTATTTATCTATTATTCATAGTTCAGTAATTCATTAATAATCACTCATTGTCTGTTATTCATCATTCACTCATATAATCACTTATGATTAAATAGAAAATGGAATTTCATTAAAAACTCTTTAAAAGAAGTATGTCTTTTTTCTAATTATACATTTTTTAAAGGTATTTATTGAAATATTTTATTAAAAATTATTGTGCATAAGATTAGTCATAATTTTCTAATTTTTAGTGTAAACATCTTGATAATCAAGAATTCAAATTCTGTTACATTAGATTCTGTTAGATTTTCATTATAATTAAAGCAGACTTTTTTTCTTTTTTATTTTTATTAGAATTTAATTAACCAGAAAATTGTTTATTTTTCTCATTGATAACTAAAGTAACAGTATTTTTAATTTGAAATTAGATATTTGAAATAATCGGATGTTGCTGAAAAAATATATATTTATATACGCAATATTTATTATGAATATAATTAAATTCGAAAATTCTTTATTATATTTATAAATATTAATTACTTTAAATATTTTAAGTAGCAAAAATTTATGCCAATTAAATCGTTTATGTATTAAGAAGAAATATTTGTCAAAGAAACATTTTATTTTTACATGTATCTACTATTTTTCAGAAAATATTTTAAAAATAATTTGTATAGGTACCCTTCCTGTAACATTCCTTTATCTTTTTCCACAGGTCACGCCGCCCTTAGATCTCGAAACGATGTCAAAAACTCTTAAGGAAAAGAACATTCTTCCATCCAATCTGAAATTTGGTTTTCTCGGACTCGGCATCATGGGTAGCGGTATTGTGAAAAATTTGATCAACAGTGGTCACAGCGTGATCGTATGGAATCGAACGCAGGAAAAGGTATGTATTAATATATTTTTTTTTCTACTATACAGCGTGCATAGAAAATTTTTATCGATGCGTTATAATGGAAATACGCATATTGCGCCATGCGCATTGAGTTACAATTAAAATAGCATTTATTAAATAATGAAAGAATATTTAGAAATTATATATTTATATATTATTATTTAATGAACAACATGATTTATGACGCGCGTGGATTTCATATATATATATATATTCATTACCATGATTTTTTATTAAGTATGTTTTTCTTGCATTAACAATTGCATTTATATATAAATGCATATATTTTTTATACATTAACTTACTTAAAAATCGCTTAAAAATTTATACTATTTAAATGAAAAACATTGAAAAAAGGAAATATTGAAGATAATCAAGAGTATCATTTATTAACTTAAGCAGTTGAACAGTCATTATTTTGATCGAAAGAAATAACTCAGAATTATTTTTGCAAAAATAAACAGTCACTCATTAGAAGTGGCTTTAGGTTTTTTTACATCGTTCAGTCGCAGTTTTAAAATGATTTAATCGTTCGATCTCTTTTCATTTTTTCAATATGGATAATGCTCGAATAACGAACAGTATTTGTCTTGATATAAATTGATGCTGCTCCATTGCTTATTCTGAAACATGCAAGTTTAGGAAATAAGAAATGATAATTTATGTCATTGTACTTATTTATTGTTCACATTTCTATATATGGTATCTTGGAGTAAAAAATAGAATACTGCCGAGGAAAAACTCGACAAGATATTCAAATGTTAAATTTCGGAAGGTAATTCTTTTGTGATAAACTATATTTAAAATATTTTGAAACGATATTCTTATGGAGATAATCATAAGAATTGCTTGGTCTTTTTAATGATAAAAATTGAACTTAACCCTAAAAAATAGAAAAACAGCGCTTCAGCTGTAAAAAGAATTTTTAAAACAATTATATATTTATACCTATATTTAATAATTATATTTGCATCTCTTCTTTGGTATCCAATTTTCAAAATTTGGATTGTAATACAAGCAATTACTTATATACAGTATGTAGATACATAACTTGATTGATATATACAAATTCAATGATTGGCAAACATTATTTAATGACAAATTTACTATACACATTCACCTTGATTTTATGCATAATTAATTCTCTTTGATATTTTTAAATGTGATAATTATAAAACTTATATATATTCGAAATAATTATTATTTTTATAATAATTTTGAGGGCATTTTGCTATCATATCAATTAATTGTACTAAAAAGACATTGAAATTTATTGGATAATTCTCCTCTCTCTCTCTCTCTCTCTCTCTCTCTCTCTCTCAAGTTCCATATATTCTATACATACATTCTATAACATACATTCTAATACATTGATAATTCAAATAATCCTTTGAAAGAGTTTACAAATCAGCGGCATTTAAGAAACATATTGAATAAAATATTGAAGTTGCATAGGATAAACAAGTAATCGATATATTCAGGACATTTTGAATATTAAAAAAGTAAATTTTTTTATCACTAAAAACGATATTTCTACATAATATTATATATAAATTTTTGCTACAAAATTATTTCTTACAATGTTAACAGATAGAATAAATTTTATAATATTTAATCTTTCTTTTTATAATATTTAATCTTTTATATTTTAATCTTTATTTCTATAATTTGTTACATATACATACAGACAATAGCGTAAATAATTTTTAATTCAATAGTATATACAATTTTTGCCTCTTAAGATGTTCTTTAAAAATAACAAAAAGCATCTCTTCTATGTTTTATTTGCAAAATTAGAAATGAATATAAAAAATTATATTAATTATATTAATTTCATAATTTATATAAATATTTGGTCAGTTACGCGGAATATATTTTATAAAATAAAAAGAGAAAACTAGATTTAATTTTACTAAAATTTTATATATTTTTAATTTTTTCTTAGGTCTCTAATGTCACAAATTTTTAAATACTGAAAGATTATTCACACTTAATTACGCCAGTGTCGATATAATAATATATTGGAACAAAAAGTCGTTCCTTGACAGCAACTTTGCTCGATTCAGATTATTTCGATTTATATAAATTATATAAATCGAATTATATAAATCAATTTATATAAATCGAAATAATCTGAATCGAGCAAAGTTGCTTTCAAGGAACGACTTTTTGTTCCAATATATTATTATATCGACACTGGCGTAATTAAGTGTGAATAATCTTTCAGTATTTAAAAATTTGTGACATTAGAGACCTAAGAAAGAATTAAAAATATATAAAATTTTAGTAAAATTAAATCTAGCTTTCTCTTTTTATTTTATAAAATATATTCCGCGTAACTGACCAAATATTTATATAAATTATGAAATTAATATAATTAATATAATTTTTTATATTCATTTCTAATTTTGCAAATAAAACAAAAAAGAGATGCTTTTTGTTATTTTTAAGGAACATCTTAAGAGGCAAAAATTTTATAATTTTTTATAATTAATTTACATGCGTTGCATGCGCGCCATCCTTTCGTTAAGGCTTCACGGTTTATACGATATATAAAAAATATACATGCTGGAAGCATAAGTACAAGTTCCGATATATGAAGGAACAAAGAAAGATATTTTTGCCTAAGATTCGATGTGCCATAACACGAATAGTTAATTTAAACTATTTTCTAAGCGTAGTAGATTTTAGATTTCTTATTTTTCGTTTACTTCTAAAAACGTTTACCTTGGTTATATAATACAATAATGCAGATTGTTTTAACTATACAAGTTGAAATAACGGAAAACCGCATCAGTCGGATTTTATTTTCTCGTATATTTTTTCTATATAATCAGAAATAAAGGTGGCATAAAAGGATTTACTGATATTGATCGGTTCACAGTTATATATTTTAATCAAAAGATTATTCAAAATAAATACAACGGTATTGAGTAGTGAACATTTAGAAACAAATTTCCTTTTAGTAACGAAATTTAGCAAGTTTTAATTATCACACAAGTTGACAATTATTACACTAATGTAAAACGTTCGATGTCAATTAAATTTCTGCACGATAGCCATTCATTTGTTAATAAAATAAATACCATCAACTTTTATTTGGCAAAAAAGTGGACGTAAATATGATATGTATATGATGACCTCTTTGAATTGAAATTGTGTAATGAGTATCCTCCTTGGAATGTGTATATACAGCTGATCGATAGGTTTGACAAATACAAATCAATCGTATGTAATGATATTTACATATTATCAATCTGCATTCTTATTACTTTTTTTCTTGCACTATCGAGATTTTATATCGAAAAGAAAATTCTTTATATTTTATTGTGTGTGTTTCGGTAGTTGGGTTTAATAATTGTAAACAATCCTTATGAATTATATCACCACGACGATAATTTGGAGAAAAATATGGAGATATATAATCGTAAATAGAAAGAGTAAACAGAGAGAGAGAGAGAGAGAGAGAGAGAGAGAGAGAGAGGGAGAGAGAGACTCACAATCTTGTTAAAAGTTTCGATAGAAATATATACTTAAAATTGTATTGTCAGAGAGGCCATATATAATTATGACAATTTTCATATGCAATTTAATATGCAAATGATATAAGATTTAGGAAACTTATTTCATTATCTTTAGATATCATCTGTAAAACTGACATAATTGTACCGCTTCTGACAAATTTATATTGATAATAAGACTTATTGCGCAAATGACGTAGAGTGTATTATCAATTAATTCAAGTTTTTAATAAGATTTTGAATTAAGTTTACAACAGCATGATATACGCTATATAAATAATTATTTTAATCGACTTTGGATTAATTAGAACGAAAATTATTTAAATTAGTACACGCGACGAAGTTTGTGGAATCAGATATGATTAGATTGCACTTTATATAGTGCTATCATTCCGATTTGTTGATCTATATAAAGTATATAGAATGCGTCTGAAAAGTTGGGAATCAATAGAAGGAGAGCATTTTTTGATGAAAATATAAAAATAATGTTTTCTTAGCAAAAACTTGTGTTAATACTCCTTAATTTTCAAGAATGATTAGCAGATTAATAATAAATATTCAATGTTTGTAGTAGTTAAATGTCTCTGAAATAGAATTAGCCATTTTAGAATAAGCGTTAATACATTTTTTTATTATTCATATAAATATCTATATAAATAATTAATGTTTTTTAAAGAAGACATAAGTAAAAGTTTAGTCTTGACACTTTTTAATTAAAACATTTATAAATTAACATTTAAAAATAAAATAAAATTTTTTTTAGGATGAATGAATTATATGTCCTGTTATAAAGAAAATATTATATTTGTACACAATTATTTCAATATATTACTAATTATTTTTTATATGTGTGTTTATACATATATATATATATATATATATATATATATATATATATATATATATACATATACATATATATGCACACAATTGGAATAAAAGTTTTTTTATTTAGTTATGTTGAACACTTGACAGTTAATGTCTTGTGACTTATTAATATTATTAAATAATAATTATATATGTTTGACACTGCTATAAGAATTATGAGAAACATGTCAATAATTAGATATTTGCATTATAACTAACAATTACTTGGCGATCGAAAAAGTATTAATTTCGATAACGGAAAATAAGCTTGACACAAATTTTTAATTTGTTTATGTTAAATTATATTTGTTTAAAATATCACGCTAAATTTAATTATATTAGATATATAGAAAATCATTTATTTCTTTTTTACCGATTATTATTTAAAAATGTCGCCATAGATCCAATTTCGGCATACTGAATATCTTTCATAAGTTGCATAAACATTATTTATTGAAAACTTTTTTATTGACTTTTATAGAACCCATTAAGAGATCATTTGGAAGATTAATATCTGTTTATTTTACCAAAATTTCCTTAATTTGGCCTTCTTTTCATTAAGGAAATGTTGACTCCAAGTTCATCAAGTTTGATTCTGATGACTTATTGATTCCCAGTTCTTCGGATTTAGCTTATACAGGTTTTTCTCGATATAGAACTATGCTTCCTCTGGCGTCATTACAACGCCAAGATCGGCTACATGATTTCCGCTATGGTTACGCTTCGTCTTGTATATCCCGTACACGGCCTCCCCCTCTGTCTAACGCGGAGGAAACACGATAAAACTTTATCTTTCTCTCGCGTAAACGCCGCTGATGCGATCCAAAAATAACGTCAACGTTCTCAGTTATTTTCCTTTCCATTCCTTATCCACTGATATCGTTGTCATTGTGACTCAGTCAAGTCTATGATCAAGAGCCTCATTTACACAAACGATCGGTAGGTGTCCTTTTTCAATGCGTGAAGATTTTCCGCGATTCGACGATTGATGGCATCTTAACAAGAGCGAAATTCATAAATATTTGATCTTAAGATTTCCCGAGATAGCATTCAAAACAAATGTTTTGCTGTCTCTAATATATTTTTATATTTATATTTCAGTGTTAATAAATTTAAATAATTTTTCATTAACTATTAATTAACATAAGGATGTCATTTTATATTTGAAAAGCAATATTCAATTTATTTTTGTATACATTTATCAATTATACACTTCAATATTTTTTCATAAATATATTTATTTTTTTCATCAACATCTTATAAGTTTTACAAAACTAATAGAATTAAAATTTGAAGAAGATATCAAAAAATTCAAGAAATCACATTTAAAAAAAATTTTTTTAACATTATTTTTTAAAAATATAAATTGATTTTAAAGCGTTTTTTAAAATTGCTTTGCTATCTTGTAAAAAGATTAATATATTTAAAAAAAAATTTTGACAAAAATTTTTATTCTAAATTTATTATGAAATTTGAATTATTCTATAGATGATTGACGTTATTTTTTAAATCTTTTTTTGCACGTTTTGTAAACATCACAATTTATTAAAAAGTTAAATCGGATTTAACAAATTATGCACAATCCGCTCTTGCTCTGTATCCTTCAATTGTCATTCTTATTTTTCTAACTCGGACACTGAACAATATTGCAATTATAGTCTTGGTAATTAGAATCCGCGTTAATTAAATTATTTAAAGTTAGCAACGAATAACTATTAGATTCGATATACTTTATTCTTTACTAATTAGCGCTCTTATCTTTCTATTTAGCATGCGCATTATTTAAGAAAAGTCACTGAAATTAAATTTTCAATATTTTTCAAATATCAATAAATTTTTCTGCTTGTGGGTGCAAGAGATCTTATCTCGCGAGATGGAATTTGGATGGGGATTAAGACATAGAGAAAGACGAGCCTTGGCGATAATTCGTCAAGATTTATTCAACAAAGGAACGCATTCTTGGAAAACTTTTATAAAAGCAATTTTTAACTAATTGTAAAACTGTACATATAATTTATTTCTCAGAAGCGGTGCTTTGATTCCAAAAATTCTAACAGCCAATAATTTCTTTGTTTTTCATAATTGTTTAATAATAAACGCGAATAATAAACGATTGGATATGTTTCTACAATAATTAAAAAATTAAGTACGTACGTTATACTTTCCGGTATATGTTTTCTTCTTTTCTCTCTTCAATAAGACATATATATATATGTATATACTTCTATGTCTCAAACAATTTGTAATCTATTGCGCTAAACACAAGCAATTAAAAAAAAAAGATGCGAGCAAACGCAACACTTTTCGATTACTCGCGAAGAAATCGAGATGAAGAAAGAAAAAAAAAATTTAAAAGAATAATTGTGTGATAAATCGATCTCAATTGTTTTCAGTCTTTCGCAGTAGAGAATAAAATCTGGATTTTTTTCTCGCGGGCACTGATACATAAAACTTTCATTTACGCCTATTTACAGAAGAGTTAAGAATGATTTTTTGCGAAAATCGCAATCTTAAGACTTGTGAAATTGACAATTAGGCGAAGTTTTTTTTTCTTTCTCATCGCGCTTATGAGAGGAAATTAATTTTATAATCGAGCTGTGATGAAGCACGGAATGCAATTTTGCATTTTCTTGTATCTTTATCCCTTCATCTTCTCAAATGATGTCGATCATCCAAAAAATGATGACGCACTGAAAAGCACACGTTGTTTGACGAGGCGGACAGATTACAAGGTCAATACCAAGAGAGTCCTTGGAAACTGTCCGCATTTTTTTTTGTTCTTCTAAGTTAGCACACGCACACACTTGTCGACAGTCTCGATCTCAGTAGAAGAAGAATCTTCCGTTTTCTTGGCACTGACACACGTGTTCTCGAACTATCTTCTAAGACACTCTACTCGAATCAGTCGTACAATTAAAACCGGAAGAAGCTTCAAGCATCTTTCTCGATATCGAAGACACCAATTTTCCTCACTTATCAAACAGAGCGATGATCATCCCTCCATTCCATTCTACTTTAACGATTATTCGAGAACAGTTTCTCTCTATGTTTCTGATAACTTAAACTTAATAACAGGAACCAATTCTTGGCCGCTTTAACGCGCTGCCGGCTAGAGTTTAGTCTCGCGTGGAAGATCAGGTAGACTGTTGCTAGATGCTAGAAGTCCCAGGGCTTCCGGAATCTCTTTCCGCAGATCTTTGGCCAAAATGTCGGCGTTATTGGGGCCTCTAAAAATTGGCTTGTTGCTGTTTTCGTAATGGTTGCACACGGATAACATACTGTCGTACTCATCGATACATTGCAGTATCGACGAAGTAGGTAACATCGAGGCGAGTCCTGGAGGCGGCGCTGGCGGACCGCTCTCCTCGATGTAGTTGATGTGAATGCCATCCATCACGTTTTGATTGTGTGGACTGGCCGACGATAGCTCGGTCGGCGTGTAATATTCGCTATTAACATCCTCCAGACTCGGCCCTGCCGTTAGATCATCAATCTTCGCTTTGAAATACGTATCCATGCCGTTGAGGTCATCTCTGTTAGGATCGAACATCATGGAATCGCTTTTGCCGCACGAGCCACTCCGGCAATTGTCAAAGTACAGATTCGGCAGGTTTCTCCAACACTTTCGCCAGCGTCTGCTGCTGGTACTTGTAGCTCTCTCGCAATCGCAATACCTGGTGAGCGCTGAACTTGCGGATTTTGTTCCGTTGGAAGACGTAATTCTCGCGCACCCAGTTTAGCTGGCTGGTGGAGTAATCCCTTACTCTCTTTACCTGCGAAAAAGTAAAAAAATAGACGCGATTAATATCTATTATATATATATCAATATGATATCTCGCGTTATCTTGTTCTTATCACGATGATTAATTCGCGCTCGTGACTTGGAACTCCATCGTGTTTTCTCGGTAGAGAATTGTTTAGCCAACATCGAAAAGCAAATCAAACCGATATAACAAGCTTCGTATAAAGTATTTTGTTATGTTGCAACGTGATCACGTAGATCAGATAGAATGCGAGTACAATAACAAAAAAAAGATAAAATTGTAATTGCGAAGAATATAACTCTGTCATCAAAGATAATGACATAAAATATCGTACCTGATCATAATACTGATCTCTCAGCGCGGTTAGGTGACTGGTACCGTAATCCCGTATATCGCGTATATGTTGCATTTGACCTTCGTAGCTGTCGCGAATCCATTCCACTTGCTGAACGCAGTTGTCCTTAATTCTGTGCACCTGCTGCGTGTAGTTCTCTCTCAGTCTTTCGAGTTGCTGACTCTTGTACTGTTCGATGTTGTCGAGCATCTGGTAGATCTGCTTAGCCCGTGGCGTCACCCCTACACGTCTACAGCACAAGCACCACTTGGTGCATCCACACCTGCGAGAGATAGGGAAAAAAGTTAATGAGCGAGTGTGAAAGAAATATAGAAAGTCGTTGGAATTGTTAGAGGTGAAATTATCGATCCCGCCTGACCTTCCTGTGAACTGTTTGCTCTATTCAAGTTGACGCTCTCGACGAATAGTTACTGCCACCCGAGTAAACTGTCAACGATTCTACCGATCGAGAACACTGACAATTTTATAATGTCGCAAGATACGATATATAAAAAGAATACGATGTATATGTCTAATATATACTTTACATATTGCTATTGATACTCACTTCGAGAATAAGTACCGCAAGAGTTGCACCAGCAGGGTGAGCAGAAGAAAGGCCACAGTACTGATCGCACCGACGAGGATGCTGTAGATCTTGATATTGTGCAAGGTTACCGGATCCATGTGCAACGTCACGTAGATAGTTTCATTTGCAATCGGATTCACCGCCACGCATTTGTACTTGCCTACGTCTTGCCGTAACAACATCGAGATGTAGAGAGAACCATTCTCCAAAACACGTATGCGACCGTCGTCGACGACCGGCTGGTCTGACAACCAGCTATGTACGGGCGGATGCTCGACGAAGGCGTCGGGAAAGGTTGGGTCCGGCATCCAATGGAAAACCAAGCCGCTCGGAGTGACCCAGGTCAAAGAGGGTGCGGGATTACCGTTGAATTCGCATTCCAACAACACTGAACTCAGAAGAAGATACTGTTGGGTATTGGTAGTTCGCGCCAAGATCGGCGGACTACACTTGAGGTAACGCAACGTGTGCAGGCTGTCTTCGGTATTTACAGTGCCGCTTACTTCGTGACCGCATTTAAGTCCACTCTGGAAAACCGCTCGCAGATGCGCTCTACTCTCCGCCCACTTGACAAACCAGAACATACGACAGTCGCAAGCCCACGGGTTGCCCTGTAACTGCAGCTCATTTAGTAGCGGCAGATTAGCTACGTTCGCCGGTAGGAAGGTCAGATCATTATTCCGCAAGTCGAGTCTACGCAGAGATGGAGTCTCGTTTAGAGTCAATTGACCGATTTCGCGTAATGGACTATTCCTGATTTCCAGAGTCTCCAACTCGATTAAACCCGCTAGATTCTCATTTCGAAGGTTCTCGAGTTTGGTCCCGGATAGCAAGAGAGTCCTTAATCTGCTAACAGGTCGCCAGATCTCTGCTGGCAGCGATAAGATCTCCAGATGATTCAAGCTGAGCCATCGTAGATTGACGAGGCCTTGAAACGCGATGTTTGTGAGACGTACGATTGGATTATTCTCGAGGTCGAGGTGTTCCAAGGTCGTGAGGTCGCTGAAGAGGCCACGCGGCAGCATCTCGATCGCGTTGTTAGCAAGATCGAGCACTTTTAATCGAGTCAAGCCGGAGAATAATTTAGACGGTAGCTTGGTCAATCGGTTACTGGCTAATCGTAGCTCCTGCAGTTGTTCATTCGTGAAACTGTGATCTGGCAGCGAGACCAATAGGTTACTACTGAGATCAAGTCGTACGAGCTTCTTCGCGGGCGCGAATGCCTGATAAGGTAGTACGGAGAGCAGATTCGCCGCTAGACGAATCTCCTGGAGATTATCCAGGCCTTTAAACAACAGCTGCGGCAGCGAGGTCAACCGGTTCCCGGTGAGATTCAGGTACTTAAGTTGATGCAACAGATGGAAGACGTCCGATGGCAGCTCGGACAGCCGATTATCACCTAGATCGAGTCGCTCGAGAAGCGTGGTGGTGCGAAACACACCAGATTCTATGCTTTCGATGCCACTTGACGTCCAGACCAAACTTTGTAATCCGATGGATGCCTCCAAAGCGGACACTGGAATCGCGGCTGCTCGAACATTCTTCAGCATCACGTTCGTAACGTTTCGGGATAAACCGAGACCGAGAAAACTGCGCTCCGTGCACACTAGGCTGGCGCCGTAACTGCTGTCCGTGCATTCGCAACCACCGGGACATTTTCGCGAAGACGTGGCTGCCGACGATGGCGACGACGTGATCGTGACTGATGACAGTATGTCCGAGGGTGTACCCGCGACCCGCACCACTGCTATCACTGCGACCAGAAAGATCAACCACCTCGAGCGCAGACCACTGCTTTCTCTCGTCACCCGCTTCCGCATTCCTAAGACCTGCAATGTGACGATTTTCACGGATACAGTGATTTTCCATGTCCCTGCCTAAGAGGCTTCCTCGCGTGAACCTTCTCTTCGAGAGCGAGTCTTCTATATATAATTGTGGACAGACTCTAGACTATATCTACTAATCAAAAAACTAATCAAAAAACAAGACTTTATTTAGAACTCACGATTGGATTCTACTTCGCTTATCTTTTTTTTTCCTCATCCGCTCAACATCGATTACTCGACCACGTGTTCAACATCTATAGCATACCCTTAAAAGCCCCCCCCCCCCTCTCCCCTTGAGACATTTTAAATCTTCTGTTTCTTTTTTCGTTCTACTATCTACCTACCAAGAATCACGGTCGTGTTCCCTGCAGGCTACCCCGATTATTTCCAAGGACAAAGCAAGATGGATAGTAATACAAAGAGAGCTCTTGGAGCCTAATCGTTCGCGAGAAATCCGACGGTACCCTGTTTCACGACGACGGGTGTGTCGAGGAGTCTCCTGACGTGGCCGACGACGATGATACCGATGTTCTCAGTGAGTGATGACTCGAGGATGACGATATAAATGGAGTGCCGTCGTCCCTCGATTTCGCCGTCGTGTAGCGCCGGTAACATAATTGCGCTCACCTGTACCGTACCATATCGGCACACCGGGATCAGGGGCACCGAAGATTCGCAGGGGAAAAAGAAGACCAGTCCATCAACGTGAAAACCGATAGAAAACCCCGGTGATCTCACGCACGAAGGAAGGATCTACACGCGAGAACGATTTATTATTTTCCTTCGTCTCTTATTCCCTACCCCTTCTCCTTTTTCTCCTTCTTCCCTGTCACGTCTTCTCGTGTCTCCTTCTATCCGTCTCGAGAGAACCGTCCCCGTTTGTGTTCGGCGTCGTGTGCAGCAACGCTGCAGCGCGCACCACTTGTCACGCGTGTCACATGACACGTTCGTGCATATCGCGCTCCGGCTGCATCCGCTCGTCGCGCGTCAGATGCAAAAAGCGACTGTGGAAACCGGAGCTCCGGCCTCCGGCCGTGGGGCTCTACCGAAGCAGCGGACTCTCCTCCTCGTGGCAACCGGCGGTTCAAAGCGAACCGGCAACGTCGCCGACTCCCCAGTCAGTCGGCGCCGACGCAGACCTCGTCGGCATCTCTCTGTGAAACGAGTAGGGTGGAACGAGCGAGAGCAGAGGAAGAGAGAGAGAGAGAGAGAGAGAGAAAGAGGGAGGGAGCAGCGGCGAAGCAAGGACAAAGAGAGGGTTTGGATATAGACGGCAGCCCCGCTCAGCAACGACCCTGTCGAATATGTCCTGGAGCGAGATGGGATTTTAGGATTCTTCGCGGACCATTTTATCGTTGCGAATCCAGCGAAATGCGCGTCATTGGCACGGCGACCCGAGTTTATTTCAACATTCGCTCCGGCATGTCTGATCAATTTTTGAATATCTTCTAGAGGAAGGTATTTCCGGAGGCGGGTCGGATATCTTGGCCGTAAGCTCTCGTCTTCGAACTATATCGCGATTAAAGGTCCGAAATAGGTTCCTCGGGGTCTTCCTCGGTGCCAAATTAGCTGTTAAATGGTTTCACGTCGTTTCATCCTTTGTAACCAAATTATCGCGTAGATATAATCGAAGAATTATCTTCTCGATAATGCGTTTTAGTTGATCACGCCCCTCGATTAACCATGTTCGAGCATTCTCGAATATTCCCAGATTTATATAAGAGAGAGAAGAGTAAAGCTAATGAATCTATACTCATACCTCACGGTCAAAGTTAAATAAATCTGGCAGCTTTAAACATAAGACTGGTTAAACATATACATTCACGGCCAAGGCTAAACAAATCCCGATATGTTTAGTAAAACGTATGTTGATGAGTAAACCAACTCGAAATGTATAGAATCAACAAGAATTTCTTTTTCTTCTAGCATTATAAATCGAGCCTTAATAAAAATAGAATTGGGAAATCACGAATATAACTTGAAAATTTGGGACAAAGAGAAAGAAAGAATTTTATTCTCGCCTGAATCATGAATAAGTATCTCGTAGTATAAAGAGACATATATAGCACCATAAATAGAACTTCTAGAAGTCATCCACATTTTCACACGGAACAAAGTTCTACAATATAGAATCGAGAAAGATATCGTTTCTCGCATTATAAATAGCGTTATCGATTAAAAATAGCTTTACATTCAGTAGCTATATTTTGACATATGAACGTTTTTAACTTTGCTCGATTAATTTTTGTTTTTATTTATTTATTTTTTTTTTTCCAAAAATAGGCAGTAGTTGTTATCATGGCTTCGTTCGGAGATAAATGTTGAAAGAAATTTTTTCCCAACTGTTAGCTGTGCTAACAGATCAGGCATCTTCGTGTCTGCGGTAGAACAGGGTCTTAAACTTTGATTCCCGCTAATGGAACCGGTCGTGTTAGATGATAGAATTTCACGAACACCCGAGTCGGAGGATACTCCCACGCTCGCTTTAATCAAATCTATTTCGCCACGGTGCCTCGATGTCTAGCTATCGCGGAAACCTTTCTAAGAACCGCAATCATTTCTCGAATCAATCATGCGGTAAAAGACTCGTAATGATTAAATGCGATTGCGTTGAAATTAAAATCAATATTACATAGTAGAGCCGTATTAATCACACTTGTAGAATTACTTGGAGATGCTATTCATTACAGCTTAAAATGTAGATAAAAAAATTATATGCCAAATACATAATTAACATTTCTAATTAATACATAACGCTTACTAAAAATTGTTTTGCCGTTTTACATTAGAAGTGATGATACAGCGAAATGTTACTTAATGTCAAATGTTTGATTCTGCATATTATGAACGTATAAACAGAGTTCGTCATTAGCAAAAATAATATATCTTAGTATAAATTATAAA
Source organism: Nylanderia fulva (assembly GCF_048542155.1). Taxonomy (NCBI): domain Eukaryota; kingdom Metazoa; phylum Arthropoda; class Insecta; order Hymenoptera; family Formicidae; genus Nylanderia; species Nylanderia fulva. Next base: position 1,166,977 of record NW_028190488.1, read on the forward strand.
TGCTAAATATGTGCAAAGCACGACGTCTTGTTGTACTTTGCCTTATCGAATGCACAGACTATGAACGTTGTAATATAATCTCTGCTTGTAATGTGACGCAAGCAAGAAATGAAACATGTTTTCACTTTTACTTTAGCGTCGAGCTCTGGCTATGTCTTTCTCTGCTGAATTTGTTCATTTTATTTTAAATCGTGTTTTATATTTCTCATACTATGTTTTATACTGCTACGTCATATATCTATATATCTTGTATATTTACTATTTTATTTTATACTGTATTGCAGAGGAAAAAACATGAGTAGTCTATAAATAGATTCTTCGATTGCATCGTGAAAGCGTTTTGTCTATAACATATCACGCAAGCAAATTGTTTTTTCTGGACACCTTATATAGTCGTTAATACCCGTTCGCTGTCGCGTTTCGTTGATTTCTGTGTCGAATGAAAAGGGTAAATCGTGCCGTATTCGAACGATGTATAAGGGATGGAGGCGGGTTTGTCCCGCAGGTCTCTACCGTGCAATATTGATCCATGACCTAACTTTGTTCTTCACTTTTGCCAGCAACACACGGAGTCATTTAGAGTCGAAACGGAAACATCGCTCAACACTCCCAAGCTTAGACGAAGGTTTCGGGTTACCCTAAATCCGGAGTCGATTTAGAAAAGCTCTTCCGGGATCGGAGTCGATATTAAGTTTTCATCAAAAATGCAGAACACCTCTGTATATAAAAAAATACTACGTGTATTAAAAAAAAATTCTCGATTCTTTTTATTCGAACAATTCTGATAGAAATTTTTATTGCTGCAAAAAAAAACCGCTTTTTTTCATCGAAGCGATTGCAAGTTTTATTTATTCCGCGACAATAGCGGGTAATTACATAACACGTCGCTTATTTGCAAACAATCGATTTAGTGGTGGAGGTCGAATGCGGATGCACGCTTCGTTTTGCAAATCGTAAGAGTCCGTTAATTAAACGCGCAATAAAGTGGGGCGCGAGGAAAATAATTCCGCGGCCAAATCAATGAGATAAACACGATGCTTACGTTGCTTATTGCGCGAATCAGGAACAGCCATTTGTTAATAAACATTCGCCCGAGAGTCGTTATCTTTCGTGTCAGACACGCCTCGCGAATATATTCGCATATATTTGCCCTATCTACGGGTTAATAGATTCATCTTCTCTCTTATTGGACATATAACGAAGGTCAATAATCCGATAAAACTATTTATATTGAAGAATTTACGCGATTAGAGCACGCGTTATTGGAACGTCAATCGCGTTTACGCAAATCGCAGGGGGCGGAATGCGTCAAGCTTCGCTTTTTTTTTTTTTTTTTTTTTTATAGAGCTTGTAATAAATACTAACTTAAATTCAATTTTTGCAGTTTAATTATATATAGATATATAAAAATTGATGAGAGATTCAAAATTATTTTATTTCATTACTCTCTACAATTTGTTTTTATTATATTTAATTTTATTAATAAAATATTCGATAAATTTTATTTTATTTGAACAAATATATTCGATTAAATTAATATTTTCTAATTTGAGCTTAATAGATGAGGTTTATTATGTTTCTTTTCGAATTTTCCTGTAAAATATGACGCTAACAAACGCGTTTTTTTTTTAATTAGCAGTATTATAGAACAGAAATTTTCTACATCAATGTTGTAGCTTACATAATAATTTGCATGACGATATCGCATGCATTTCGAAAGTGTTATACATTTGCTCGTGACACAAGCTATCGACTCATATCATTTGCGGAAGACATTACTTCAGCTATTTAGCTGTTCAAAATGGTTTAGTCATTGTGCAACAATTGCGATTATACACTTTACCTTTGTTCGTATCAATATCAATACATTCTTTAGAGATCCGAGTCATTAATTTTGATGATTTTTAAGATGTAAAAATTATTCTCAGATGCAATCGTTTACGATTAAAAAGAGCACCTGCGCAATGTTATTTATTCATGTCGCTAATCGTTAAATTTCTCATTATTATGGTAACGTCAAAGAAATTTGATAAATGCGCGTTATCAGCCTCAAGACTTGGTATATATTAATCTTGCTTTGCATTCAAGGTCGATGTTGTTTGCAATATAACCCACACCATTTTCAAGATAAATACTTCATATGCGTATAACCATCTTCATCAAATATGTAGGCGCTCTCCTAGATTAATGAACGACGTTTATAAGAGAATTAATGAACAACCTTCGACCTATTCGTAAAAAAAGGGATGGGCCGCTTTGCGGACTTTCAATGTTGTCGATCATAGTATCACAGAAAAAACAGTATCCTTGAGAGAATGCAAATATGCCTTGATTCAAGTATATTTTATCCTTATAATAGCACCAAATATAAATAATTTTGGATAAAGGATAATTTATCCTTAAAACAAAGTGCAAAATATTCTTTGTTGAAGCTGAAATTTACTTATAAATATTGCAAGGACAAGTGACAAGTGTGCATCGGATATAAACGGTACTTTCAAATAAATATAATAATTCTTAGTTCAAATGTGACTAAGTTTGTTTTTACCATATACGATTTTTAAAACAAAAATATATCTTAAGGATAAAATATACTTTACACAAACTTATTTATTATTAAGGCAAATGAAAATTTGTGATTACAAAGAGCATTATATGCTTAAATCAATCAAATAGCGTTCAAGAATAAAAATATACTTGAATCAAGGATTCCTTTTTTTCTGTGATCTCGATAACACAAAAGCTATCGATATTTATTCCTATCAGATGGACAGTCATGAACAAAGGACTTTTTCCTATGATTGAATTGCTGATTGAAAAAATAATTCGAAAAATTGTGAAGTAATATGCGTCATGTGATAATATCGCTCTTATTGAATCTAAGATTCGTGAAATTTCGGCACGTTATTATTTTTCGACACTTGATGCGAGTATTCAAATATTTTAGGAAGGAATATATGATGCATTTTCATTTCGTGAGGACATTACAAAAAGAAAGTGGAGAAAGGGCTTTGAAATATTCGACTGTGACAGTGAATGTGCCGGATCACTTGTCTAAACTGTCACGCATTGTTCGCCGATACGGCCTTGAGCATCAACCGTCATCGTCGTCGCTCTCGTCCTCGACGACATACATTTTCGGCTGAGCCACGATCTATAAAAGATGATCAGGTCGGGCGAGAAGTGCCGATGTAAAAGCCCAGCGTAAATTTACATCAAGTAGACATCATCGAGACGCTTTCGTGACTTTGCCAAGCGATGCTATTGTATATTGAAAAGAGAACTTGGATGCAACGAATATAAATTATATTATCATTTATTAATTATTATTTTAATAATAATTAGTAAATTATTATATTCCTTTGCATCCAAATTTTTTTAATATGCGTAGCATATTAAAATAATAATTTGCGAAATATTTTTAATGCTACTAATCTTGATCTTGATTCAGAATTTACCACTTTCTAAAGCGATATTATCAGACAATTTATTTTCTATTTCATATATAAATAATAACTTTACTGATATATATATATATATATATATATATATATATATATATATATCTTAATTGAAAGTTTCAACGTGTGTAGTACTAGATGATAATAAAATAATAGAGTAAAATAACTAATTATTGTTAAGTACTACACATCTTGAAATTTGTGGAAACTTAATGAAACATTTATCGAAGAAACCGTCATTAAAATTGTATAATAAATTCATTATACATTATAAAGGGAGATTCTTCTGCTGCCTAGTGTAGATAGTAATTTAGGGAGGGTTGAAAGATCGGTCGAGCAAACTAGACCACGGTTGTAAGTCAGTCAGCTTGAGAGAACGTGATCGCATACTCTTGTTACCTAATAATAAGATTGAGTCTGGCCTCGATTGGCAAAGTTTGGTAGGTTACGGGAAGGCCAACGTGAAAACTTGCTTCCCTCTCCGTTCTTGCCTGCACACGTCGTCGGTCATGGTCAGAGGGAGGCGGTGCCGAAGGGTAGGGTCATCTGCTTTTTCGCCCTCATCCCTCTATACGCGTTCCTCTCACGTGCACTATTTAGTAAAGACAGCCTTACTCTGCGCAAGCGACGTTCTTTTATGAGTTTTCTATTGATCTCGCCACGTCTTCGTCTTCTTTTTTGCGGCACGTGCATCGAAAATTGCAGAAGAGATCCCAAGTACCTCTAAATATAAAAAGGACTGTTCCATGGAAGAGATGCAATTTTGCAAAAGTATAATTTTAATTTTCTTATATTTGTGCGATATTTCTCCAAAAATATTTAAATAAATCGGGAGTGATCGTGTAAAATAAATGACAGATACTTTTCTAAAAAGAAAGAAAACCAAATTTTTATGTTCTTTCTAGATGATACGTGTGTATGCATTTTATTTATAAATTTCGTAAATAATTTCTAAATATAATTACCATGCAGTGTCTTGTTTATTTTGAGATCTGAAAATAGGAATAGAGCGATATGTAAGTACGAAAGGGGGGAATTTATTTCTGAATGATCGTGGCACTGTTTTTGTAAGTGCATTGTAGAGTTCATTCAGTATTGAAAGCACGTTTCTCCGAAAAATGAGGACGAAATCAATTTCTGCACGTGTTACGTAACGATATCGATGAGTAGTCGTTAGGTGGGAATCTCCTCGATGGAAAAGAGTGCATCGAGGAAATCGATTGCTTTTCTAGAAAGAATCTCATGAAAACCTCGTTCGCATGTACAATAAATCTCTTTTGTTGGAAAAGAGAATTACACGCGATGATCGGCATTGAGGCGGTTTGTTGCCGCACTATTCAGAACGTTAAAGTTCAATTGTACTCGGAGATTTCTCTCCGCCCTCATTATTTCTGACAAGCTGCTTATTTAGACATGGCATAAAATCATATGCATTCAGAAATTATGAAGTCAAAGCTGACGGAGCATGATTGATGTTGGCGAACGTTACCTGACAATATATATACTTTATTTTCTCTACGAAACCAATTTTAATTTTTTTTTAGTTGTCACGACATATAAATATAGACGACCCGTAGTATAGAATCTGAAAATGAATGTTTTAATTATATATGAACTCTCTTTTTAAAAAGTGCGAATCACCGACTGTGCGTGTAATCTCGTGTCTCCTTTACACCTCGCAGTTCGTGTAAAAAAAAATTCGTTACATAATGCAAGCATTGCGCTGGCAAAAGCAGGGTAGAAAGCTATCATCTTCATACACTCGTAAAGTGCGGAACCGACACACTTTCGTATACAGTGAGATCTCTTTAGAAGTCGGGGCAACAGCGGTCGCACGCTCGTGTAGGCCGTACCGAGTGCGAGGTATCGCGTTTCTACACTGTAAAAAATATGTAATGTTACATAAAAATCTGTAACATCACACTTACTATTCATGTAATTTTGCATATTTTTTATATTAAAAAATATGTAAAAGTACACTTATTTATATAAGTTTACATATTTTTTTACATAAAAAAATATGTAAAATTACACTTATATAAGTTTACATCTTTTTATATAAAATTACATTTAAAAAATGTAAAATTACGACAAAAATACGTAAAATTACATAAACAAGTGTAATTTTATATATTTTTTTACAGTGTAGTTGCACGCGAGTGTAACAAGACAAGGCATCGCGATTGTTATATGAAGAGAGAGATATGAAACGGCGGCGGTATAAAGGGTAGAGCTTGGTCGAAGTCGAGCGGAGCTCCCGATCAGCTGGGAGACGCACAACGTTGCCGCCTCGCGGGCGCATGACCCCCGGTTGCTGCGCTGAACGAATCCGCAGATCAATAGTGCCAAATCCGGCAACGTCGCAACTACCGTCGGCTCTTTATTTAAACGTGCCGGTCGCTCGACATGGATGCCGACCGCTTCCCTCGGCTTCTTTTCCCTCTCTCTTTCCTCTTGAGCTCCGCTCTATCGTTCTCCCCTCTTCTGATCTCTCTCTCTTGTTGTCTCCTCTTACTTCTTCGGGGTCTCTTAGCATTATTCTTCGCCTTCGGCATTTTGTCGATCTGACATTCTCGAAAGGTTCATTTCTAAAGGAGTGTATGGGCGTAGGAAAATCTTGTGTGAAAAGATAGCAATTGTTAATGAGTTACTTTCTCTAACTATTATACTCAGGGCTATAAATACCTTGGTGTTGGATATATAAACGCGCACGCAGGAAATCAGGGCTGCAGATACTGGCCGAGACCATTGCACCTGGGTGTTACCCTTAGATGAATTATTGTAACTCGTTATTGTGTTCTGTCGTGGTAGTTCAAAATAAATAAAATTGTTAATATTGGAGATTGATATGTCACACAAAAAGATCGACGATATTCATCATATCAGTTTAATGATATTTAAAGATATAATTGATAAGATAGAAAATTTAAAGATATAATTTGACGTGTGTGCGTGTATTATTAATCTTGGATGAGTTGCATGTATGAAATATTCAATTCGAAATCTTTACGCTCTGTTAAAACCAGTGAAAAAATACAACTACATTTTTCTAACTGCGTACGTTCTTTTTATGCATATATTATTTATTTTACATTATATTATTCTCTCAAAACTTGAATATATCCTGCACCTAATATGCTTTCTCGAGTCGTCGCCAAATTGAGAATGGAAAGCATACGTGGGCGATTATACTTCGACATTGAACCTTAACAATGCGAAGTGCGACATTGTTTTTGCTTATTCAAGAGCCGATTGTTTATTTAACTTCTGGTGGGTTGATGATAAAGTAGCATGAAGGATTCCATCCGCGGAAAGGTGAAAACAAGAAAGTCTCTTAGTTAGACTACTTTCACGCTAATATGACTGATTGCTTTCGCTTTCTTCATCTCCTAACAATAAAAAAAACTTGCTATAGGCAAATCGATCTCGATAAAAGTAGCCTTCCTAATTATACCGATGCAATCTCGTTGTTTTCCAAGACTCCAACTGCACCAACTCGTTCCACCCACAAGTATTCCGCTGTTGAATTTAAATGTAATCGGATATGCTTGCATTGCAAATTTCTTTCAGTTCACCCGTAAAAATATTATGTAATTATACATTCATTTTCATAGTATGCAAAATATTTTAAAATGTTACATTTATCGGTTTAAAATTTGCTTCATGAAGCCTCGATCAATCTCTACTTTCTATATATATATATTTTTTTATGAATTTTTACGCTCTATGAAATCCTCATAGTTTCAATTTAAAAAATTTTTTTACCTACGAACATTTTTAAGCAATTCATTCGAGTGTCCCATCCTCTGATAATTTTATCGTTTTTGTCTACTCGGTCATTTATGCCAGACCTTTGAAGCGGTTTTACAGGCGGCTTGCTAATTATCCCGCTGTTTAACATAGCTCGTTGCTTTTCCTTTCTTCTTGCCTATCAGGCACATTCATATCAAAGTTGGTATCATCAGTTGGATCGAATTAATCGCAGAGCGGATAAGTTTCCGCTCGGTTTTGTCTCCAATTGCACCGGAGAAAATCAAAAGTGCGCTGTTTGCGTGACAATCAGCACTTTTGCATGACGAAACAATGATGAAGAGATCCGTATCTCGAATATATCAAAGAAATGCATTACTCGCAACTGTTGGCTTTCGCGTAATTTTACATAAGCATGCACGACGGAATGATATTTAATTAAATGCATGACACCGTATATGCGATCACGTGCGCGCGTGTGCATTCAATTTGTATCTTTTGCCGTCAATCAAAGCTACTTTATGCAACGAATGAAACAATTTGATTATCGGCGGATCGATATTTATAGATATAGGGACATAAATTTAATTTTACGCTTCTAACTCTTTGTCTAACATTCTAAACATTATTGCAGAATTTTATTTTTTTAATTATTTTTTCCTTTATTGCATTTTTTGTATGAATGGTATCAAGAAATACATAAGCACTTTTAATTAATAGATTTCCCAATTTTTTTTAAGCCTTTTTTTTAATCTAAAATACAAAATCGCGATATCCATCTCTTTTCTCTTTCTCAACAATATCGTGTTTCGATAGTCTTTTAAATTATTCCGCTTTCATTGGAAATATGTGAGTATTCCACAATTACGATAGCTCGGCTAGTTATATCGATTCCTCCTTGAACCGAGAAAGAAAGGATTATTTATTGATAAAAAAAAAAGAATAGATTTCTCTTTTTTGTTAATTAAACAGAATTACTTAATTTGTAAATTTTATCCAAGAGCCTTTCACGCCAAATGCAATTATCATATCTTACGTTGTCAGGAGAGAGCTTAATTCGAACTGTGATAAACGATGTAATATATCGAAATGTAAAATATAAATCACAATGGCGTTAAACAAGGTATTGAAATTTTAAGTTTGATTACATGTTTGTTGTTTTTCCTTATGAAAAAATGATCTCGATATGCTATCATAATATTTGAACTTTTGTCATGTGCTGGGAGTAGTCTTGTATGCGTATGAAAATTCGATGCAGGTAATTGTAACAGCAATCTAATTGATAAATATTTTGCTTGCTTTGATGAAGAGTTACGTTGACATTTGCGGAGATGTTGCAAGTGCATAATAGGTACGAGCGGCAAATAGTATTGTTCACTCGTCGATTATTAATGCAAACGCCAAATCGTCAACATGAACGTCAAACGAGTTCACCCACGCGTGTTATGTAGGCCAGCCATTTCTTTTTCACTTTTATATCACATTTATACGAAGTGTTTCTAAACAAAGTTATGTAATATTTATGCAAAGTGAGCTGAAACCATTAAGAATCGTATCTCCTTCCCTAATCTGTATTCAATGCAGTTTACATAAAGATAATTAGAGTTCATTGTATATTCAATGAATAATTAAATATGTATATCTAACAATGTTTTTGCATATATTGCTAAAATAAAAAACATGAAACAAAAAATAACAAAAAATATAGTAGAAAATTAAAAATATATATGAGAATATGGACTCGTCTTATATGAGAATATCTCACCTACACATAAATTTTGCAAAAATAAACTCCGTAAATCAGTATAAGTACACAAATATATACAGTTATCAGCGAGGTTATCAGTTATCACACATAATTCAATTTTTATTGATGCTACCTTTTCGAAATAAAATTTATATTGCATTTTATGTCCACAAAGGGGTTTATTTAAAATCACTATCTGTACTATTTTTTTTACGCTCTTTCATAATTTTACATAATTCTCTTAAAATAGCAAATGCCCAAAAAAACTCAATACATTTTATCGTCAGGGTTATCAAGTTTTGAATGATTAAGCGAAAGTCGACATCACAATGTGTTATATAGCGACAAGAAATGCAAAGGCGCATTTGTGCGCAGTGACGTTTGTCTAAAAAATCATTGGATTTCTTCGTGGAAGGCGTACAAGTTGCCCAAGTTGATTCAAGGTTGAATAACACAACATTACCTTGTCGTGTAACTTATCGTGACCGTCTCTGTCAGTTCTTTTTATTTATTTGATTGCCGAGTCACTTGTTTTTTTTGTGTGTTCTGACATTTTGCGTTATGAGATTCGTCGTTTATTTGCAAAATTAATTTTCGTGGAATTTATGCAGCAGAATAATCATCTTACGTAATCGTGCTCTAGCACAATCTTTTCGATGCGGATTAAATAATATAATTTTAATGAAATTTAAAAAGATTTGAAAATTTTGTTTTACATCGTACACATTTTCTCTGATTTAATTTTTATGTTTCCTGTAATTTATTTTTATTTCATTTTTTAATTTTGATTTAATTATATATTTGATTACGGTTATTACTTTTAGCTTTCATAAAAAACTACTTACATCGATAAAACAAATTAATCAGCAATTTCCTATCGAAGAAAAAAAATAGCCCAGATTGATTTTTAAGATTCATTTATTGAATACGCGATGTAGAAATGATGAAAGAATTGGTTTCCTGTTTTCGTATGAAGATTCGTAAAATAACGAGAATTCGACGTTATTAACTTGGACACTTTTGTAACGATTCCGTCTTCATCAAATTAGACTAATGTATATCTCTTGTTCCTGACATGCGCTCGAATCGAAAATATTTGCCCTCTTGAAATATTTTTGAAAGTCATGTGATAAACATGTTGCCAAGCAATCGAATAGATACCTGTATCAACTGCTCGCCAAGATGCTAATGATAAAACTTAATTTAGTAACAAATTCCACAGCTCTGTTTCAACCGGATTTTAACATTTATACATATGCAACGTCAAGAATAAACTCTGCGAATTTTAATACTATGAATTCTAATGGCAAAAATTTAATGGAACGATGCCAATTTATATTATGACTTTTATTTTCAAGAAATATTTTTAAGTAAAATTTAAATGTTATAAAATCAAAATTCTGTTTAAAAGTAATTCTCTACTTTGGTTTAGTTACAATTTCTTGCTGCATCTTGGTGCATCAATATGTCTTCATTAAGGAAGTCTCAATTCTAAATTGTTGCGAAACAAGCATTAAAATTCACCCGTTTTGAAACGCCCTATATGTCTATTGTGTGGTTATGCACGTCGTGTGGGTGGTAAATTGTAGGAAGAGAAGGCTCGATTGCTTTATGCTGTATGGTGATACACGTCATCCAGAAAGAAAGACTGGGAGGGACGGTTCTTTGACCATTAATCGCTTAGCGCTATTCCTAGTTTGCTCGTTCAAAGCTTCTTCCAGCTTAACGCAATAACGACGAAGTCGTGTCGAATCTCAAATGAGCACGTAATAAACTTTACAACGTGTACGAACCTTGTATTATTATCTACAAAATTTATTTAAACATATTCTGTTTGTATTCCATTACAAAATATTTGTTAATGAAAAAAAAACAAAAAAAAAAAAACGAAAACGTTACTAGAAAGAAAAGAGAGACATTCAGTAAAACAATTAAAATTGTAATACAGTCATTAACATATCATTATAATGAATTGTGCATGAAAACGCGTTAGATTTCAATATTGTATTTTTAAGATCATTGCTGAATATTCATAAATTTCAATTTGTATATGAATATTTTCATTTCATTTCAATTAAATCATCATTCTCATCGTTGGGCACGAAATGTCATTACAAATTCTTTTCGGGGAAAGCTTCCAAAATTACATAAATAGATATCAAGTTAGTCAAAAGATTGTCTTACGGGGATGACAACATCGTCCAAGAAAAATCCAAGTTCTTCCCTCGGTGTTTCTATAAGTACACCGGACAAGAATAAAGCGGAAGTGCGTCACGTCACGGCCGAACGTAACTTTCGAAGTAGACCGTGACGGGCGGGATGTTACTTTATATACTTTATATACAAAGCTTTCCGATAATTCCGACGAAAGCAGCGGAAAACTTGCTTCGTGAGAAGAGTTAGAGAAAGATGCGAAAACAAACGGAACGAACGAGAAACAAATTGGAAAACAAAATCTCACTTTCGTGAAATTTTGTTTATCGAGACCCTCTTGTTTATCGCGTTATGCTTCATCTAATCTAACATGTTTTATTAGGCGCATTACTGGAGGTCGTAAACACGCGAATTAACGCGACCTATTTTCCTTTTCGACTCGTCGATACAGAACACTTGCGCTTTGTTTCTCTTTTCCTCTCTCGTAATAACATACACCGGATGAGATAAAGATTCGTAGATAGGACATGCTGGTACCATATAACGTACACAAGTCTTCTTATAACGTGCGTGTAACAAATACCCGTGCGCTTTGTTTCAGTCTATATAATATATATATGAACTTAGAAATATTACATAATATTATATCAGTTTTGTATTAAACGTATGAAAGATAACATGCTCTTGATTACACAATCGATGTTATTTGATATAACATTTTTTAAGCCGTTTGATAAGAATACACATATTTAATGTACATGTGATAAGAATATAATGCATGTCATTAAAGTAGAATGTTGAAAAATTTTATATGACTTTAAAAATGTGTAGGAATACATAGAAATGCAAATTTTGACGATTTTGAAGAAGCATTTTTGAGGAATGCGTTTAAAAACAATCTTCAAACTTATTAGATAATTGTGACGTCTAAATGAATTTAACTTTTTGTAATGTAATATTATTTCGAAAATAACTTCAGACTGATAAATTTAGAATTACACACAAAATATGAAACCTTGAAAGTTTCAAGATTGTTGATTACAATATGTTTAAAACCATGTGAAGAAATTTTATACATACCTTTAAATTGAAGAGACATTCAAGTATTGTGTTTCTAATGACTCAGCTTGTGTAATTTACTTCGAGATAATTGAAGTTGAACATTGATTCTTTCAGAGAGTCGCGATACAACAATATTGTCCGAATATATGTACTTTTGTGTGGAAAACACACGAAAGATACGGTTTTTTAGTCACGTCGATCGTTAAATTTTTGGAATAAGCTATTTATGACTCTTTAGCAACTATTAAGAAGAATGAGTGTTTGCGAATAAATTAGATAAATTCCGAGAACGACAAAATTCGCCAGTATATTTCGAGAAAAACGCCAACGTTACATCACAATAGCCAGGCCACGTGACGAAATAAATTCGACGACGTAGTTACGGTGAATCGCGTGTTTTGTCGTCGACCTCGTCCTGGATGGAAAAGCGATCGCGAGAAAAGAAAATTCCAAGTCGTTTGAGCAACGTGAAGACGCTAAAATGGCTAATGGCTGGCCGTTCATTTTCGTCACGGTCGAGATAAAAGGAAAAAATACTGCCGAGTTTCCCCCATTGAATCGCGATACACGTCTCGCGCTCGTAATATATCGCTGAAAGAGAAAAATCCCGTACACGAGAACGAATTCTGTAACGGGTATCCGCAATCGACGCGACGTGCAGGAAACTCTTTTGAGCAACAATGGCGTCGTTTGCTGATGTGGCCGGCGTTCCGGGAACGCTTCGACGAGACGGCATCGCATGACGAACGGAGTGACGCGATGGCGCCCGGCTCCTCGTCGTGCCGCCATCTGTCGGCGATAGTTCGTATTAGTTGTGACTGAGTTGTTTCACGACAGATGGCGCTAGGATGTTAAATTTTGATATTAAAACAATGCTGCTAAAAATTGGTGTCACTATAAAATAAAATATCAATTTTATATTATAATATGAATCATTATATTAATTATACATATGTAATTAAAAATAGGGATATAAATATATAAAATTAATATTATATAATATATATATATATATATATATAATATAAAAATTAATATTTATGAAATTATAATTGAATTATAATTAAATACTATAAAGTATAGAGATATTTGTATAAATAACGATAAATTCAGCTTACAATATGCTATTAATAAATGGAAAAAATGCTGTTAAATAAATATAAAAAATATTTTATAATTGAATTTTGTATAGTATCTGCTTAAATATAGATAAATTATATTTTATTTTCTCAGTTTTTATCTATATCTTTGCTAGATTTTATGTAAATGATTGAAAGGTCAATAAATTATTCTATATATTATCTATCTTTTGCAGTGTGCAGATTTTGTCAAGGCAGGAGCAGAGCAAGGTTTAACGCCATCGGATGTTGTGTTAGCAGCTGACATCACCTTTTCTTGTGTAGCTGACCCACAGGCTGCCAAGGATGTAAGTGTCGGCAAAGTTTTACAATTCTTTATGAATAATAATCCATCTTCTTCAATATTATAGTTTCTATTAAACTAGTAGGATAGAATTAAATGTTTAACAAATGTGTATTAAATAAATGCTTTTTCCAGATGGTATTTGGCAATTGCGGTGTACTAACAGAGATATCTCCTGACAAGAGCTATGTCGAGATGACCGGAATTGATGCGGAAACATCTCAAGATATTGCTGAAGCTATAAACGGCAAGGGTGGTCGTTATTTAGAGGCACAAGTGCAAGGAAGTAAAACGCAGGCGCAGGAAGGTACCCTGGTGATTCTTGCAGCTGGAGATCGGTCGCTGTTTGATGAATGTCAGTCTTGTTTCGAGGCTATGGGCAAGAATAGCTTCTACCTTGGTGAAGTCGGAAATGCTTCCAAGATGAATCTCGTGCTTCAATTAATGGCTGGTGTGACTTTGGCAGCTCTAGCCGAAAGTATGGCACTTGCAGATCGTGCTGGACTTCAACAGAAGGACGTTCTGGAAGTCTTGGAATTGACATCTTTGGCATGTCCAGCAATTCTCGATAAGGGCAAAGGTAGATGTCTGGATCACAACAATTTTACTTATATTTATATTAACCTTCAATTGGTTAAATAATAATATGCACCTTTCTAAGAAATATAAAAGCAGATAAAATTTTAATTTTAATTATTTTAATATTTCTATAAAAATAATACTAATAAAATTGTAATTTTAATATACTATAGTTCCAATAGTTATATAATATATTATATATCTTGGAATTTTCTTAATTAAACTGGTTGAAAGTTAGTAAAATTGCTTATAGAACTTGCAATTAACTTGTTATTTGTAATATTGTGCTTGTAGCAATCATCGAGGGCGGTTTTCCTACCCAGTTACCGCTGCAACATATGCAAAAGGACCTGAGACTGTCTCTAGGTATGAGTGATCAACTAGAGCAACCTTTACCGTTGGCCGCTGCGGCGAACGAAGTGTACAAGCATGCTAAACGTCTCGGATATGGTGAACATGATGCTTCGGCCGTTTATATCAGGGCTAGGTTCTAACGCAACATAGGTTTCATGTTGTCACCGAGCTTCGCTATACCGTATTTATTGCGATACCTGACGTTATTTCCCGCCGCTAACTGAGGAAAGAGAGAGAGAAAAAAGAAAGGGTGAGAATTGATTCTTCAACAAGATACTCGACCTAGTGTAGGTCGATTTAAAAATACACGTCGTTATATTTGTGCGTACGTTTGCAAAATTTTAAAGAACTCATTGAAAATGAAGTAAAAAAGAAAAAAAAGCAAAAGTTTTGTCGACGCGCGTTGAGAAGAAAAATGTTAGACCTTTTTAATCTTATTCTAAGTCACGACAATGATGAGTTTCAATACTAATTATATAGTAATACTCTATTTCTTGTGACATGTCATAGCGTAATAGTTCTCTACGTATTTCTCAATTAGAGAAACATTTTTCTTCGTTCGCGAATGAAGGTATAGCATCGGTTTAACGATCGAACTCCCGAGTCGCGTCTCGACTTCGATTGCGCGCGAGATCCAATTGTTTGCGCGCCTGATCCAATCATTTTAGTTTCAAGAGATTCGGGACGTGTCGAAAATATGTGCCTTACGATATCGATTGAAGAAAGGCGTTAAGCGAAACGGGGATTGCGAAAATTTTGAAAGTCGCAGTTGATAATGAACAACACATTGTATCGGCGTGAGATTGATCGACAGACAGACTGACCGACTACAATATGACGATAATAAGCAAGGCGTTAATGACAATAGTCCCAGGAAAGTTTAGAAAACAATGCATGTTTTATGTGATGCAATTGATTTAAATTGCAACAATGATTATACGATGATATCTTGGAAACATCCGTCAATTGGAACAATTGCATAACAACAAGAGGACTGATCCTTATTCGTATACTTTCGTCTTCTTCATGATCTACATATTCTAACGTTAAACAATAACTTTTAACACATTATTTCATAGACGCACTTTTATTTTGTAGATCTCGAGTTTTTATTTCGCACTCCGTACAACGAACAGTAAAAGTGCACTGTGTTATTCTAATTGTGCTGATCGTTTATCCATGGATTAGCACATCAAATAACAAATTTGATCATTTGCATTACATCGCATTAGTGTATGTTAAAAATAATTATTTATATATAAATACAATATAACTACAAAGGTATAAGTTTTTTTTTTTTAATGAAATCAATTAACACAGGTTATAACCAAATATCTTTTATAACATTAAATATTATATTATTCAAAATATGTATATTATTGATTTATGCATTTAAATAGTTTTATTATAACACCTTTTGTACACAAACGCGATGTAGTACGCGATCAAATTCGCTATATAAAGTAGTTAGTTACTTTTTTCTAGAGATATATATTGGATTTCTCAAAGATAAACTACATCAGACAGCACACTACTGTCATCGAGTTCCCTGCGAAAGAATCATTTTGACATACATATAATTATAGAATTTAATGGAGAATTCAATTTAAATTTAAATGATAAATAAAAGAGCAAGTGCTTGATAAATCTGCTTACTTTTACTGATGCTGTTAATTAATTAACAAGTAAATAAACAACATTTTATATCTTATTGAAATACAAAAAATATGATTTGCAAATAATGTATAGAAAATATAATTTAAAATATTTTATCAATAGCAATATTTTTTCAAAAATTTGGCTTTTGATAGTACACTGAAAAAAAATAAATTATTCAAATAAATATTTATGTCAATACTACATTGTACATCCTTTTTCAAACTAATAATATTGATCTGCTGTGAAAAAATATTTATTTGGTATAAGAAATCCTTTTTCAAAATAGATAAATATTTATTTGTTTCAAACAAATGTGTAAATGGAACGATTCAAGTAAATATTTGAATTTAATAGTTTTTTTTTTCAGTGTAGTAGAAATTTAAATTGTATATCTTACAATACTTTGTACTATATTCTATCATTCCACAGTTAAAAAGTTCAACCCAATCTCGTAATCAACATAATAAATTGAACATAATAAAATTTGATTTGCTAATAAAAGATATATTGATGAATACTTGCGGATCACTTTCCCAAACCTTAATTTATTTAGTACACCGTAGTTTATTTCCATATAAAAGTATCGCGTGTTCGACGCACATCGACTTCTCGGAACAGTCCTTACTACGATAAAGTATCCCATTCTTTCGTACGATCGTACAATCTACGCGAGGAGAGGATCCTTCTGACGACAAGGAAGGAAGGAAGTGAGTGAGTGGAGGAGCGCTTCCGTTTTCCCAGGACGATCGTGCGATTCTTACGGGTGACACGTGACGAAGTCGAGAACGATCGGAAAGTCGCAAATTGGCTTGCGGAGGAGACCTGCGGTCAAGAAAAATGTACGAATTTCCTCCGACCTTTTTAAACATATGTGAGAAAGGCGACACCATTGATGTTTTAAGGAAAAACGTAAAATGAATTTCTGCATCAAGTAAATTTGTGCCTCGTTTTTTCGTCAATCGTTATTTTGTGTGAATTTTTCTTCCTAGGAAGATAAAACTCTAGCGATCAATGGTTTTTTAAAGGAATTAGAAGCTATAAAAATTAAAGATTGTTATTCTTGATAATTATTCGAGATTTTCTTCCAAATTGTTGTTTATACTATCCTTTTGATATAGAAATTCTTCATCTTTAGATATAGAAATTGTAGAATTTATGTTTAATTGTTAATCTGCGTGAAAATTATAGTTTTTTAAAACGGAATACTTAGCGATTCTAAACGTTTAGGAAGGAACACGTTAAACAAGAGACTAAAAATATATTCGTGTTCTAAGCAGGAAACCTAAGGAGAGTTATTTGTATAGATTATCCGTTTCCAGGTTTGTGTTTTCTTCTCAAATAACCCTCTAGGTTATCTGCTTATTCGTCTGTGACAGATATTTCACGAAGTCGAACGGAAAATCGTGTCGTACCCTTGACAAGGTCTCAAATTTGTGCGAATAAGGAGCATGTGCGGGAAATTTCGTAGTGTATAGCTGAAATAAAAATGGCTTAGCGCCATATCACGTACGACAACATGTAATTAGATATGTACACACAATCACCAGTTAAATAAATAAATAACATTATAAAGAAAAAAAATTGTATGCGCGTATATATAAGTCGTAACTGGCGTGTGGGATGTATGTATGGAGATAGAAGAAAAGATATATATTAAATATTCTACAGCATAAAAGAAAAAAAATATATATATACATGTAATTAATAAATATTAAGTTTACTAAAAAGAAAAAAAAATGAAAATAATAATGGAAGAAATTAGCGTGAGTGCGAACGAATGAATGGAAGACATCATATGCACGTTACGTCGATACAGACATTATATGTTTTGTCACGGATACAATGGTTTTTGAATAAATATCTATTTGAACTATGAATTTAATCTGTTCTCTCTTCTCCCCCTGAATTAAAATTTCTTCTTTATATCTATTATTTTTGAGCTTTCTGAATTATCTGTTTTATACATATATCATGCGTCATTTTTTTAGTCCTTCTTTTCCTCTTTTCTAGACAATAAATTTATTAAATATCGTTATTAATTAATAAACGTACACTTACTTACCTTTTACATTTGATAATATCTATATTTTTAATTCGAGATATGTATTTTATTATTTATTTTAAATAAATTATTCAAATTCTTTAGATGATATATATATTATATATAAAGCATTTTATACTTTATATTTTCAGCTTTTTCTAGATACAATTTTTTATTGTAGTATTTCAAAAATATCTTTATCCAGTTTTATATTTTTGTCTTTTCCTTCGATAAAATAAAAAAGTGGTGTGTGCATAATTCAGAAAAACTTCATTCTTCATTATCTTTTCTATTATTCGTTATACAACTCTTAAATAAGTAATGATTAAAATGTCTTGTTAATATAATAAGTCTGCTAAAGTCTGAAAACTGAAATCAAGAAACTATTTCTTGTGCACATCTGTGTATAATTTATATATTTCAATTTATCCATTTAAATTAAAAATTATATTATCATTCTCTGTTATATAAAGATAATCTCTAAAAAGTGTGAGATGTCTATCTATAAGCATTGTTAAGAAAGATACATTTTTTATATTAAAATATTAATGATCATTAAAACTTCAAATTATTCTTGCTTCGTTATTGAAAGAATATAAAGTAAATAAATACAAGAGTATACACTACAAGAAGAAGAATCCTGAAAATGTTCGTTGAATTAATATGCTAACATTACAGAATATTCCTGAAATCTTTTGATTTATTGAGCATTGTATCAATGTTATATTTTAATTTCAAGATTTCTGATAAAAGTTTCTCTTTTTTTAAAAGAGATAAATGATCGAAATTACATATGATATTTTCAACAAATGTTATCTCGCGTCTCGGGAAAAATACAGCTGTCTGCCATGTTTGATCATGATTTTTTAATCGAACGAAACTTCTTGTCATATCTCTATTTATCTATTTCAAAGAAAGATATCGAATACTTTCTAGTATCGGGAGATTATCGATGACCATCTAGCTCAATTTACACGCACGCACGCGCACACGCAAAGAGCGACAAACGTCTCGACACACACACACACAGATAGGACGGTCGTATCTGTGCGCGTCGCGTGGTGGGGGTAATGACGCGAAGGAGGGGAGCAGTCGTGGTCGTGACGTAGCACGCAGCGCGCTCGGCAGTAGAGCGGGGAAGCGGGGAGGGGACGCATCGCCGCTGTCAGATGACACCTGTGGCTCGACCCCCACGATCAGTCCATCCGCGACCGTACACGCGCTGCTCTACTGTGTTGTTTTTATGCGTCCTCTCGCTTACGCGCACGAATACATCTATACACGTGACGCAGTCGCGTACGCACGTACTCCTGCCAGAGTGTACGCGTACATACGCATCGATATTGTGCGTCATAACGAGTGCACATATACATACAAGACTTGTCGCCCCACGTGCAATATCAATGTCAATTGTCATCGATCGATGTAGCGGTATCGAGGAGTGGAAAGCCCAGCGGAAAGAAACGGTATTTATTTCATATACATACATACATATATATATATATATATATATATATTGTACATATTATTGTGTCTGGCACGGGGTTCGAACCGCTGTGAAGTTGCCGAGTTTGAAATTCGGTGCCACTAGCACGCAAAAAAATTACATGGCCTCCTATATTTATCTGTGTCAATAGTAAAGTTTTCTCTCTCTTTCTCTTTCACACTATGTACTTATCGTGTCGTTATATTACTACCACTACTACTAACATTGGATAAACATTGGAGTTTCCGACTTAAAACAAGTTTGGTTCGCTCGAGAGAGCGATTAACAATGTCATAGTTTTGCCCGAGTTGTAAGTTAAAATGAAATTAACACTAACGTAGAATTAGGTTAGGTTTAATTCTTGCCAATTAATTTTCGGAGCGACGTAAAACTTTGCCTCGTTCTGAAAATAGGTTTCAACGACTCATATAAGTTTTCGTTGTGAAATCAGTTTCGTTGTCAAGAATAAAAAGCATAAGAATCGAATTTTTGCGTGTCCGCGGAAGAATGACCTTGTCACGATTTTAAGATCGCGCGAGCAGTATCGTCGTGAATAAACATGAAGGTTATTCTCGTACATCAAAGGTTTACTTTCGTGTGTCTTTCGGGAATTATTTTCGTCTTCGAAAATTTCGGAGCTCATCGCCGATTTCGATCTTCGCGAGAGATCAAGAGTGGGAGAAGAGGCGCGCTTCGTCGTTTCTGTTGTCAACAGCTGCGATTATCGCGGAGGCCCGAAAGTGGCCGATCGTCGCGGATACGCTGCGCCGAGTCGAGGCCGATCGACGCCGCATGTAGATCCTAGGAACAAGGTCGTCGATGTGGAGCGTTACTTTCTAGACGGCGCGGCGTTTCCGACGCAACCAAGAATTACCGAGAATCGTCCTCATCGCGAAAATGCTGCGTGTCATGCGCGCGTGTTTGGAACCTGTACGCGAATATATATATATATATATATATGTATATGCATGTATATGTGTCGTTGGGAATTGGCGGGAATGCGTGGATGTCACTGTTGGACGAGATAATACTCGCTCAAACGTTTGCTCGCTCAATTATTTCCGGCTTCGCGGTTTGGCCAAGTTTATTACTTGAAACGGTCTGAATATATTTCTGTCAAAATCACCAGAGATCATGATAATGTTTTGTGGCGATTTAGCAATTTGTTACGGCACAATATTAGCGAAAATTATTTGATTTATGCAAATAAATCTCTTAAATATTTCATATTTCTTGGATGTTCCATCGCATCACATGCAGAATAGAATAAATACGCAATTTCAAAAATATTTATTTTGGATATTAAGCCTTTAATTCCTCGAGCTTTATATTTACAGTATGTCTACAAGGGAAAAAAATTAGCTGTTATAAGTAAATTTTAGCTGTAATTGATATTTTGTAGCTATAGAATTCTGCGTTAAACTATGACTAAAAAATATTAGTTATCATAACTAATATTTTTTAAAATTTAGGCATAATAACTAAGTTTCAAATTATAACATAGAGACAGCTAAAATTTAATTATGATAGCTAATTATTTTTTCCGTGTAGTAAAGCATACAAAATACAGTCAAGAAATATTTTTATTATAAAATCATTTATCCTCGAAAACAATATTTTTCTCATTTTTTAAATTCATTTTTGCACGAAAAATCAAGTTGATTGTACCACGATTGAACGACTAGATCTGTCCTAGATTCGTCCAATTAAATAAATTGAGAAATCTTGTATAAAAAAACAGCAGGCGATATAAATAAATCAATCTAGATACGCAGCTCTTATTTATGGAAATAATAGATTAATATTAAATACATATTGCGTACTGTTCGATAATTATGTAGATTTTGCAAGTCGTAGTTAAAGAATCAAGGACCCCTCTCTCTCTCGTTCTCTGTGCGTTCCTTTATCTTCCTCGGATTATCTTCCATAATAGGCGTGTCCTTTTCGTAATAGTGCTTTATTCTCGCAGTCTCGCGGCTCGCGGCGAGAAAACGGAGCGCGGCCCGCATGCCCGCCAATGCGAAACGGAGACACGTTTCGCTCGGGACACGCGAGAGACTTGGAAATCCCGTTTGCGGCTGCCGCTCGTTGTCGGCTGCTTATTAGCGACGACAGTTCTCATCTACATAGTATCGACGGAATGAGCGGCGCCGCGATACCGCTCGATAATTCCGACTCGCCGAATCGAGTAGCCGATCGCGAGAAAAAAAAGAAACGCAGCAGATATTCCGCTCCATTTCGAATCGCCGCAACGGATTCCGGATTCGTGCTAAAGCGTTTTTAATTCGTAAAAACAGCCGTAAAGTCTTTTCGTCGCTTGAAAATTTGATATTTTCCAAAACCAGAAATATCTTAATTAAATATCTTTGTATAATTAATTCTGTAAAACTTTCTCAAAGTCTGCTTTCGCAAAATTATGTAAATTAGAAATAAGATTTTATTGTTTGCACATTTAGAATTTAATTTAAAAAATTTTTTATCTTTTAGTTTTTTATTAATTCGAAATTTATTGCTTTCTCGACATTTTGAAAAAGATTGATAATTTTTTTGATTAATGCAGATTTCTTTCAAGAACAAGATTATGTCATGCTGTTCTTACAATTAGCTATGCACATTTTTAAAATACAAATACGCGTTAAGAAAATATAATTTATAAATATTTGTCCTTTAATCGCTGAAGTTAAAAAAAGTCTGCGCAATTTGCATGTATTCTGAATTTTTTAATATTACCAAGAATTGACGTCATGACATTGAATCATGTTTTTTTTCGTTTGTTTTACAATTAGTCTTCTCTCATCATTTCATAAATATTAAATTTTAAATATTTCTGATTAGATTATTTACTATATAAATGCTATTATCATTGCATATATGTTACTTGTAATTTTAAAATATTTTTCAATATTTTTATGAATTTCTAAACTAATTGTTTAGAATAAATAAATGTACAAAAGTTTGCCATACATATATATTTAAAGAGAAAATTTTTCTGTAATATTATAAGAATTTTTTCATCATCTACATCATCTATGGAAATAATCGAATACATTAAACATTAAAAAGTTCCAATTATTGAATTTGTTTAGTTATAGGATACGGGAAGAAAAGATCATTAAATTCTATAATCAACAAATAAATAAATAAAAAATGTAATGTTAAGCAAGTAAGTTTTTTATTAATAAAAGACTTTGCTGATTTGAATCTTGCTTGCATCTTCCTATATTAATTTGAATGATAAAAGTTTCGTTGCAATCTCATTATAAGTGTACACGTATTCTATTGACCTAATGATGTAGTTATATTGAAATAACAAAATATTTGTCCTGTCGACGATACTTTGCGGATGTAATTACGTCCGTGAGGCCGGAACGCGCGCGTTCACGTGTGAAGTATCGACGAGAAGAGCGAGCGAAAGGTGCGAAATTGCTTGTGGAGGAAACAGTGTGGGCAAGATTACGATGGCGACGTCGTGTCGATATCGAGTCGAGTCTCTCTTTCCGTAACTCGAAGCAGAAAATTCACCTCGGCTAGAGTATCCCCCGGAGATTAACCCTTTCCGGTCGAAGGATTTCAATCACGATCCCGATGCATTGTCTCTTACCTAAGCAAATTCGAGGCGATGCAGGAACAGCTATGACATTTTCTTTTCGATTTTTTTTGCAACGAAAAGACTCACGGAAAAAGAACATTCGATCAAAATTTGTACACTATTATTTACATAATATTCCATAATTTTTATGAATTTGTATGAATAACTTTTATGAATATGGCAATTATTACAGAACATGGTTGAAAATCATAAAGTAGACAAATTTTGATTAAATTAACATCGTATTATTTACAGCCCACACACATTAAGGTGGGACAACATACATTTCAATTAGTAAATTATTAATAATATAGAGATAATATTAAATTAAAAAGCATAAATTATTTTAATTACTTATACTTAATTATTAAATTATACTAATTATAGAGAAATATTATTACATCAAAAATTCAATTAGGAGTTATAATTATTAATATTTTTTCTAATGATACAGACTCATACAGATTTATATTAAATCTAACTAACATTGAAGGAAAATCGGCTGATTTTAAATAGTGGGGAAATCGGTTAGGTGGACAAGTTGCGTGCTAACAAGTCGAGTCTCGTCGTCTTGCATTCCGAGGCGCAAATTCCGGAGCGGTTTTCTTTTAGAGAGGGAACGAGAGAGAGAGAGAGAGAGAAGTGGAGCACTTACGGTACCGATTTTCCAACGTGCATTTAAGCACGTCGCGCTCGATTCTTTCTTCTTACCCTCGCTCAATTTTCGTTTGCTCAATAAGTGAAGGACTCTGACATATGGGACAGGATATGTAAAACATGACCACAAATCGCCGATGAACTATGAAATTCAATTTCGCTTGTTCGGTACTAAAAGATAACGATGCTTGCATCATGAAAGCGCAACATACAAATGTACACCATATATAGTATAAGTATTTTTTTTAAGGATAGTAAAATTGAAAAATTTAACAGATTCATATTTGGATGTAAATCCATTCAACTAAAATCTAGAAGTATAAATAAAATAGAAGCTGCTTGTGTGAAACCTTTAAAAGAACAAAAAATAAACTGACAAATGATCTTTATGTCTTATATATTTTTCTATTTTTTTATTTTCAGTCTTTAATATTTTAATATTCAGAATCCTCTTTGTCATTTAACTCCTTTTCACTTAATTTCGTTAATTAATTAAATTCCTTAATTATTTAATAGTGAGTATTAAATAGTAAATGATTTAATAATGAATTATTACGTGATTATTAAATTATATTACATGTACATGTTTGAGGTCTTGCTGCATAGAGAAGCACTTCTTTCGCGTTGACGTATTGTTACGCAAAAGCGCAAGGTGCTATTTTATAGTCGGGGAAAATAATAGCGATGCTGCCGTAGAAAATAGGGTAAGGCACCAGATCGGGACGGGTCGCTTGAATCGCGTCACGTTTAAGATGCATCAATACATTTGCATCGTATTGAATTGCGCTTATCCGAGCGGCAGAGAACGAAGTGGCTGATCGGTGCCGTTTAACAACTCGCGAAAATAGCGACTCGACGAGTAGGTCGTTTGTAACGCCGAATACTTTCGACTTTGACGAGAATGAAACGACGATGTGTGTGTGCGTATCAACCGGTTCGTATAAAAGGATATTTCTCATTCAGTGTTTCGATCTGCCACATGCATATGTGTACGTATTTCTCTGCGCGCGATTATTGCGGCGTAACTTTCAGCACGGCCGCGCTCGTTTCGAGAATGTCCCGCTTTTGGAATTTCTCTCTCTCTTTTCATCTCTCTTTTTTTTTCCTTTTCCGAGCTGCGAAATTGTGCCCCTTCCGTTCAAGACACTATCCATTCGATTCCGAATCGTTTTCTTCGCATCGGCCACTCGAAAGTTACTAATTATTGAGATTTAGCTCTTAAATTGGGATCTTTTTTTTTTAGTTTCACTGTTTTTACACGACGCTATACATTCGCCTTCTTTTTAAAGAAAATTACAGATTATCAGAATTTTCTTTTAATAATCTCTTTAAAATCTTATCTTTGATGTGATGTTAATTGCTTCTGTATTTTTTCTCGCGTTGCGAAAAGGGTCAGTGTTTTTGAAAAATAAAAAATTATTGGAAAATCTTAAAATTTTCTTTATTAGAAATTACTCATATCGATTGCGAGAACGATAATTTTCGAGCACGCGGGCAAAAAGATGTGCACGCGGTGAAAGTGTATAGAGATGTGAAGACGGTTGTGGAAAAGCTGTGGGAGAAAGCAATAATTACGATTTATAACATGGAATGTCGTAACGGGAGGGATTCCTGGGATTCGAATCATAACACGACCTTCGTTATCCTTTTAATTCCGTGCGATTGTGAGTCGTAACGCACGCGCTTAGACAGAAACTTGGCAGTCTTCCGTTCTTTTCTACAAATGCGAAATCATTGACCTTACAGTTTATTCGATCAGTTTGGAAACAAGTTAGCCTTCAATTGTTTCTAAGAGCTGCGTCATAAATCATATATCGTTCGCTAATTCTATCTTTCCCGTTCTTGACATTATTCGTACATATAAATATATTTTTTTAAATTAAAATGTTAAGCAAAGTCGGCTCGCGAAGTTAATCGAAGAATATTTTGCCATCTTATTTTTGCAATATTGTATGCTTCGAGGCATTTATTAAAAAAAAATATAGCGAAAAGGATGCTGTCATCTGTGCAGCTGTCAAATATTTATCTCGAGAATTAAGTTATAAAGGAACCCTGATATATATATATACGCAACTTCAATATAATGTTGTATAATTAACGAGATTGTTCTTCTGGAAAACTTAGAAAATAAAGGAATCTGCAATTTTCGGAAAAAGAATATCACCAATCGAATTTTCATCTTAGATCTCACAGACACTTGGAAACTTTTGATAGTTATTATATTGTCAGCTGGTGATTTCTTGGCAAACTTTGAAACTTGAAACGCGATTATTAATCGCACCGATTTACGTCGAGATTATCAAGTCGAGCTTCTTGTTTACGCACTTATTCTTATCACACGGACATTAAGATATACAAGTAGCCTCACATGCTTGACGCTTTATCAGAATTTGCAGGAATGACGCCGGTTGAGCTCGACTTGCTGGTCGTGAAACAGTAATTCCTGCAGATAAAAATAGCGGCTAATCTGCGTTAATTCTAGAATGTAAGTCTTTTTAAGTCTCTTGCAATATTTACTTTTTTACGATGTTCTTGCTTTTGATCTCTCAAACCTTCGGTTTTAAAAATAATTTTCAGAAAAAATATAATCTTAATATATTTTTTATTTCTTGATAATTTAAAGAGATTTAAATTTAATGAAGCAACTTTTTTTACTTTATTTATACTGTTATTTTTATTATAGAGCCACACACACATCTTAAGATTTAAGAATTAATATACGATTGAATCTTGTTTTTAAGGAATATGTATATCCTTTTTTCTTGAAAAGATAATCGCATGGTTTTTGAAAATTGTTTCTAATTTTTATTCTAAGCTTTTAGTAATCACGATTACATATAATTAAAAACAAAAATATTTTTTTGGCAGAATATGAGCCACAATAAAAAAACAGATAATGATTGCAAACATTTGGACTTGTTGTATGGATTCTTAATAACAAACTAAATTAAAGAAACATTAGCAGGCTAAACACACTCATTTCATGTTTGTTGATCATTATCAAAGCAATCATTTATATATTACCATAAATATTTACACGCCAACATATTTGCAATCTGGATTTTATAGGACTTTCTAATATCGAGATTTTATATTGAAAAGTCTTTTCACATTTCCCCTACATTTTGCCATATTAATAATTTAAATAAAGAAAACATTATTATTAATACATGAAAAGAATTTTCTCTTAGAATTTGCCCTGAAAATCATGATAATCGTGGGATAATATGGTACTGGAAAATTTTATGAATTTTTCTGATTAATATTTATCACAAAAAAAATATTAATATGTCCATAGTAAAATTAATCGAACGTATTTTATATCTTATTGTGGTAGATATTAATATTTTTTTATTGTGGTAAATATTAATCAAAGAAATACTTCTAAAATTCTTCCAATACTATATTGTCCCACAATTACCATGATTTTCAGAGTAAATTCTAAGAGAAAATTCTCTCTGTGTACTTTTACAATACTTTTCACAATATACTTTTTGATAATACTTTTTACAAAACTTACTTTAAAAATATGCACAAAACACAAGATATATTATACATATATTACGCAGATATGTACATAAAGCATATCTATATTTGACGAGTAAATAATTGAAAAATAATATTTAAAAACAAGAAATATAAAAATTACAATTTTGTCCCTTTTTATAAATATTACAAATATAATGTCTCCCTAGTTTTCAATCGCGCAAAAAGAGGTATAGTTAATAGAGATAGAATAAAATATATCAGAATGCGAATGAAAGAAATTTGAAGCAGAATTTCAAAGAGACTCTTCAAGGAGAGAATAATAATACGAATGTTAATATAATAAACATTTCTTTAAAATAATACAAACGTGTATTTACAATTTGACGCGCCCGCCTCGGCCCGACTCGGCTCGGCTCGGCTCGACTCGGCTCCGGCGGTCACGTGACAGCTGGCGCGCAGCGGGCTCGCAGTTTACGAAGCGAGAGACGCGAATCAACCGGGCGCGTTCTTTTCTCTCTGCTTTCGCGGCGGTTTATAAATAAACGACCACTTCACCTGGTGCCGTTCCGCTCTACGGCGACACGCGTAGCACCTTCGTCGTGGGTTCGGAAGCGCGTGGCTCCCCTTCCCCTTCCTTCCTCGTACATCGTCGCTTTCCGAATATCGTCCGTCCATGTTCCGAAGATTTGGGGGGAAAAGAGACGCCAGACCGTCTCTCTGCCTCGCGCGTTGCGGCATACTTCAAGTTATCGGCGGAAGAAGATCGCGAAACCTTTCACAAATCTCGAGACAAAAAGACTGTTTTGAAAAAAAATGATTGCGTTCGCCGAGGAATCTTGAATAAGGTAAGGGATCTGTATGAACACTGTGCTGTAACAGCGCAGTTATATCGTAATAACAGTAACGTATATTTAGGATGTCTCAGCTCGCTGCGTGCCTTTAATATCGTGGATTTTTTATCTATATATATGAGTATATAAAGAATTAGAATTAAGTTATTGTATGTAGAGAAAAAAATTAAATATATGCATTTTAAGTGCATTTTTTAAGGATTTTCTTTAAAGTAATTTTGAAGGATGAGATGTAGAGAAAAAAATTAAATATACATATATGCATTTTAACTGCATTTTTTTTAAGGATTTTCTTTAAAATAATTTTGAAGGATGAGATGTAGAGAAAAAAAATTAAATATATGTATTTTAATGCGTGAAATCTGAATAAAATAATTATTGTATACGATTCTAATATTTCATTTAATTGGATATAGCAAGGATTTATTTGTTTTATTTAATATTTTCTTTCTCACTCTATCTTGTAAATTGATGATTCTAAGAAATGTTTATTTGCTATCGTTTATACATATATATGTGTGTAAAAATTAATATACAATGCATTACTCGAGAGTGCTTAATCATGGCGGGATATATGTTGATGATTAATCATAACGTATAATAAATAGATACGATATCACATATAGTTGTAGTGAAATAATTGTATTTGAAATTTTAGTACGCTCTATCAATTCTAAATCATATCTTGTATATTGTCCTTGAAGCGACCATTGACAACGTACATATCTTGTTATTCGATGACGACGTACGACTGACAAAGATACGCTGAGAGACAATAAAATTATCTCTCTCAATCTCAAACTGCCAATTTCCGGTTTTATCTCCGCGGAGAAAACGCTTGTATATCTATACGTATATGTCGTTGGTTCTGAAACATTTAATTGCAGCAAAAACGATAAACATCGATTCTCATAATCCAGTTTTTAATTAATAAGTTAACATAACTCGGAGAAAAAGAACTAGAGAGAGAGAGAATACCATTGCTAAACACACACTTTTGATTTCCCATTTAAATTTTAATTAGGCTCCAACTATAATTTCGAATAACACGAACATGTGAATTAGGCTTAATTATTGTCCAATCGACGGGGCTCGTGTGAATTCGTTATAAGACAAAAATGATTCCGTTAAATAAACCTTTACTTTCGCGATGCTCCAGCGGGGAATATTCCGTTTGTTTACGTCAACGACAGCCTTCGCGCGTGGACTGGTTAGCGAGAAAGAGAGAGAGAGAAAGAGAAAAAGAGCGAGAAAAGCAGGATCGAAAGGAAGGAACGGAGAGAGGGAGAAAAAAGGGGGTAGGAGGGAGGGAGGGCAACGCGAGATCGGCCGAGCGACTGTCAGCTGCGCTCGCCGCACTTTCACTCGGCCGATTAAAGCGTATCGCGCGTGATTTCGGCTGGCGTTGAATCGTAACAGATTTCGCGCGATCGATCCGCAGAAATCCGCGACATCGATAGCGACCAAACTAATTGTAAGTGCAAATCTCTCGGCGGCGAATCAAAGAGCGATCGCGTCTTCTGCTACGGTAGCAACTGGGGGGAATTGACAGGCGGCCATGTTTGGTAGCGGTGGCTGCACGTGTTGACGCGGCCAGTTGCAGCCTCGCACCAGATGGTGCGTGTGCGTACGTACACGTGCGTGAATCCTCGCGAGAGACAGTAGCGATTCGGATCTGAGAGACTGTATCATTCTGCTCGCAGGTGTAACAAGGAGAAACAACCAGGACCGACAAGGTGAAGGCACTCCCGAACGGGTTGACGTCGTCGTCGCGACGCCACATCTGGTGATCGCAAGACTGCGAGAGAGAGAGAGAGAGAGAAGGGGAATCACCGTGGCGTTCGCGCAAGCGTGTTGGCGCAGTCGATCAGTCAACTGGTGGCTAATATCATCTGGTCGCACGAACTTCGGAACCGCGATCGAGTTATCGCTATCGTGCTTTAGAGTCTACGTCCTTCGTGGTGAGTTTGTTTACGGAAAGTGTGGAATTTCGCTGTGACAGTTATTCCGATCGGTCCCTTCTGACAGTGTTTGTGACTGGACATCACGGATATTTTCACTGAATGTTTGATTTCTTCGAGTTGTCAGGAACTTTTTTTGTACGAAGATTTATGAAAGAATCTCGACGAAAAGCAAGTTTGTTATTATATCGATAAGACGAGAAGGGCAGAATTGGATACGAGGAAGAGGTGGAAGTCGAAAGACAAGACAGCTGATGTTATCTTGACGCGAGTATCCTCCGCGTACGGCTTCGAGATTAATCCCGATTTTCGGAGGAAGTCGCGAGGGTTTTTTTTCTTGTTTTCCCGTCGTGAATAAGTCGCGATATGCGCGGTTACTTTGTTCCCTCGTAGTTCCCATCGTAATCGTTCCCATCGTCGCAGTTGCCGCTGTCATTGTCGCCGGAAGGACGATGCATCGCGCGCGTAACAACCGTCGAGATAAACTGTCATCGCGACTACCGGCAGTGTATTATCGGTGGTGAATGGAGAGCTAAACCCAGTGGATCAGATCACACGAACAACTGATGCAGTGATGCAGTGCCGTAGTGTTAGTGACCAGTGCCACACGCTCGTTGTTTGGATTACTTGAAGATGCCTTCGTCCGGCGGCGGGTATTATGACGACAGGAATCCTTTGCTCAAGGGCACCTTATCGAGGTGAGTGCACAACTCTCATTTCCACTCGAGTGATCGACTCGAGCCTTTTAGCATTTTAAGCTCGGCAAAATGGTACCGCTGTATATATTTCAATCAATCGACAACTGATACTGTTGTTATTATCGAGAAATTTGGAATTTTTCCCTTCAAAAAATTGTTTATCGCAAAATAAAAACTAAATTGTAAATTAAAAATTTTGATATGTACAATACATTCTTTAAGATATCATTTGAAAACATTTTATAAATATGAAATTGTGTAAGATTATGCAATATAAAATAAATTTTTATATATAAATAAGAAATAGTGCGTATTTGAGTATATAAATGTTTTATACTAGATAATTTATTAAATGATACATGATAATCATAAATAGTAAAATAATATCGCTGTATAGATTTTAATAAATCGACAACACATCGATACTGTTATTATTATCAAAAAATTTAGAATTTTTTCCTCAAAAAATTGTTTGTCTATCGTAAAATAAAAACTAAATCGCAAATTAAAAATTCTTGATACATTCTTTCAAATATCCTTTGAAAAAATTTCACAAACTAAGTAATGATGTAAAATTCTCCAATATAAAATAAATTTTTATATTATAAATATAAATGGTGTATATTTGAGTATACATGTTTTATTGTAGGTAATAATTTATTAAATAATATGTGATATTAAGTAATTTAATAGTAATTTTAATATACAAATTTTGTAACTCTTTTTTTATACATTTTTTTTATAAATATTGATATTGATATATAGAAACCACAAAGTAATGTGTATAAAATAATACGTATAAATATGTAAAAAATAATATGCATGAATAATGTGTAGTACCATTACCGTGTTTAAAATGTTAATCAATAATATATTATGTACATTATAAATTGTATATGATTGTATGGTTATTGATGTTTACCCAAAAGATCTTGAATTGCTTTTGCATATTTTTAAAACTGAAACGAAAGATCGAATTTTATTATTTTTTATTTAAAATGCGAGGAGAAATATCGAAGGTTATAGAGAGAGAAAGCCGCTTCTTGCGGCCGCAAAGTGAAAAGCATAGTTCCGACTATAGATATTGCAGTTGAGAGTTAACATACTCTGGTCAGCATTCTCACCACCCATTTAGTGCTAAATGTGCGGCTATCTAATGTATTGCTCTTGTTTACACGAAGTATGTATAACGCTTGTCTCGTTCAAATCTAAAACTGGATGGCCATATTTAACACTAAACGAGAGTACATCCTGAAATATCACTTCTTACATTTGCGAAGAACGCAACTATTTAAATTTTAATATTCTGAGTAATCACATTAATTTCTCTTTATCAACGTATTGCGCCATTACCTAAATTATATATGATTATATATAGTCCGTGATATCGACAAATCGATGACAACCTTATCAATCAAGGTCAATCATAATTATCAATGTCAGGGTCAAATCACAGATTAAACGAGTTTTAACTTCTTATATTACGAATAGCTTGATCGAAAAAATATTTCTTTTTTTTACATTTTTATTATTTGAGAGATAAATATGCTTCGGGAATTATGTCACAATTCGAACTACAAAGCTTTAAATTTGGTAACCTAATGGCGAAACACAGTTTTTAGCACTTGTTATTTGCGTCTCGTCTTGTTAAATATTTCGGCGCTCGTTTCGATTCGTGAAAACGACGACCTTGATCACACGACATCGCGTTATGTTGATGCATTTGCACCACCATTGTCCTTGGCGCGGCCCTGTTAAATGCAAAACAGCCAATGAAGGGCAGTAACATATATGTGTATGTTTGTGTGTACGTCGATATCCGACTTGTGCCTGGCTTACGCACGCATCTCTCGCACGTGTGCGACTTATGTACATAGCCTCGATATATCGGTCGAACATGCACGCAACTTTAATTTACTTCTTACAAATGTTGCCGTTGGCTGAAAAAAAGACGTGGCTTACGATACAATCTTTGCCCTTTTCAAGAAAATTTTGGAAAATAAATTAATTCAGCCTCCCTAAGTAATAATTATTAATTAATTAATTCAGTTCAACGGATTATAC